>NC_067471.1:8808568-9472943 GCF_025434085.1 Hippocampus zosterae
ATGTATAGTAAGGGGTTTTTAGCCCCGAAAAACGGCCATGTATAGTAAGGCGTATCTAGCCCGAAAAAAACGGCCATGTATAGTAAGGGGTTTTTAGCCCCGAAAAACGGCCATGTATAGTAAGGCGTATCTAGCCCGAAAAAAACGGCCATGTATAGTAAGGGCTTTTTAGCCCCAAAAAACGGCCATGTATAGTAAGGCGTATCTAGCCCGAAAAAAACGGCCATGTATAGTAAGGGGTTTTTAGCCCCGAAAAACGGCCATGTATAGTAAGGGGTTTTTAGCCCCGAAAAACGGCCATGTATAGTAAGGGGTTTTTAGCCCCAAAAAACGACCATGTATAGTAAGGCCTTTTTAGCCCCGAAAAACGGCCATGTATAGTAAGGCGTATCTAGCCCGAAAAAAACGGCCATGTATAGTAAGGCCTTTTTAGCCCCGAAAAACGGCCATGTATAGTAAGGCGTATCTAGCCCGAAAAAAACGGCCATGTATAGTAAGGGGTTTTTAGCCCCGAAAAACGGCCATGTATAGTAAGGCGTATCTAGCCCGAAAAAAACGGCCATGTATAGTAAGGGGTTTTTAGCCCCGAAAAACGGCCATGTATAGTAAGGCGTATCTAGCCCGAAAAAAACGGCCATGTATAGTAAGGCCTTTTTAGCCCCGAAAAACGGCCATGTATAGTAAGGCGTATCTAGCCCGAAAAAAACGGCCATGTATAGTAAGGGTTTTTTAGCCCCAAAAAACGGCCATGTATAGTAAGGCGTATCTAGCCCGAAAAAAACGGCCATGTATAGTAAGGGGTTTTTAGCCCCAAAAAACGGCCATGTATAGTAAGGCGTATCTAGCCCGAAAAAAACGGCCATGTATAGTAAGGCCTTTTTAGCCCCGAAAAACGGCCATGTATAGCAAGGCGTATCTAGCCCGAAAAAAACGGCCATGTATAGTAAGGGGTTTTTAGCCCCGAAAAACGGCCATGTATAGTAAGGCGTATCTAGCCCGAAAAAAACGGCCATGTATAGTAAGGGGTTTTTAGCCCCGAAAAACGGCCATGTATAGTAAGGCGTATCTAGCCCGAAAAAAACGGCCATGTATAGTAAGGGGTTTTTAGCCCCGAAAAACGGCCATGTATAGTAAGGCGTATCTAGCCCGAAAAAAACGGCCATGTATAGTAAGGGGTTTTTAGCCCCAAAAAACGGCCATGTATAGTAAGGCGTATCTAGCCCGAAAAAAACGGCCATGTATAGTAAGGGGTTTTTAGCCCCAAAAAACGACCATGTATAGTAAGGCGTATCTAGCCCGAAAAAAACGGCCATGTATAGTAAGGGGTTTTTAGCCCCAAAAAACGGCCATGTATAGTAAGGCGTATCTAGCCCGAAAAAAACGGCCATGTATAGTAAGGGGTTTTTAGCCCCAAAAAACGGCCATGTATAGTAAGGCGTATCTAGCCCGAAAAAAACGGCCATGTATAGTAAGGGGTTTTTAGCCCCGAAAAACAGCCATGTATAGTAAGGCGTATCTAGCCCGAAAAAAACGGCCATGTATAGTAAGGGGTTTTTAGCCCCAAAAAACGGCCATGTATAGTAAGGCGTATCTAGCCCGAAAAAAACGGCCATGTATAGTAAGGGGTTTTTAGCCCCAAAAAACGGCCATGTATAGTAAGGCGTATCTAGCCCGAAAAAAACGGCCATGTATAGTAAGGGGTTTTTAGCCCCAAAAAACGGCCATGTATAGTAAGGCGTATCTAGCCCGAAAAAAACGGCCATGTATAGTAAGGGGTTTTTAGCCCCAAAAAACGGCCATGTATAGTAAGGCGTATCTAGCCCGAAAAAAACGGCCATGTATAGTAAGGGGTTTTTAGCCCCAAAAAACGGCCATGTATAGTAAGGCGTATCTAGCCCGAAAAAAACGGCCATGTATAGTAAGGGGTTTTTAGCCCCAAAAAACGGCCATGTATAGTAAGGCGTATCTAGCCCGAAAAAAACGGCCATGTATAGTAAGGGGTTTTTAGCCCCAAAAAACGGCCATGTATAGTAAGGCGTATCTAGCCCGAAAAAAACGGCCATGTATAGTAAGGCCTTTTTAGCCCCGAAAAACGGCCATGTATAGTAAGGCGTATCTAGCCCGAAAAAAACGGCCATGTATAGTAAGGGGTTTTTAGCCCCAAAAAACGGCCATGTATAGTAAGGCCTTTTTAGCCCCGAAAAACGGCCATGTATAGTAAGGCGTATCTAGCCCGAAAAAAACGGCCATGTATAGTAAGGGCTTTTTAGCCCCAAAAAACGGCCATGTATAGTAAGGCCTTTTTAGCCCCGAAAAACGGCCATGTATAGTAAGGCGTATCTAGCCCGAAAAAAACGGCCATGTATAGTAAGGGGTTTTTAGCCCCAAAAAACGGCCATGTATAGTAAGGCCTTTTTAGCCCCGAAAAACGGCCATGTATAGTAAGGCGTATCTAGCCCGAAAAAAACGGCCATGTATAGTAAGGGGTTTTTAGCCCCAAAAAACGGCCATGTATAGTAAGGCGTATCTAGCCTGAAAAAAACGGCCATGTATAGTAAGGGGTTTTTAGCCCCAAAAAACGGCCATGTATAGTAAGGCGTATCCAGCCCGAAAAAAACGGCCATGTATAGTAAGGGGTTTTTAGCCCCAAAAAACGGCCATGTATAGTAAGGCGTATCTAGCCCAAAAAAAACGGCCATGTATAGTAAGGGGTTTTTAGCCCCGAAAAACGGCCATGTATAGTAAGGCGTATCTAGCCCGAAAAAAACGGCCATGTATAGTAAGGGGTTTTTAGCCCCGAAAAACGGCCATGTATAGTAAGGCGTATCTAGCCCGAAAAAAACGGCCATGTATAGTAAGGGGTTTTTAGCCCCAAAAAACGACCATGTATAGTAAGGCCTTTTTAGCCCCGAAAAACGGCCATGTATAGTAAGGCGTATCTAGCCCGAAAAAAACGGCCATGTATAGTAAGGGGTTTTTAGCCCCAAAAAACGGCCATGTATAGTAAGGCGTATCTAGCCTGAAAAAAACGGCCATGTATAGTAAGGGGTTTTTAGCCCCAAAAAACGGCCATGTATAGTAAGGCGTATCTAGCCCGAAAAAAAACGGCCATGTATAGTAAGGGGTTTTTCGCCCCAAAAAACGGCCATGTATAGTAAGGCGTATCTAGCCCGAAAAAAACGGCCATGTATAGTAAGGCCTTTTTAGCCCCGAAAAACGGCCATGTATAGTAAGGCGTATCTAGCCCGAAAAAAACGGCCATGTATAGTAAGGGGTTTTTAGCCCCAAAAAACGGCCATGTATAGTAAGGCCTTTTTAGCCCCGAAAAACGGCCATGTATAGTAAGGCGTATCTAGCCCGAAAAAAACGGCCATGTATAGTAAGGGCTTTTTAGCCCCAAAAAACGGCCATGTATAGTAAGGCCTTTTTAGCCCCGAAAAACGGCCATGTATAGTAAGGCGTATCTAGCCCGAAAAAAACGGCCATGTATAGTAAGGGCTTTTTAGCCCCGAAAAACGGCCATGTATAGTAAGGGCTTTTTAGCCCCAAAAAACGGCCATGTATAGTAAGCCCTTTTTAGCCCCGAAAAACGGCCATGTATAGTAAGCCCTTTTTAGCCCCGAAAAATGGCCATGTATAGTAAGGCGTTTTAGCCCCCAAAAAACGACCATGTATAGTAAGGCCTTTTTAGCCCCAAAAAACGACCATGTATAGTAAGGCTTTTTTAGCCCGAAAAAAACGCCTTACTATAGTATGCCGTTTTAGCCCGATAAAAACGACAGTATAGTAAGGCGTTTTTAGCCCGAGAAAAACGACCATGTATAGTAAGGCTTTTTTAGCCCGAAAAAAAACAACATAGTATAGTAAGGCGTTTTTAGCCCGAGAAAAACGACCATGTATAGTAAGGCTTTTTTAGCTTGAAAAAAACGACCATGTATAGTAAGGCTTTTTTGGCCCGAAAAAACGCCTTACTATAGTATGCCGTTTTAGCCCGAAAAAAACGACAGTATAGTAAGGCGTTTTTAGCCCGAGAAAAACGACCATGTATAGTAAGGCTTTTTTAGCTTGAAAAAAACGACCATGTATAGTAAGGCTTTTTTGGCCCGAAAAAACGCCTTACTATAGTATGCCGTTTTAGCCCGAAAAAAACGACAGTATAGTAAGGCGTTTTTAGCCCGAGAAAAACGACCATGTATAGTAAGGCTTTTTTAGCCCGAAAAAAACAACATAGTATAGTAAGGCGTTTTTAGCCCGAGAAACACGACCATGTATAGTAAGGCTTTTTTAGCCCGAAAAAAAACGACCATGTATAGTAAGGCTTTTTTGGCCCGAAAAAAAACGCCTTACTATAGTATGCCGTTTTAGCCCGAAAAAAACGACAGTATAGTAAGGCGTTTTTAGCCCGAGAAAAACGACCATGTATAGTACAGCTTTTTTAGCTTGAAAAAAACGACCATGTATAGTAAGGCTTTTTTGGCCCGAAAAAACGCCTTACTATAGTATGCCGTTTTAGCCCGAAAAAAACGACAGTATAGTAAGGCGTTTTTAGCCCGAGAAAAACGACCATGTATAGTAAGGCTTTTTTAGCCCGAAAAAAACGACCATGTTCGACCATGATTGTTCACCCACTAATAGGGAACGTGAGCTGGGTTTAGACCGTCGTGAGACAGGTTAGTTTTACCCTACTGGTAATGTGTTGTCGCGATAGCAATCCTGCTCAGTACGAGAGGAACCGCAGGTTCAGACATTTGGTGTATGTGCTTGGCTGAGGAGCCAATGGTGCGAGGCTACCATCTGCGGGATTATGACTGAACGCCTCGAAGTCAGAATCCCGCCTAGACGTGCCGATACCGTAGCGCCGCCGCCCCCCGGTTGGTCAAGGTTAGCGGCTCCGGCCGCGCGGAACGCCGTTCGACACTGGGCTGGGGTGCGCCCGGATGATGGGTGCCCCCTCTCCGGTTTATCACACCGCATGTTTGTGGAGAGCATGGTGCTAAATGACTTGCAAACGACCTGATTCTGGGTCAGGGTGTCGTACGTAGCAGAGCAGCTCCCTCGCTGCGATCTATTGAAAGTCATCCCTCGATCCAACCTTTTGTAAGGCGTTTTTAGCCCGAAAAAAACGACCATGTATCGTCAGGCTTTTTTGGCCTGAAAAAAACGCCTTACTATAGTATGCCGTTTTAGCCCGAAAAAAACGACAGTATAGTAAGGCGTTTTTAGCCCGAGAAAAACGACCATGTATAGTAAGGCGTTTTTAGCCCGAAAAAAACGACCATGTATCGTCAGGCTTTTTTGGCCCGAAAAAAACGCCTTACTATAGTATGCCGTTTTAGCCCGAAAAAAACGGCAGTATAGTAAGGCGTTTTTAGCCCGAGAAAAACGACCATGTATAGTAAGGCGTTTTTAGCCCGAAAAAAACGACCATGTATCGTCAGGCTTTTTTGGCCCGAAAAAAACGCCTTACTATAGTATGCCGTTTTAGCCCGAAAAAAACGACAGTATAGTAAGGCGTTTTTAGCCCGAGAAAAACGACCATGTATAGTAAGGCTTTTTTAGCCCGAAAAAAACGACCATGTATCGTCAGGCTTTTTTGGCCCGAAAAAAACGCCTTACTATAGTATGCCGTTTTAGCCCGAAAAAAACGGCAGTATAGTAAGGCGTTTTTAGCCCGAGAAAAACGACCATGTATAGTAAGGCGTTTTTAGCCCGAAAAAAACGACCATGTATCGTCAGGCTTTTTTGGCCCGAAAAAAACGCCTTACTATAGTATGCCGTTTTAGCCCGAAAAAAACGACAGTATAGTAAGGCGTTTTTAGCCCGAGAAAAACGACCATGTATAGTAAGGCTTTTTTAGCCCGAAAAAAACGACCATGTATAGTAAGGCGTTTTTAGCCCGAAAAAAACACCTTATTATAGTATGGCGTGTTAGCCCGAAAAAAACGACAGTATAATAAGGCGTTTTTAGCCCAGGCAACGTTACTTGCATCGGTAGTCAGTTGAAGCGGAGCCGCCGGCTTCGGGAATGTCAATGTCGCGGCTTTGGCAAGGGCGGCTTTCGTGGCTTCGAAGGATTTGCTCTGGGCGGGGGTTCATTTCAGGTGTTTTGGGTTGCCGCTGAGCGCATCGTATAGCGGGGCCATGACGTGGGGGAGGCGAGGCAGGAAACGATAATAGTTCACCATCCCACTGAACTCTTTTAGAGTCTTGATCGTTTTCAGCGTAGGGAACTTGCAGATGGCGTCGATTTTGGCGGGCAGGGGGCGGACTCCGGAAACGTCCATTTCGTAACCGAGGAATTCCACTTTCGACGCGCCGAAAACGCACTTGTCTCGTCGTACTACCAAGCCGTTGTCGCGGAGCAGTTGGAGGATGTCAGTCTTTTTTTTTTTTACCATGTGCAGCGGTGACGCCGGCTTTGGGAATGTCAATGTCGCGGCTTTGGCGAGGGCGGCTTTGGCAAGGGCGGCTTTGGCAAGGGCGGCTTTCGTGGCTTCGAAGGATTTGCTCTGGGCGGGGGTTCATTTCAGGTGTTTTGGGTTGCCGCTGAGCGCATCGTATAGCGGGGCCATGACGTGGGGGAGGCGAGGCAGGAAACGATAATAGTTTACCATCCCAGTGAACTCTTGATCGTTTTCGGCGTAGGGAACTTGCGGATGGCGTCGACTTAGGCGTAGTAAGGCGTTTCTAGCCCGAAAAAAAACGGCCATGTATAGTAAGGGGTTTTTAGCCCCGAAAAAAACACCTTATTATAGTATGGCGTGTTAGCCCGAAAAAAACGACAGTATAATAAGGCGTTTTTAGCCCGAAAAAACGACCATGTATAGTAAGGCTTTTTTAGCCCGAAAAAAACAACATAGTATCGTAAGGCGTTTTTAGCCCGAGAAAAACGACCATGTATAGTACGGCTTTTTTAGCTTGAAAAAAACGACCATGTATAGTAAGGCTTTTTTGGCCCGAAAAAAAACGCCTTACTATAGTATGCCGTTTTAGCCCGAAAAAAACGACAGTATAGTAAGGCGTTTTTAGCCCGAGAAAAACGACCATGTATAGTAAGGCTTTTTTAGCCCGAAAAAAACACCTTATTATAGTATGGCGTGTTAGCCCGAAAAAAACGACATAGTATAATAAGGCGTTTTTAGCCCAGGCAACTTGCATCGGTAGTCAGTTGAAGCGGAGCCGCCGGCTTCGGTAATGTCAATGTCGCGGCTTTGGCAAGGGCGGCTTTGGCAAGGGCGGCTTTGGCAAGGGCAGCTTTCGTGGCGTCGAAGGATTTGCTCTGGGCGGGGGTTCATTTCAGGTGTTTTGGGTTGCCGCTGAGCGCATCGTATAGCGGGGCCATGACGTGGGCGAGGCGAGGCAGGAAACGATAATAGTTCACCATCCCACTGAACTCTTTTAGAGTCTTGATCGTTTTCAGCGTAGGGAACTTGCAGATGGCGTCGATTTTGGCGGGCAGGGGGCGGACTCCGGAAACGTCCATTTTCGTAACCGAGGAATTCCACTTTCGACGCGCCGAAAACGCACTTGTCTCGTCGTACTACCAAGCCGTTGTCGCGGAGCAGTTGGAGGATGTCAGTCTTTTAATTTTTTTTTTTTTTTTTTTTTTTTTTTTACCATGGGCAGCGGTGACGCCCATGGACTGGATGCTTTCTTGCAGAGTTCCCGAGGAAATCGGCTCCGAGCAGTGGTGTCCTCACGTCGGCGACAATGAAGTCCCAAGCGTATCGGCGGTTGGCGATCTTGATGTGGATGCGGCGGCATCCATACGTGGCGATGGGCGTACCACAGGCGGCCACGAGTTTGACTTGGCGTGGCTGGTTGTGACGTCGGTTTTGGTCTGTGGCGGGGTAGATGGAGCGGCATGCTCCGGTGTCGACCAGGAATTCGCGATTGGAGATGGCATCGGTGACGTAGAACCCCTGGTTCGGGTTGGCGGTTGTACAAACGTAACTGTGATCAGGGCGCCACGCCGCCGGCGTTACTGTCGGCGGGTGGCCGTCGCGTTTTTTGAGAACTTGCAGTTCGTGAGGCAGTTTCTCGCGTCTGTGCCGAACTTGTTATGGTAGCTGCAAATACCAGACGGTAGCATGTAGCCGCGGGACCACTGGTTCTGGGGCGGAGCTTGACGGCGATCATGCGGCGGGCCTGGACGGTGGCGTACGGCATTGATGACTGCGTCCTCATTGGGCGGGGGTAGTGCGCTGCAGGCGGCGGCGACCGGCGTCGACTTCTCGGCGGCTTTGGCGACTAGTGCGGACATTGACAGCGTATTGGCGTCGTGGAGGGCGGCGCGAACTGAGGACGGGATGGACTGTAGCCATAGTTCGCGCATGAGGTCGACTTTGCGAGGCTGGCTTGTAGACGGATCGGCGCCGGGTAGTCGGGCGAGTGACTGCATCTCGTTCCACAAACAGAGCTGTGCGGTCGCCTAGATCCTGACTGGGCATGGCGAGCAGTCGTTTGGCGCGGGCGCCGATGGTAAGGGTATAGTCTTTCAGCAGGTGATCTTTCGACGAGTCGTACGTGATTTTGTCGTCTTGCTGGTCCAACCATGCCGACACGTGCTGGAAAACGCTGTCGGGGATGGCTTCCAAGACGTAGTCCGCTTTTGTTCTCGGATCTGTGACTTTTCTGAGGCGGTATTGTACTTCGGCCCGGCGAAACCAGGAAACGGGTTCCTGAGTGGACTGGAACGATTGGATTGACGGCGTGGATTGTGAGTTTGTTGTCGGACGGCGTCTGCGGTTCCGACCGGGTCGGGGGCAGGCCGTTGGAAAGCGGTGGAGTTGTCGACATCTTGAGTCTCGAAGGTTGCGTGTTGAGAACGGCGAACTCCTTTTGTTTTCAGCACTAGTGGGGGGGCACATGGGAATCATTTCATTAGTACACTAAAAACAAGAGCACAACAAAGCTTCTGCTAATTGGAGCAAGATGATTAAGAAACAAGTGTTAGCATGTTAGCGTGGAAGTGTTTTTTTTTTTTGTAGAGGGCTGGGTTAGTTTTGGTGAGGACGAGGGTGGGCCTATATTTGATCAGAAATGAGCAGAACCACTTTTTTTAAAAAAAATTATTTTACCTTCACCAAAACCGGACTAAACGCTAGCTCGTTAGCACGGAAGCTAACCGCGGACGTTAGCACGGAAGCTAACTGCGAAAAGTCGCTACGCAGCTGGAACCCACGACCAGAGACCAACCAACCAAATGCCAGCGAGCGTGAGGGAGCCGGTAAACCCACTTGCCACGTTAGAAACACCCAGCAGCAAGCCTACTGGACACGTCACAAACTAGCATACAACCAGCTAGCAACGAGACCCGACAAAATTCATTCTCAAGTAAATGAATTACTCCAGCAACAAAAAGAACTTTTTACGGCGCTCTTGCAACAACAGGAAAATTTCAAAGGATTTGTCAAGATGATAATAGACTCAACAAACTCACGACTTGACACTTTTACCAGGGAAGTCCAAGAAATAAAAACCAGCATCAACTTTACCCAAAAAGAGGTAGACGACATTAAAAAAAAATCTAATCTGTCAAACTGGCCATTCCAAAGACATGCAAACGGAATTCTACAAAGTATGTGACGGCATGCTTGTATTAACGGACAAGGTGGACTACTTGGAAGGACAGTCAAGAAGAAAAAAGTGTTGAATTAAGACTGATTTCTTTCATTTTTACTTTTTTATCTACCTTATTTTCTGTCAAATTATTACTGTATATGTTTTATGTTCAATAAACAAACAAACAAAACCGACAACCAAGAAAACAGGCGTTTTTAGCCCCAAAAAAACGACCATGTATAGTAAGCCCGAAAAATGTATAGTAAGGCTTTTTTAGCCCAAAAAACGACCATGTATAGTAAGGCGTTTTTAGCCCGAAAAAAACGACCATGTACCTTATTTTCACTACTATTCGACGCACCGTACGGTTGGGCACAGTCTCTTAATGGGTGACATTTCTGTATTTTACACATACACAGGACGCACTGTACTAATGGGCGCAGTTTTACAGTGGTAAAACATACGCTTAAACATACGGCATGCATGCATGCTAACACGTTAGCTTGAAGCATACACTGAAGCTCAAAGCTAAAACACATTTTTAAAAAGGCAAAGAAAGCAGAACCGAGTTCGGGTGTATTTTATTTACAAGGTACTCACGTTTTTTTTTTGCTCGATCATCACTCAGAAAGCCATCAAAGTCGTCATCTTCTGTGTCCGAATTGAACAATTGAGCAAGTATCGGTAATCCATCCAAACCCCCGGGTTCCCTCTCGTTGTCAGAGTCACTCTCGGAACAATTGTGCAAGTATCGGTAATCCATCCAAACCGCCGGGTTCCCTCTCGTTGTCAGAGTCACTCTCGTCGTCATGTGGCTCCACAGAAATTATGCCGGCTTTGCCAAAAGCTCGAACAACTGTACTAGCAGATACGTTCGTCCAAGCAGCCACAATCCATTCACTGATTGTGGCGTAACTAGCCCGGCGCTTCCTCCCACTCTTCGTGAAGCTGTGTTCGCCAGCGATCATGCCGCTCGCAACTTCACTTTGAAGCCGATGTCCAGCGGTTGGAATTCCTTTTCGGGGGTTCTTGGAAACCATTAGCACGATAATGCTCATACTCTCATTTTAAACAGGTGCTTGTACCTGTTAGAGGCGGACCCACCCAGGTGCGTGCCTGTCCTCACTCACGTCCACCTCTCTTCATATATTTACATATATGTGCACGGACGCGCTTCACTGATTGGCCGACCTCTTCTCCGCACTTCACTGATTGGTTCAACAACACGTCGGAGATTCGGCTGTGTTTTGGCAAGACAGTGGTGATTTTCTGTGTCTTACGGAGACTTGGGCAGGTACTGGTGGGTACAACGCTTTGATTGAACTGTTACCACCTGACTGTGGTTTCCTCGATACCCCGAGGACATCGGGACGCGGTGGAGGTACGGTAAGCATTTTTAAGAACAAATTCAAATGTAAACGGTGCACATTCAAGGCGTTTTTAGCCCGAAAAAAACGACCATGTATAGTAAGGCGTTTTTAGCCTGAAAAAAACCCGACATAGTATAGTAAGGCATTTTTAGCCTGAAAAAACAACATAGTAAGGCGTTTTAGCCCGAAAAAAACGACCATGTATAGTAAGGCGTTTTTAGCCCGAAAAAAACGACATAGTAAAGTAAGGCATTTTTTGCTTGAAAAAAACGGCACAAGTTTGCTGCATCTCGACGGTAACGAGGAATGATGAGAGACATTTCTTTTATTTTTTTTCTCATTCTAGGCTCCACCCCAATCTGCGAGGACATCGGCAGACAGATGTTGTGCTACAGTCGCATGATCCCTTTGCACGAACCCCCCCTCCCTCTCCCCCGACCGCCGGAAGACAGCTGGGGGAGGCTCGAGCACGCCCCCGCGACACTTGCCAGGAGAAGCAGATGAGAAAATGGATGGGAGGGTGGACGAAGAACACCCACGCTGGCAGGAAGAGACCATGAGGGCACGACAGGCCGGAGCTGGATTTGACCCCCACACCTCTGCGCTCACACTCCAGCACGAACCAGTCGACCGCCAGGGTCACACTCAAATGTATAAATATAATACAATTGTTTTTTTGTTTTTTAAAGAACAACACAACATTCTAATAATAATCATGATTCTATAATTGACTCTGTTGTCATTTTTTACTCTTGCTTGCCACTTGCTCTTGTGCAGCTTTCTTGGCTTTTACCATCTCCACCAGTTCCTACCAGAAAAAAAAACGGACTCGTCAGCTCAGTCACAACAGGACGATTTGCACCAGTTCAAGTGGAAAGGTCATTGCGTGCCAAACCAACGACCGTGCCAGCTTTTCTCCCTCACCTTGTAGCGCTTCATGCAGTCTTTCTTGTTTCGCCCGGGGACAGCGTCGGCAATCTTGTCCCAGCGTTCAGGTGTGCTAACCGGAAACGTCTTGAGGGCCTGCTCCAGAAGCTTCTGTTCCTCCGTGGTCCAGGGGGCTGCGCTTCCATCACCACCTGGAGCTGAATCATACAAGGACAACAACAAGCTTTGACAAAAAAAAAAAAAACCTCATGGCGCGCAGACGGGACCACTTTACTTCACACTCACCTTCGAAGCGCTCTGACGGCACCGCGTTGTCAACGGTGGCTGGCACCGAGTTGTGTTCCTTCTTGAATTTCTCAAAGGCTTTTCTGTTGATGTCATCTTTCTGCAATGGATCTGAAAAGACAACAGTAAGTAAAAAGTCATTGCTGTCATGGACTACTATACTGTCGTTTTTTTTCGCTAAAACACATGGTCGTTTTTTGGGGCTAAAAACGCCTTACTATACATGGTTGTTTTTTTCAAGCTAAAAACGCCTTACTATTCTATGCCGTTTTTTGGGTTAAAAACGCCTTACTATTCTGTCGTTTTTTTTCAGGCTAAAAAGGCCTTACTATACATGGTCGTTTTTTTCAAGCTAAAAACGCCTTACTATACATGGTCGTTTTTTTCGGGCTAAAAACGCCTTACTATTCTATGCCGTTTTTTGGGTTAAAAACGCCTTACTATTCTGTCGTTTTTTTTCAGGCTAAAAAGGCCTTACTATACATGGTCGTTTTTTTCAAGCTAAAAACGCCTTACTATACATGGTCGTTTTTTTCGGGCTAAAAACGCCTTACTATTCTATGCCGTTTTTTGGGTTAAAACGCCTTACTATTCTGTCGTTTTTTTTCAGGCTAAAAAGGCCTTACTATACATGGTCGTTTTTTTCGGGCTAAAAACGCCTTACTATACTATGCCGTTTTTTTGGGCTAAAAACGCCTTACTATACTATGGTCGTTTTGTTGGGCTATAAACGCCTTACTATACTGTCATTTTTTTGGGCTAAAAACGCCTTACTATACTATGGTCGTTTTGTTGGGCTATAAACGCCTTACTATACTGTCATTTTTTTGGGCTAAAAACGCCTTACTATACTATGGTCGTTTTGTTGGGCTATAAACGCCTTACTATACTATGTTGTTGTTTTCAAGCTAAAAACGCCTTACTATACATGGTCGTTTTTTTTTGCTAAAAACGCCTTACTAGACTATCTCGTTTTTTTCAAGCTAAAAACGCCTTACTATACATGGTCGTACTACATAACAGAACAATTTCTTTTCAAAGGAGCCGCGCGCCACACAATGGCAAATAATTAATAAAAAAAATGCAGAAATATGTCAGACCAAATCAAAGTGTTTTTCCCTATTTACCAAGCCGTTGTAAACTCTTGGCTTTGTTGATGACGTCTTTCGCTGTCCTCTTCATGCCGCTTGTGGAGTGTAGATTCATATAGTTGGCAATAACTTCCCATCTGGGGGGGGGGGGCGAGAATAAATATATATATACATATATATACAGTATATATACACACACACACAATGTATGCAAATACAAATCTATGTCCACACAGCAAGTATTCCCCCTAAATGGTCGACAAAGGTCAAGTCCAGACGCGAGGCCCGCATCTCACCTGGCATTGGTTCCAGCCGGGAAGAGGTTGACGGCCTTAATGAGCAATTGGAGGTCTTCCTCATTCCAACCTTTCCCGCCACCACCACCCCCGCCCGCTGCGCCGCCTCCGCCGGGCTGCTCGGCGCCGCGAGAGGCCTGCATCGCCTGCACCTCGGCGTCCCGCTCCCTCTGAAGCTGCACGTTCACCTCCTGCACCTGCAAGGAAGGGCCCGTTGCGAGAGATGGGGTGTGCTGAAGGGGGGGGACACAGCCCCCCCCCCCCCGCCCGCCTTTTCTTTTTTTTTTACCTGCTTCTCGACCGCCACTTTGCTGTCCTCCTTTGAAGCGGAGGCCAGGATTTCATTGAGGCTCTGCAGGCTGCGAGTGAACACGAGGACAACTTCTGTCACGCGGCCAAAGCCGGATTGTTTTTTTGTGCCTGTGCGGGTAACAAAGACGCCGCCACAATATTTTTACCTCGCCAGTTCGAGCCTGTCACAGAGCTTCTCCACCTCTTCCATCATCTTCACATTTTCGGCCTCGCTGTCCGCAAAGTAATTCCAGTTCTGTGGGATGTGATGCAGAGCGGTTAGTCCGAGGAGACGCGTCTGGAGCAAAGAAGTCGGCCCGGGAGTCCACCTTGCAGGAAATTCGGAGCTTCTGCCTCTCCTTCTTTATGGCTTTCTTCTGGATGTCTTTTTCCTTTTTGGCCAGCTGGGCGGCCTGCTTGGCTTCTTCGTCTTCTTTTTCCTTGGCTAAACGAGCCGCCTCCATCTCGGCCTGGCGGGCCTAAAAACGAGCGAGGCTGCCGTGAAGCCATTCATGGAGCTCCAAGCGGGCCCGCCGGGACGACTTACTCGCTCCTTTTCTTCCTGCTCTTTCTTCTTGGCCTCGACTTTTGCCTTCTTCTCGGACTCCTTGCGGGCTTTCTCCTCCTCTTTGAACCTCTTGATCCTCGGATCGCAACTGTAGGCCGTATCTGTGTTGGACAAACGCAGGATGGCCACTTGGGGTGATTCCTCAAGCGCACGCGTTGCGAGGTGTTGCCACGTCTGTCGTCTCTGTACCGACTAGCGTTCGTATTCTGATCATCTCCTCCTTCTTCCTCTGAGCTCTGGAAGCTCGATTCTGCTTTTCGATCCATCTCCTCTCGTCTCGACTTCGGAGTAGGGGAGAGAATAGGAAGGGCGCGTCAGACACGGAAGGGCCGACGGATTGCTTTTCAAGTGCGAAAAAAAGGTCTACCACTCAGCCTTGTCCTTTTCCTCTTCATCCAGGTATGAGAATTCCCTCCAGGAATCAAAATTGTACCTGCATCAACAGAAAGAAATTCAAACGTCCCGAGACGAACACACAACGGTTTGACAAGAATCAAGCCGACGGATGGCGGCGCAGCCCCAGAGTATGCCGCACGTACCAAAAGGAGTAGAAATTGTCCACTTCTTCAAAGGAAGACTCTGTCGTGCCGATGCTGGGCGCATGCTTTTTGGTCGACCACTGGGAATTCCTCTCAAAGACGGCGGGAAACACCTGGAAGAAGTTTTCTTTGCCTTCCCCCTTGGAGGGCACGCCGTTATCAAATGTGGGATCGACGCTGTCGAAGGCTCGCCGTCTCACGGGGTCAGACAGGGTTTCGATGGCTGGCGGGCGTAAACAATCACCGGGGGGAGCATGAGTAGCGATCCCCCCCCTCCAAACAAACGCAATGTCACGCACCTTTGGTGATGCACGTGAAATAGTCATTGTCGCCTTCCGAAATCTGCTCGCCGGCAGCTTTCCTTTTGTCCGGATGGTGCTTCAACACAATGGCTTTGTCTGTTGAGAAACAATTGAGAATGTGACCAAGGGGGAACGTCGCGACTGCTCCGCTAACCGTGAGCTGCGCGAGAACCGCACGTTAGCATAGAAAAAGGGCATGTGAGGCATACTTACGGGCAGCTTTGATCTGTTTTTGAGTGGCTTTGTATCTCAGGTGCGGAAGACCGAGGACGGCGTAGTGGTCTTGATTCTATCAAGTAAGGAACAAAAAGGCAAACTGTAAGTGGAAAAATGTCAAATTGTCGGTTGCCCCCACCCCTACCTTCCAGTCTTTTGGATCGAGCGATCGGAGCATGGGATGCTCTTCCAACTGAAAGTCCTCATCATCCGACTCCTCGGAGGACTCCTCCTCCTCTTCCAACTCCTGAAAGGAGGTTGACACGGTCCGGTTTCTCCTCTTCACGTATGCTTCGAACCAGCGGCCCACTGGCTCCACCTGAACCTGCACAGAGGCTGAGAGGGACGTAGGTTTTATTTGCATGTATGGGCATTCAGAAATGTATACCCTGTAGCAGGGGTGTCACACTCATGTTTGTCGCTGGCCTCTTTGGAGTTGCCATGGCATTACGACAGTGAAACCGAATCAATGTTTAATCATCATAAGATATACTTTATTTGTCCCGCACTGGAGAAATTTACAGAGTTCAGAAAGGAAACCACTAGGTAGGGAGAGGGGGAAAAACGCGGGGGGAAAGGAAGAACAATGATCATATCGTTATTACTTGTACAGAATACAGTAACATTTCATTGATGGATTGACTAGTTTTTGTTCCAATTATTGTCCACGTGAGTGTAAATTAGCACTACTCGCATTAACGTGTGTGAGGAGACTCATCCATAAGCCAGTGATTTCCCTCTGGTATGAGCTCAGTGTTTGCTGTTTCCAAACGTATTGCTAACGAGCATGCTATCAAACGCTTCTATAGTAGCTTAGCAGGCTAACTAGTGCCGGCCTCGAGAGTCATTCAATCTTTACCGGCAATCTCTTGAAAGACAGTCGTTTCATCCGCGTCCACCGCTTCTAATAACATTTTTGCAAGGAGGGCAACACGAACATTGGATAACCACAATATTCCAAATTAATTCTTCAAATTTCAGTCAGAGCTAACGCATTTTTACCGCAGCGACATGTGTCGGAGCGATTTCAACGTCATTCCCACATGTGTCGCGGAATCATACGTCATTTCCGCCTATGTCGCGGGACCTGTACGTCATTTCAGCTTTTTACATTTTGGGAGTATTTTTTCGGTTTTTTTTTGTGGTGAAAATGCCTTCCTAATTTGCTTTGTTTATAAAAAAATTAAAGGAGTACACTTCACCGAATAACTTAATACAGGGCACTTGTGATTCTTGCGCGTCTCGATTGAGCGACGTAAACTGCTCCAGAAATCAGCCTTGTTACTGTTACACAAAACGACATCCGGGCCGTGAGCCCAAACTTATGTTTTCTCCCTCTCTCTGTCGCATTTCTTTTTTTTTTTTTGTTCTTTCTCTCTCACAAACGCAAAATGACAACACAACACGTGTACCATTCAGTGCTCGGATTTTATTAGAATCCCTCTCAAACGTTTAAATTATTTGGACCGTCTGAACTTCATGTTTCAACATACACTTCTTTGTTGCTTAAAAAAATAAAACACATATTCAAACATGCCTCTTCTCCCCACAAGTGTGAAGAACAAACTAAAAAATACAAAGAGACCCAAAAAAAAAGCACATAAAAACCACACACACAAAAACTACAGCTTGACAAAACCAATTTAAAGCTGCAAATACATTCTTTTACCAGAAGAGAAAAAAGAGGGGCAAACAATCAGTAAAAGCAAGCACTTTGGTCTCCTTCAAACGCACACAATTACAAATCGCGTTAGCAACATGCTAACACATGATGTCAGCATTTAAATTTGATGAGACTGACGCAAATTATCCACGTGTTTAAAGTGCATGGTCTTTTGCTCTCAAGAAACCGGTTGCCTCGACATCACAAGCTAATACTGATGCATGTAAACCGACCAATCACATCGGCTCCCCAAAACCTCAGTTTACATCGAGATTTGTTCGGACTCTGCTCAAGGAGAAAATGGGAATGAAAAATACTGTCAAACATGCTGTTGATTGAAATGGGCAAATAAAAATCAAAGAACACAACTTGAGACCATTTAGAATGCGAGAAAACCAGCCATACGTGTGTGTTCTTTTACTTTCCTTTCCAATTGTGTCACATGACTGCTTTGCTGCAACATTCATGTTGAACTGAAAAATTGTACCGAACACATGAGTAACTTTTAAAGCAAACAACAACAACAACAAAAATAAGCCATACATTTCAATAAAACAAAATTCAAACGTCAGACTGAGCGGATAACCAATTCATGACAAACATATAATAATTTAGGCTCAAGGGAGCAAACGTGTGATGTCATAAATAGTGGAAGTTAAATAAAAAGTGAAAACACTGGGCGGGTAAATAGCTTGTTGAAGGTCAAAGCACTCGGAGGATGCGTCGCCGTCGTCTTTTTCAGTCATCTCAACGTCACGACTTGATTTTCCACAGCTGCGCACGGCAACAGACACGCACGTTAGGCACTCGAACACACAAGCGGTGCTGTGTGCATTTTCTTGCGTTCACCTTCAAGTTAAATCCTAACAGGTCTGAAATGACTCCAGAGACGGCGGACAGGATCACCACCTGCGTGATGTTGTACAGCAGAGGGTTCATGGTCAAACCGTACAGCCGGAACGGACTATCCAGCTCCTGCAATGCAAAAAAAAATAAAAAATCAGCAATGTGCAACTTATTTTCTGATATATTGATTAAATCATTTGACACCTTGAGTAGTTTGGTTGCCAATTTTAAGACGTTGTTGACCAGCGTCAGCTCTTCCTTCTTGTTGGGCTTCTTCTCCATTTTGAGATACAAGTTGATCTGACACGAGCACAATAAGCATGATGAAGCAAAGTGCACGCGGGTGTGCATGCGGGTGTACACTTGGGTGTGCGTCTTCGTTCACCTGTTCGGTGAGCAAAATGGAGGTGTTGCTGTACTTCTTGCTGGTCTCCGAGCCCAGCGTGACGAACCTGAGCAGGAAGAGTGACAGACTGGAACACCAGATCACCAACTCCCAGTTGTAGTGACACTCCAGGAACGTCTCGTGCACGTGCAGCAACTGCGCCACAAAAGGACGGCGGCGAAGCAATCGTCATCGGAATCACCGCGGTGACAACAGGGTGTGTGTGTGTGTGTGTGTGTGTGTGCGCACTGTATTTCACCTGAGCGCAGCAGATGAAGACCACCGAGAGCGTCAACAAGAAGGCAGAAGACACGATGACGTCTACGGAGCGTTGGGGGCCTCGGCGCTGAAACATCAGAAGGAATTTCGTTTAAAATTGCCATCGCGGTGTCGTAGAATTTATTTATTGGGGCTGAATGACATTGAAAATTAATCGAGTGTTTTTCAGCCAATTACGTTCACCGGGACGGACGTGTTGGGTCTTACTTTCAGGTATGAGCGTAGCGACAGCCACATTTTGATGTTCTGGACCTTCTTCAGTCGAAAGTGAGGAACTTCCGATTTCCTGGCTCTTCGGGCTGAGGTCAGGTGACCAAAGAGTTTGGCAAACAGCAGCCTCTAAAAACACACGTACACGCACTCACGTTGATTTGATAGGGATGCGATTTAAAAAAAAAAAAAAAAAATAGCGCCGCCATCTTGGCCTCACCTGCTTGTAGGTCCTCTCCGCCACGCTTAGCAAGAAGAAGAAGAGCCAGGTGAGGCACACCCGCACCACGAAGCTCACCGTGACCATGGTGAGCACCAGCGCGTCCGAGCCGGCGCCGCCCCCCAGCGCCACCGACAGCAGCTCATTGGCCGAGAGCGCGCTCAGCTGGTCCAAGTCGCGGTGCTGGGCCAGCCTGACGACGCAACGCGGCCAAAGAGATTCGTCACGCGTGCCCGCCCGAGGTCGTCGTCGAGCATTCGCACTTACCTGAAGGCGAAGGGCGTCAGCCCCAGCGTGACCGACGCCAGATTGCCAAACACTTGGTAACCGATTCCCGGGTTGTTCAGATTCACCTGCAACCCAAAAAAACCACAAAAAACGCCTTGGAGGTTCCGAAGCCAGCGCGCCTCGGCGCGGCTTTTTGCCGCACTTACTCTGTTCATGATCATGCCGCTGATCTCCAGGACGGACATGTCGGCTTTCTTGCACTCGTTTCCCTCCCAGACGATGGCGCTCGCCCTCTCCAGGCCCGGGTTGGAGCTGTGCAGCCAGGGGGCGTGGCCCTAAGGATACAAAATGGCTGCCATCGATTGACGAAGGGATGAAGGCATCCCGACCGCGTCTTGCGTCGGCCGACCTGATGGAAAGGGTCGTCTCTGTACTCCTTCTTGCTAGGGGGGCACACGGGCGCGGCTCCTCCTTCTCCGTCTGTCGAGGACAAGTCTCACAATGAGGCGGCGCGCGAGGAAATCAGGGGGGGGGGGGCTTCGGGCCCCATCTCGCGGCTCTTTCTGACCCGTCTCCGAGGTGCAGGACGACCTGCACTCGGCGCAGTGCAAGAAGTCCTCCCACAGCAGGTCCTCCGTCTCCGACTCGTGCCGCGTGCTCTCCGAGTCCGGAGTCCGAAGGCTGGAGCAGCGGGAGCTGCAGCTGGTGCCCGACTTGGGAGCGTCCTGGTGCAGAGGAAGGACACGCCCGCCACCGCCACTTTGCTCAATAGATCGATGATTATTTTGCAATCGAAAGCCGATTCGTAGCATGTCCGAGCTTTTATGAAAGCAAAAAAAAAATTTTTTAAGTGTTCACCTCCACGATGTAGTGCTTCTTGTAGTGCGTGTTCTTGCGGTTTCGCAGCGCACAGTCGGCGCCGAGTCTCTCGACTCCCCTGCGGAGGGCCGCGTAAGACGCCTCGGGGTCCTCCTCGCTGGACGCCTCATCCGACGCGGCCGCCCCCTGTCGCGCGCCGGCGAGAGTCATGACGACGCGGTCGGATTGGGGGGGGGGGGGGGGGCGCGGCCGGTGTCTCACCTTACTGGCGGCGGCGAGGTGGTGCAGGGCGGCGCCGGCGCGGACGGCGTGCGCCTGCGACGGCGGCCCGCGCGCGGCCCAGCGCGCCTCGTCCAGGCGGCTCAGGAGTTGGCAGCGTCGCTCGCGGCGCAGCCGCAGGCCGTCCTCGCCGCCGCGGTGGCTCACGCGGCCGTCCAGCGACACGTAGCCGTTGTCCGTCTCCGTCGACTTGTCGATGGACAGCTTGGACTTCTTGGACCTGGTGGAGTGAGCCACAAATTCTTCTTTGAAGGATGAGGACGAGCGGCGCAAACGAGGCCTCCCGTTGGGCCACGCCCCCCCCGCCCCTCCAAAAAAAAGGAGGAAGGGAAATAAATACACACCCGGCTTTACAAAGATCCTGCCAGAAATCGTGGAAGAGAGCGCTCAGGCTGTTTGTGGCGCAGGCCGAGTAGGAGTGCGCCGCCGCCGCCCCCCCCCTCCTGCGTGTTATCGGTCGTGCTGGAGCCCTCGCCTTCCCTGTGCACCTCCATCTGAGACGCCTTCCTCAACTTCCTGCCGTCGGGAAAGAAGAAGAGAGAGTCCATCGTCCCGTCAGCTTTTCTCCTTCTCGACGAACCAAACGACCGGGTGAGCAAGTTTTCGGGTCACCTGCGTCTCTTGCCGCCGAGGCCGCAGGCCGGCTTGGGGGTCCGGGTGGAGACGATCTGGCAGTGGACGGTGCCCAGCAGCAGCATGAGCCAGATGGCGCCGAACACCTCGGTGGCGGGGATGCCGTGGGGCTGCGGGACGCTGGCGTAGAGGAGGGCCGCCACCACTGAGGACAGGGGCGGGGGGGGTTCAGGGGTTTGTTTGTTTGTTTGTTTTTTTTTTCCCCAACAATGATTTGGGCTTTGCCTCGAGACGACTTTTTGCTTCTGACCTTGCAACAGGTAGAGAGCCAGCAGCAAGAGGAAGACGGCTCGGGAGGTGACCTGGATCCACCAGCGGTAGAAGAAGGGGAAGAAGACCACGCGGACGATGCCCTTGCGAGTCAGCGAGGTCCACGGGCTTTCCGGTTTGGCCTTGGCAAAGGCCGAGCCTTTCGGGGGAGGGGACGGCCAGAAATGATTGCGCGGCCCCCGCCGGCGTCATTATCGCCGTCGGGTCGGCCTCGTCTCACCTCTGACCAGGTCCACGTCGATGAGGTCTGGCTTGACGTGACCCGTCTTCTTTGGCTTGTTCCTCAGGCCCTGCGGCCGCAACGCAAAATGAGTCACTTTGAGTCTTTTTTTTTTTTCTTCTTTTCTAAATGCGACATTTGTCACTGCAGGCCAAAGTTTCTTTAATTGAGGTCAAGCACATAATTAACTCTCGCTCGCTCGTTAAACGACTCGCGGGTGGCGGCGGTCCCGCTTGGGGCCAATCCAAACGAGGAGATCGATAGCTCCTCGTCGCACTACAAACAGCCCGCCCGTGTTCTTATCTGCGGCCTCTTATCTTTATAACGGCCGTCAAGACACATTGAGAACATCTCTCGAGTCGACCGGGTGGTGCGCAAGCGTGCGGGTGACAACACACCAAACACAGGCCGGCCCGTATTGAGACGGACCGCAAATCGCAGTGCTGCTAAGTCTACGCCGCGGGGCGGGGCGGGCGGGGCGGGGCGGGGCGGACGTGCGCCGTGCTTGCTGCCACTGAATACTCACCAGCGATATAAACTGAAGATGAGGACGATTGACAGGGAGGATGGGTGAAGACGAAGAGGAGGGAGTGGGGCAGAAAGGAAATGGTTAAAAAAAAAAAAAAAGAAAAAGAAAGAAAGGAAGACACCGGACGGACAAAAGGGTTGGCGATGGGGGAGGGAGCAGACAGAACTGAAAGAAACAGGAAAAAAAAATACAAATGAAGGCGGCGCGGGGCCCCCAAAAACGGAGAGAACGGCACCTTGATTTCCCGCTGCTCCACCGACTTCTCCCATATTTGCTGGTCGTAGGCGCCAATCTGCACACAAAGAAGAAATGAATCAAAATGACATGCATGGACATTCCTGAGCCCCCCCCCCCCTACACAAGGTCAACTTCAAATTCAACAGAGCATTTCAAGTCCAAACGCATGTTTTTGGAATGTGGGAGGAAACCGGAGCACCCGGAGAAAACCCACGCAGGCCCGGGGAGAACATGCAAACTCCACACAGGGAGGCCGGAGCTGGAATCGAACCCGGTACCTCTGCACTGTGAAGCCCACGTGCTAACCACTGGACTACCGGGCCTATTTTCATTATTATTACATGTATTAGCCAGAAAGCGAGTGGCGGAAGCCCGCGGGAGCAAACAACCTGGAAGGAATTTGGGTCAGACAGCACACGTTGTGGCCTGAAGATTAACCCCCTGCTTTGTTTCCCCCGTGTGGTCACGGCAACGCACGTGTGACCCATTTTCTGAGCGCTCTCCCGAGGTTGCCATTTTGGGCAACAATTCGGGGGCGGGCCCATGTCACTTTCTCGTTGCTTGCTCTACCGGCCTTTTCGCACTGCGCTTGGGTTTCTTGGGGCTCGCTGGCAATTGCGGCTAGGCAATTGGGAAGCGCAGAGTTTGTTTTGCTGCCAGCGCTCTGAAGGCACTTCACCCCTCTCGCCCCCCCCAAGCAGAATAATATGTGTGGACCAGCGGGAGCGCACAGAACGTATTGCAAAAACTTTTTTTTTTTTAACCCCCCCATTTCCCCTTTCGCAATACGGAAAACACCTGCCGTATCCAATTTGGATAAAGTCCGCGCTGTGTTTGCATGTCACCCGTCTGTCGTTCGTGACTCAGCCGTTATGCTCGCGCCAACAATTTGACTGGGTGTGTGTGTGTGTCAGCTGAAGCGCCTGTCACAGGAAAGGTTTCATTTTTAACTGCGCGTCCGACAAGAGGGGGGAGCAGCAATGGTGGAAACCGATATCGGAGACCAAGGAACAAGATGACACCTGACGCCGGCTCGCCGGCCCATTTTGTATTCGGAACGCGTTCGGTCTAAAATATTGGCAAGGGGACCCAGAATCTTAATTCGTCATCCTGGCAAAGACGTTTTTGGACGAGCGCATGCTTCAATTTCCTCAGCACGCACAAAAAAAAAAAAGTCCACAAAGCTGACGCTGTGACACAACTTCCAGAGGTCCACAACAAGCGGGGGCTTAAGACGTTGCCATCGAAGCAGCTTCTTACCTTTTTCTGGTACCACACCACGGCATCTTTTACTTTGGAAGCCATTTACATGTCACCTCTCGCCGTCTGGGGCATCTTAGGCTGGATGGGGTAGGGGGGTGGGGGGACACAAATGACAAAAAATAAAAATAAACAAATAAATCACACAGCGCAAGAGAGAAACGTGCGAGTTGACAGACTGCCTGTTCCGAGGCAGGCGTGTGCCGACTAACAACGGGAGGGGCGGGCGCCCGCGTACACACTGGGAATTACTTGTAACACGCTCGCACAAAGAGACGGCAACGCCTGCGGCTGCGAGGGTGCTGAATCACACAGCCGTGGATGAAATGAGGCGAGAAAGGGCCCGCGCCGGCTCCGCCCTCGAAAATTGGGCGAGCACGCCCGGTTTTTGCGGGATGGCCGTACACAAGACATGTCGCTAGTGCGTTTTAAACGCAAAGGGCCAAACGTTTTTCGGGAGTCGTCACGTCGCGGCACAGCACGCTTCCACCATCGCGGAGTAAGGCCGCGGACCCAAACGGGTGCGAAAACACTGGAGCTTCTCTGAGGCTCGGGACCCCCCAGCCCCGCCACCCCTCGAGATGATGTCACGTATTTAAAGGAAGTCTGGACTTTGCGCCAAAGCGGGAAGGCCGGCACAAGGCTATGCGAGGAACGACACAAGCAGGAAGGAAACAACATTTGAAGATGTTTTTTTCACACAGCCTGAGGGGCGAAAAAAAAGACATTTATAGCAACAGGAAGCATGACGGGCCAGAATTTGTCTAAAGTGTCAATCCTCTATCTTAGCGCGGTCGCATTCATACTGACTGACACTCAGAGAGGCCCTTCAACAAGGGAGGGGCGTGAACTCGGAGAGTCGGCAAGAATACAGAGTGGTAAGTGCAAGGCGGAATTAATTCCCCACATATGACGAATGCCGTAATTCGCAGCTGTCTTTAAATTGGCATCTTTGGGTGACCTCGCAGGTGACAAACAAATCATTATCTTACTAATCGATTGATTATTTTGTGAATGAACATGATCAAATTGATCTGGATGCAAATCGTCACTTGACTATTGCGGATTTTGCAAGTTCGCTCGGAAGGAAAACACGAACCCTCCTCCCTGCCCCTGCTAAGTCGCGATGTGGAACCTGAGCCGCCTTCCCTGTGGGCGCTCCATATTTTATGATGGGTGCCGGTTACATCTCCTGCACCGCACTGGAAAAAGTGCGAGGCTGCCAAATGGAAGGCTGAACACACAACACACGCGCGCGCACCTGCCCACTTAAGATGTGCAAGGCTAAAGATGGCCAAAGAAAATCCAATGGCGGGATGCAACGGCGGCGCCCCCACAGGGTCCGGACTTTCCGTTTGCCCCACTACGGGATCAGACCCGCATCCGTTTGAGTGTCAGAAAGATGACTAACTTAATTGCTTGAGTTTACACAAATATTTCGAAGCCCAATATTCGCTTCTATTTTAGTCCTGCATGAGAACCGCACACAAGAAGAAAACGTTCGTTAGCTTTGGCAAAGTTCCACCATGTTTGTCGGGACAACCCGATCGGTTTAATCAAGGCGCAAGTGGAAAAATACAGATGTAAACAACGGCGCCCTTTTTGCAGTTTTAAAGCGTTGGGATGCTCAGAAATCTTCACGAGCAACGCAAAACCAACGTCTTCTTATCCTTTATCCGTTTGCTAAGCGTTAACGTTTGGTGACACACTTGGCTAAGCGAACGCCTCTGCGAAATGTGACGCTAGCTCGGGAGCTAACTAGCCAAACGGCTATGCTACCGGCGGTCACAAAGAGCCCCCCCTGGCCCCCTCCTCGCCCAGACATGCAGCTGACGGCGGTTGCGGCGTCTTACCTCGCCGACGGTCAGGGCTGCTTCCCGAGGAAGCCGCTCACAGCTCAAAAGAAAAGCTTCACGGGGCGCGGCGGAGCTAGCCAGCCTGGTTCACGGCGTTCTCATGCTCGGGGTCTGTTCGTAGATTGGGCTTGTAAACGTTGAGCTCTTCTGCAGCCGAGTGATTGGCAATGCTAAAAAAAAAAATACAAATGCACTTCACTCGTCCCGGCCGTAAAGCCCTGCTCAAAGACGCCTGCACATTTTCGGCAGTCTTCGGTTGGCTTCGAAGACATCAGTTATGTCATAATACTTGGACCGAGTGCGATTCACCAAGCAGAATAACGTCTATGTTTTTATTATACCGCTTTAAAACTCATAGAACGGTCAGAAAAAAAAGCATTGTCTACCTCTGGTGGACATTGTTAGTAGCTGCAGATGGAAAATTGCCCTGCGTCACGACTACACGGTGTACGGCTCAACCTGTCACGTGACGCAAGAAATCGACAGCCAATCCGAATCATCAGTGGGCGTGGCAACCACTGAGACGCCTCCACTTTCTCCCATCTTCCAACGCTCGTCAGTGTAAATCCCCACATAATAAATATGAATAAATTATTCCAACTGTAATGATGTAGGCCATACGGTACATTGGAGAGGCCGGTCTGGTCACCGATGTAGGAACACGCTGACGTGAGTACGACATCGTCCGTGGTTAGCTTAACGCTAGTGTGCAAACAAAGCTACTCATGCTATCTGACGTGCTAACGACGTCAAGTAGATTTAAAATTTTTCTGTTGACACGTGCATGAATGCATTCCGTTGTTACATCTGTTAGTGAAATCCCCTGACAATGCCCCGTTTTCAATCGCTCATGCGGTTGTTCACGTTATTTGCGATGAATGCACCTGACCGTGACAATGTCAAAATAATATTCATAGCCTGTCGCCCCCCCGCCTTGCGTCAAGATGTCCCTGGCGCAGAGGGTCTTACTGACCTGGGTCTTCACCCTGGTCTTCCTCATCATGCTCGTACTCAAACTGGATGGGAAGGTACGAGGGCATATTACTGCAGACATTTTGAACAGATCAAATAACACGTTTTCAACGTGTAGGTCCAGTGGAACTGGTTCCTCATCTTCCTGCCCGTGTGGATCTTTGACGGCATCCTGCTCCTCATGCTCACCATCAAGATGGCCGGCCGCTGCAAGCCGGGTTTCGACCCGCGGAACGGCTCGCCGGATCTGCGTCTGCGCGCCTGGTACCTGGCGGCCATGCTGCTCAAGCTGGCCTTCTGCCTGACGCTGTGCGCCAAGCTGGAGAAGCTGGCAGAGGTGAAGCTCACGTTGGTGTGCATCCCGCTGTGGGCCATGCTGCTGGGAGCGCTGGTGGAGCTGGGCCTTCATATCTTTCCCGAGAGGAGAGAGGCCTGACGGGGATGATGGAACATAAACTTGGATGAGAAAAAGTCTGATTGTAATTCCCGCAAGACTACTGTGAACAATACACTGGAATTATTTTATGTGTTGCCAATATGTTGAGTCCTGCTCCTTCCTGATTTGCGACTTAGCTCAATGATTATTTTAGTGTTCAAAGTCGAGTACTATATGAAGTAGCTCAAACCAGCAAAATGTGACATGCTGGTTTGAAATGACCCTGAATTTAATGAACAGCGGATGCTACATTACGTCTCCAAATTGCATTATTTTGCACAGTGCCGATGTTTTCTGATTATAAGGAGTCTCATGGGAATAAATGATTCTGCACTGAAAATGTGTTATTCTACAAACACCACAGCACTATCACTACTACACAAGACGAAACAAACAATATGCTAAAAACATCACAAATGATCTAAAATGAGACATGTGACTTATTCCAAAAATGGGCAGTAACAATTTTATCCAGTAAGCCGTTTATTAGCTCGGCTCTTATTTAAAAGTAGAAACCTTTCTACGCGTTTTGTCTTGACAAAACCATCTTATGTACACGACCACGCTGACGGTTGAAAAGAAAATGGCTGAAATCAAGTAGAAAAAACACACGCTTGAGATAAATAAATCCTGAAAAAAACAAGTCCCTGAAGACTTCCTACTGTCAACGCTAGTTTGTACAAAAAAATATAAAGATCACATCAGGTTTTCCCCATTTCTGTTTCGACCACACCGGCGTTAAAACATCAAAAATAAGAGCTGCTTCACGTTGACCTCCACCTCTCAAGGGAAGCCTTCCGAGGGGGCAAAAGAAAACAAGTGAGGCATTAGCTTCCATTTCGGACATATTTGCCACTCCAGCCGAGAGTCTAAATGGCGGAAAACGCAGCTCGGCTTGCGGGAAGACTTGCCGAGCAGCTGACTTTTTTTTTTTTTTAAGGCTTTGGTCTAATTTTTCAGTTGGGGCGGAGTGGGGGGAATAAGTCAAAGTGTGAAACTTTTAAACACAACAAAGTCTCTGTGTTAACATTCCGTAATTTACAGTTGCGGACAGGCACTGGGGAATGTCGTGGGCTACATTTTTAGCAAGTGGGCAGGAAGAGACGAGAAACATTCGATGACCGTGCGACAAACACACACGCACGCACACAGGACACCCGATTGTTTCACAAAATTCGGAAGCAGAATGTCCGTCGTCACAAAGCATCGCTTGTAATGAGCTTCAAAACGAGTCGTGGTGTGTACAAAAAGCCTTGGAAGAACACTTAGCGCCCTGTGGAACACCAGAAATGACCGTTTACGTTACATCCACTGAATCTACGCAATCTTGAAAAATGACCGGGGCACTGTGGGCTGTATGCAGCCCAATTACGTACAATTGAGGATTCTTTTTTGCGAATTGTGGTTTGAATGGCACCCGCATCATTATTTGAACTCCTTTTTAAAAGTCCCATCTGGGTTATTTTAAAAATTCCGGTGCAGCATTACCTATTTAAAATCCTGGGCAGCTGTGGATTTTGATTTTTTTTTTTCGACCCCGTTGTTGGATCAAAATCTTGACCAAATATCCTGGATCAAATCCCCGACTCATTGTGGTGGGTATAAAGAACCCAGCCTTGGCTCCGCCCCTTTTGGAACCAAGCACCGGGTTAGCAATTGCACCCAATTTGGGGTCACTGTCACCCCAGCGGGCAGTTGTGATGTCACTCCGGTAAGACAACATGGCGACAGCTGAATCTGTAGGCAACACTCGATGTAAAAATAGTCACGTCTCGGGAGAGGGGGTGGGGGGGGGGCGTTCTCGTGTGACATAATATTGTCACCACGACAAGTATTGTGTAAGGTGCCGGCTGTTTCCTAAACAGTCGCATTAGCTGGGGGTTGTACGGTGAAACGTCTCCCTTCAAAAAAATGAGACTCGACGTACCTGTTTTCTAACACTTTTCTGAACACGATGGGACTTCCAAAATGGCAAACTGGTGCCGTACATGAAAGTCCAAATCTAAAACTGACGTAAAAAAGGTCATTTGACAAGACGACCAAGAGCAAAGCTGTACATTTTCATCCGATCCTCAGATAGCAAAACCCTACAAACTCTGCTCGTCCTCGTGATTCGGGGGTAGTGGGGGCGGAGGGGGCGGTGGCGGGGGAGGCGGAGACTCCGAAGAGGAGGGCGGTGGCGGCGGAGGCGGGGCGAAGGTGTGAGATGGAGGATTGGGAGGCGGGGCCGCTGCCACGGGCTGGTAATGGGGGGGAGGGTGGTGGGGGAACGGCTGGGAGGGGAGGAAGGGGTGCGAGGGGTAGAAGGGTTTGGCGTGCGGGTGGTACTGGTGGGGGGACATGAGGAGGGGCATTTGGGGGTAGTAAGGCTGGGGCTGGGTGGTGGCATCCCCCGGGTGTGGGGGGTGCAGGTGCAGCTGAGCGATGTGAACGGCGTGGGGCGGTGGCACCTGACTGAGGAAGGGGGGCAGATTTTGGTGTGAGGTGAGGGGGGGTCCGTGAGGGAGGTGGGGGTGAGGGAGCAGTGGAGAATAGGAGTGGGGGAGCATTTGGGGGAGGTGATGGGGAGGCAGCATGGGGGGAGGAAATTGCTGCACGTGCGCGAACGTCCGGGGGCTCGCGTCCACGCCGCGAGTCCACTTTTCCGCCGGCGCGCGAGTCCGTACGTCGCCGTGGGAACCGAGGTGAGCGTGGAACTCGGGGGGCGCCTCCGGGGTGAAGCCGGGCGAGTCTTTGTCCTTTCGAGGGGAGGGGGTCAGCCGGGAAGACGCGGATTCCGAGGAGGGGTGCGGCTGCGAGTCAGGGGCGGGACTGTGTGATGAAGAGGAGGAGCAAGACAACGTGTGGCGTCCGGACGATGGGTGCGGCGAAGGTGTCTTTGGGGACGAAGCGGAGGAGCTGGAAGACGGCGCGGCGGCGTTCGCCGCAGCGTGAGGACGAGGGAAGCGGTGATGAGGCGTCGAGGTTGATTTCGCGTCCGGATGGTGAGGAAGAGGCGATGCGGCTTTGCTCATTTTTGGCAGTTCCGCTTTGACTTGAATGGGAGGCGACTGCGCCCGTTTGGGGCTCCCGTCGACCTTTCCAATCGTATTCTTGCCGCTCGCTCTCGCTTCCGAGTCCACCGAGCGAGCCGGCGGAGACAAAACGGGTGAACGAGCGCGAGGAACATCTTCGAGTGTTGCCAACGTCCTGTTGCTGGCTGCACCCTCCTCCTCCTCCTCCTCCTCCTCCACTTTGATCCTCTCCTTTGCGTCATCTTCCTCACCCTCCATGATGTCCAGCTCCTCCCCTCCCCCCTTCACCTCGTCGTCCCGGCTTCCCCGCTCGTACTGCCTCAAGCGGACGTGCCAGGCCAGGCTGCAGACGGCCGACACCGTCTTGAACTGGTGGACCACGTTGCGCGGGATGAAGTAGACGTCGTCGTGACACAGGCGGATGCGGGCGTAGCGGATGCCCTCCCGGCGAAGCTGGTTCAGCTTGGCGTCGTCCACCCATTGCACACACTGGAGGGGGGGTGGGGGGGGGGGTACAACAGAATGTCAGGATTGAGCAGGCAAGACAGAAAAAAAAAGTTTTACGTCATAACTAAAAGGCGGAGCTGGGAGAGAAATCCCAGCATGTGTACGCCACGAGTCAGAAGGTTCCTCCGGAGATGCCAAGTAATTCACCGCCGTTCCACCAGGTGGCAGCAAACAACGTCACATTCAAAACGATCATTCGGCAAACTGGCGTTCAAGACCTGCGAGAGCGGAGGTTCGTAAAGATCCAACTGCAGCCGCTGAACCACGTACGGGAAATCGGCGGCGTGGAAGCACACGACGTCTTTGGTTACACGAGGAGGCTCCAAACTGCAAAACGGTAGAAAGTCCTCGTCAGCCGGAGCAAAGGCGGCGCTTGAAAGCGCAAGCGCCAACGCCCGCCGCACCTTTCTTTGTAGCAGACGGCCTTCAGGACGCCCACCGCCGCCGTGGTCTGACGCTCGAAACCTTGGCCGATGTGGTCGGCGTGGGCTCGCGTCCGGTCCTCGAAGAGCATCTCTCGGGGCTCGCTGGTCCTGGGCAGGGACTGGAGGAGGTTCTTCACCTCATTGGTGGAGCTGCGTGAGCAGCGATTGGCTCATTATTGCTAATTACTAAAAATCCTGCATATGATAAACACTCCAAACATAAAAACAAAACACAAACGTGTGAAATTCTGTGTGTCGCGCGGCGGGGGCCTTACCGTTTTCTTTTAAAAGGCGACTTTGGTATGTCGGCGACGGGTATCATCTGCTCGCCCGGTCTCACCCACATGATGGGCCCGTCGTCGCTCTCGTCGGGGCTCATCGTGCTCAAGCTGGACAAGGTTCCCCACGGAAGCGTGCGCTGTCGCCAGGCAGAGAAAGCCTCCTGAGCATTTCTCGGCCGTTATCTCAGACGGCGGCCGTCCGTCCGGGCGCTCGGGGGGGGGGGATTTGCAGGGGACTCACCTTCAGGAAGGGCGACTCCTCCAGCATGCCGAGGAATTCTGGGAAGAAGTCGCCCACCTCCTCGTCCACGGCTCCCACCAGGCTAATCTGTCTCATTGCGCCAGCTCGGTAGGTGCCGTGGCTGTAGGTTCTCTTCACCTGCGGCACGGAGAGAACAAATGTGAGGATGGTGCAATGCGCTCGAGGTTTGCCGTTTTGTCCTTTTGCTCCGTGATGAGACGGTTTGCGCACGTGTGCAATCGCATCCACTTGTTTTTATTTTCACCTTTCCTCTCCAAGATGTCCTTTAAATTGTCTGACTGAGTCAATGACCTCGATGCTAACGGATCGGATTTTTGCGCGCGCTGGACTTTTAGCAAACTACCCGCTTCTGCGTGTTTGTCGAAGCATAGCAATAACGCCAACAGTCCCTTCCTCACGTTGGCGTCTTTTTGTGTGCGCGTGGACTCGTCACAGTACGGCGTCACGACAAAGCCGCCGCTTCGCCCGACGCGCATTTATTACATAATCTCTCCCCGGTGGTGGGCAACAAAAAGAATTGCTTGAATTCGCTCCGAGTAAAAGCGCCGCATTAGCCAACCGGTGTGCGTTTTTATTGATCCTCTACAAATGCACTCCAGTCAAAATAATAATGCACGAGGACTGGCTACTAGCGCCGGCTAATCAGAAGAGAACACAATTTCATATTCCACAAACGCAATATGAATCAGAATAGCGCCGCAGGAGCGCTCAAGAAGATGCGCGTGAAAGTGCACACCTGGGCCCCGGTTGTATTTATCAGCGCGCACGCTCCTGTCTGTGGGCAGACCGTGTCGACTTCTCCCAAGGTCACCGCCGAGAAAAAATGGCCTTGATGCCGCTCTTAAACCGGCAGCACTAACGGCTGTTTAACTTTTTATTAACCTACCGGATGCCATACCTTGAGGAACGAGCCGATTGGCAACACTGGTAGAAGCAAATACGATAATGGGAGTCATTAAAAAAAAAACAAACACAGCGTAAACTGCTGTGTGCCTCGTCGTACTCATCACACACACATGCTGTGCTCACTGACAAACAACAGACAGTAGATGCCTTTTTATATTGCTGGGGGGTTGGGTGGGGGGAGCAATTGCCTCCGTTGTGGCTTCGGCTTTCATGACGTTTGAGCACTGGGACATTAACGTGAACAGCAAAAGCAGTCTAATGTGACACGGATGGAAGCAGATGCTCCGAGCGGGTGGTCAGCGTGGTCATTAGCGTAAGGGGCTCGTGGAGCGAGGCGATGTGAGACTAAGCGCTCTCTCGCTCTCTCTCTCTCAAAGCGGTCCGACTTTAAATGCAAACGACCAAGTCTGCCCGAGTGAAGAAATGCCAATTAAGGCAGCCTCGACTGCAGGGTGTCAAATTATGGATGACTGCTGACCGCGGTCATTATTATGAGAAAGACGCTAGCATCTGTTAGGTTGTAACACAATGCCAACAACAACAACAACAAATCAAGTGTGAAATCTGCTCTTAACTGTCAACATCACAACCACCCACACACTAGCACAGTGGTCCTCAACTAGAAATGCTGTAGGTCCACTTTTGTTTTTTTTTTTAAATAAGACCAAGGTCCGATTCCATGCACGGGAATCATGGGTAGCAGGGCTATATGCCCATATAGTATGGTAAAGCCAAGCTTATACAAATCAACACTCCTCACAACCAATCAATAATGGGGTACAGGAAAATAATTATTCACTTTGCCAGTACACAGCAAATAATGAGGTACTGTGTTGAGGCACAGGAACTTCTTATTTTGTTATGTTGTGCCTGCTTAATAATACAAATAGCCCTTTTAGGGAAATAAGACATTTTTACTTTAACTTTGTTAAACAGTAGTTGTCTTTTTTTCCCTTACGTTAACAAAAACAAAACACTAATTTTACCAAAATAAATACTAAACATGAAAACATGTGTACAATTCCCCTTTTTAAATCCCCTCTCCCGCTTAAAAATATATCAGAAGAGGAGTTAAGAACCATTTTAAATACTGACACAAGGAGCACAGGAAGTGTTGCACAGTGCTGTTCTTCCACTATAGAATTATAGTGCCCTTACCTGAGAGTAGAAATGAGCCATGGTGGTGGTTTCGATGTCCTTCTTTCCCAGGATCTCTATTTTGACCGGCGCCGATGCGAACTTTGTGGAGAAGTAATCCAGGAAGTCGGGCATGTAGGAGACTTCTCCGTGGACGATGCCCATGACGTAATGTGCAGTCTAGGATGCAAGAATGATCACATTAATTCCACATTTAAAGTAGTAGCTGAAATGTTTTGGAAATTTGATTCTATTGTGTTCACCACCCCCCCGGGCCCCTTTTATATTACAACTGTGATTTATTGCCAATTTTTTTAAGGTGTATTTTTTTAACAGACACAATCAATAAATCTGATTATACTAACTGAAGCCATATTTATTTTTCTGTTGCTGCACATGCGTAGCTAATGGAGACCCAAGGTCACTTGTTTGCGAATTGTAGTTGACACAATACGCCATATATTTAAAAAAAAAAACTAATACTAAAACTATTTGTCTAGTCAACAAGTTTGCCAATACCTGCGACGAGTCCTCGCTGAACGCCAGGGTGACAAACTCCTGAGCGAACCTCTGCCTCTGGCTCGGTGAGAGCGAGGCCAGCTGCGAGGCGTAGGCGTGGGCCACCAGAGCGCCGCCATTTGGCTGAGTCTCGATGTGGATGTAAGGGGCAAACTCCAGGGCCGAAAGGCCGGGGTGGGTGTAGCGAGAGGAGTGTTTGTTCGGGGAAGGTGGCGGGCCCTTGTGCGGAGAGGAGTTCACATAAGACGGGTGGAGGTGGGCGCTTTTGTTGCTGGGCCACGGGTAAACGGGCAGCGGCAATTTAAACGGAGACACGGCGGCGTCCTGGGCAGGGTCGGCAGAGGAGGACGAATTGGCGCGCTGAGGCGGGGGAGGGGGGAGGAGAACCAGGCCGGCGCAAATGGTTTGGCACGAGCGGTGGTACATCTTCACTCGCTTGTGTTTCTCTCCCTCTTTGTGTTTCTTCTTCTTTTTCTTCTTGACTTTTTTGATTTGCAGCAGCTGATCCGAGTTGATCTTGGCTTGGACGCCTCCATCTGGGAGGGGAGGAAAACGGTCAACTGTAAAAAAAATGTTTGGACGACCGATCCAAGTTGACGTTGCAATGCAGCACAGCGCATTAAAAAAAAAAATTCATGGTTCAAGTCCCAAAACATTTGTGTACAATAAATAGGAGCGTTCGCAGTCATGATAGGAGGCTGATGACACACATTTGTGGGAAAGCGCGCAGCCAAAATGGACAGGTAGTGTAAAATGAACAGCAAGGCGGGATGAATGTGTTGCTGCATCAGCACAATTTTTAAGCGCCGTCTCGTTTGTACGCCGGGCACGTTTCTTTGATGGCACAGAACGCGGGAATGAGACGGGCTGAGCGCAGACTGTAATACTGTGTGTGTCTGCGAGGGAACAATAAAGGGAGCAACGGAGCCAGTATTTGCACACAAGCTACTAATCCAAATGCTCTTTTAGCCCACACACCCCCCCCCCCCCGATTGCCCTTTCTGCAAATCCATACACTTTCATCCCAAAAGTATCATAAAGCCCCACGTGAGCCAAAGAGAATATCAGGAAACAAATGATATCTTATTTTGGCGAGCACCTATGAAAGTAAAATATTTATGTCGAATAAATCTAGTACCAAAGCGGGGCCACAAGATGACTTTCAACAGCGGCAATCCGTTTTTTGCTTTGAGACGAGTTCCCACAATCAAACAGGCGAACAAATAGCTTTGAGGGTCGTCAAAAGTGGCCGCTCGCCGCTTATTGATTTCCTTTCTGCCTCAGCTGTATTTCTTAAATTGATCCGATTTCTTCTTTCCGCTGCTAACATTTGAGGACTTGGAAAAATAAACACTCGCTCAGTCTCCTGGACACAGATACATCAAATCTGCTTTTTTTTTTTTTCGCTCACTTCACTGGAAAATACCGAGTTACCTCTGCAGTGCAATTTAATGCACCTTAATATTTGTTTTGTTTTTAATTATTGAGCGTATGCCCTCCTCCTCCGGAGGGGATAAAACATAACGAGCCCCACAAGGACAGAATGAGCTCTAGTTAATTTGATATCCAGCCACTGGTTGCGAATATATGAAAGACCTTCAAATGGCCCGTTTGTGTCAATTGGTTTACAGTATTTTGGGCGCTAACAAATTACACACAGGCAAAAATAAAAATGGAATCTTGATCTACCTTTCACGGGCTGCTTGACCTCGCCATTTTCCCGCTTCAGGTCATTCATCACTTTGTGCTTCTTCTTCTCGTCACGTTCCCCTCGCTCCCGGTCTTTAGTCTTGTCCTTGTCGAGGAGCTCAGAAGCTACAAAAAACACAGACATTTTTGTTACGCTTCTTGTCACGTTACGAGCCGTCTCGTTCCCTTGCGGACAAGATTAAAGACAGGAGCGCTATGATGTCCAAGTGATCATAGCACTTCAGGTTTCCTATGACATCTGGACACGGTTACAAAAAATGTATTATGGAAATTAATCGGCACTCTATGCAATTTCTAAGGACATTGTAACATTGACTCATTTTATTCCAGCAGCTTTGACCCAGAATCCTTTGCTTTGAACTCACTTGAGTCTAGCTTCTTAGCAAAAAGAAAAGACGACGCGCTATTTCTTTGGCCCGAGACTCCTCATTGAGACGACGTGGGGGAGTGTGAAAGCGAACACGGCGGGGTTGCGGGTGCCGCTCGCTCTATCAAAGTGGAAAACGCTTTCAGGGAGGCGGGGGTCCTTGAAAGGAAGGCTTAAAGGAGCAAGAGGAGAAGAGGTGGAATGACGACCTCTTTTTAATTGCGGCATAACGCTCCTTCCATTCTAAAAAAGAAAAAAAATGAGATTTTACATTATGGTGGGCCCTTTTGCAAAACTGCGCAAACACATATACACCAATGGTGCAATCATTGTGTATAAGCTTCCCGGCAACACGCTCGAAAACATCCATTGAGCCGGTTTGTCAAGTGACTACAAAGGAAGGCTTATTGAGCTCAGTGGTCAAGATTAATGTGACGGACGTCCCAGGATATACAAGATATATAAGACCTTGGAGTGTGTGCGCGCTGAAGCAAATACGGGTCGATTACACTACTTGAGCCCCGAGGCAACGTAAGGTCATACTCATGAATGAGCAGGTAGACGTTATTTGCGTCGTCGCTCACAGCAAGACTGACAACTTCAAAAGGTGTGTTTTCTTCAAGGAGGAGCAGGTTTGGCAAGGAAAACACTCCTCGGGAATAGACATGGGTTAGGTCAACGTGCAGAACAGAGTAATAATAATTCATTTAAAAATTGGTCCATCGAGCCACCATTAATGTCGCTCACCATTGGCTCGGTCCCTTTTGGATCTATTGGTGAAATCTATCCTATTTCAACCAATAGGAGATACGTTTAAGCAGGGAGTTTTAAGATGATAAAGTTCATAACATTTGTAGCTTGCGTTTGATTCGTTTATTTTGAAAATAGGGCGGGATAATCATACGCATGCAGTGATCTGCAAATGGCCCCTTGTCGGACTTTGAGACTAAATGGGAGAGGACTTGCCACTAAATTGCACCTTTGTCACGCTTCTACTACTAAACGACATTCGTTTAAACTTACTGTTGAAGCATCTTTACAATTGACACGGTTGTGAAATAAAACGTGTCCAAAGTAACGCGGATGAATGGAGCGGAGGGGGGCGTGGTGCTCCACCAAAACAACACTTGCTACATAATGGCGGGCGCCTGTCACAGTGCAATGACAGCAGCGTGCACATTTCAGACACAACCTCCGCGGACAATCAACCCACAATTCGACGTAAAATACCCCTGCGGGGATTGAACCAAACCACACACGGCAACGTGGGTTTGTTTTTTTCCGGAACTGTTCATTAACTACGTTCGCGACGTGACCGCCACTTCGAGGGTTCAGCGGCGGGTAAGCGAGAGCTGGCAGCCATTAGACCCGCAGAAACGTCGACTAAGCCCGGGGGGGGGTGGGGGGACTTTGTGGCGTAAACACCCCCCTTGTGTTCCAGCTCAGCCAGTCTCACGGGTTAAAAAACGTCCGAAACGGGACTGTCCAGACGGATTAGAAGGCAGCCTAGTGCACACTGTCGTTCAGGGGGGAGGGCACATGTTCGAGAAGTGGCCAAATGTACCACTTTGCCAAATAGCAGTTAACTCAACTTAATCGAATGGCGCTGAGTGAATGTGAGTGTCAAAGAGACGGTGGCCTACCTTTTGGTGTCAACGTGACATCCCCATTTTGTCTCTTCACTGGAGAAATGTGGTTGAATGTGCTCATGTCGTAGTTAGCGGGCGTCACGAATAGTTTCTTTTTCACGTCTCCCTTCTCGCGCTGTTTATCCTTGCTCGGCTTCTTGCTTTTGGGCGCCTTGTGGAGGAAAAAATCACTCTGCTTCAGGATTTTGTGCCCGGTGGCGACGGCTGCTTGGCTTCCGCCGATTGTGTGGACCAAAGCGGCGGTCGCGCTGGCCGGGCTGAGGCTCCACAAACCGGCCGCGAGACCCAGCTGCTTCGTCGGCTGCTGGAGTTTCTCTTTCCCGCTACAGTTGCCTCCCAGTAGCCCTCCATCCCGGACGACTTTCTTTGGTTTGACGCTCCTTTCCTCGACTCGGGGCTTCTTGGGCGGCGGTGGGTTGAAGTCCCGGGAAGACTGCGGGCGGTTTTCGGGGACTCCCTTCGCCTCCGAGGGCTTGGTGACGGCCGCCGCGGCTCCGGTGCCGAGGCGGACGGAGCTTGGCGAGTCCGCCATCTTGAGGCTTCTCTCGCTATTTACTCGCCTCGCTCAACTGGCGCGAGACGTGCAGGCTGGCGGGGGCGGGGCTTAACTCGGTTTGATTGACAGGTCCGGGGACCGGTTTTCAATGCAGATGACATGTGTGAAATATGTGAAAAAAACACAGTGCATGCATTGTATACAAAATGAGGTCACTCGGTTCTTAAAAGAATAATCTTGCATAATTTACACCATACAGTTTTTGCATTCACCGTGTGTTTGTTAAAGTGCTGGAGAGATCCTGACGCACACGCATTTCCAGCAAGTCATGACATTATCAGTTTACAAGAGCAAAACAAATGGAAGGCATCCAACCATACTTGAGTGTTTTACTGGAGTTTGGCCACTGCGTGCCACTTAACGTTTCTATTTCTGTGTCGAAGTCAACAAGGCTTGACCTATTCATGTATTCCAACAGAAATGCAATAGCACAGCCCAAAATGAACATCTGCTTCACAAATAAATCCGCAAGTAGCACATCCCGACAAAAAAAGGAGTCACCGTCTTGTTGTAATGTTCATTTTACTGATTGATTTCTGCAACATACATTGTGTGTGTGTGTGTGTGGTTTTTAGGGTGACAACAAGGTGAGTTAGACAGTAGGGTTGGAAAGGTGGGTTGGGGGGGTGAAGAAACGAAACGGGCTTCAGCAGCAAATAAATGACGATAGGTGGATGGTGACGGGGGAGAAGGCTGTCTCGTAAAGGCACAGGTGGGCTCATTCTGAAATCGAGGACAGTGTGCATACTGCTTGGCGGCTAAACCTAAAGGCCAAGAAAAGATAAATAAAACGCAGCGACGCTGAATGAGAGGTAAGAGACAAAAATGGGACCTGCGTTGCATGGACCTGGCTATGGGAATTGTTGCAAGTCAAACAATGTAGAATAGATGTGGTGATCGAATGAAGCAACAAACAACTTGTGCATATAAAAATAACATTTAAAACCATTTACAAAAAAAAAACATCATTAACATTATTCTTACAATCTTATTCGTAGCCCATTTGTGGCTACGATATGAAAAGGGCCAACAGGCTGCTTTTCTGCCAGCCAATTAAAAAAAAAAATTTTAAAGCATATCATTTAAAAAAAGCAACAACCCTGAAATATACAAAAACCAAAAATAAATTGGGCAGCAAAAAATAATTTACACTTTTGTGTAGGGTTGCACGGATTTTCTTACATCTTCTGTTTAAACGGAAAGAAAATCTAGAATAAAACAGAGCTCAACCTGACCTGTACAGTTTTTGATCTTTATAAAAACAAAGAATGTAGATATTGTCATCGAAGTCAAGAGAAAACAACGCCAGTCCTTGTCGGTCAGATTTGAGACCCTTTGGACGTTCTGGTGTCAGTCGTCTCCCCACGCAAGTATCGCGAGTGCAACATGACAGGTTGCTGTTTTTGACAGGAGCTTGCTCCCATAAACGTGGACTCGCGTGGTTATTAACCTGATGGGCCTCCCCCAGGGGGAGAAGGAAAAGGAAGAACCGAAAACAGCGGCAGCAGCAAAAATAAAATAAAAAAAAATGAGGCAAGCAGTTCGAGCCAAAAAGAATCTCAACGCATGTTTCGAGCGGGAAGTTGAAGAAAAGCTAAGAAGGACTGCGGTTGACTGTCCTGTCGGGGAGACAGACAAAGGCTGGCTCATGGTCCCAGCACTGAGAACCCGAGTCTTCAAGCGTAGTTGTTTGGTCCTGACTGACCGCTTTGAAATAACAGACTGGAGACAAGAGGTTGACTGCAACCAGATTTGCCGATTGAACCGCGAGGATGGAGCGCGACACATTGCAGGCTGTTGGAAGTGTAGCGCGTGGTGAAAACGGGGCTACTTCTATCATCTCTGAGCAGGCAGGTAACAATATAGGACCAAACCACAACACTCTGGGACTGCGGTTCAAAACGGAGGTCATGGTAGAACTGCAGCTGACATCTTCCCACGCAAAAACATGAACGAGGGGAGACACAAGAGTCCGCTCCCGTCTTTCCGTTTCTGCGGTCATCCTCAGTAACGCAGCGGCACCAGCGCACACAAAGTGAGGGCAGAGCGACGGGGCCGGCGGGATCACGTGAAACTCAAAAGATTATCTGGCTTCGCTTTGAAGATTGTTGCTCATTCAGTAGCAGGGCACCCTCTGGTCAGTGTTTGTTTCAAGGAGAACATCTGATAGACGGGCTTCCATTTGGTCAAAAGAGGAAATGGCTCCAGCTCAGAGAGAAGCTGGCGATCCTGATTGGCTCTCACGTCAAGGATATTAGGCTTCAAACTAAATAAGCAGACGGATCCCACGTCGGCACCTTGAAACATCCGCCTTCAGCAAGCTAACGAGGACAATGCTGCTCTAAGAGAGGAGCTCCGACTTGTAAAAACGCACGGCCGGCAGGGGTGGCATTTTAGAAACTCGGGTTTGGGACCACCCGGGTGAGGTCTTGGTCCATCTCGGGAGGGAGGACACTGTTGTGGACAGAGCGCTTCGTCTTGTCCACTCCAGGGGGAGTTGTCGCGGGCCTGGAATGTGGCGTTATCGAACCCTGAGACAGAGAGGGGCACAGCGATAATTAACCAGAGGAGGCTGCCAAGCAGTACTTCACTTAAGTACTGCTTAGCAGCATCGGCTGCCTCCCCAAGTACCCAATGACTACAAATAAGGCCGGCATTTGTTCTTGCACCTAAAATCTCCCCTCATTTAAAATAAAACCTACCAAATGACTGAAATGACGCATTGTCGTTGCACTTTGAAAATTCCATCCTACAACATTGCGACTTACCCACTCAGGTCTGCCTTGCTGTTGGCCACTCTGGTGCCAGGAGACGGACTATCAGCTGGAGAGCTCTTTTGGACACATTCGGATAAATCTGCACACACAAAGCAAACGTGTTTCGTATTTGCAAATATTTGTTTTCTGCCCGCCAGTCCAACATTTTGCAATAAACGTTCCACTGTTAGATGGTTGACCGAAGAGCATTTGTGTGACTTATAAACTGCAAGTCGACGCCGTTTTAATCCTCTTCCTGGCGTGCGTACAAAGTGAGCCGCCGAGGCGAAAAATTGGCGGTGATGTAACGCGCGCAGGACAGGACAAGCAGATCGCAAGTGCGTTTTCAGTTCCCGCGCGCATGACACAGAAGTCTGCTCCCTCACCTTTGTGTGAACCGCGGCCCTCGGCCGAGGCGGGCGGCGTCCTGACGTCCAGGGGGTCTGTCGGAGAGAAAACAGGCCGTTGAAAAGACATTCATCCGCTCAAATCGGAACCGTGCTCTTCCTAACATTCAAACGTCGTAATCTTGCGGGAACAAATTCATTCAGACTCACTCAATGGAGTGCCCTACCCCGTTTCAAAAGGCGTTAATCTGGACAACATTCCCCGTGCGCAAGTGTCAAGAGCGCCCTCTGTTGTACAACTGATTGCATAAAAGCCCCATCCTACCAAAAAAACGTGATGGGGAAGGCAGAGCGCTCACAGCTTGGATGAATGTGGTGCGGAGGAACTTGACTGAACCCAGACCTCAACCCCATCAAATCATGAAATCAATGACAGATCTTTTTCTCAAAGCTCATGTGCATAAGAAGGTCCCCGCCATCATCCGGGAGGCCTCTTGGGTGAGCACCAGGAGGCAAACGCACCTGTGGCCAGTATGAAGGACTCGGGGGTCCTCTCTGGGAGAGGGGGAGGGGAGTCGTCACTGTCCCAGCTGTCTGGGTTAAAAGGGTCAGAGGTCAAATAAGAAGCAACGTTACAAAACGAGAAGAAAAAAAAAATTCATAAAGTCAATCTGCGTGGACTGATTGGCGGATTGAGAGGCAATCAGTGGAGAAAACAAGCAGCCACCAGCCGGTGCTTCACAAAGCAGAGATTAGCAGAGCGCCACACCCATTCCAAAAAAGCGCATCCTGAGCAACCCGCCGTGACCCATGGTGGAAACAACGCTCCAGAAAAGCCAAGACAAAAAAAAAAAAAAAAACACTCCGGGGACCACTTTGGGAAATACCAAAGAAGTACATCTGCATTTGATGGCTCAAAGTATGAGAACTACTCGAGGAGAGCTTGACGTCTAAGAAGCAAAGTCTCCCCCCCAGTGCATACAATTGAAGAGTGATCGACATCATGCACCCTCAGGGTCTTTAGCGTATTTGAAAAAGTTCTTTGGCAACAAAAACTCAATGCGTGTCAAAAGCATTCCCAAGGCACTCTGTGATTCTCCGCGGTGACACCTCAGCTGCTTCCAAACCGCATCACGCCACCGCAATCCCGTGTGGGCAAACAAACGTGTTTCGCATGCACCGTTGATGCTGCCCCCAGTCAACATGCACACAACAAGACGCACTTCTGGCACACCGGGGCGAACGTCATCTTGTTACTAAAAAACCCGCACCGTTGAGCACAAGCACTTTCATTTGAGTATGTGTGCAAATGCGCGTTACTCATTAACATGTGCGCTGAGATTGCCTAATCCTCAGCGACCCAGAAAGCGTGTGCGGATTATGAGGGCAGTTTCAGAGATGAACCCACAATTCGACTCCAAATATTGCACGAGGAAGTGAAAGCCACTGAGGTTAATTCATCAAGCGTTGCATGATTTTCAAGTTGGCGGAAAGTACTTTTTTTAAACGGTCACTGATGCGTTGAGACCAGTTGTTCATTTTAGTTATGGGCAAGCGTCTTCCCTGTAAAGGGACGCTGGACGCCAACGTTTTGAGATATCCTGGTTGAGACAACATTTGAGGTCTTTTCACACTGCACTTGGGTTTTTTGGTCTTCGCCACATAGCGGCCAACCAGGCAGTGGACCTCTACTTCTGTCAGCGCTCTCCAATCGGACGCCACTGGGGCCCGCTCCGCGTCTTGCCAAGTGCAGCGTGACAAGGTCTTGATGGTGAATAGCTTGATTGAGCACGTTTGGGAAAAGCAGACAAAAAGGCGGAGCCTAAAGGCGATCGGCGTACTTGCTGTGACTGCAGCGGGCGACGAGGAGCTCTGCCCCGCGATGGACATGGGGGACACCTTCCGCAGCAGCTGCTGATCTCCAAAGTGAAGGGCCGTCACCGTCGCCGTGGAAACACTGGTGCGATAACCCTCCCCGCCCGCCGACATCTCCCCGTCGCCATCGTCGTCCGAGTTGTCCGAGTGCAGCGGGTTGGTGAAGCTCAGCGCAGTCCGAACCGGAGTGGATGAGGAGGAGGAGGAGGAGGAGGAGGACGAGAGGTGCGAAGAGGAGGAGGAGGACGGGGCCACGCGATCGGACGAGGTGCTTTTGGCGAACGGTTTTTCGGGGCTGCCGCAGGGCTGAGCCCAGGCCGCGTGGCTGGCCTTCAGGTCCGCTCCGTCCCCGCCGTCACTCTTCACCGGGAGGTGGTTCGGTCTGGCGAGGACGCCGCCGCCGCCGCCGTCCGCCTGGCTCTCCCCGCATCCGCCGGCCCCGCCCTCCGTGCCGGAATCCTCGGACAGCGAGGAGCTGGACGTGAGCAGGGACTGCCCGGAGCGGGCCTTGAAGGCGTGGCATCTCTGCAGCGTGCTCCCGCTGTTGGCCGAGCCGCCGCCTGCTCCGGCCGCCGCTCCCATGGAGGCGGACGTGTCGAAGCTACGGGGTCCTTCCTGCAAAGGCACCTTTTTAATCTCAATGCTGAGCTTCCTCTCGATGCGTGGCGCCGCGCAGCAGTCGGCCGCGGGGGAGACGGGCAAGGACGGAGTCAAGCTTTGGCCCGATTCAGACTTTGCTGTCGCCGCAGATAGTTTGTTGTTGTAGTTTTCATTGAGATCAAGGTTGGACATCTGCTGCTTTTGACACAGCACGTTTTGGTCTTTGGGTTCTGATGGACGGGTCTGTGTTTTGGGACTTGCCTCTGACAGGTTCTTCTCCTTCTCTGTGCCGTCATTCTGGAAAGAAAGAAGCAAAGTCATGACATGTAAATGACGTGAAATAAGAAATGCACACTTGGCTGTGGACCCGCGCTGGCTCTTGGGACATTTTGATGCTGAACTCACAGTTTTCGCCGTTTACATTGAAACAGCGCGTTTTATGGGAAGAAAAAAAAAGTTGCGGGTGACCCCAACAAGCAAAAAATAAATCAACAGGTTCTGTATGGGGTCATTCACCCGAGTGACGTTCTGCTGCGCGGTGGCCAGGACGTGGATAACAGGCTTGGGGTGGTAGCGGTCATTGTCCTGGCGGACGTTGGTGACGGTGGGGAAAGCCGAGGGGGGCGACGGCGTCAGTATGGGGGGCACGGGGTGAGGCTCGGGGGGCTGCAATATCTCCTCTTTGATGTCGCCTTCCGCCTGGGTGCTGAGGAGAAAAGCAGCAAAAAAGACGCCGTTTTAGCACGGCAAATTGGATATTTTCTTCACTGGAAAGCCGCAGTATTTTTTTCGCCGCTAGTGGGCACAAGCGGTAGCTAAAAAGCCAACATTTTGCATGCAGAGTGAAAATGAGCCATTGACGTTAAGACAACAAACATGACGCCTCCAACCGCAGAGCTTATTGCTCTTGTGTGTCGCCTGTTTTTCTGCACACTTTTCATTTTGCAGCAATCTAAACTGCCTCCCCCGAGGAAGCCAGCGAATGAATCGGGAGCCGTTTCACTGCAGCGATAAGTGGGCTGCGAGCCGCGCATGTCCCGACAGCATGTGTTGAGAACCGCTGACAGGAAATTGAGGTTGCGCGCGTCTTAGCCGCATAGACGCGGAAGGTTGAAAAGCAGTTTCACGCCGGAGCGAATGACTTCATTTTGGTCTGCGTGCAAATATGTCAATGAACCATTATCGCCGACATGTCAACTTTCTTGGCTTGGGCAACTTTGGGGACAAAAGGCCACGTCAATAATTTTCTGCAGATTGATTTTTGACTCCATAATATGGATTATTTCTTGAAGCGATAAGATTAAGTCGAGGCATAGTGACTCTAATCCTTCCCTGCAACCATGCAGGGACTTCTCAGAATGATTTCAAATGCCTTTTGACTTGATTAAGGGGAATCGTGACTCTCCTGCGCAGGGAGATCAGATTGCATGCAATCTTCATTTAGTGTCCTGTTCCAGTGCTCTTCATAGCAGTCATGACTTGGTCATTCACGGGGGGCTACGCTCGTTTCGTTTCCTTTGGATAAACATTCTTGAAAAAAAAAAATCTTGGGTTCGCCGAGCTTCATTCGGAATTTCCTCTCCAAGCAGCGCGAATATCGGCCCTCCTTGGCCAAGCACGTAAAACACAAATTACACGGTAACGCAGATGATTCCCACCACTGGAGCGGATTGTTTCCATGGGGATATGAATTATTAAAACGCAAGAGTTTATCCAAGACCTTCGTCCTTCTAAGATAAGATGAAACTTTTATGATTTGCTAAGGGGCTAACAGGAAGGAACACAAACAAGACACGGCAAAAAAATAAATTTAAAAAAGTGTCTCGGAGCGTTAAGACCAAGTCAGCGGCACATTAAAGGGTTGAGTTTATACGCTTTGTATGCAAATGAGCGTTTCGTTTCGTTTCAATTAACAATTGGTTAGGCGCTTGGAGAGACGCCACGGTAAAACAAAGAAAGGATTTGACTCTCTGGGGTGTGTCTGACTGAGCTTGCACTGACTCACTAGCTGTGACCTTGACGTTCAAGCGTCAAACAGACGGTGTGCGCGCACGTGTGCAAGACTGGTCAGATAGACGACTATGCTGATCAAAATAGTTACTTGGATGGTTTTAGGAGGCTTACACAACATGCACCCAAGAGAGCGTATTTAGGAAGGAGAAGGATGAATTTGTGGGAAACTGCTATATATATTCCCAAATATGTTGACCGTGTCATAATTTAGCGGCACTTTTAACTGCACGTTTGTGTGTTTTGGTTGGAGCGGCCATCCCTAAGTACTTTGAAAAATGTTTGCTTTCCCATCAACCATCTTGCTTAAAAAAAATAATAAAGATTTTCATGTAACAAAGAGCCACGCATAATTTTCATGTGCATCTCTTTTATAGTCCTAACAGTATATCTGTCTATACGTGCGTGAGGCAATTATGGGCGGGGCTGCGAGTCCTGCACAGAGATCATAAAAGTGAACGAGAATCAGGAGAGGAACGGGCTTGGAGAAAGTGGAGCACAATCCCCGCAGGGCCCATACAGCAAAATTAAAATTAAGATGGGGAGGGAAAAGCAAAGACGAGCAACTCCTGCTCAGCAGGCGCCCGGGCTACACTTATGGGAGGGGATAAGTCAAGTGTTTTTAAATGGCTGCAGGGAAGGTAGGGAGCTTCGACTCGGTCTTGACTCGGGGTGTGTTACATTCAACGCCAGGAAGAGTTGCAGATGATTGCAAAGTGTTGCTCGGGATGGGGGGGGTGGGGGCTTAGCGTATTTCACCGACAAGAAGACACTGAAGAATGAGCATCGTACCTGCGTATACGAGGCGGTTTAGGGGGAGGCGTGTCCCATCGCTCATCATCAGACTGGTGGCTCGCTTTGTCCGGACTGCTTTCATCCTGTGCGCAAATACATCACACGACATTCAGAGTCGGCAGCGCACACTATCTGGACAAAAGCGGAAGGCCACCTGGCTATTAGACCGACAGGAAATGAAAACGAAAGCACGGCCCGCCTGTGCGTCCGATATGCCCCCGGCGCCGAAAGGCAAAGACGGCTGAACTATGACGGTACATGACGGACAATGATGAGAGTCTGAGCCATGCGCGGCAATTTCATTTGCGTCGCAATACTTGCATGGAAGGCGGGAAAAAAAGAAAAACCGTGGAGGCTGCGCAAACTAAAACCAAAGCGCACCTTTGTGGGCGTTTGGGCCAACTGAACAATGGCTGAGTAGACGTGACTCAGCCGCTGATGGCGTTGAGTCAGTGGGGCCCACTGATCATGTTTGGAGAACCAGTTAAACACAAGATAATTGCGCCACTGTGACTGCGCAGTCGAGTTTAAACACACAAAAACTCAAGATTAATACCTGCTCTTGAAATAAGGGCTAGCTAGCGTAAGTTCCTTCGGTGTTGCGCGTCATTTCACGGCGACTCTTAAATGAGAGAGTGTCTCGGGCAAAACTGTCCAGACAGATGACGATCTATTCTCGGGTCGAAATGCATTACGGAACGGGAAGCAAGGGAATGTCACAGTGATCAGAGCTGCCCGAGCAGGATGTCTCTCCACAAGTGCGGCTTTGAGTTTGTCTCGCTGTCTCGTATCGTGACTGCGTCTCTCTCTGGATGGCTTAGCTAATGCTACTTGATAAAATAGACCCTTGCACTAAGTAGTCAGGAAGCCAGCCCGACGATTGATAATAATGGACCATGTCCATTCCATTTGGGCGGGGCGCGAAAAGTGGAGGGACTTTCAAAGTTTGCGACGATGAAATGTTGACGTTTTTCAACGCGTTACGTCGAGAAACTTTTCTCCTCGGTTGCACTTCTGGGACGCGGGAGGGAAGAGTCACAACTGGGGGCGCGGTGCTGGTAAGCAGTTATGTGGGCCAAAGGAGGACCACTGAGGAGTAAATAACAACACAGCAAAGAGTTCTTTTCAATTCAAGTCCTCCAAGGCTCCATTTTCACACTCTTTTAGGTCACAGCTCTTGGGACAGTTTCTGGAGGCTGACTCTGACACTCTGCTCTCCCATGTGACTAATTATTTGCAACCCCCCCCCCCCTGCTTCCATTGTGTTACTCGGCGGCAACATTTTTATTTTTGAGTGCGCGCGTGTGTCATACCATGACATCGTGTATCTGCACATTTGTGGGGCTCTCCAGTAGCTGCAGTTGCTTCTGGAAGAGCTGTGCGATTGCTCTGTGGACTAACTCGTACTGCTCCTGAGGAAGGGGGGGGGGGGGGGGGGAGATGACGAGGAAGACAGGAGGGGGAGGAAGAGGAGGATGAGGAAGGGGGAATGCGGCCCGAGAGGGGAAGAATGGCGTCATTTAAAATTAAACATGGAAGGTGATGGAAATGGGAGAAAAGAGAGACGGCATATCAATATCAAAACACAAATATTTTGGCACTCAAAAGCGTTCATTCATAAGGCAATGAAACATGCAGCCTGAAAAGCACTGGCAGATGAACGCTAACCTCATTACTTCCCCCAGTGAGGAGGCAGGAAGCGTGTGCACAGGCTTTTTTTTTTTTTCTCTTTAAATTTCATTACAGGCTTCCTGGAAACCGCTTCAATTCGTGTTTGACATAATATTTAGATTCAGGCGAGAGGTACGAACACAAACACGCGGAGAATATTACATCGAAAACTTGTCCTAGTGAGTTGCGCTTCACTCCCCCCCCAAAAAAACATCCAAAAAAGAAAAAGGGAAATAAATCGTAGAAAATATAAAATTCAGAACAAAAACCTTAGTCTGAACAGCTGAGTGTCGCTGCGTCCTCATTTCTTGGATCAACCGGAAAACATTGAAATCTTCTGGAATTTTCTTAACGGGCAAAAAAGGGGTTCACTTAGACATGAAATACCAACGGTGGAAAACAATTCCTTTTGGCAGGAGGCGTATGTGAACCTACCCCAGCTTTGAGGAGGTTCCACGTGTAGTCAATGGCACAGATGGCGCCCGTCCTCCCACAGCCAGCACTGCACAGTCAATAGCAAGCGAATAAGCTTTCACATCGAAGCACTTTTTGCGCGTGTTCGCTCACGTAACTCGATCCCGTTTCCTTGCACGCGTTTAAAATGTCGGACAAAATGGAGACGGGGGGGGGGGGGGGCTCCACAGAAGCCGATGTGACGTCATATTTGGCGCCGAGGCGAATATCATAAAATCGTATCTCAGCGCAGCGCGTCTCGAAGCCGCGCTGCGCGCAACCAGGAAGTATCCTCGGGCTTCTCATTACGGCTTATTGCACACAGATGGAGACGGTGCGTGCCGTCGGTATCGCAGTCTGCGCTTCATTCCTTCGCCATGAGAGCGTCGTTATTGCGGGGGAATCGTGCGGTCGTAAGCAAAACGCGCCGGCGCGGCGACGTCAGAAAAAGCAAAGAGCGTCCACCTGCAGTGCACGCAGATGGGGACGTCGTCGTTCTCTTGGTATTCTCTCATCAGGCCGATCATGTCCAGGATGGAATCGAACGACGAAGGGACGTCGTGATCGGGCCAGTTAATGTAATGGAACTGCGTTATCCTCCGGGTTTCCTGCGGGAAGATACGAGGCTCGGAATTGCCAGAAAGGCGCTCGGGTTCGAGAGCAGACCTACATTTTCATACTCCGCCACCAGAGAGCGGATGGAGTAGTCCGTCCTGGCCTGCTCCGATTCCTGGAAGACAGACAGCGGGAGTGTTGGCTCAAACCTCAAGCGACGCCATTAGAACAAAATGTGAGAAATGCCCCCCCCCCACCCCCCACATGCCCTCGTCGCATAGCACAGCTGCGACGGTGCAGATTTATCTACTTACACACGAGATTCTGAAAGGCCCGAAACTCACGGGCTCCCCGAACAGCGGGAAATACCGCTCACATTTTTTCTGAGGAGGGAAGAGCGGGAGAGTCAACTTTCATCCTAAAGAAGAAAACGTCTCGGGGAAAAAAAACAATTCAAAAAGAATCATGCTGCTTTTAAAGTTTTCTTTTTCTTTTTTTGGTAACCCTCTAGAAGCAAATATAATTGTATTAGCTTTGGGTTGCTTGGACAGATAAGCAGTCCACTGAGACTAATAATAATAATAATAATAATAAACTAATTTAAAAAAAAAAGGGGGGGCTCACCCTTCCCATCTCAAACTCTCGACAGGCCATCACAATAACCTGCGGAGACGCACACAGGAAGGATTAGAAAGGCAACACTGGAGTCGCTCGCACACGTTCACATCTGCGGGCTTTTCCAGCCAGCTCGTCGAGCCTTAATCGCCGCACCCGCCCAGCACGGGACCCCCATCTGCTCCGCCCCATCTGCCACTCAATGTCGCTCAGCTACATCAAATATTTATTTATGACTTTGATCATTAGCGGCCTTTTTCAATCATGGACAACATACGTCTTTGGATCCAGTGGACACTTCGAAGCGGATTGTTTTGTACAAATATGAAGAGAAGCTCAATGAATATTGGTTGGACTTACAGCGACGTTGTACTCCCAGTTCATCCTCCAGAAGTCGATCACAGTGTTGGGGAGAGGGCCCTGAGTTGCGATGTAGGCCTCCGGGCCATCCATGCCCTGGAAAAACAGGCGATCGACTATCAGAAGGATCCATCAGTCAGTTGCCGTGTTTTTCTATCTTCATACCTTGATGAAATTGGCATTGATGTAATCGGTATCCTGATTGGTTGTTTTTAACGTCAGCTTCACCCGAGTGTGATCGACTAAGAAGGAAGGAGACAGAATGAGTCCGAAATAGGGGGCGGGGGGACAACTAGTCGAGCGGTGCCCGGAGGTTCCAGTGACTCGACATCGTTTGACCAGATTTCAGCAGCGCTTGGAAACGCAATGCTGCCGACGTAAGACTCGGCGGGGTACTTACATGGCAATATGTCCTTGTATCGGTTCTTCTTCACATTTTCTTCTCGCTCACCAATGTTCGTGGGGTAGATCTTCTCCGTGCGGTACTTTGTGGACAGCCGCCGCAGACGCTGTCAATGAAGAACACGACGCGACACGGTCAAGACTAGCACAAGGAGAGGCTTGAGAGCATTTTCTCATTTCAAGCACTTTTAAAAGAGTGTCAGAAAAATCATCGGAGGCGTATTATTTTTTCTTGAGGAACGTCAGCATGAAAAGAAAAATGGCGCTCGAGCTGACCGCCCACAAACGTACAAAATGCCGCGAATCATTATCGTACGGCGAAGCCGTGTTGCGTTTTCAGCATTTAAAAAGAAACGGTTTCATTCCTTGGCCTCACGCCGCAGCCTAGCAAAAAAAAAACATGGAAATCGGTCACACGGCAAATCCAAATTTCACATCGGCAACGGAGTGCGCTACTGTCTGCAGAGGCCCTGCTCGTAATTGCTCTTACTTCCTGTTACATAAAGCACACGTGCACATGTGTAGTCGGACGAATAATGGAGGACGCCTGCGGGGCGGACGGGCAAAAAGAAAGGCAGAGGGAGTCGGTTCCCGTCGGACCTTCTCGTGAGCCAAGCCAACGAGGGCATAAAAGATCTACTCGGGAGATAAGGCGGCAGAAAGAAAAGACGCTCTTGGCCACAAAGCTAATGGCTTTTTGCATTCCTGTGACACACTTTGCTCCTGTGCTGAATGGGGGGCTACTACGAATAAAACATAAAAAAAGAAGAAATAAGTGCCTCCTAAATGACAACAAGCGCAAGATGCGATGACGAGGTTCCTTCCCCAGCATCCAATGGCAGGGCGGCAAACCACAACAACGGAACGTTTCCTGTGCGTGCTCCATGTCCACTGACACAAACACACAGAGGCAGGGCGTCGCCCGCCTCCGCAGACCCCCATCAGGGTGAGTCACCAGCGTTTACAGACACATTACTCGTGCCTTAAAATAACTTGCGGATGCCGGCGACGTTACTGGGCAGAGGGGCAGCCGACGTGTGATGAAAACCACCAAAAAGGCCACCAATCGGGAGCTTGGACGGACCCCCTTTCACGGGTCCTCACTGCAGAATGTTGGGGACAGTTTTGGCCTATCAACAAAACGCCTCAGTGAAGGCGGCGGAACTGACTCAAGAGGAAAAAGGTAAAGCAACTTGGAGATGCGGCAGCGCTAACCTACTTTCTGTCTCCTGGCTGAATAAGCACTGCCGTACTTGCCTAACGCACTGAATTATTCACACACACACACACACACACAGGCATACACATGCATTCAGGCTTAGGCACTTTCTCTTTCTCCGGTTCGGGCGCAAGTGGTGATTGGCGCGGCATGTGCACTTCCTATGCAAGTATAGTGTGTAGCAGGCACGTACCAACAGAAAACAATACACTATCCTTTTGTCGGTATTGTTCCCCCCAGCCGCCGGAAGCAGATGTGGACCAACGGCACATAATCCAAATGACCGGCGACGGGAACTGCTCGTGCGCCGCGGCGCGCCGGCCGTGCACGGATCACTCCGGTCGCTTAGCTATGCGAAGCCCATAAAACGCCAACCTACTGCTGATGTTGTGCTCATAAATCCGTGTTTTTGTTTTTTTTTTTCGAGCCCTGGCCGCCGCGACATCTGTCGCCAGCTCGCAACGTGCGGATTTGAGTTTTCCCACTTTTTTTGAATGCGGCTGTCATTCTTTAGGGGACGGCTTTTGAATTTGCAGCGGACACTGGGGCGAATAGAACCACCACCTCGGCCCCCGGAGTATCCGTTTCCTTTCACCTTAGTCACGCATGACATTAACACATCGTTTCCTGAGTGTGTGGTCTGTGTTGCTGAGCTCCTCGTACTTTTCATCAAAGTTGACACAAGCTAACTCGGTGGGAACAAGCTAGCTCTGGGGCAAAAGGCCCGCTTTTTTTTTTGTTGCTTTTAATTGGGTTAAGCCCAAGGTGGTGGCGTCTTAGATTGCGACACTGAAGAAATCGGACAGCGTTTTACAGTAGCGTGAGGAGAGGCTACACACACGACGACGGCAGCAAAAGCAGCACACCCCCATGCTGTGTACCCCAACCAAAAAGCAAGCTAATGAAACATCCACACATCACACATGTCGGCCAGAGACGGGAGATTCTGCTTTAACGAGATGACAGCTACCGAGGCCAAAACTCTTTCGGCAGCCGGCAGGAGTCTCAAGTTTGTTTGTTTTTGGTTTCTTCTTTTTTTTTTAACCTGAGAGACTCGGAACATTTGAGCATCTTTCATCTTTGGCACGAAAATATCCGGAGTCCGTGGGCGAAGAACAAAAAAGCCTCAGTCAGCATTTAGCCTAAAAGAAAAAAAAACAGCAGACAACTAATCTGTAAGTAAAGGAGGTCTTGTGTTACATTTAGTCTTTGACTGTATTTGCATCCAATGCGTTCATTTGGGCGATGGTATGGCTTTTAAATTCAAGGTTTATATGAGGCTTGGGACGCCTTTGAGCAAATTGCATGCATATATATACGAGATGCACTTATGATCTTATGTTTCCCTTCGGACTAGTCAGATAAAGCTCCGACAGCGACGATTTTATCTCTTTTGCGTCCATTCTAACCAGCATTTGTAGCGCTGACGGTAATGGGCTACTCCAGGTCTGCTTCGGGCTGCCTGTTCACATCATGAGTCATTGATGTTCTCGTATGGGAAAATAACTCAATAAATAGCACGCACACACATTGCCGGTATTTGCTGATGATGGCAGAAGGAACTAAGTTCTAAATTCAAAAAGCACTCTGGCTGAATATTTCAGATTCTCCCACAGCATTTGGCCAAGCATATAATCTGTGACTCGTTGACCTAGCAGTGCACTGTAATTATGCGCATAAAACACATTCTATATATAAGTAACAATAGGAAGTTAAACTGGGTGTTAAAGTCCACGTTTTCTGGTGCAAAGCAGCACCTTCCCACACACGCTTGCCGTGTCGAGAGCCAACAAATTGAGGCAAGGGTCTGACAAACTGGTGCGACCTGCTAAAACGCTTGGTTGCACTGGGCAAGCGGCCTAACTAACCAAGTTTTCCTGTCGGCAGGCTCTCTGATGAATAATTAAAGAGGAACGGCGCGCAAACGTGGCCAGATGAGAGCAAAGTCAGCCAGAGGCCTCGGATTAATGAATATTTAGCATGAGAGCTTCAATTGAAGCATTTTCTCATATGTATATAAAGCCGGCTGTTTGAATGAATACTGTCTGGTTAAAAAAAAAAAAAAGATGTATTGAACATCATTACTTGCTAATAAGTAGTGACATGAACATTAGAAATGCTACTTCAACCAATGTCTCTGTCTGGATGCCGACTTGAAACTCACGTTGACCGGACAGGACTCCAAACCAACCAATGAGTGCGTTGATATTTTGCCTAATTTGAAAGGGTTTGACAAAGTGTGTCCAAAAGGCAACGAAACAGCAATTGAAAAGGAAGGACATCATGTTATGAAATAGACCCATGAAAGAATGTTGCAAGCTCCGGCAAGCAAACAGCTTCCATGAAGTTCACGGGAGGGTGTGTGATGTGTGAAAGCGGGTGCCCGATGCCTCCATCCCAATCAATAGGTCAGAATTAAACAAACAGCCCTTACTTCACACAAAATATGACATGAAATGAGAATTGGATGTTATACATGTTCACAGAAGCTACAAGCTAACCTGCAATTAGAACATGTGCAATAAGAGGTATTTCCAGTTTTAATGTTGGCCATTTTTGATTAGATGATTTCAGCTATTTCCAAAACATGGCCGACTTCCTTTTCTGACGTGTTCACATAACTATGTAGCATTGTTACGTTTTCACGGGGTTTTTTTTTCTTACATGAATGAGGGGGAGAAATGGGCTGCACCAGAAAGGACGCTTTAATATTATTATTATTTTTAATCAAAGGCAAAGGCGCTGGTGCAGGAGCACCATTAGGGGTCTATCTGTACATGTGCCGGAAGAACCTATGACGTAAATGCATTACAGTATATGTTGCCACTGCCTTCTAATGCAATTGCACTGAAAACTGCCTTGATACAAGTTCTTCGTATTTCCAGTATGCCAAAAATTTGAGTTTATAGGTTGCAAATTTGTGGTAGGGTATTGTGTCTTCTGCTTTGACAGCATGCACAAACGAATCAGATAAAGAACTAAATGCATGACTGAAGACACGAGCCACTCCGGATGTTAGCATTGAGTGGTTACTTCGGGAACACGGATCAATGAGTCTGAGTTCTTACTGTTATTGGTGAATTTCACTGGTGAATTAATAGAGGATACTGTATGTCTGTCTGTCTGTCTGTCTATTGGTCATTGTGAACAGATGCTATCTTATAACAACAGGAAGTCACAATAACAGGTCAGGCGAAATACGCCAAACTGTATAACGGCTGTGTTAAAGCCCAAAAATAAGGTCAATGTGGAAGATTCGCTTTGCTATACGAAAGAGTGTGGAGCTGGCGGGCGTGTTTGCGGCTGGGAGACAAAGCTAGGCCGACACGTGAAACCTGCAAAGGGTAGGAAGAGAGCAGCCCGGCCGCCCCCTACATCCTGCGGGACAGAGCGGACCGGGACACGGGGAGGTGGTGCGATAAGAGCCGCGGAGGAAGAGGTTCGATTAAAGCCAGCTAGCTAGCTAGCTACCAAGCAAGCCACCTAGCTGTAGATCATTTTGTTCACTCACCATAAAGTCGCTGCCGAAGTTGTCCTCTCCTCTGTCGTCGTCCCCCTCGGTCATGGCTTTCACGCCCTGGATAAACTTTCTCAGGATGCCGGCTTGGTCCATCATGCTTGTGGCCGCTTTCTATTCGAAATAACCTCCCTGAAGTATCAGGGTAAACGAGGAGGGAAAAGCAACAACAATAACAAAAGGACAAAAGGAAGCGGGGTGGGGGGTGATAAATAATAAAAAATGCTTCACGGATCCTCCCAAGGAGTCATCGTCGGGTCCCCAAGCCTTCTTCGACTCCTTTTTTATAAAATATTATTTATCGCCCCATCCCATGTTGCTTCGCCTTCTTTCTTCTTTGCCGTTTTCACAATGCTTGACAGTAGTCCGAGGAAAATGCAGCAACGGCGACGGCGGGGTTTCCGCCACAACGATGAAGTTTATAACCGTAGCGTTACATAAGCTATGCAAACTCAGTGGTTAATGAAAAACAAAAGAAAGCAATTAGACTTTAAAAAGAGACCCGGTCCGGTAAGTCTGTCTACCCCTCCCTGTCTAGCTCGATTTCCACATTCACTGCTGTTGGGGAACATCCGGACAAGGCTAGCCAACGAGAAAGGGCACCCGCCCCTTCCACGAGAATTCCGGCTGGTGATTGGCGGGCAACAATAAATGTTGACATCTCATTGGCGGAAAGCAACGTCAGTGTATAAAAAGGACGACTCTGATTGGAAAAAACTTAAGGTTGCCTTTCAGACGCGGTTTGTCACGTCATCATTTAAACATTTTCTATTTTTTATTACACACGTAGAGGAAAACAGTATAGCAATGTATTTATAACGTTCCCTACATTTACTATTATTATATTAATTAACAAAAACGCCCTGAAAGTGTGTATTGTGTGGTTTAGTGAAGGGACGCATTTAAAATGATCTATTCAAAAATTGTTGTCAGTATTACAAAAAACGTTCTCTAACAGATGCCACAACAGGTGATTAAATATAGACAAGGGAGCAGGTTAATCCCCTCCATGATCTAAAATCAGAAGCAAACACTCAGATAATCCAGTCAAGCAGCCATTACACGATTTTAATCTCCACCACTAACTACGAAGTGCTTCGGGGCGAGATATTACGTGAAGGTCGGAATTAAAACGCAGATTAGCGGGTCAGATGTCGACTCTGGATTAAAACAACTCCAGAAATAATTTGAAACAAATACATCACGCACAGTCAGTCTTTCTCTCTCGATTATTTACTAAATTGATTTGGCAGTGAACATGACCTTTTGTCTGCTCTGGATGATGGCAACAGTAGTGGAAGTTTTGAAACGGAGATACAAACTGAAAACAAATACTGTGATACATCATTAAACCTCTTCCACGGAAAACAAATGAGTATCTTTGTTTTTTTTTCCTTGATCCTAACTGACCCGTGACAACAACAAAGTGTCTGTTCAGAATTTGAACTACAGGGCTGCGTTGCACTGCCAGCAAAACACACACACATACTTTCTCACTAAAAATGTTTTTTTCCTTCCAACACATGACATCATCCACACAATAGTTTCTTTTCTGTGACTAACCCCCTCATTTCACACATAACGGTACAAACAAGTTTATTCCTTCTATCCACACTTGAGTGGCCAAGCAACAACGTAAAAGGCCCTGGTTCCAACTAACCATGGGAATCCCATAAGTGTTCTGAATTCAACGCCTGCTTTTTACTGTATTTGACCTCCCAGTGGCGCAGAGGGGCCCCACAACAGATAGCTATGACAACATCCTGCTGAAAATGGCTCCCAAATCATCCCTCTTTTACTCCTCCCCCAAAACTCTGTCTCCTCCCGTCTATCCACCTCTTTCCCTGGTATGTCGTGCTGAGAAGCAGCTGAGAGGAGGAATGCGGCTGCTACAAGCCCATACACAACCCCAAGGGGTCGGAGGGAGGCGCCAGCACACACACACACACACGGACGCACGCACACGCAGATATGCATTACCTTGCCACTGAACTCGAATCAAAAGTAACCCATTTGGGGTTATTTCTAATCAGGAGCGCTTTTGGTGGTAACAATTCCAAGGGCACCTGACTGGCAGGGCCCGTTGCAGCATTGTGCCAATAATCCAGCCGTTTATTGCTCTTGGGGGGCCTCCTAGTGGTCGCATGGCGCTATAAGCAGTCCATGTCATCTGAAACGTAATTTTCCTTTTCCCACTTGCATGTAGTTACTAAAATTGTCCACAAGATAGCAGTGTCGCACCGTGACTCACTTTCTAAGTACAGTACTGTACAGTGGTGTGCAATTTGAGCTCAATTGGGGGGGGGGGGGGGGGGGCACGCAAGCTGAATTTTAAAAAATGATAAAAACCCACACTGACTACAAACTAGTAACAGAGCACACTGGAAATGATACAATGACAATATTACCTATTACTTATACTTAAACTTATGCGTTTGCCCTTCGTTATTTCTCCACCAGGAGGTAGCATCCACCCATTTATTACATTGGCACTGAAAACACCGTCTCAGAAAAAACGAGCCAATTATTTATTTTGCACCGTTTTCAGCTAAACATCCGTCCATTTCCGAAGTGACACAGATAAGAATGACTGTGATTGGTTAAATGTTAAAAATAAAATATGACGAATTTGTCGGAATTTGGAACCTCGCAATGCATGCTGTGCAGCTGTAACACCGCAAGAAGTAATCTTGTTATATTAGCACTACTATAACCTTGTCGGTCGACGTTGAGCGCTTTTATCGGCTGCCATTTTTGCATGCAGGTGTTCCGAATGGTGTGCTACAAGGTGTTTTAGTTTGGATCAAAGCATATTTTCCTACCCCCGGTCTCCCCCGTTTGTAATAAGACTTCCTGCGCGGTGATGTCAGCTGTTTTGACTTGACAGGCCCGCCGAGGTGCAGGAGCAAAACCAGTCAAGACCTGCCTGTGCTCGGATGTAATCCGACCCCTCCCACCCCACTCTCGTCCCCATCATCTCCATTTCACGCCAATTTCAAATGTGACACCTCATGATGAGCCTCCCTGGAAATGGCGGACATTCAGACTCTGACCACCCGGGGATTTAATGAGGGAATTAGATGCAAACGTACATTTACTGCTACTGCTGCACAGGTCATTCCTGTTGGAATGTCTTAACGAGACCCTTCGGGGGCGAAGAAATCTCAGAATGTGACGCATTCTTGAGAAGAGCGAGAGAGCCATCTGGTCCAAAGCTGTTGCAACAGGTAACCCGTGAAGCGGACCAATAAAAGAACACGGTGCCTACTGTGAACTAATGGAGGACGCTGCGTGATGTTCTGGGGCTGCTTTGCTAAACCTGGCACAGAATGTCTTGAATCTGTGCAGGATGCAATGAAACCTCAAGATTCTCAAGATATTCTTTCAGAACCACTCATCTACGTCATTCCGCCAAGCAACAGTTCCCAAAACAGACACGTCGACAAAGCCGCCACGGTCACCTGGAGAAATCCACGAGACAACCCAGTTGCATCACAACATATTTCTGTCTGCAAGAGCATGTTGCACGGGAAGCCTACACCAAGCGGGAGAAATGGAGCCAGTGAGAGAAGGAGGAGGCGTGCGGTTACCGCGAGTCAGCATGCTGACTAATAAAGCGCGAGTCCGTGGCGGCTAAATTAGCTCACGTTGCGTGGCGCAATGACAGATGGAGGACGAGATCGGATCTTGATAGCGGAAGCCAGACGGACTTCGGCACCAATTTGCAGCAAATTGGTGAAATATCTTTTGACGATCGTGTTTGTCAAAATATTTAATACGGTATATTTAAATATGACCGTTTTGTATCTGAATTATTTTTCTATTAATGCGGATGACAACCTGTCGGTTATGTTTTGCACATTTTTCTCGTGACATGACTTTCTCCTTCCTCAACTTTCGAAATATTGCAGTACACGGTACTCGTCGAGCGAATACCGTATTGCAAGTCAGACCTCCTGCAGTGCACTGGCCTTGCCGTCTATTTAAACTGGCCGGTCTTCGCCATCACATTGGCCGGGCCCTCTCCTGAGTTAAAGCCATTGGAATCCGCGTCGTGTGCATTAACAGACGGCGGCGGGCTCTTTTTTCATTTCACGTTGTGGTGCTTTTCCAGTAAATCTCATCTGCGGAGCACATGCTTCCGAGGGGTGAGGATGAGGACACTAACGGGACGGGGGTTACTGAGGAAACCCAGAAGCATGCTTTGAGACAAAGTGCACTGTTCGCCTTTTCAATTCCATTCACAATCTTTTTTTTTTTTTTTTTAACTTGAACCAACCGGAACACTCTCCTCCCTGGCACCAGAAGTGATTCTCCTGCCCGTTTCCCATGGCTGTCCTTCAACAACACTCCTCTTTGTTCCATTGTAAGGCCGGTGGGAGTGGGAGAGATAATCACAGGAGGTGAGGTGCACGGCGGCTAAACTGCGAGCCAGATGTTGTCTTTTTTTTTTTGCTCGGTTGTCAGCGGCTCTGCGTTGCCTCTGAAGTTGGGGCACTCCTTCAAGTTGCCGCCCTGTGATGCGGTCACGGCTCCTTTTTTCAGCTCACTCTGCAGCTGGAGACACTGCAAAGCGAGTCAGAAAGTACGCAGAGGAACGGGGGCCTATTGTGGATCGTCCATGTTACAGTCCGCTGGCAGTGGGGCCAAATGGAAGCACCAGATCTAGCAGAGGGAGGGAAAAAAAGCAAAACTCCACTCTGCGATTCAAGATGGTCGCCGCTAGTCTGCCCTATTTATTTATAAATTCAAACATTACATTTTTAAAGTCAAGGCGTTCACCAATCCCCGCCATTCTAGTCCAGTATTCGGATGAGCCTTCACATCAAAAGCATTTTTTGACCTCACTGACAGGCACAACGTCAACATTCACCGCCCCCCGCCCCCCCCCCCCTCCTGCAATTCCTTTCCTAGCCTGGTTGGAAGCAGACGCACGTGTTTTGCTTCCCCACGTAGCCGCTCGCTCGCTGCCATGGCGCTCGGGCCTTGTTGATACCGCAGGGCGTAAACAGACGAGGAGCGGGACGGAGGTGGTGGTCTGAAGGGGATTCTGTGGGTAGAGTCGGGGACATGCAGCACACACACACACAAAGGCTCGGTGAGGAAACAGGCGACGGGCGTCAGGGGGGATTTAGTATTGCTGGAAGGACACGTGTTTGATTTTCCAGCGTTTTTGCGGACAGTCAAGTAAAAAAATCATGCGCTGAAGGATTCGCTCATGCCGAGTCTTCGCATGACGATGCAGCGTTTTCAGAGCGATCATATGTGCAGTCATGTAGACATGCAAGTCAATAAGGAACGAGCCGGTCACTTTCACCTGAAGAAGAACGAAAGGACTGGAAAAACACTTGACTACCTTAAAAATGGGATTTTAAAAGTCTTGTTCAAAATCAGGACTCCTGCTTTGATATCTGAAAGCGCACGGAGGATCATCTTATTAGACTGCTGCCCCCTGTTGGTGTGGAGTGTTCACACAACAAAGTGCGCAGGAAGTACGCATGTTGGCTGTCATTTTTTGTGGTGCATTCCAGTCCAACTTTCTGGATCGCTGAGGGTAGGAAATAAAAATAGAAGGCGCTGGAAACGAAGACACTGGCACTCCGGCAGATAAGTGGCTCGCAAATAACACGTGCGCACCTAACTATCACTCTCCGTGTTCTATTTTGTGGTCTTCTGTGTTGTTGTTGTTTGCTTCTTATAGCCTTAAATTGCAGGGCGGCATTTTTTTTTTCCAGCACCCCCGCGTTGGACCGGCTTGCTCGCTTGTTTGGGTCATCATCTTCCCTGATCCTTCTTTTATTTGATAGTGCCGTTCAGTGGGCAAATAAGCGGGGCAATACAGCACAATAAAAGCTGAACCTGAAACGGTCGGACATTTTGTGTGTTGTTGGGGTTTACATTCAGACACACAGTGACGAGGGATGCTGGCTCAGCGCATTAGCCGCAGCGCCTCTCTGTATGCTCAGCACTTTTTGGACATCCTGCGTATCTGGCCCGTTTACATAACGCCGGAGCGGACGTGCGCCGCCGCGGCCAAAGCGACAACGCGGTTCCGGCTCGGCCCCAGTGCAAGTGTCTCACATTGCATTGCAGAAGGGAAGGAAGGAGCGAGGAGCCCACGCGGCAGCCTGCTCGCCGCCCCCGCGCCATGAATGCGACTTGCATTCATGGCGATGCTCATGCGTTGCTTCGCTGTCACTCCATTCAAAGCATCCGGGGACTCTATTCAACACTCCGACGTATTTATAAATTGCATCCGCGCAGCTAAAACGTATGAGGCTCATGCCCGTACACTCACACACACACACTCACACACTGACTCACTTGACTTTTTCCCATTTTTTCCCACGCTGGAAAGTGCCAAAAAGAGTATTCCCAGATGGATACGAGCAGAGCGGGGATTATGTAACAGATTCCAAACTTGAGCTCAGCGTAGATGCGCGTTTGTCATCTTCAAGCAACTATGTACATGTTACGCTGGACGGGCTAAAAGATCTCATTTCATACAATCGGACCTCGGCCAAGGCTCGGTCGTTCACACTTTGAGACTAACTGCATGTTCATAATTAACTACCGTAACTACTATATAAGCTTGAAATGTGTCATTTAAACTCAGGGCCCGACCAATTAATCGGCTGGCCAAATTAATTGAACGATATTAGCCATTTTGAAATCAGCGAACTTCTGTTTTTTTTTTTTTTTTACACTCTTTTTAAACTACTCGACATACACTCTGAAAAAAAAGACTCATCGAGTGCAGGAGACAGCGGCTTTTACGTCCTAGCAACAGTCGGTGGGCTCTTAAAGAGGTTGCGGACGCTGCCAGATGGAGGCAAGCCCAGTTCCGCATCCCCCAGAAGCGACTTTGCTCACTCAAATCGTAATTCATTATAATCATCCTAAGAGATGCCAACTTCTACCTGACAACGAGCAGGTTGCAAAAAAAAAAAAAAAGAACCTGAACCAGGTCGGACGGTTAGTGGAGTTCAGAGATGGGCACTAAATCTTTTTTTTTTTAAATCGCATTTACTGGAAATATTGGAAAAAAGAATAGGAAAAAAAATCTGGGAATATGCAAATACAAAACTACACATTTTCAAGGGTCAAATGTACTTTTAAGTTTTACTAACGCATATCACCATGACGCAAGGGAGACTTTCCTACCCTCAGAGCCCCTGCTGGTTCTCACAGAAAGCTCCCATTTAAGGGGGCCGACGCAGTGCTTCGAAGTTGCAGGAAGCAGATATAACTTTAACCCCCCCCCCCCCCCCCACGTCTCACATATACGAATCCTTGCGTTTCAATGGCGGTCTCCCCTCTTGAAATTCCTGCCACCATCACCACCAGCGCATTCCCAGGCCCTGTCCTTGCACCCCCCCCTCCCCACCACCACCCCCTCCCCCTTCCCCGCTCCTCGGAACAACGGCTTCAGTGTGGCCCAGTGGCGTCACCTTGCTCCTCCACTGGACACTGGCAACTCTGTTTGGCTGAAGGGGAACCACCCCGACTTGGAGATTATGGGAAACTGGGAATGATCTTAAAGACTTGTTTGGACAAATTTGGGTGTGTTTTGGAACACGTTTACAGACACACACACACACACACCTGCCCACAGGTGAAACAATGTGCTTGTTGTCGTGTTTTTTTTTTTTTCTGGCTCTCCAAAATCCCCCACCTGACCACATCACACGGAAATGATCACAATAGCCTTGCTGTGTCGGTGCTATTGCTCCGGAGGAAAATGAAGGGCTTGTGCCGTCACCCCACACCTCATCTCACCCATCCAGGTGTTTTGTGATTTGGAAAGAAAAAAAAAAAATCTGATGCAAATGACAATCAGAACAATTGCGCTTCTATATAAGTCGCTTCGGGACATTTCTGGATGGTCTTCGGATTCTATCAAATGCAATCTTAAATATGCATTTAAGATTTTGATTCACTTGTGTTGAGTCATACCAAGGATAAAGATTTTGCTACCTTGACTTGTTGGTTGTTGATGCGGTGAGACTTGGACGTGTGCGTACACGCTCTGGACGCGTTGCGGAAAACCAGATGATTTGTACTCTCCGATACGGCAGCCGACGGGCGTTCACAGCCAACGAAACATCTGGATGAGACAAATGAAGAAATTAACTAGTCAGTCCAATCGGTGGGTAGAATGTTTGGATTGGGTGCTTCGGACATCTTTCCCTAATTAGTGTCTGGTTTCAAAAACGATATCAAAGGGCCACAGGTACAAAGGGGCGTTTGCGCCGTTGCGGGAGTGAACACGGCAAGCTTGTTTCACATCCAATGGAAGCGGTTACACTCATTCCTTTTCAATTCAGCGCAGTAGAGGTGCCCCGCTTTTTTAACAACGAGCAAGCAGAAAAGCGAGGTGTCGAGTCCATGCGGGAAGATTAAAGCCCGAACAATACATTTAATAAAATGCACGACGAGAGTTGACGCTTCTCTGGGATCCTATAACCCCTGATGAAAGCAAAGCAGTATGTTGCTGATGCTCAGAGGTTCTTTCAGCCGAGCGAGGAGGCCCCGCCCCTAGCCCGGCCAATAACAATGGACGCCGGCGTGATTAACCAAACAAATGCCACCGGTGGCACAAAAACGGGGTCTATCAATGCACGTGGGCATTCCCGGCATGCCTCGCTGTTTACGTGCTCCGGGTGGCAGGGGAGGCCGGGGGGGTTCAGAGGGGTTCATGCGCTTGTGACTGGCGGCAAAACGCTTGCACGGATGCTGCCAAGCGGCGAACCGAGTGAACTCGGCAACTGAATGCATGCGGGCTTGTTGCTGTCCCAACTGTAAATGAGGGGGGGGGGGGATCGACCTCCAGGGCCCCGGTCCCGAGAGTGGCTTTTGTTTGACGGGAGCGCTCGTTTTGCGGGATGGCACCATTGAGCTCCAAGTGTCAGCATCCGCATTTTATGCAATTACATTCCCCCCCCCCCCCCCCCCCCCACGTAGGATTATGAAGGATCTGAAAACGGCTGGCACTGAACGGGTTTTAATAGACATGCCTTAAATGAGATGTTAGAAGTGCACTTCCCTGTTCATGGCAACAAAGATGATATCAATCAAATGGACAGCGCGGTTTCATAGTTTGCTCAATTTGCATGCGGCTCGCATTTCTTATCCAGACGTTATTTGCTGCTTTTCATATTTTGAATTGCTTGTCGTGAATAATAACCTAGATTGATCTCAACTTATTATCCATCCTCGCCTGGTGGAGGCTTTAAATACAGATGGGAGCTGTATTTTTTTTTTTTTAAATACACATAAACAGGAAAGTCAAATTTTTTTTGGGAGGGGGAAACAAAATGTCATGTTCCCCGAGTACTATGAGGCACAGCATTGAGTGCTTGTGCAGACAACATCGTAAACCAGAGCCAATAAACGCTTTGTCACAATGGGCACTAGTTAGGGAGGGCAAATATGGAAAGAACATGTGACGCGGTTTACTCCGGTGACGCGGGATGTTATTCAGCATGCGGGCCGGGGGGCTTAGAAGACAACGTTATCGCGCGGTGGCAAACGGATGACAAGGTGACGCATACTCGCCGCGTCCACTCGACATCCTGGAACGGAAATAAAGAGTCCGAGTAGGGCGGACGCGGCGGCCGTAGCGATTTAGCCTTTTCCAGCTCTTGAATAATTAAACCGTCGCTGAGTGGATCACTCCCGCTCTATTTTTAGCCGGCATGGGCAACAAGAGCTGGACAAACATGTGTCAAATACACACGGGAGGCATCAACACGACGTCACACGACGCCTGCGGCCAAAACAAGATCAAAAACAAGATGTGCCGTCATGAATCGGGAGGACGACTTGGCACTCGACTGACACTTTGTTTGCTCCTAAACTGGATACACTTTGTTCTTAAAATAAGCTTCGGTAAAGCAATAAACGTCAGCGACTTGACGGCGCACTTTGATTCACTTTGTCTTCCGTGAAACATTTTTCTTTTTCCGGGAACTCGAGTACTTGCTAACACACACAAAAGAACAACTCATAAAAGCTGATGACACTGAACTGGCCAGAAGAGACTCGCTTCTGTCTAGCTCGAAGGCCGTACTTCAACTTACGCGATGTCACTTTTTGGCTTGAAACGCGGGGAAAAGGCCGCTTTGTTGTCGCCGCGGTAACCTGGCCTCAGCTTCTTTAGGGATTACGAGATCGTCGGCGGACCAGCCGGGACACCTCGCATGTTGTTAATGTTTATACGTTGTCATTGAAAAGACGACTTTATTATTTTTTTTTCTCCATGATTCCACGAGAGACATTTCAAGCTTGACCGAGTTCAAAGAGATACATTCAACCGTGACCGCATTCAATTTTAAATGTCATGAAAAGTACGGAATGGAGACGGAAATAATAAAGGCCGCTTCGCTTGTCCACGTGATCGCAAACGTACCAACTCAGCACGTGGAATCGAGATTACATCACGCTGCCGTGGCCAGCTCGAATTTGACATCTCGTGTCCCAATACTTTTGTCGGCACCCCGTTCAAACAAGACAATTTGCCTCTCCGTGATGTCATCCGCATGTCGGGTGACAGCTGGCTGACCTTTGCGAATCAACCCCCGGCTCCTGTTGACCAGAGATGATGTCACTCACCAACGCGGTCCGACCGCGTAGCAACAAATTAGCTTCCGTACCGATTCATCAACGCCGGAAGTCGAGCTAATACGCGGAGGTTTGACCCCGCCCAAATGGCCGGCCGTATCGTTCTAAAGGTCGCAATCACGCCGAGCCCGCGGCCGCCTTATCGCATATCTGCCCGCGCGAATGGACAAGATGAAGCACATTGTTTACGCACAATGGAAAAGTCCCGACGCCGATGTGACATATGACAACAGTCAGTCGAGAGTCGTAACCTTCCGTGGCGACGTCACCGCAGATAATCCGCTGAGACGCAAACGTGAATAAACGGGGGTGGCGCGTGGGGTGGGGGGGGGGGTTGCTGCCTGTGTTGCCGTGCTGCTGGACTCCAAAGTTGGTGGAGCAGAAGTAAGCTCAGCTGCTCACTGAGTGCATTCTTCGAAGCTACTGAGCTAATGGCTTCCTCCTCCTTCCTTATAAAACAAAACTGAAAGACAAAAAGACAAAAACTGGCAGCAGCAGCAGCAGCATCACGGCTTGTTGAGTCCTTTTGGGACCTTTGCCATCCACCTGAGTGCCTTTGCCACCCACGTTTGGATCACTGCCATTTGCTTCGGCTTTGCCAGGGAAAAGAATTACAACCGGAGGGAAGCCTTCGAGCGCATTTTATCGATGGGCTGACCTTTCGCATTGGTCTATTTTAACGCTTCACCGGAAATTCAAACGGAAAAGGCTCGTCATTTACACACGCCGACAATGGAACTGAGACTAATGTTGACAGACGTTTAAAATGGCCGCCATCCAATACACTGAGAGGTCCGTTTACTTTTGCAAACGAGCGTTGGGAGGATTTAAAAATGGCAGTTTGAGAATCCGCCAGGAGGCCGGCGTGGTGTGTCCCTATCTTCATGCCGTGCCACGCAAAGGCTGCAGGATGGCAGCGCAAAGTAGGCCGAGAGCAGCGACCTCCTCGCACACGACCGTATTTGCACTTTGCTGCGTGCGTGCGTGCTCGCTTGCTCTGATGCCGCGTGTGACCTAGTTGCGCTCGGCCCGCGTCTGAGTTTCGGCGCTGCAGGTTACACTGCGTTATGATGCACTTTACTTGCTCCAATAAAAATGCAAGCGCTCGCTTTTGGGGGGGGGGGGGGGGGGGGGGATTTATGCTCGGCCAGCACTTGAACAAAATTACAGCAGATCCAATTTTTTTTTTTTTTTTTGACATCATGTAGTTACTATATGTTCTTGCTTTGTGATTGACTTTCGGGAACACTAGCGGCTTAGTATTACTGTCATTATTCTTAGTGGGAATACCACGTTTCCCCCCCTTGTCTGGGAACTGGATGTCCTGGTTGTAACACAATCGCCGTGACGACTTTGGCCATCGCCGTGGATACGGAGCCACAGGTAAACAACAGAGGAGGGGAGGGTGAAGATACAAATGAAGTGATTTTAAAATCTAAACTCATGTTTCATTCACGATGTCGGAGCCGGAGTGTCATCGTGAAAACTGCCGACACAATTGTTGCACTGACGCGCTCGCCGTGGCATCGATCCACCCGAGGGGTGCGAAACATTCTCACATTTCTTCCAATTCAAAGACTCTTGAGGACAGCGAAACTGTGACCGCATGCCTCGCTCGCACTGTGGCAGGATCGCAATGTTCCACATCAGCAAGGGACTGGTGTGACTGTTTTCGAGGGAATTTAATGTGAAGAATCTTATGCTAAAACCGGACTAATTTTCCAACAAATACTGTAAATGCACTAAAAAAAACAACAACATCAAAACTCACTTCCAAATAGCAGGCCCTGTGATGATATATTCCAGTAAAATGGCTGCCATGCTAGGCTCAGAATGCTATATATCTAGTCAACGAAACGGATTCTTTGACAGGATTAATTGCCGAGTAAGTCCAAAATAAAAAATGACTCGGACTACAAAATCATTCTGAACACTTGCAGGGTTTCGGATTTCATTTCGGAACATTCCTGGAAAGCCGAACGCCATCCATAACTGTTCCATTCCTTTTGAGTTCAAACAGATTCCCAGGCTCTCCACAGCCATCCATATGGTTCTACATATTCTCACGGTGAAAGTACAGTAAGCTCCCATACATTCCCGCTAGCTGCGCTGAGCCTCAAGTGGCTGCTGCATACCTGTGGCCAACGCTCAGCCTTTAATCATCGTCACCGAGGAGGCGCACCAGACTTCACTCTTTAAACAAGAGCCTAAAGTGTTTTGGGTTTTCTTTTTTTTCAATCTCGAGTTTATTTTGCGAGACTCGTAAACTGTCTGACTACGAGGCTGTGACATTTGCGCTGGTAGTTCAGCGAAGGAAATCGGAATGGAAGGAAAATGCGCCAAAACGATAAAAAACAAAACAAAGATGAATTTTTAAAGCACACGTAAAAGTTTTAGGGATACTCCGAACAAAACGTGACTGACAAGGTGTCCTTCCGCACACTCGACCATGACAGCAGAGCAGATACCCAATAACTCTCCGGTAATAGTCATTATTTTTTAATTTAACATTTCTTTTTCTTGCACCCTCGCTTTTGTTAACTCCCATTAACAACTGCGCTTGAACACGTGCCCTCAACAAAAAAAAAACATTAAAGAACACCTCAACATTTTATCTCAGTGTGTGCTCACACTTACCGCTCATGTTTACAGTGGCGATACATGGTGTTCCACAGAACAAAGAGTTCCTTCAGGGTGAGCAGCAGGTTCCCTCCAGCCTCGCAGCCAGGTACTCCTCCACTGGCACCAGCGCGGCTTTTAATGAACACCAGGACCAGACCATGAGGCAATAAGTCCCAGCAGAGAGCAGGCGACCTCCGCAGTGAGCGGCAACATCTACACAACACATTGAGAAGGTTCAAACTGAATCCCAGGACGGTTGAAGAAAAATCAAGTTAACACATGGACTACACATCAACACCATGTAGGCCACAGTATTTTGTCCATGACGCCACTGCACCTACAGGATGTGAAAATGAAAAAGAAAAGAACCCACCGGCACATTTCTCAGTTCCTCCTCACCAAAACTGACTCAAGCACACCTTGAGCCCTCGCTTTGTTTGCTTGAGGGCCAAGCTATTCTAAGCTTAATAGAAATGGCGAACTAATTACTAGACTAAATATTCGTTAAGTATATTGGGAGATGGAGGGTGAAGCTATACGACGTTCACAAAGCTGTTAACATCAATGGTGACTTATTTTTTTAAGTAAAAGCATTATATTTATTAACAGCGCTGAAAACGGAGCCATTTTTGAATGTGGGCAAGTAGCGCGAAAGCCACGACAGAAACAGTAATGGCGGAACATCAGGTGACGTCGTAGCATTGGTGCTAATAGTACTGTTTTTTACGAACGTTTCTCCTACAAAGTATACATTTACTTCATGTGTGGTTCACTGAAGTGTGCAGTAGATCCGCATTACTCACCGTCATTCATTTATCACATATGGGGTTTGATAGTTGGACATGAACGTTTTGCCCCGAGAGGGCCGGAAGTTGCTGCGCATGTTTCTCCTCAAAGTGACAGCGCAGACTAGAGGCCTGGCATGCATGATACACATGATTACTGTAAACGTTTGTATATTGCATAATATTGTATACCTAATAGTACGCTTTATTTAGTTCTAAAAAGTATCATGAGTAGTGTGACAAAGAAAACAATTTATACAATTTATGCGACCCCATTTATAGTGCAATAAACCATAACTGCCTTTTACCCCAATGTTAATAGTTGATCATAATTCAACAATGATTACAGAGTACGAGGCAGGAGCGTCAGGAAAGATTTAATTGTGGCATTACACTCGAGTGTAAGAAATCAATGGATTCCTCAAGACATTTTTCTGCCACAATTCCTGCTGGTTTTGTATCGTGACCATAATGCGCATACACGCGCCTTGACACAACACAGCATGGGCCAATGCGAGCTCATGCATTGCGATGGCCGTGTCCTTAAAGTGGGGTCAGACGCATGGACACACAAACGCATCGAGAAACAAAGAAACTAGTGTGAAGCGTAGTATCGCTGGCAGCGCTAGTGTGATCTCTCGTTTCGTCTTTTCCTGTTCTCGGTGCTGGCACCGCAGCCTGTGCCGCCTGTGTGGGTTGACACCCACCGGCCCATCTGCGCCCAACAGGGGCCCTGGGGGCCCCTGGAGTCCATCTGGCATCCTCCTCTTCTGTCTGGCGACTCGTCTCCTACGAAAGTCTCTTGAAGTCATCCAAAGCGCCTTGGATGCTGGTGGTAATCCGCGTACTTTTCATATGACGTCATTGGATGAGGCCCCTACGACCTCCACCTCAGATTGAACGCTCTACACGGAAGTGCAAATGTTTAAATGGATGTGTGTGGCTCATGGACGTTGACTAAAAGTGTGTGGGGGAGGGTGGACCATATGCCCACCCATATTCATTTAATGAGGATTTCACAGTGAGAGTGGATGAGGCCTCATCATCATTTGTAAGGGTTTGGGATGAAGAAAAAGATGGCCCTCATTTACATGCCAAAAAAGCCAGTGAGACGGTAAAACAATGGGAGGATTAGCGGGGTCGGTGCTTTGGAAGTGCTCGGGCGGAGTTGAGTTGGGTGAAAAAAAATAAACTAAAATAACATGGTTTATTGCCATTCTTGCATTTTGGGGGAGGGGGAAAAAAAATCATACCACCAGTTGTTTCTGTACATAAAAGTGGGTCTTTAATTGAAAATTTTGTATCAAAAACAAAAACAAAAAAAAAATCCATCCTTTGGAGCCCCGAGTGGCAACAGTGAGCCCTACGGTATCGAGGCTGTGTGGAGACCACAATTGTTTTGCTTCCCAAACAACTCAAAAGTTCAACTTGAAAGTACAGAAACCAGATGGATTTAATCTCCAAAGTAGTTAACATTCAAATCCTTTCAACTTTAAGTAAACTCATTTTATCTGCTTTACATCGACAACTGTCAGTGCATCCTCCACATCTACAATTAAAAAAAAAAAAAATTGTCGATAATGTAAAAATAAGTTAGGAATGCAAACTAAAGGCCAAGTAGGATATGCAAAAATTATTTTAAAGGGAGGGGACTTTTAAGCATAGAAAATAAATAAATAAATAACCACAGAACGTGGAATGTCTACATGTTTCGTTTACAAATAAATTAAAAGCAAATGGAGGGGGGGGAAAAATTACATACCGATAGAAGGGTGAACACACTGTACAATATTTGTCCACCCCTCCAAAAAAAAAAAAAAAAAAAATTCCAACAACAACATAGTTGATGAATATTGCATTGATTGTGCATTTCACACCCCAAGGAGCCCCCGGGGGAGGCCAGGAGTGGGGGACCATGAAGTGTCAAGCAGTGAGATGGCGGGGGGGGGGGGGGGGGGGCAAAAAGTTAAAGAAGCGCGACAAAACTCGCAACAGGCATGGCTGAACACAGCAGGAGGGAAGGGGGGAGGGGGTAGAGGTGTGTGTGTGTGTGTGTTTACATGTTGTAGACATTCAGAAAAAGACAGGATCCAGTTTCCAAAACACCTGTTCAGGCTATAGAGTGAGTGAGCAGCTTCGAAGAGTGATACACAGTCGCGTGCGTGAGTGTGTGTGAGTTTCAAGTATTCCATTCTCTACTCTTTAATGCTCTCGCAGCCTCTCAGCTGGGGGCTACTTGGCTTGTCGGTGATGGAGGCGCTTGGTCTCCATCACTGAGGTTGAATCCGAGGGGGGAAAAAAAATTGTTTGAGATGAAAAGCCCCCAGAAAAAGCAGCATTCCCCCCCCAAAAAAAGGCACTCCAAAATTAAAACATTGGGGGAAAAAAAAAGTTTACTCCTACGCTCTATGAGAGCATCCATATCTGAAATAGGAAGGCCTTGCCAGATGCATACGCCAGCCTACTGACAAAGGGAAGGGCAGAGGGGGAATAAATAGTTCCGGTAAGACCACCCAAACAGCAACATGTTCCCCTTTAGGAAACAACTTGTATCAAACTGAATGAAAAAAAGGAGATGTGGAGGAGAATTAAGAGAAGCAACAACAAACAGTTGCACCCAAACAGCAACATGTTCCCCTTTAGGAAACAACTTGTATTATGCTAACTGAATGGGGAAAAAAAAGGAGCCGTTGTTGGCCATTGATCAGCCAAGCTCGGCCACGGGCGACCATACAAGAGTCCGTTAACTCCTTGCGGCCTGGCCTTGCCCCCTCCTCATCGCCCCCCAGAGAGTCTTTAGCGTGTTTCAGACCGCTCCTCAGAGGCTCTCCTTGCTGGAGGTCGTGCTCGACGACGAATCCGTGGCGATGGTCCGCAGGCGAATGTCGCCGGCGGCCGGCTCCTCGGGATTGGACTCGGGCACCTCGGCCGACACCCTCATCCAGGGGTGGTCGCAGATCTGCTCCAGCGTGGGCCGGTCGGAGGGCCGCAAGGCCAGGCACCATTTAATCAGCTGCTGGCACTCTGTTGAATCAAGAGATGGCATTAGGACGACAACTGCAAAGGGATGGTCCACAGTTTCACTTCTTTTGTATAATAACGGTTTATGAACTACAAAAGTTGCCAGGCTGGTGTGGCGCGAGATCTTTTTTTTGTAAGAAAACAAGTGACTTGGCTCTATCAAGGCTGGGAAACACCACTCCAGACTAGTCCTTTCACACCGGTTCATTCTAGATCCCATTAGTGCAGCTAGGTGGCGACAAAGTCACTCTTTGCGTGCGCCCTTTCAGTCCCGTCACCCACACTCACCAGCTGACACCCTCCTCCTGAAGTACACTCTCCCCCGAAGGATCTCCTCGTCCTGCTCGAAGGGGATATCTCCGCACACCATGTCGTAAAGCAGCACGCCGAGCGACCACACCGTGGCCGAGCGTCCGTGATATCTGTGGAAGCGGATCCACTCTGGTGGACTGTACACACGAGTGCCTAAAAAAACATCAAAGGGGGAGGAGTGAGTATGGAGGGCACACACACACACACACACACACACACAAATAAACATGTTTTGTGTTTCTGTGTCATGCACAAAAAATAAAGAAGCTCCCTGTACAACCACAACAAACTGGTCACCGCCCCCCCCCCCCCTCCTCCCCCACCACCACAACAACAGAGCAGGAAACGTGATCCCATCATGTGACGCCACGGCTCGGGTTTCACAACAAACGCGTTACGTGGCACTAGACAACCCGACTGTGACTCACGCTGTTCGATTCCGGTACAGTATGGACACACGTGAATCACGCGGCATGGATTCGTCAAGCACCAACGACTCAATTTGAAATGGAAACAATGACGAGGAAAGTGCCCCCTCACAACCACCCCCCAAAAAAGAATGCCGTTCGATTCCCATGTGATACACGCGTCAATCAAAGACCAAAGAAATATATTGAATTTACAGCATTTAATGAAGAGAGGAAACTCCCGACACCCCAAAACAAAAAAGAAAAAGGAGAAAAAAACACCACTGCGTCACCGGCTAGTGAACGCCTCCGCGACTGAAAATAGCACCGACGAGTGCAACAAGGGCAACGCTAAGCAAGCCCGGGTCAGAAATCACCAAAACAACGCAGCATCTTACCGTCGAAGTCGGTGTACACGGTGTCCTTGAGAATCGCCCCAGAACCGAAGTCGATAAGCTTGAGCTCCCCGGTGCGGAGATCCACGAGCAGGTTCTCGTCCTTGATGTCCCGGTGTACCACCCCGCAACTGTAGCAGTGCCTCACCGCCTCCAGGACTTGGCGGAAGAAGCCCCGCGCCGCGTCTTCGTCCAGGGCGCCCTTCTCGGTTATGAAATCGAACAGGTCCTTGACGAGCTCCGGCCTCTCCATAACCAGGAGCCAGCCGTCGGCGCGCTCGTAATAGTCCAGCAATTTGATAACTCCGCGAAACGATGAGCTGACCTTCTTGAGCAGGAGGATCTCGAGCGGGACCATGCTTCCATTCTGAGACCCGAAAGAGAGGGAATCCATGATGAGTGCGAGGATTACACGCAGCCCAACCCTCCATAGCATCAAAACAAACACTTACAATTGAGCCCCACTCGGTCACCCTTTCCTTTGCGACGTGTTTTACAGCCACCTAAAAACCCAACAAAGAAAACATTTAGAAAATAAGTCGTATAAAAGGGAAATTCCCAATTTTTCTCCACTGCGCCCGCGACTCACCGGTGCCCCGTCAGAGAGCCTGCTGCCGGCGTACACGGTGCCGAAGCCACCGCTCCCCAGCACGGAGCCCACCTGGTACACCTTTTCGAACGGCTCCTTCTCCACTTTGACTGTTTCGGGGCGACAACGTGTGGCCAACATTAGCTCCCGCGTAGTTCCACAACAGCCGGCCAGCAGTTAGCCGTTAACCTCTTTCAACTCTCGCCGCCCGCAGCAACGGCTTTGACCAAGACGTTAAGGTTACCTACCCGGCTGAAGCTGAATTTTCACTGGCATGTGATCCATGCTCGAAGGGTTGCAAATATGGGAAAATGAACCAAACTTTGACAGCAACATATTAGAAAAAAAAGAGGGGGTAAAAACGAAAATCCGGTGGTGGTGGTGTTCCAAGGCAGCCGGCTGAGGTTTCGACAACGACTATTAAGACTTTAGGGGGTTCGGGCGTCGTCTAAATAGTGGTGTGGACCGTCCAGCAGTGCGCCAAGTTGGCCACACCGCGCCCGTTCTTTTCGAGTCACGACCGTAAAGTCGCACACCAGTGCCTGAAAACCGACATGAAAGCGGGTCCGAGTTGGGTTGGGAGGGTCTCGAGACTCGAGATACCGCCAACAAAAACAAAACTAGGTTCCGATGAAAACAACAACGAGCGTAGATTCCCGAGTTTCCTCGAAACGCACGCGAGTGTGGCAGGTTGCAATGTCATCCGCGGCTTGTAGATATCCTGAGGACGAGTTGCCGCTGTCTGAGCTTTGACGCGGTTTCCCAGAGCCAATATTTTGACGCGCAGTGGGACGTTAAGTATCCCTCCGCAGCTAACACAGGGCGAACCTTTCGCTCAAATCACGCGGACAAAACACCACCTTTTACAAAATACGTGTGCTAGAATGAGCCAACTACACAATATGTTATTCAAAGACACCTCTGGCCGATAGTATTGTCTGAAAACACATTTGCATCACGGCACTACTTTCTCGTAGTACGAGACGCGCAAGAAACTCTTGTCTGGTAGATTTGCACTCGGTTCACTATCGACTCCGAGGCGGCAACCAATCAGATGTCGTATATAAATACTCTCTTTTGGGTATTGGCCAATCAGGTAAAAGTTGTTGTTATAAAGCAGACATTTGAGTGCACGTGGCGGCAATTTTGTGATGTTACCCCCCCCCCCCCCTCGCAACCCCACCTCCCATGCAGCCAGAGACAGACAGTCTGGTTGGAAAAGAAAAGCTCATTTTGTTGACAAGCCATAGCAAATTAGTCATGAATATGTCCCCACTGCTCTTTGTTCAGGAGGGTGTGTTTCCCAAATGTACTGTTAAAATAGTACACTCAAAACTCGCCGCTAATTGTCAGTAACTATAGTTACCGCATTCAAGGAGTGCAAAGGTGTTTGGAATATTCAAATATAAGCCACGAATCAAAATTTGCATGATTTAAACTCCAAAACCGAGTTAAAAAAGCCTGGAGTTGAATATTCAAGTGTGCGAGGATGATATCGCGACCGACTCACAATTTTCACACTGGGAACAAAGTAGGTTAGCAAGATGAAAACATACTCGGATCAAAGTTTGCAAAGGTAGCCGTCCAATTCTGGAGTTCAAACGTTCCACGTTTACTGTCACACTGGCAACATGACCTTGGCTTGCTGTGAACTTTCCACTGTTTATCTCCACCATCCTCCGATAACCTGTGCGTGTATGTGTGTATTTTTGACCGCTAACCAAACAAGAAGCGTTTGAAAAGTTCCACAGAACGTTATCGGGCCACAGACCAAGCCGGCGCAAAGTTATGTAAATGTATATTGCAAACAAGAAAACTGTGTCTCGGCTGTAACTCGCTTTGATGTTTCCAATATCACATTGATAAGTGAAATTCATACCAAGGCAAATCTTTTTGAAGTTGAATTTTCAATGTATACTCCACATTCCACCGTTCACCAAAAAAAACAAAACAAAAGAAGTCACGGTTGTTTTTGTCCAGGTACTTAAGCGTATGCATTCCTTCTATGACTCCTCACATACCCCCCAAAAATGCTTTCTAAGCCCGAATTTGACTTCAAGGACTGAGCCAAAGTATGTTTTCATGACCTTGTGGATCAGAACTGGAATTTCTACCCAGAAGGGCTCACTTTTCAGTGGTTTTCCCCTTATTGTTCAAAAAGACTCAAGTCAGTTCAGGTGAAGTTTTTATGGCCTAGTTTCACACACTCCACCTTATTCACAGTCATGGAGATGCAACATAACACCCGGACAGGAAATCGCATGGTGGGCAATGCGAACGCGGGGACACGAGTGGACTGAGGTGAAGCGAAGTGCCTGTAATGATACCCGCGCGACAGAGATGATGTCATTTATGTCAAAACGGCTGTCGACGGCCTTACGGTCGCCATGCGCAATCATCACACGATGGGAAATTCACAGAGGTGGTAGTAGGTCACATATGTGCAACTCAAGTCTCAAGTTACTTTGAGGAAGGAACAAAAAAAAAAAAGAAGCAGGGCAAGTTAGGTCACGGCCAAATTTCAATCAAGTCAAATGAAGTCATTACTTGGTCCTAAGTTAAAAAAAAACGTGCTCAGTCGAAACATATATTAGTGATCATAACCGCCCCCCCCACCCCAAAAACATGATCTCTCTTAAAAAATCTGTTTGCCAAATTGACCAGTGTGTGTAAACGGCTGAATGAGACACGTACACGTTGTGCACTTTGCAGATTTGTCCCTTTATGAAGTCGACATACATTCGTTTCCGGGGGGCCCTGCCACATCAAATATGGCGGACATGCTAACGACCAGAAAAGTCTTCAAAGTGAGGTCTATGTGTCGACGTGTACTGCTTCAATACCAACTACGGTATCTAATCTATTACTTTATTTTCCTCTCAATGCAACGCGTAATCTACATCAAGTTTTGTTAATATTTGACCAGTTACCGCCGAGCTAAACCACCCCGCCCTGACAAGCGTCGCTGTGGTTTGATATGAAATGCGTCCTATGCAGTCGTTTGCGGCTCTCATGGGAAATCATCATCAGGCTTTAAAAAAAAAAAAAAAAATCATGTGCGTCACTTCTCAGAGAAAAGCCATGAAGAAGAAAAATGGCCGCCTTGGTAAATGGTGTCGGCCAGGCCGAAAGGGGGTCCGACGGCATTTGCATCTCTAATTTGATGGCTTTCACTGGGGGCGGGGGGGCACATAAAACCAGACGCAGCGGAGGTTAACGCGGCCACATCAGAGTCCCGGAGTCACCCCGGTGGTTATTTTGAGCGGCCACCGCGCCAGTTAGTAGCGGCCGCAATCATTTCGGGTAAACCCGACGATTGAAATCGATCCAGCTCGGCTTTGCCGCGAGACTGGAATTGGGACGTTGAGTCGTATGACCAGGACGTGCTTACGGGAGGGGGGGGGGCACGCTTAAAGCTTTTCGCCACGATGCCCCCCGCCATTGAAAATCATTTGTTGGGTTGAGTGACAATGCCGCGCGTGTTGCACTATTGTGCGCTTGGTCATGCGTGTTCTGCGGAGCAGACGGGTCGGCGTATGGATTACTATCCCGTCACAACATTATGCAACGACGTCAGGCCGCTCAGTCTGCTAATCTGCCGGCCGCGTTGCGTAACCACTCATTAGCGCTTTGAACGCATTCCCTCGCACCTTGGCTGTAGCGCAGATTTGGCCGCTCTATAGGCCGCGTGATGATTTTTGTGTTTGATGAATAACATGCGACTGACTTGAGTATTTAGGCAAGAGACTAAGCCAGAGTTGCGCAGCGGCGTGGAAATTTAGCCGCCATGAGGGTCAAACGTAAGGGAAAGTGACATTTCTGGTTCTTGGATTGCTTATCGCCTTGCGCGTAGAGCAGCCGAACAATAATAGGTTGAGCGAAAAGACAAATGAGAAGACCGCGCCGGGGGCTATTTAATTTCTGTGTCACCGCCAAGCGGGCAGGTTAATGATGCCCTCGGTGAATGAGTGAGCAAGAGCAGCTTCCGGCATCCACGCAAACAGGACGGACACTCAAAACAAACCGCGCGCACGCACTTGGCCAAACTTTTGCGAGAACACATTTTGAAATGTACAAGTGGGTCTTGTCAAACTTTTGGAGCTATTTTTTTTTTTCCTCACCCGAAAAATTACAAGTCAGGTTTCTGTCACACATCAATATTGTTGTTTTTTTGTGTCTCCATCAAAAAAAAAAAAAAAGATTTTAATATGAGGTTCCTCCATTTGTCATGCAAAATTCTGATCTACATTTTGCAGTATTCACGCAATTTGGGATGCAAAGCTCGGGACTTGTGTCAAGTAAAAAAAAAAAAACTCACACAATTCAAATTATTGTCTTGTTAAATTGTGACTTTTTTTTTTTTTTTTTGCTAATTCAGCCATAAGCACCGAATCCGTAACTATCATATAAACGGCGTCAAATGTACATTTTCCAGGAGGAAAACAAGCTCCACGTTGACGTTTTTTTTTTTTTTTCTTCTTCACCGGCGTCCCACTAATGGCTTGCCCTCGAGGTGACCGCACATTCCTGCAAATGTAACGATCAGAGTGACACTGCAAATTTCACTTCGCGGTTGACATGAACGGTCCCGGAATGGAATTTCGACTCTTATCCCGATTAAGAGATTTACTACTCGGTAATCACTCTGTAAGTCGATTGCTCCAACCGTTAAGAGAAGTGACCCCCCCCCCCCCACGGGCGGCCGCGTCGGTGCCTAATCCTCAACGGCAAAGTGTCCGTATATAATTGACGCATACTGTATACATCGAAAACGCAGCTAAGTGCTCCGCTTGCCTTCACCGACTTGATCCATTTAACTGCCCATCCCCGTCTTAAGAGGATAGCGAGCCCAAAGCTTTAAATCCACCCCCCCCCACCGCCCTCCCCCGCCCCTCCCCCCAGGCTGCGACCCTGGACGGGTGGGCCAGAAAAGGACCAGTTGTAATCTCGTGTTTAAAAATAGACACGCGCGGACGGATGAACATACATTTTGGGTCTCGCTCGATTGGATGTTGGAGATTTCCTCGCAATCTCCAATGCTCGCGATCGGCTCTCCGCTTTGACGGCATACTTGCTGACTGCGTGTCTGCGAGGGCCCGGGCTCGGACACCAGCTGCCCGCTCAGCAGTCTTGTCGCCATGCACACACACACACACGCACACACACAACGTTGGTCTTATAATCACAGTGGTCCTCACAAGAATAGTCATACAAACACACACACACACACACACACATGGACACGCACGCGGCATTTCTTTGACCATCGCGCGCAAGCGGCTCCGAAGAAACTGCGCCACAATGTGCAGGGACGGCGAGAGAAACATCAGGCGCCCCCCCACCCCTCCCGCCCCCCCTCCTCAATTTGAAGCTCAAGGCCACATCATGATTAATTCACCGGCGTGGCTAGGAGCCACATGTCGCAGGCAAAGCTCATAACCACCCCAACACCGAAGATCTTAATGTGCAGGTTCCGATGGCCTGGCGCGGCTTCGGAGCCCCCCCCACACCCCCTCCCCGCCTATGACGCCGATGGCACAATAAAAAGATCTGAAAAGTCTTACTTGATTTGGGTCGTCGGGGCTAACGATGCTAATTAGCGCCGTGACCTTGCACATTCTTCTCTGTCTTGTCCCCGCTAAGCCCCCCCCCCCACCACCCCCCACGCGCCGACTTAATGACAATACATCAGGTCGTGACGAAACGTCTCCCTAATTGCACATCGATGGGCGCTGCTCACTCAGCACTACGGAAGGCAAGACCCTGCCCCCCCCCCCGCCTTGGTTTCGTTTCTCTAATTAGTCGCCTTTCGTGGTGTAATCAAAAACAAGACTTGGCGCTTATGTCACAATCCGAACCAAAAAAAAAACGTCCACTCGTCAATCTCGGCGGCGGAAGATCCATCAGGACGCCAACCCTTTCACGACTCCCCCAGACCAAAGTGGACCAAAGTGCTCGCGGGAGGCGGCGTCGCCCAAAACAAGGGGACGAAGGGAACGCGACGTCCAAGCGGCCGCGCCCGTTGCGCCGTCTGATGCCGCCTCGCGTGCGATTCGGCGCTGCCGCCTCATTCCTCGGATCGCGCCGCAGACGGATGGCGGGGCCTTGAACTGCGGCTAATTGCGGGCCGCAGGAATGCGCGCGGCTCACGAGCCAATGGGGAAGGACCGCGTTGGCACGGCAACCGGCAAGGCGTTGATTATTTTCTTCCTCCTCGGAAAGGGAGGAATCCCCTCTTCAAAGGCAAGAAACACCTGCGAGTCACCCCCCCCCCCGCACCCCCTGCCCCCAATCTCTTGTTTATTGCCTGTGTTTTCCGTTGCCTTTTCTCCTCCAATTTCCACTTCACATCATCTTCTCGCCCCCGGGTCACCCTTCACCCCGAGTTGATCCCTCGCTCAGGCTGGCTTGCGGGTAAACGGGCGCGCTCGGGGGGGGTTGCGGAGCTGCCGTCGTCATCCCATTCGTTCTGATCATATTTCAAGCGATAGGATAAGACGCGAGGGGGGAAAAAAGGATCTTCAAAAATGCTAAGTTGTACATACATGTATGCTATGCCGGGAGGCGGAAGAACTGGTTCGGCGTGGACGACACCTAGTTGGCCGCCACGCGATGACGCAAACCGCATTGAACTTGGGGGAATGCAGTTACGATACAAAGGAGGGAGGGGTCACATGATGAAAAGCACCTTTCATGTCGCCGCCTCGGCTTCGTTGGAACCTGCCGTCCTCAACGTTTTGCCGTGCAAAATGGCGTTGACGGGTGGTGCTCTGGCACCAGCCCCCCCCCCCTCTAAAAAGCGAAACAAGGACCCTCCCCGCCCACCGCTGCCCTTTTTCCACTCGAAATGTCTTTTGTTGAATTCATTGAGCTCCAAACTCTCTCGATCACGCCAACAGATTTTCCCTTTCCGCGCTCAATAACAACCAGATTGTTTTTTACTCTCCTTGCCACGTTTCATTTGAGTGATGGGCAAAACACGTCGGCCGGCCCGGTCCACCCCCGCCCACCCCCCCATTCTTCCTGCTCTTTAATTGGTTCGTCAACAGGACCCCCTGCCTCTATTTGCGCAGGGCTCCACAACACACACACACTCGGAAAGTCACACAAAGCCACCAAAACCAGTAGGGGTGTGTGACCGCGCCGGGGCCAACTCTTTCCAAAAGGGGGCGGGGCGGGGCGGCGGTGGCGGGGGTTGGGGGCACTCTGCCCCCCTCCTCTCAGCTGATTAGGAAACAACCAGTAAGGTTATCGCAAACTTTCCTCCGACACGGAAAACACCTTGACATGCGCGGCATTGGCGGGTAAACACGCTCGCTCGCTCGCATCTATCGCAGCGATTTTCCATTTGGATGGAAAACGCCCGCCGCTTGCGACAACAATGCAAACACCGACTCCCGTTTGGACTTTTTGGATTGTAGACGCTGTTCGATGGTAAACAAGACGAGTGGGAATGCTGCCACATGTCACCATGTGTGGCTTGGAAACGTACTGGGGGGGGACAAAAAAAAAAAATAGACACTCCCACTCACACACACATACGATAAAATTAGATTGAGTTAGTTTCTGGAAAGAGAGGTCGTTAAGGTCAACGAAAAATACAAAAACATGAAAAACATCGTCGATACGCAATGATTGTTCTGGATTTCTTGGCACTCGGAAGTTCAACGTTCCAGGTCGCGCGGTTGCCCCCCCCCCCCCATGTCCAATAAGCGGCTACAATGCAATATCAGCAGTGTACTACCCCGACGGGGATTAGCGGCGCCGTGTGTGTCGAAGGGTCAACGCGCTGTGAAGCCCCGCGGGCGAGCTGATTGATGAAAGCAGCCGTAACGAGGTTTTCGCGGGAGGGGGGGGGGCTGATGAAAAAGTCATAAAAATCTTTGCTGACCTGTCGCCGTTTTGGACATAAGCTGCGGCTTTGTTCTCGGCGGCCCAATCAAAGTATCACGCGTGCAAAAAAAAGCCCGATTAATGGTACGCTGCCCACGGCAAAGTTCAAGTTTGGACGGCGATGCGCGCACGCGTGCGGGCATTAAAAGCCAACGGCGCCACATGTTCTTAGCGTGGGCAAAAAGTGCACGCGTGTCCTCCGTGTGTACGTGGCGGCACCTTTGTGTCGGTGTGGTTTTATGAGCTGCTTGCAGGGGCGTTTTCCAGCCAGAAGCCCCCTTTTTCCCTTCTCCTCCTGCCTCATGATCAAAGCCGCTGCACGTCTTTGATCCTGGGGGGAGGAGGTGTGTGTGTGTGGGGGGGGGGGTGTCTGTAGGAGGTTTTGATTTCTTCATCTATTCTGCTTCCCATAAAAGCCGGCCAGGCCACTTTTGGGTCCAGCACTACGGTGGCTTATGACGCTGCAGTCAAATCTAATGATGTCATTGATGTATAAAGTGTGGAACTATAACGGCGTGCCTCGTCGTCTGTGACTGACTGTTCACAAACGGCTGAAAACAAGATGTCCTATTAGCTGCGCCGCACTGATCAAAGTCTCTGTTTTTTTTTTTTTAATCTGAAAAACCTTTGCTGTGGAATAGCTCCTTCCTGCTTCTTTTCAAACCCTCCTATGAGAAATTTGCATGGCAAACAAATTTCATCCGGATGAAAAAGAACGGGGACGCCGAGTTAGATTACGCACCTTAAAATGTAATTAAAAGCCCTTGACGTATTTTTCATACGCTCGCCGCCGCCGCCGTAGCTTCGTTTCTCAGCGCGCTTCAATTAAAATGTTCAATACGGCAAAATGATTCGACCTGAACTGGAGCTCATGTGTGCCGCTGATGTCAAAAAGAGACTTTTTAATATTCCCTCCCTGAATACTCGTTAGCTCGTTTCTTTTACAAGTGTCCCGGTGGTCCTTTTTTTTTTTTTTTCCCGTTGGGTTATGAGACAAAATCTACCAAGTTACCAAAATAAAAGAAAATGCATTTATTGAACGGGGGCTGGCAAACCCGTGACCTCTCACATACAAGTGGATTTCGAGCACACATGCTCGATAAGGGATTATTTGGACGAATGACGACGACAAATTGGTTGCCGAAGGATGACCTGCCGTTCAAGGATTTGAATTTTTGGCCAACGGCGCCTCACGCCCCGCCCCCCCCTCCCCGCACTCCCTATGGTTCAACATGCAACATTGATGACCCCCCTGAAAAGCAACAGCTGTGACCTCCCTTCTATGGCTTGATGTCTCTATGTATAGAACACAGACATTCGCAACAGGCATCCCCCCCCCCTCCCGATATAAACCTATAAAGCCCCCTTTCGCACCTACTCCAGTATCACGAGCCCTTGTGTTTGAGGTGCGACCAGCCGTGGCGCAACACTGGATGGCTTCAACCATACGCCGCCGCGGCACGCGGGTGCTATCTATTCCCCCCCCCCCCCCCCTCGAGGGAAACGGAACGCACACGCAGAAGCACAAAATGTACTGGAAGAGGATGCAGGGTGTGGAATGGGGGGAAAAGGTGAGCAAAGAAGAAAAAAAAATGGAGTAAGTCTCATTTACAAGCACCATAATAACGACTTGCCATTCAGAGTGACTTCCTTCACAAAGGCCCAGCATAGCTGCCCACAAAGATGCCCGACCATAATTTTACAACAAGTAGTCTAAGGAAATGATTTGGCACACGTTGGCTTTTTCCACGACATCTATTGATGGCGTTTCCACGACAAATCGTGTTGAATGTCAATAGGACGCCGTCTACTATGATGTGATGTGGCAACAAACAAGCGGAGGCTACGCCAGGCTTGCGTCAAGAGATGCAGATACGCATCGCAGACGACCTGCTGCCACAGTCGACAATGTTGACATGACAAATGGAAACATCCCGCAGTTTAGCACACACACAAATGATTATTTATGACTTATATGGCTTTTCTTTGCTCGTCTAGCAGGGTGAACTTGACGAATTATATTTAATAATTTAATTAAATAATAATTTTAATAATATTGTAAATTTCCCCATTGTGGGACAAATAAAGGATATCTTATCTTTAATAAAAGAGAGAAAACCGAATCCAAAACAAACAAAGCGCTTTCAACCAAAACTAATCCAAAGTAGCAAAACAAAACCATGACCGTGGCAAAAAAACTAACAGGAACAGAGAACCATGAAAGAAACAAACAAACAAAAAGCAACGAACAAACACGACAGTAGCTGAGAGCAACAATGACCCGACCCCGGACAACGAATAGTTACATAATGATCAACAGGAGTGCAACTGCAGGGGAGGGGTGGGGGGAGGAGCCCTAGAGTGCCACCTGTTGGTCCCAAACCAAATCATGACAATTGATAGCGGCGCTGGAGCTGCAGCTCGGCGGTTGTTGTGTGCGCTGGGCGTGCTCAAATTGGCCCTCCCAGGATAAATAAAGGAAAACAAAGCCGCAGGGTGGCAGCGGGGGCGGCGGAGGGAGAAGTTGGTCCAAGGAGTGTCCCGATTCCTGGGGATATCCCTATCCAGTGTCAACCTTAGCTGGATAAACATACAGTAGCCGCGCCGTGACTCACTTTTCCCAATAATGACTAACGCTACAACCTGTTTGACGAAGGCCCACGATGGCATATGTATCAGCGCAGATGCGCCCAATGAGTCACAAGCGGAATAAAATTAGCAACGTGTCAACTTTATGACAAGATATTTGAAGGAAAAAAAAGTGGGGGTTTTTTAGGGTTTTTTTTTTAAAAGATGCAAGCCGCCCTCTCTCCAGTATTCGCTGTTCACACAAAACTCATTAGCACCTCCAAACTTCACACGTGTGTAAGCGTAGCCTCTCATCTGCTGCCAAATTTAGTCCAGGCAGGCGCTTTTTATTAGCCAAGTGTGATTTCAAGCGCGCCCGCACCTTTATGTTGACACTATGCATGCAACATGTTTCCTCCGGTGCACGCTTACCGTGCACGTCTCGCACGGTTTTCCCGTCTCGCACGAACAAATGAGGCCAACCGTGCTATCGTTAGGGAGCAAGTCTTTTGCTGAACTCAGCGGAGCGATTTTTCACCCTGCAATTGTCCCCGGGCTGCCCAAATGAATCGAGGCGCTAAACTACAGGGCTTTGAAATGTCACGACTATATTTAACCCGAGTGAGACGCACAAAGTCTCCGTCTGTCCTCCTGCAGAACGGCCCTCTGGAACGGTACCAAAGTGGACCGTAAGAAGGCCCAACACAGAAAAACTGACCGATTTGCAGGCATGTCAACAAGTCAGAGGCTTGCGATGATGTTCCATAAAAGACCCCCCCCTCCCCCGCCCCCTGTGCCGAACGCGGCTTGCGTTTACGACTCGAATAATAATAATAATATTTTTAAAAAAATAATAATATTAAATAATAATAATAATAAAAAAATAATAATAACCTCGCGCAGGGGGGGGGGCGTGCAAGCTTTTTAAACACGCTCTAGCCAAGTACTACCGTGCAATAACAAGTTAAGTAAGAAGTTCATCTGGCACGCTTGAGTTTTTTTTCTTTTATACTTGCGCGCAAATTCTGAGATATAGATACAATTTGCCCAAGGTAATGCTCGCCGTGTTAGCCCGCCGCGGTTGTTTAGTGCCAATGAAAACATTTATGGGGCAATTCAATTTATTGAGCGCGGACGGTAGAGGGAGAGAAGCAGCCATCTGTCATGTTGAATTTCCCGGGCAATTATGTGGCTGCCTGTAATGTTATTTACCCGGCGGATCTTTACCGAGAGCTAATACACAAGTGGGACGAGCGCTCACGTCTGAGCTAATAAAGCGTCAAAACAGCTCGGCGGCTTATTTGTGAGTGGCAGGCGCGACGCCGGCGCACGTCCGTGGCTAGCTAGCTGACGTCGATGCCGTTAGCCGTTAGCTCCGTGTGACCGCCACCAAGATCAACAGTCGAAAGTGACCAGGCGCCGGCGGCGACCACTCCCCCTCCCCCCTGCCCCCCCCCCCCCCCTCGTTATTTTCCCAGTCTCGCTTTGGGTCTGTGACTCCACGTCTGGTCAAGTCTCACTTGTGTGTGTGTGTGTGCACAACAGGAGGATGAAGCGAGACGGCCAAATGATGACGTGGGGGGGGGGGGGGGGGGGGCGGCACCGTCGAAATGCTGTTTGGACTAAAACAGTTGGCGGACTGTAAGCAAGTAAAAGTAAGCTAAGCTAAGAACGTCTTCAATGGCGGACTTGAGCGGAAGCGATTGTATAAATGCATCGTTGGAACCGGAAGGGCCCCCCAAAACCGCCATCATGGAGATGGCTGCTGCCGGACCCGATCCCTTCTGCAGCATAAGCCTCTTGGCTCAAGTCTTCCCGTAGTCTCCCCCCTTTCCCCCCCGTCTTTGATTTTAATCTTAATCTCTTTTCACTTGTCGCCCGACTCCGCCTCTCCCCGCTGTCAATCGTTTACATTTTAAACGCCGTCTCAAAATTCCCGTCTTGAGTGACAAGTCTTTGCAAGTCCGGCGGCGGAAACTTTGGCTGCGGTTATTCCCAAATTAAATTTACAACTATCAAGCGTGACGTCACCGGGCGAACATTTAGGCGTGACCTCGTTGTTGTGCAAAAAGGACAGTCAATACGTTTGCGGCCAGTCGACACCTCTCCCCGGTCCTAATAAAGCGATCCGAGGGAATTTAGAACACGGCACTCTCTTGTTGACACTGCTCATAGCCACGATGACACGCACTTTTGGAACTGGTGAGCACACCAAACATTAAAATAGCGGCCCGCTGCTCAGTCTAGACATTTTCTTATTTTGCTGGACTGGTCACACGTCTCCTTCTATGTGAGGTTAGCCCCCTCTTGCATAAGCGACTCCCACACGTGCATTGCTGGAACTGTTGGACCTTTGGTTTCTTTCTTTCCTATTTGATTTTTTTTGTTTTTTGTGCGTGACCCCCCCCCGGCAGTGGTGGAACTTGTATAGGGGGCGTTTTGTTTAGGGTGATGCATCATGGAAAAGCATGGCTCACCTCGGTCTGCCTTATAAGGTAGCGGCAGCGTCTCATGGGAAAGAAATGAGATGTTGTTGCAGTCCTCTGGCCATATAGCCACTAAGTATGCGGCGGTCTGCGCCAGCGCGTTTGAGTAAACGGGGAGTACGCAGGGAAGCCGGCTTGTCTATTTAGGGGAAAGAAATGATGCCGTGGTCCACTGAGGGGGGGGTAGGGGGGGGGGCTAAGATATATAGCGACGGTATTCCTGAAACACAGAGAGCCTTTGATAAAACAGCTCAGGGAGGATGCCTTTGATATCACTCCAACTCCCGTGTTTGACTACCCCCCCCCGCCCCCCCGCCCTTCGCATCACATTCCCCTTCTCTTGGGGGTCCGCTGTCGGATTAACCCGCCGCCAACGAGCCCTGCTATCTTACGTGAGGGGTGGTGGAAGATGAGGAAATGAAGAAGTTGTGATTCAATTTTCAGAGACCTGCCCCCCCCCACCCCGCGCAATTTTTTGGGGTGTTTTGCTGAAACGCATTCCCAGGCCGCTATGCGCAGTTTGTAAAAATCTCTCTGCATGTGAGTGTGTGGTCTGCACTAGTTTGGTTGTGTGCGTTATACCCCCCCGTCCCCCCCCAACCCTCCCGTGCCTCTGATGAATGGAAATCTCCGACACGGGGCCCCCCTCCTGACTATTTCCTAGAATTCGAGAGAGCAAATTTGAAAGCTGTAGAGGATGTTACCCTGCGGGCAAACGTTCGTAAATAAAATCAGGACTCGCCCCCCCCCCCCCTCCTCCCCCCTCGACTGGTGAACGGGGTCGTCTCTAGGTTGACCCGACACTGACCCAAGCTTGTTATAAGTCCTAAAAGTTATGAGTGCAGGAAATATAAGAAGATCAAATAGGATTGCGGCGCTCTAAGCTCATCTATTGCTGGGACCCCCCCCGCCCCCCCCCCACAGCCCACCCACCCACCCCACCGTTCAGGCTCAAAGGCCGATTATGCCATATGATATTGAATCCACTTTAGGCTGTAGCTATTGTGTGCGCGTTTAAAGCTGGCCCAGCGGGAGTGCGTGTCCGTGTGCCTGGATAGAGGCCATGCTGCCGCGTGACGTTGGGGAAAAAAAGGGGGGGGGGGCTTTGACAGGGGTGGGGGGTGGGGGGCTTTGGGGTCAGGAATCCAGCGGTCGGGTAATTAATTTCGTTCAATCACGATTACTTGCCGGCAGAATCCACTGCTGCTTCCAGTTAGACGGCGGAAGGATTAGCAAAGCTGCGTTCGGCGCGTGACGCAAACACATTTTTTGGTTCAACAAGTCAGCGCGTCCGCTTAAATGTCAAGAAAAAGGCAAATGTTTGCTTTCGGTCCAAGCGAGTGTTTAGCCGTAAACACACAGTGCAGGTTGGCCTGACACTTGGAAGGCGGCCCCCCTTTTCCATTTTGGCAGACGGCGACCCGCGCCCTGACTGATTTACAAGGTTACGGCATGCCGGCTGTTGTAAACTTTGAAAAAAAATGCCGTAAAAAGCGCCCGATTGACAGGTCAACCTGAACTCTTGAGCGGCGACGCCCCCTCCGCTTGAAACGTTGCCATCCCAACGCAAACGTAACACGGGGCGCCGAGTGATGACACGTCGGCGCGGAGTTTACAAGCTTGATAACGGCGACTTGTAAAGAAGCTAAAACGGGCAATGACTCGAGAGCGACATGATAAAAATTCTAATCAATCACGTTAAAAGTCAGACGGCCCAGCCCAGATGGATTTTGGGGGTATTTGGCAGAATAAAATTTGGATTATTGATCACCGAAAAATAGATCATGTCATATATTTTGCTAGGAAAAGCCAAATTTAGCGCTCCATTATTTTCAACAATCAAAATGGTTTCCGACTCCCGACCCGTTGATCTGCCCCTTCAGGCTCGCCGCTTCACTCCCCCCCCCCCAAAAAAAACCCGGGCGGCCAATGCGCCGTTATTCAGCGCCAACCTCTGTTTAGCCAATAACAGCCTGCGCAAACTCCCGCCCTGTAATAAGAGCGCTCGCTACAAAGCCCGTCAAACATCAAAGCCGATTCATTTCCAGCAAATCGCCCCCCCCCCCACTTCCCATCCCCCCCCCGTTTGACGACCACGTTTGAATATCGGCGACGCTAGCCTCGTTTTTGTTTCCACGGAGCAATATTAGAACCACGCGGGACAAGAAAGGCGCTATTCACCGGCGCCATTTTGGTCCGCAGGCCGACTTTCGAATCAAATTATATCGTCAGCTGAATTTTATTGGCCGTCCGCGGATTCAAACGGGCATCGGCGTGTCTGTTTTTATGAGCGGACGTGCTCGTGCGGTTTTTCGGATGGATAATACATCGGCGGCCGAGCTCCTTCTGCAGACCACCGGCATCATCCGGAGCGTTCTTTGTTTCGGCTAATTAAAGAGTGCGCCCGGGCGGCCTGGTTGGCTCTGTTTATTTAAGGCCAAAAAAAAAAAAAAAAAAAATCGACGCAAGCACCATTAGCAGTCAGTGGCCTCCCCTTTAATTCCCTCCCCCTTGACTCTCTCTCTTTATTTGTACCCAAAGGCAAGTCAGCGTGGAACAAAGGGAGGAAGTGGCCCTGACATTAGCTTCTTACAAAGTTATATTTAGCCGGCGGGTTATATTGGGCGCCATTCGGCCAGATTTAGATCTGAGTCGCGGGCGCGCGATTGTTGAGGAGGCTCGTCGTTTGGAGCCGCGTTCACCATCGCGGCTCGTCGGGGTGATTCCGAGTTTTAGTTATTCTCTCTCTCGGAGCCCTTTTGCGTCCAAAAACGGCCCTGAGTGCTTATTAAGAGTGTTATCGTCACGAGCACGCTACGGCGCGAACGTATGCATTCGAGGAGGAAGTTACCGAGCCAAAAATTCCAAAATGGAGCCATCGTTTTACGGAAGTCTCATCGAGCGCTAATACAGTCCGAGTTGTTTAGTCGCTTGGACTCTTTGCCAAAGAGTTTTGTGGGCCAAAGCGGCAGACGGATTTTGAGAGTTAGTGACAGCGAGGGGGCGGGGGCGAACCTGTGGCTTGGAACCGTCACCTAAACGGGGCCCCTCACTGCTCCTGCATCTCCTTTCTTCCCTTGTTATTGTTTTGACTGAGTTGGGATGGGGGGGCGGGTGAGCGGGTTCACATGGGGGTGGGGGGGGTAAGGCCCTGCCTATTATGTCTGAGCATCTTGGGATCTAGGTCAGGATTCAACCTCATCTTTTCCACCCTGCCTCCCTCCCACCCTCCGTCCCTCCGCCGCTGCCAAAAAATCTTTAATCCCGCGCTGCCTTTTTCACTCCTCGCCATCTTGATCGATGCACCCCGCCCCGTCTCAACCTTCCCTCGCTCCTCCCCCCCCTCCTCCCACTATCTCGCTCTCGTCTCATGGCGCCAAATGCCAGGCATTTATCAGGGATAAGCAGATGTCCCCTTCGCTTCGGGGAGAACCGAGGCGAGGAAAAAATAATAATAAAACGGGGGACCGCAGAAGCCTCAGCCAGCGTTTTACGCCGCCGCTGCCTTTTGAACGTGCATTCTTAAAGCAAACTTTCATCTTCGACCAAACCGAACGCACGCGCCAAGGAGGGCCCGATTCATTGTTTGCGCGCAACTTCCGCCTTTCATCGTTTCTAATCGATCTGATGAAAATTTGCTGTGCCAGCGGGTCACAAGTTGCGTCCAGATTGGACATTTGGCTGTGATTAAAGTGGAAAATAACATCCCCAAAAATAAAGCTCATCCGCATGCTGTGCTGATGCTTCGTTTTGCTACGCTGGATGACACTTTGACCAAAATCTTCCAGAAACAAACGAGTCAAAAATTTCAGACCTCTCCCCGATGAGGAAAATTGGAAAGCAAAAAAATATATATATTTAAAAAAAAACACGCAAATCAGATGAAACCAAATATCTGCGAGGGTCAACACATCAGGCAGTGTCTGAGACAATCGAAGGTTAAAGCTGCGGCGGCTTGCGTCACATCTTAAACACAACAGCATAACTACCCGATAGTCAGCAGCCTTCGGGGCAAACACAACCGCCACCAATATAAACTTTTGCTGCGTTCAGGGTTGGCATCGTTGGAAATTTTCATGAAAGGTAGCCTTACTTTTTTTTTTTGTATTATTACTTTCTTTTTAGAGTTTTTTTAAATTTTAAGATTTGATTTTTTAAAAATATTTATTATGTTTTAGTTGTATTCTTTAATTTAGGTATTATTAGTTTTAGTTGTTTTTTTTATTACTTTCATTTTAGAGTTTTTTTTTATTTTAAGATTTGATTTTAAAAAAATATTTATGTTTTAGTTTTATTCTTTAATTGAGGTATTATTAGTTTTAGTGTCGGTTTTAGTTGTTTTTTTATTATTACTTTCATTTTAGAGTTTTTTTTTAATTTTAAGATTTGATTTTTAAAAATATTTATTATGTTTTAGTTTTATTCTTTAATTTAGGTATTAGTTTTAGTGTCGGTTTTAGTTTTTTTTGTTTATTTCCTGTGTGCAAGATTTAAGCTAACACGTCACTGCACTCTGGTCGGTTAGACGAGCTGTCACCTTGGTAGCACTAATCATTCAAACACAAGAACGTGGGCTTTTGTCGAGGGAATTCCCCCCCCCGCACCCCCACCCCATGTCAGATAACAAAACAAAGTATTTTGCTTGACCCTCTGACACCTCCAGAGAATTATCTAAACATCGACTCCTTGAAGAATCTGCTTCATGTTTGTCCTTGTCGCTCATTTTGTAACCGGCACTACAAATCCTATCGACTGTCTGCATGTTTGCACCCCCCCGCCGCCGCCGCCGCAGCCCCCACATTATCTTCAGACTTCATCACGCCCATATCAAACATGACACGAGCTTTCATTCTTAGCATGCCGCAAACAAGCCGGTTGGTCAAGACGGTTATCGCCACGCGTCTGCAGCGTCGTGACACGCGAGGGGCAAAGAACCGGACAAAGAATGTTATTTTCATCGTCAAAGCTGTCTTGCGTGCTCGGTCCAGGTCATGCGTGAACGCGGCAGACCAACCGGAGACACTTAATGGAGTGACTCATCCAACCGAGCTTTGGCCATGCATTATGTACGTTCCGTATGTATGGGCGACACGTGCTGGTGGGGTGTGGGGGTCGTGGGGGCAAGGACACGTCGCCACAACCAATTAAAGGTCACTCGCTTCAAGGAAGGGCGCCCCCCCGTATCAGCAAGGCTGCGAACAATGTGACGCGGCGCAAACAGAAAGAGGAAGCGATAAGAGGCCCCTTAAAAGGCAGATTGGGGAGAGTGACTCAAGGTGGTAAAATGCGCTCACGCCCACGCAGGAATTCCGATTACTAAGTCACTTTGCATTTCAGGAATGAGGTGTCAACAAACTCGCAGCGAGGAGAACGGCTGCCGCTCCAAGCTGTTTGCACGACAAATATCCGTATTAAAACAGGGCTTGGCAAGTCTATAGAAATAAAACAAAACGTACGAGCAGCACGCCTGCTACGTCCAAAGTAGCTGAGATTTGCGTCCGGAGCAGGTCAGGTGCAACCGGAACATCACATTCTAGTTTCCTTCTTGGTTTCATGCTGTTTTTCACGACACAAATTCACCCACCAGCTAGCGCGGCGTTCGCCGGCCAAATCTTCCAAGAACTACTTTGGGGTGTCTACTTGCGCTTTCAATTGCAATTGTGTCAATTGCAGTTGCACGGCCCCTCCAGAAGGCCTAAATTTGCAGCGGAAGAACTTGACGGGCCCGACAGAGCGATTTGGATTAATAATGACAGTAATCCACTTGATGTAATTTTTTTTTATGGGGGGGTGTGGCGGGGGGGGCGTCGCTTATCAATGTAAAGCTTCGCCTCTAATCTCAGCAGTCATCCGCGCTGTTCGCGCGTTACCTTTCCGTGACCCCCGGCTGTAAAATCATTTTCGCCGTGCTTAAAATACCCCCACGTCCCTGCAAGGAATTACACACGCCGATGCCCCCGCGGCTCACGCCGGCGCCATTTAATCACGTCGGGGCCGCGCCGTCGTGGCCCAATCGCCATTACGGTGAGCGCCGAGACGATCGTTTGGTTGATTCGTCAACAGACGCCGTCCACGCGTTTCTTTAGCGAACGCCCCTCGTTCTCATTTCCGTAATTCGTCGGCTGACTTATTAAGAAGATAATCCCCTCGTTAGATGGCCGCCATAGAGGAATTCACCAGGGAACGGGGCGGAGGGTGTGCGTGTGTTTGTCAGAGGGGCGGGGTCATATTAGGACGCGTGAACTCCTTTGCCCTTTTCCCTCCTCCTCCTCCTCACCCGTCTTCCGCCATTCTTCCTTCCCGCGTCAGCTGCCCGCGAATACTAACGATTAATTGCTTATTCGGTAGGCCGGGTTATGACTGGCGTGCGCGCGGAGTTTGTTTTTTGATTTTGATTTTTTTGATTTTATATTTTATTTTGTTGAGTGCAACATAAAGAAAAATAAGGTCAACGACGATTGTTTCTTCTGCACCGGAGCAGTCGCAATAATATCCTGTACATTTGAAAGAAATCCGTACAAAAACGGCTTCTTCTGCCAAAAGGACGCCAAATTCCATCCGGTGACACCCCCCCCCCCCCCGCCCCATGTAAATACAGACTACCCTTTGTCGCATGTGCTGGAATTCCATGGGTTCTTGTTGTGTGCCTGGCACTGCTCCAAGTGACCCCCACCCAGCCATCCATCCCTTACAGTTGGGGGGGGGGGGGCTTTTTCACAAGTATACGTCAGGCTCTTATTTACAGTCCGTTGCCGTCCCTTCGCATTCTTTTGGAGGAATCGGGACAAGCCTGGTGTGCTTGATGTAAGAGTGAAATAGATGGGAAGCGGGGGATGCGGCGGGTGAGCTGAGGAGAAGCGAAAGGATGCTGAAGCGAGGAGGGGGAACGGAGGGGGGGGGGGGGGGGGGGGGCGGGAAGCGTGCCGTGTCCTCAAACGGCCTCTGAGAAGGGGAGGGAGAGGCAGGCATGGTGAGAATGAGCAGCGCAGCGCGGCTCAGGGAAGGAGGTTAGTAAACCACTCGGAATTGGATAACAGCCTCCCCGCGTCGTCACGGTTTCGCATGACGACGACGACGACGACGACGACTCGGGCGAATGAAAATAGCAGATTAAGCGAGAGATGCGCCGGGGACAGATGGCGGCGATTTAATCGAGCGCGCGCAAATCCAACACGTAGGAAGGGATTGAGCGCGCAACGGTGAAACGAAGTGAAGGGTGCCCCCGTTTGCGGCCATTGGGAAAGACCGGATGGGCTTCCGTCGGGCCAATCAAGAGGAGACGTCGACGCAGGGGGGCGGGGCCTCCAAAATGTCTGCAGTCGGAGCCGCAGTGTCACCCTGCCTCTCTTTGTTGATTTTTTGCGAACAATTTGTCCTCGGAGGAAAATGTCACGCTACCCTGTCAGCTCTGACTGCCACTGCCACCCCCCCCCCCACCCCCACCCCCCGTGCCACCCACCACCGTCTCTCGTTCCCTCTCACTTCTCATTGCAGCTTCCTCTCTCCTCTCACTTCACATCTCATCATGTCCTCCCTCCCCGCGTTTTTTTTTTTTTTTTTTAGCGAGAGCACCCACGGAACACGGCGTTCGACAATTTTACACAAAAGATGGTAGCGATGCGACAACCTCGTTTCACCCCCCCCCCCGCCCCCCTCGCGCCTTTCAAGACAAAGAGCTGCGCGGGTCACACAAGCACACGCAGGCGGCCTGACAAAGCCAAAGGCCAATTTTGCCTCCAAAATGGTCAACATTTTGATCAATTTTCCAACATGTTATGGATCAAACCAGTAACGGAATCATGGGGGGGGGGGGGAGGGGTTCTCATTGATTCATTGACAAACTAATGAAGAGATTCTTAAAATAATAGTTGGTTGATGGCCTAATATGAAGTAGCATCACAGTAGAGGTATTTGATTGACAGCTGGGAAGGGCATTTTTAACATTTTATTTGTTGTTTTTTTTTTTAATGAAAAACATTTTGCAGGGCTGTTAACAACTCTTCTCTGGAGTGTGTCAAAATCACGAGACGTTTTTATTCGCGCCTTCCAGGCGCCGAGTGACATCTATTTATGAGCGCGCTAATAAATGTAAACGGCCACGCCGATGCATATTCATTTGTTGAGTCGAGTCAATGGACATTTATTGGTTGTCCCAAGTACAAGTTTGTGATTATTCAAATCATGATTAGGATCCCACAGGCAACGCCCTCCCGTTTAAACACCATCACGGCCCCTCATCTGTGGCCCCCCCATTTTTTTTTAACCCGTTCAATACCAAGAACGGTTTTTTTTTTCATCTTAAGGATTCCAGCTACGAATTTTTTTTTCACACGGTCACATGTCAAGAAGGATTTTAAAATGGCTCCCAGAGAATGAATGAAATACCACCCCCCCCCCCCCCCCACCACCACCACCACACTCACATCACCTATTCCTGCCGTGGCCTTGCACTCGTATCTCGTGACCGCGCTCGTGCGTCACAAAGCCGACCGGGCAAGCCAGAATCCCGAAGCGTACGCACACTCACGCGACACGGAAATAAACATACGGCGGGTCATGTCGGGGACACCCCCGAGCACGTGAATGTCAGAGCAAAGTCGAGCGACAAAGTCGAGCGTGATCGAGACGGCCGGCCCGGCTAGCGTGCGGCTAGCTAGCGCGGGGCTTGAGCATTGAATGGCGTTTTGCTTTCCCGACAGTAAAATTTACGCAAATGAAAACAACAATTGCTCTTTCATCCATCACAAATGAGGGATTTTGAAAAGGGCATATCGGACAATAGTACACTCAGCTCAACCGCACTCAGACTCATTAGAGCGTAAAGAAACTTCCCCCCCGCCCCCCCCCCCCCAACCACCGTTTGATCCTCAGATGACGCTTCAGGGCTCTCAAATTAACACAAGGACTGTATTGTGCCTTTCATTCAAAATAGAACACACTTTTTTTAGACACTGACTTCATGGTCACATGCTTCCGCGCCCCCCCCCACCCCCGCCCCTCCGCCGAAAAATAAAAACAACCCAATTCTTTCATAACACGCCGCGGAAAATGCAAACTATGGCAAGAATGTGCGCGCGCGTGGGCCCGCATTAGCGTGACGGCTGTCATGTGAGCTAGCTTACAAATAAGCCGCGCGCGGCGAAGGGCGCGCGGGCGCGCGGGCACGTGCGCTGCTCAGGTATGCGCGTGTGAGAGGGCTGGCGAGATTAGGCTCTGTTGTGTTAAGACGATACACACCTATAGTAAGCACCTTAACAATGTACATGTTTTGTACTCGCAAGAACGCAATCATACAAAAGACGACCCGTCGGGCTAATGTTGTTTGCTATTTGTTGAGAACTCTCACCTCATTTTTAAATATTGGAAGTATTAAGAGTCACGGGACCCGCAGTCATGTTTCAAATGATGTTCCGTTCCAATCTTTTGGACCAGGCAACGCGTACGACGTGTTCTTTGTGGTGAAGTCAGCTGCAGTCACCACGGGAGCTTGAATTCACGCGAAATCGGACAATCGTCACGAGCAACGGACTAGTCGGGCCTTCGCGTTGAGTTCAGGGTCTCACACACACACACACATATCCGTATTCTAGATATACACAAATTGAGACTTGAGAAGCATTTTGCTCCCGTTTTCTTAACCCTGCTCTCATGGTGACTCAGCATTTCGATGGCCCCCATTTGTGTCTGTGCGTGCGTGTGTGTTATCTTTAGCCACCTCACGGCAGCCATTGACCTTTCTAAAGGTCTCGCCGTCCAGTTGTCCAAAAGGAGACGTGCACGCGGCATGACTGACCCATTAAGGAATGTTTGTACTTGGCAGCGCAGTCCCGGCAGCTTCTCCAATGGCTCAATCGTTAAGATTCTTTTTTTTTTTCTTCCTAAACTCCGTAGGGCAGAGGGGGGGGGGGGGGTACCTTTGGACTGCGGCGTCCTCAAGTCGAAATGTTCAAGTGTGTATTCAACTCATTGCATGTTTAACTCCATCGTTTGGTATGGATGTCCTATTCGGCCGCCTCATTTAACCTTTGACCTTCTGGTCACAAGCTTCCTCTATTTAGCCCGGAGTCTGCCGGCGGCCTCCGCGTCAGGTTTTCGAGCGGCGCGTTGACTCTCCAAAACATCATAAAGGGCTATTCTTGGCCCGGCCAAGTGCCCAGCGTGTCGAGGAGCGAGAAAAACTCTGAAAGTAGTTCAGAAAGCAATCCCTCGGCACAAGCCCCCTCGCTGCCAAAAAGGGCTCAGCTGTGAGTGACACATAACCGCTGAGTGGTCAGCGAAGCAAAGCGAAGAGCACAGTTGGCATTGTTTAACTCGGCTCCGGCGTAACGGTTTGACCTGGCAGTCGGCGACGTTCTCGGTCACACTAACGCGTAACGAGGTTTGCACTCGAGTTCACTTGGATTTTGTTTCAAATTCGGTTTGTTGGAATTCATTTTTTTTTTCACCTGTCCCACAAAAAAATATTCATTTGAGTTTAGTTTGTCACGTTTTTTTAGTGTTAGTCTTGTTTGATCTAAATGTTATTATTTTTCATTTTAATTTTTTTTGTTTGCCTGGTGTGGTTTGGTGCCTTAAGGTGCCTGGAAAGAATTCTGTTTATCAGCCATTTTCCTCCCCCCGGTGTTTGTCTTACTTGGCGGCGGCGCATCATCCCTCATCATTAGCGCGACTGCGTGAGAGGCCATTAGAGAGAAATTGACCCCCGCTCGCTGCCGTTCCCAGCAGGCTGCAGCCGGCGGGCCTCCCCCCCCTGCCGGGAGCCATGCGTGACGGCGGAACCGCCGCGCTTGAGAACACGTTGGCCCACTTGCAAACATTTATCAAGACTCCACTTGACCCCCCCCCCCCCTTGCCTGCCGCTCAAGCACTCCAACGAGCCGTCATTGTAACCTGACAAATGCATCCAATGCCGATTGCGATCACTTGCGCCAAGCTAGCCGCGTTGCTAACGCTACGCTACTAAGAAGTTGCGCCCTGCCCTTTCGGTGGTAAACCGCGTCCGATTTGCGTCAGGCGCTTCGAAGGAACGGAAAGCGTGACTTTGCGTCATTCGCGTGATCAATAACGGCCGGGGACAAAAACAATCACACGTCAACATGTGGACATGCTGGCAGGTACGTAGTCCAATCCTGTCATGAGCTTGTTTATGGTCCAGGACAGGAAGACGATTGTTACGGGAATCTTTGAGTTAAGCAACACTTGTTTGTGTGTGTGTGGGTGTGTGTGTGTGGGGGGGGGGGGTGCTTTTGCATGAGTATGCGAAAGACCAAGGCGTGGTTCATTTTTATAGGGCCTGCAAGCACGTGAACATGAGATTTGAATCATTTCAAGGTCGTTTTGATAGTATACGCCCCCCCCCCCACACACACCCACACGCAAATGCGCACGCGCGCGTTTGGAATGCCTGCTCGATCATGAATATTCATGGCAGGACTTCTGTTCTAGTCATGGATAGTGAGACCCCAAGCTGCAAGCGCCAGCTCTCCGGGGGTTCTCCGGGGGCGGGGGGGGGGGGGGCGTCCTTGTGACAGACTTGCTACTTGTTCGACACCCGAGCGTGCGCTCGCGTTATCGCAAGGAACTGTTTCGGAATGCCGGCGGCTCCTGTCGCTCGTTTCGCCATCCCAAACCCCCCCCCCCCCCCCACCCCCATCCGTCAACTATCCAGTAGCTGTAAATTAACGAGCCAACAAGGTAAAGGGAGGGCCAAATTGGCCATTGGGTGGGCCAAAAAAGGGGCGTGGCTTCACCAAGTGGACCTTATCATCAAGCATTATTAATAGCCGACTCGTACGCTCGTCGGAATTTATCCCGAAATTTCCCTGTCGGACGGCCTCGTGACCACATTTGTTTTGATTTGTTGGCTTTTTTTTTTTTTGTCTCCGCGCCGCCCTGCCCTGACCGCCGCCGCCGCCATCCTGTCACGGCGCAGGTGATGCGGCGCTCGCCGGGTTCCCGACAAATGTAAATAGCGCATTACAGAGAGCCAGTCAGCGCGTTTGTATGCGTCCTCTGTAAGGTGGACTGCGCCTTCTCATATAGAGCTCGTGTTGTGCCTGTTTCGAGGTGCCAAAGCCAGAAGGGCTTGGTTGCCCGCGTGTGTGTGTGTGTGTGTGTGTGTGTGCGCGCGCGAGGTGCCAGCCGAGGCTGTCTCGACGGCTGCTTTATTTTGGCTACAGTTACCATAGCGACCCAGTGGGACTTTGAGTGTGTCTGCGCTAGCGATCCAATCAGTGTTAAATAACGTTTTTTAAAAAGCATCTGAATGAATGCATATTTGGACAGAAGTATTTAAAAAAACAAAAAACAAACCCGATGTACTTTGTTTAAGTTCCGGTAAAAGCCTTTTATCTGTTCCTGGTCGTGACCTCATCTCACACATAGGCGTGTTTACCTGCGTCCCAGAAAAATAGTGGAAAGGACAACAGTTACACAAGACGAGTATTCCGGTAAAGCTAACACGCGGCTGCCAAGCATCACTGCGAGAATAACCTTAGGCCAACAATCTTAGCGTACGCTCGGGTTTATCTTATTTGCCTGACCCCTTCGCGTGCGTGTACAAGTATCATTTTTCCGGCGCAAATACGGACGCCTTTGTTCCCACGGATGACGAAGGAATCCCGTTTTTTTGTGTACTATTCGGGGAGACTTGTTAACACTTAGCGGCGGGCGTTCCTGCCGTGACGAGTGATGACGAGAGGCACGCGAGCAGCGGCGCGGTGCGCGGCTAGCTAGGCGCAGGGGCGGGTTAGACTGAGGTTTGGTACTTTCACACAATGGCACGGTTGGCGCGAGCTTGAATACGGGCGAGCCGATTCGCCACCGAGACAAGCGGCGGCGGGAAGAGAAATTTTCTGGAGTCGGTCGCAGGAAAGCGCAAAGTGCCCACAGACCCCCACTTGAGGATGTCAAGTTGCCAAGGCGAGCTATCTCAACAGACTCCAAATCTCATTTTGTCCGTCAAGCTGCGAATGTTTTAAAAGCGTCGGGGGAAACTTGAAAGCTTAAAAAGATGAATATGAAATCAAATAAATACATAGAAGCAATCCATCTATAAAAGTGTTCTATACATTTGACTTGACTTCTGGGCCACATTCCATTCTTTATTTCCGCTGCAATAAATCTGTGAATGCGTCTCGACCGCGCGGGTGACGCACAAGCGGTTCAAATAAAGATCCATTCAAAGTTTCTCCTTGAAATCTAACTCGTTTCTATTTTTTTTTCTTTTTCCTTTTTCATTGACAAGTTCAAAAAAAGTTACGCAACTGAAAGCACGACTCAAATATAAGCGCGGCATGAAATATGGACTGCGACAAGGTGCCAGTAAGCGTTTCCGGGACACTGTGCTGTCTCGTGTGTGCTCACGTATGCGTATTTGTCAAGTGTTGAAATCAAGACTGGGGGGGGGGGGGGGGGGGGGGGGGGGGGGGGGGACACAGGATGGCGTCACAAGGCGATACAGTCAAAGGGACAAGAGGGCGGTCACGTGCGTATGTATGTGAGTGAGTGAGTGTGTGTGTGTGTGTGTGTGTGTGTGTGTTTGACCCCCCCCTGACTCGTGCCCCCTTGATGCAAACATCAGCGAAACTCCGAAATGAGCCTCTAATGTGAAAACAACGATTACAGGACGCATCATCGCATATATCGCGCAGATATGACGATACCATTTTTTTACTGCCAAATTGTGGCGCTACCCGCGGTCAAATTTGCCCCCCCCCCCAACCCCCGATTTCTTAAAACGCCCAGCGCCGAATGTGCCAGAGTGGAAAGGGCCGGCGTGCATAATTGACTGAGCGCTGAGTCGTCTTCAAAAGGCAGCTGAGCTTTATTATCCGCGCCGGTTATTTTTAATTTGACGCGACGACAAAAACAACAACAACAAGTCCGCATATTGCCAAAAGGAAGTGGACTTGTTTTTTATTTTTTATTTTGGGCCTGTTAATGTTATCAAAAAAAAAAACAAGCGATCGCTCGCACGCACACTACCAGTGTTTGTTTGGGGAATTTTAGTCTGGAGAATTCAGTCGACAGCTTTACGAGCGATAAAATTTGGAATTGCCCGCAAACGAAAAATCAAATACATTTTTCAGCGGGATGGTAATAAACACAAGCCGGCACGTCACGTTCCGTCGGCTCTTCTCCGACACGGCGATTTCCCAGTCAGATTTCCGCTGCTCTGCCATTAGAAACGCGCGTCTTCAAATAACAATGGAAGGATCGGTTGGCAAGGACGCCGCCGCGCCCTCCAAATACAAGAGCCGGCCGGCGTCTGTTTTCGTCGCGACCGTTACCACCAGCGTGTTTGTTGCGGGCGTGTGTGTGTTTACCCGTGACCTCTCACTCCAAGTAAGGACGTGTTTATGTTATGACGGCTTGAGGAATTCTCCCCCCCCCCAGCACCCCCCACCCCACCTTCCGAAATTATGCAAAGAGGCTCCCCCCGTTTCTGTCCGCCCCGTGACCAAAATAAACATGAAAACAGGATGGCGGGAAGACCCTCTGGCTTGTGACCCTGCTTTTGTGTGTGTGTGTGTGTGTGAGCCGATTGTTTTTCTGGTTCACAGAGTTCACTGCGGCTTGTGTCTTCATAACAACGAGCGACCCCCCCCCCCACCCCCATCTGTTATAGGAAAAAGCTGGCGCGGACGTACGTATGTTGTCCGAGTCATGTCGCACAACATGTTATGGGATGATCGGCGCATGTTGACGCCGGGAAAACGGCTATTGGAAAATGTGTGTGTGTGTGTGTGTGTGGAGGTCATCCCACCGAGTCCCACTCATGCCTGAATAAACATTGGATGGCAAATAAGAGAAGAAGAAGAACACACGGGCGCCGCGTTTGCCTTTTGTTTGTCAGCGTTTGGAGACGGTGGCACATGAAAGGGACGAAGGTCAGAGGTTATCGGGCGCGTTATCAGCCTGTTATGTCAAATTCCGCCTCCCCCCCCCCAAAAAAAAAAGTTGCGGTCAAGGACTTCAAAAGAAAAAATTTAGCGGGCTTTGCTAATAGTTTTACAAGACCCGGAGACTACTGCGCCCTCATTAACTTGCGCGCGTCGGTCGGGCTAACGTGCAACGTCATCTCCGTAAACGTCCCTGACGGCTCCATAGAATAAAAAAAAGAAGAAGACGACTACAAGTTGTATACATTTGTCTGCAGAATGGAAATCCGCCGTTTATGACGACGAGGGTTGCGGATCGGGCTAATTGCGGCCTCGCCATTGTTCCCCGTAATGAAATCCCTTTGATTAGCATTCTGCGTACCAACGCTAGCGCGCGCGCGCGTCGGATTGTGCAAAAGAATTCCGTGAACCCGCCAATGTCAATTAGCGCAGGGCGGCTTGTACTCGCAGCTCGCGGCACCAAATTGGGCTAATTAACGGCGTGGCTTTTACAAGAAGGGGGGGGGGGATTACGGCTGGTCTTATTAGGCATTATTTATTTTGAAATGGAAACGTAACATAATTCCTTTATGAGTTTGTCTAATATCCTCATAGACGTCGTTTTATGCTAATAGTGGCCGTCCAGGGGGGAAGCCGTGTTCATGGAATGGGGGCGCATCAAATTTGTCTACGGGGCCTTGCGGACATTTACGAGCGCGTCGCTTTATTCAGCGTTAGAAATGAGCGCACGGGACGGGTTGGAAAAAAACGGCTGCCTTATTTATTTATTTGTTTGGGGGGGGGCGGGGCAGACAGATGGAAGGGAGGGGGACATCCCAACAGCGCGGGTTGCGTCAGCGCAGCCGCGAGGAGCGCGGCGGCGTTTGCGTCAGCATTGACTTGGTCTTGCCTCAACAGACGCAACCCGGGCGAAAAACAAACGCGTCCATTGGCTGCAAATCTCTCGGGCCAGGGGGGCGACGCTCGAGACGATGCAAAAGCGTCAAAGACGAGCGGGGCGCAAAAGCGGCAGCTTTCGGCTAAGGGGAAGACCTTTGAGGCTGATCCCAAACCGATTCGCATGGCTTGAACCAACCGCCTCTCGCCCCCACAACGGCGCAGCCACACGCTAACCGTGACAGCTCGGGAACCCTTTTTTGACTCCGGAAATGGTAGCTTGGGGGGGTCAATCATTAACCCGTCGAGCATAGATTGTACCCGTGAAAGATTTCTTAAACGGCACGTGAAAAACGCACGTGATTCGGCGTTGTGCGCGTCGGATACGAGTGGGTGTGGCTCATACGGGACGGTCTAAATAATGAGAAGGATAACATTTACAAGTCATAAATGTGGTTTCAAAGCGCAAATGGAGAAATGTTCATTTGTGGCTTGAATAAACAAAGACAAACATGACACTTGAGTGGCCTCAAGGTGGGGAAGGACTGCAGCAAAAAAAAAATGTCTGCATGACTAAGTCTCTCACACACACACACACACACAAATTTAATTCCCACTATCATAGTACTAATCTAGTCCAAATATGAGAAGCGGTTCACAGAACGGGTGCACATCGCACATATTTGGCAACCAACTTGCCTCAACCGGAAAGGGACACAACACGACAGCCCGAGTGAAATTTTAGTTGCGGATCTTAAACAAGCCCAAAAAGTCGCGGCGACAACAATAAATGACGACATCGTTGAAAAGAAACGCTCGTCTTCAAAATAGATATTCTTCTCTAATGTGGTGACCAATCAAGTATGCCGGTTGCCCGTCTCTTTGTGTCTCGGGGAAGACGGACGGGGAAGGGGGCGGGGGTGGCACCGCTTGGCACTTGCTGACACAAACCCGATGCCCTCCTTACAAATGGAGGGAGCAAACGTGTGTGGCATGCGTGCACGCAAGCTAACGTTCAGTCAAGGTTAGCGGTGCTGCAGACCGCTAACCTTGACTAAACGTTAGCTTAGTCAAGGTTAGCGCTCCGCAGCACTTCTTCACCACGCCGGAATACGCACACACACACACACCCGCGCATGCATGTGGTATTCCGGTGGCGTCGTCCTGGCCTTCCTCTCCCTTCTGACACAACCGGAAACTGGGCTCCTTAGCATTCAGCGGAGAGAGGAGCTTTTGTCTGCGCTTGCACAGAAGCCCCATTCTCTCAACTCTGTTCCGTGTGTGCGCGCAGATGAAAGTCTGAGAAAAGAAAAGCGGGCGCGGGACGAGGACGCTCGAGTCGAAACGTTACCGGAGCGCTTTTAAAGAGATGCCCGCGGGCCTCAAAAAGCCAAACATGCAAATGAGCCGTAGTGTCCGGGATGACGTCGCGGCCCGCGCGTGAGCGTAACGCGAAGTTAGCTTCGTAGCCTAACAAGCGGCGTCCTTTTGCCGACATTTTTTTTCTCCTTCTAACGTCTTCGTTCTACTTTCGCGCACACATTTCGTACAAAGAGAAAAAATGTCAGTCTTTTGGGGGGGGGGCGAACCGCAAAGATCACAAACACGCGGCGAGTGTCCCGCGCTCGATATCAAAGCGGGATGGAGCCGTTGCAACAGCTCAGCAATCTGCGGCGACGTCTCCCCCCTTTCTGCATCATTCATGAGCCGGCTGCCGCGCGCCGATCAATAACCGAGCATGCATGACGCGGCGCGCGCGCGGGAAAGCGGCGCCCGGTTAAGCCATTTCCTGCGTGATTTCCCACAATGCCCGGCGGCATCCACACAGAGGGGAGCCACGCCCGCCGCCTCTCTGCGGCATTCCCCCCCCCCCCACCGCCCCTTTTCGGGGATGTGACTCAGGCCCGCTCGTACAGTAAACGTCTCGTCTCTTATGCGGCGAGCATCTGGGATTTATCCCCCCCCCCCCACTACCGTTTTGAAACAGCTGCGGCCGGAGCTTTTCATGTGTTGCGGCGGAATGCAGGACCACGAAGGTAAATTACAGGGAGGGGGCTGTAGGCGGCCGCTTTCGAGGTCAATTTGCGCGTCGAGGCCTCTGGATTTGGACATTTTTCATCCCTGCCCCCCCACCACCACCCCCACAAACCCAAGCTCCAGCCACCCCGCCGTGTCACAGGGACAGATGTGGCCTCGGCAGTCACGCTCTGTGAAAAACGACCGGACCCAACGGCTTGCAACCGTTGGCTTGAAAGGGGCCCTTTGCCGACCGCAAGCATGTTCGAGCACTTTGTGAACATGGCGCGCACGTGTCGCGTAACCCGTCATTCGGGGGCGAGAGCGTGCGTTTTTTTTGTTTTTTTTTGGTGGGGGCATAACATGGAAAATTGACGACTTAATTGCTTGCATGCAAAGAGTTAGGTCGCTGGTGTGCTATCAACTAGCAAATGCTAAAGGATTGGGGGGCGGTGGGGGGGGGGGGGTAAATCTGTGACTGCCATGTACATACAGTATAGTGCAGGGGTGCTTGCTAAAAAAATTTGCATTGTTCTACTTAAAATGGATTAAAATAATGAATAATAAAAATGATCTAACCCCAATTTTGTATTTCAATTATTTTAAAAAATGCATTTGCATTTTTTTCTAATTAACCATAACTATATCGAGAATTTTTTTTCTCCCCAAATGCTTTTATTTTGTATTTTTCTTTCCTGCACCAGCAACCATTTCCGACTCTTTAAATACACGCCGGTTTGCAAAAGTGCAGTTGGGGGCTTCCTGGCGGGGGCTCCTCGTGTTGTTTCAGTGCGCCGCTGCCAACAATCAAAAGCCTGCGGAACGGATTCAAGGCGCCTCATGTGCAGCCCCCCGTTTCGATATAAATATCGACCATCGGCTTGTGCCCGTTATTAGCCTGTGAGAAAGAGTCGAAGGCAAAACCGGGCGGGGGGGAATAACAAAATATATACTGTAGTATATAATGTTACTGTATTTTAAGTGGATTTTTCTAGATATAGATTAGGGGTGGGTGAAAGTCAGTTTTGATTTCATCAAAGCGAATCCTCACATTTTCGTCATACCCCCCCACCCCCATTTACAAAAATTCATATTGAATCGTCCGGTGTCGGATCAAAGCACAGCCGCTACAACCCTGCATATCATTTCGAGGGGAGGCCGAGAATGACGCGAGTGCACTGGATGCCCTCGTCTTCATTTTTTTAAATGGTGCAGTGAAACGCCCCCCGCCCCCCTCCCACCCCGGTTTCCCTCCCTGCTGTGCGAGTGCTGTCGTATCCTACGCAGAGGCGGAGGGAGCGAGAATTTTGACAGCGCGCCAGGGCGACCTCGTTCCCCCCCGCCCTCCTCCCCGCCGCTTGGCGTTGCGTGTCGCAGTCGCACTGTCGTGGCGCAGGCCCAGCGCGCGCATCTCCGCCCTGCACTTTATCCATGTAACACAAGCCGCACACACACACACACACACACACACACGCATGCACGCGCTGGCCGATCCGAAGTACCTCACACTCGCATATTGCACATAATCCAAACCACTTAAGGGATCTTGCCCTGTTACAAAGATTCTGCATGAGGCATCCTCCACGACCATATAAGCCAATTATTAGCGCGCGCAATGCTAAAAATGCTACAAGGGCTAATATGAAGGCCGGCGGATGGAGTGAAAAGCTGATCGTGTGTGTGTGTGCATCCCTGGCAAGCTTCCCTCCCCTACAAGGAACTCATTGACCTGAATCGGTGCAGAGCCGCACCCCTCCTCATGGCTGCTGCAGAAAGGGCGGGGAAGGTGAGAGAGAAAGAGAGCGAGAGAGAGTGACTCTGGTGGCCACCAAACTGTGGCACCACCACAGAGGCGAATTGGTTCCCACGTTTTATGGAAGCTAATTTTACATTTCGCAGTCAACGCTACGCGTCATAAAAGTCGGCTGACGAACCTCACCTTTCATTGTACAGTACGAGCATGTGTGTGTGTGTGTGTGTGTGTGCGTGTGTGTGTCTAGGTTGCAGTGCGTTAATCTGTCACTCATTGGATGAACGGTAGCGTTGAATGGATTAGCCTTTCGCTAGCTACCCGGTAGACAAGGAGAATGGCGTTTTCTCAGTTTTTTTTTTTAAATGTAGCTAAAGTCAATCAAATCTCGGTGGCTAACAAAGTTAGAAAAAAAATGATGGAAATTGTCTTTTTTTTTTTATCTGCGACGTATGAATATTTACATTTTCATACGCAGCGATGCTTGAGAATGAATTGAATTGAATTTGCGAGTGGGAGTTGGGCTTCTCGAGCTATAAATAGGAAAAGAGTTGAGAGAAGTCATCTTTTTCGGGACTCTTCATGCATCTGAACGACAAGCAAAAGCCTTTGAAATGACAGCCCTGTTGACGACGGCGCCGCGCAAAAGCATCGTGGCGGCATTGAAGTTCACTCGTCATCAGTACTTTGACAATCAGCTTTGAGGAATTTGGTCACTTTGGGATTTTTTTTTTTTCTAAACTTCATCACCGTCACGCCACAATTCTGCGCCAGGAAGTGTTCAATGTCTCAACGAGAAAGCCGACGCACTATATTATTGTCTGCCGGGCGGTCATTTATGACAACGTAAGCGAGAGAAACAAAGAAATGCGCTTTTGCCGTGTCTATTTGTGGCTCGAAAATCAAGTTTGTTTGCACAGCAGCTCTGTCATGCTAAAGATCACAGTGGACACGTGTGTACTCGCGTGCATGTGTGATCGGCTGGCTGTGATTGGCTCGCGCGGCACACTCCCCCCCCCCCCCCCCCACATCGTCCCCGAACCCCTCCACTTCAGCTCAGACACACGGGCCCGGTCGCCATGACGACGGCCACGTCAGAAGGGTAGCCTGGTGTAAATACCTCCTCTCCTGCGAACCTCTCTTCCCTCCGGCTTGATTTATCGCAACCGCCTGCCATACTTTGGTTTTGTGTCGTCGCACTTTGAGAGAAAACTATTCGATTTCTTCGACGATCTGCGCCGACTTCAAGTTATGACCGGCGAGCACCGAGTGAACCTTTGACGAGTTTGTCGGTCACGATGCATTAAGCTGCCGGCCGGAAGTTTGCGTACCAACCGCCCCCTCGCGCTGAAAGCCGAAGTGTTACGAGCATTGAGCCCTGAGGTCTGCCGCGCCATTGTAGAGAATGTTGTCACCCTGACGTGCAACGTTTTTTTGGGGGGCGAGGGGTGTCATAATAAACACAACATTGTCATAAAACTAAAACTCAAACTAATTAGAAACTAAACTAAAACTGAAAAGTGCATTTCATAAACAATAGTCAAAAGGAGCTAAGAAGTGACTGTAATGAAAATTGCCCGTAACGATTCTAAGCCTCCCTGCCCACCTGATAAAAACACATCACTTCAAGTGATGTTGTCGCTGCGGGATTATCCGGCTTCTTGGAAAAAGCTCCACGCGTGTGCGCTTCCCGGACATGAAGCGGTCGTCACGTTGCGGACCGACCCGTCCGATGTGACTCACTCCTTCCCGATAAGGAGGAGGGTTAAAAGATGCCGAGCAGTCTCGCGAGTGCATTCTGTTATCGAGGCGAGTCCGATTCCGGGATGATGGGCAGAAAAGGGGGCAAAACCCGCAGTGCAACACGGGTTGAATAATTCATTGGCGAGACAGAAAGGAGCAGAGAAGGTGAGAGGATGGAGGATGCGAGGAGGGAGGGGGGGGGGGGATGGCGCAGGAGACTGAACCGGCTGCCGCCGCGCCGCCGCCGGTCACGTTCGCGCCGTCTGCGAGCGAAACGCGCGAGCACACCTGGATAGCGTCGACGCGACGCACACGCCCAGACAAAACGCATCACACTCAAAGCACATCAAGAGTACGTCCGAGGGGCGGGGGACGCATCAAACGCGCCTCACACGCCAAGACAGACAGACGTGGGAGGCAGTAAAAAGAAGACCCCCCCGCAAAAAAAAAAAAAAAAAAATCAAGATGGCGGCAGACACGGACGGGGAGGTCAAATGAGGAGAAGGAGTTAAAGAAGGATGGCCAAAAGTCAGAGAGGCGGGCGCAAGAGCGAGAGGAGCTCATTTTAATACGAGCCGGCAAAAAAAAAAAAAAAAAAAAAAAAAACCAAGCTGACAGGCTTTGTGTCTGGCACATGCAGTGCGAAATGTACACACAAGATCGAGAGAGCTTTGCCTTCATACAGAGAGCGAGCGAGAGATCATTTGAGGAGAAGGAAGCAGAAAAAAAAAAAAGCAGCGTGCGAGTAGCTGCAGCCGGGAGGAGGAACGGGCTGAGATAGACAGCGCTGCTGCAGTCTCAACCGCATGTCCCCCCCCCCCCCTCCTGTGCATCCCACGCACACACACGAGCAACTCGACGGAGCATGCGGAGAGAGAATGTCACATCAATGCCAAAAAGTGGCGTGCGGCAGCTCCGTTTGGCGCGACTGATCTATTTCTTACGTTCATTGAAAAAGAAATATAGGTCAGGACATGTTGCGTCCGTTCCTACGACATTTTCGATAATACACGCACACAAAAAAAAATATTTAATTTTTTTTTAAAAATGCACCGGTGGACACATCTTAGTTGCAAAGTGCACCTGTGGTAAATACGATTTGTAGCTCTTCAGCACCCCCTAACACGGCTTTTCTTTCTTTTTTTCCTCCCCTTTGTCTCTCTGCCTTACGTTCGCTTTTATCACCGCCATATTTGCAACGATTGTAACGACGCTCCGAGGTGACATTTCGAGGCAGAGCAAAGAAAGCGGGCCACCCGAATCGTCGGCGCTCTCGCCCACGATGCCGCGTCAAGACACTTAAATGGAACAAATGATCACATTTGGCTTGAAAGTGGCTCAGAGTGCGCTTAAGGCACGACACAGCCGACCTTTGACCCCGACGGCCCACCAACCGGCGCAAACCGAGCAACGGCGCCGCGTCACTCAAAGTCAACGGGCGATCCGGTGACCCGACCGGGCGGCCGATGGCTTTAACGTCGCCCGTTAGCCCAGCGGCACGAGCTGAGCTTCATGGCCATATAAGGGGGTCTTTAATTCCCCTCCCGACCCCCGCCCCCCCGTCTAAAAAAACCCAAGTCCCGTCAGTTAAGACCATGATCCACCCATACGGGCCGGCGCTAAGCGCGGTATAGCGTGACTGAGGCGTATTACACTGCTCGGCCCCCGTCGAGTGCGTGTAAACTAGCATGTCTGCGTGCGTGTTTATAAGCGTAATTACATATGCAGGAGGGGGCGGGACGAGGGGGGGGGCGGGCCGGGGGGCTTGCATGCATTCAGAAAAGCTGTAGACATGCAGCGTGTGGGAACGGTGGCATGATTGCGGGCAGGCTTTTTTTGCGCATCCATCTGTGCGTGGCCCTGATCGCACGGGGGGGGGGGGCACAGATGCAATTTGCGTGTGCGTGCGTGCGGCCGCAGCCTTTGACTGCAGAGCACTCGCGCAGAAAGCTGGCGAGATGAGCGGCCATCGCTGCTCTTCCTTGGGGGTGGGGGGGGGCGTCACGGAAGAGATAGGGTTTATTTTGGCGCCTCTCTGTGGCAAATTGCTCGGCTCTTGGGAATTTTTATTTTTTTTTTGCTGCACACATTAAGATGGCCTGTGTGAGAAATTTCAAGTCAGCCAGACTTGAAATTTTTTTTTTTTGCTTCTCGACATGCGACCGACCATCAATCAAATGCTCCCCCCGGAAGGGGGAATGTGCTTGCCTTTGTGATTCTGTCAATCAGCTGGCCCGATTGCGACGCGTGCACTTCTGCGCAATTCTCTGACAACCGGGTACACGACAACGACCGGATAGAGGATACGACAATCCCTGATTTCCAAAAATAATTTATGGACTCGTCAGACCACAGCAACTTTTCGTTTAGGGGAAGTCGGGGCTTTGTATATATTGTGGGAGGAAGTTAAACGTCATTTGGGATGCGAAAGGTTGCTAACATCTGTCCAGTCGTTTGTCAAGTCCTGTCCAAGTGATTTTCAAACTAATTTTTATTTTATTTTAATTTTTGCGGCGGCGAGGCTGGATTAACCGACAGGGTAAAACGTGAACCGTATGATAGGTTGAAACTACAACGCAAACGGCAGGAGGATTATTAAAGTGAAAAACATACTTGGCGCTCCTTGGGCTTGTACGTCACATCCGGGTTGTCGTCACGTTCGTCCGCTCGGCATCGGTGCGTTGGCGTCGGCGCCAAGTTACACAATCGGCCTCTGCCGCTTGCTCCTGTTGGTTCAAAAACAAACAAAAAAAAACATTTTCAGCAATTGTACTGACGCAAAAAAAAAAAAAAAAAAGCTAAACAGTTTTTTTCATCGGGATCAAAAACAGATTTCAAGAAGTGACGATGAAGACCTTGTCATTTCTATAGTTATTAAATTCCAGTTTCGGGAAAGACGATCTTAAGAAATGCGACCCAGGAATGTGCTTTTTTACGCTATACAACAAAAAAAATTTTGAGTGGATTAGGGTGAACGGCCACCCTGAAGGAATTGGACTCACCAAACGGCAATGAAACGCACAAATAACACAAATGATGAACATTTCTGTTTTTTGGGGGTTTTTTTCAAACTGATTTTCGCCAGCCTTCAAAAGCGGTATCGGTGAACCCGTTGCTGCGGAGTGAGAAAAGCAGCGGGGAGGGATGACAAATGGAACACACATGCGCGCTGACACGCCGAGGGAAGAAGTTCAAATATGCTTTTCATCGTCTTCCTGCTCAGCGGGAAACTTTTCTGCGATTCTTCTTTTTCCAAATCACCCTTAAAACTGTCAAAACGTCAAATCTAACCTCATATAAGCACGAAATAAATAACGCAAAAAGTTTGATCAAATGAATGACTCACAAAAACAGTCCGATTTGGGGGGAGTTGTCCCCCCCCACCCTCCACCCCACCCCTCTGGCTCCCGGCGACGCTTCAAATAAGATAAGCAAAACGGATGGAAAACGAATCCGCTCATGAGTTGGCTCCTACGAGTGCATGGGCATGTTTTTGTCCCCCCCCCCCATCCCCCACCCCCTCCTATTCTGAGGCAAATATTTCTCACCAGTCCGTTTTTCCCACGCCAGGCACCTGCCTATCTATTTGTTATGAATTCCACTATGATGGACGTCTCATCTCGGGCAGCTGACGCTGCGTGCGTGCGTGTCAACGAGACTACGATGAAGAAAAAATAAAAAATAAAAATAAAAATTGTGAGCATGAGAAGAATCAGGTGACAGAGCGCAGTCAGACCAAAACAATAACAGAGCGGTTAGCACGTGCACGCACAGCTGTCAAAAGTGACCCCCCCCCCCCCTAAACCCCTTTCAGGGTTTGCCGTCTTTGTTTGGAACTCTCTGATCAGGTGCAAAAGAAACCTTTTTTTTTTCCTGCAAACGTTATCAGCATTATAAAACATTTTGGGGTCCATACTTGAAAAGAATCTTTCAACACTTTGAGCTTTTTTGTGTGTGTGTGTGTGTGGGGGGGGGGCATTAAAAAAAAAAAGTTAATCCTTTGGATTCACATGTAGAAATCTGTTTTACAAAAGAATTTTTTTTCTATTTCGGCTAATTTCATTTGGATTTGTAGAGTAACGCTTTTGCCCCCCCCCAGCTCAGGTCGACCCTACTATTGACACACACACACACACACACACACACATACACACACACACACACACGGATCCCACGCCTTTAGACGGTGGAAAATAGGGATGCCCTTTGACTCATTTGGATGGAAAAAGAAATATGTTTCAACTAGCAGCTTGGCCCCAACTCCCCATTGTAAACACGCCGTTTGGGGGGGGGGGCGGGGGGGGGGTTGGAGGGCTGGTGAATAGGCCCATAGAGTGACTAACCGCAGGCTGGCCATTACACCTAGTTACAGTCACCGCCGGATCGGCAAGGAGACGGACAGTCTGCGACGCTGACAGAACGCCACTGTGCGTGATTTCTAAGTGTGTGTGTGTGCACGTAGATGATTATCGCCGGGGATACCCCCCCCCCCAGCCCCCACCCCCGAGTTGCCGCGCTGCGCTCACTACAACGACGACAGCGAGAATAGACGACCGTGAGAGTTTGATTCGGGCGTGGTCAATTGCAATTTTCACAATGACGTCCTAATTTGTATCGAAGGTCAAAGGTCGGCCGTGTTGGCGCACACCCGCAAATAAGTCGGCGCAAGGACCGCAGTATTAGAATTTCTTTGAGATTATACGGCCCGATCATAAAAAAAAGTTTCGATCTGAATCAATAAAACTAATAACGGTGGTTATGGAGGCCAGTTAGCACCTCATGTCAATAAAAGTCCCCCCCCCTCCCCCCCAAGTGTTTATTGCTACCTTCACATTCCAAAATATGACACATTCAGGGCGCTTTCTGATCCTCCTGTGTTACTTTCTGAAATATTCCCATTGGTTCTCTGTCTATTTATACACAGTTAGTTAGTGTTACGACCCCCCCGCCACCACCACCACCACCACCACCACCACCCGCCGCCTCTCTCTTGGCTCTCTTAAGCGGCTCTTTAGCCAGTGGACGCCGTGGCCTTAAATGGAAAGTCTATACATGCCGCCCGTTTGTGAACAGCTGAACATTTATAATGGCTTGTTTATGTCTGAAAAAGGCCTTTCCACAGTAAGCCACTGTCGTGCGCGGAGCCCCGGTGGGGCGGCGGACAAGCCGAGGCGCACGTTCGGAGAGAGGCGCACGCGCACCCCCGTGCTGGACGATTTTGGTGATCTCCAACGCCCACATTTGGCCAATTTTTCCTCATTTTTAGCATCGAAATTTGATTGTGATGGCACAGTGTTCACTCAAAATGGGGGGGGGGGGGGCATGCGTGCTCTGTCAAAGAACGGATCCCAATTATGGTCCAGACGACACGGGTGTGAATCGGATCTGACGGGCGCTTCTTTAAAACGGCTGAAGAGTCAAATGTTATAGAGGCCGCCTTCTCTATTTAGTCGCATTCTTCTAATCATAGACCGTAAATGGCAGGCCCTGCCACTGGAACGAGAGGGAGGAAAAAGCCAAGGTGGAAAAGATGGGGGGGGGGGGGGGGATAGAAGGGTTATTATTGGTCGCTGGGAAGCCTGGAAAGTCTGCCTTCCAGGAAAAAAAAAAAAAGGGGGTTGGCGGAAGCGGCCTGTGGCTCTCCGCGCACGTGCGCAGCCGTGCGTTTTGATTGACAGGCGTCGCGCGACCTGGCACCTGGCTGCGTCGTCGCTAATGGAGGAGCAAGAGCACAAGGGGGACGGGGGGGCGGGGGGGGGGGGGTTGAGTGGCGCACGAGGAAGGATGGAGTGGTCCTCGGTGACAGGCACATGTGGAGGGGTGCGTGGGTGGTGGTGGGGTGGGGTGGGGGGGTGCTGTTGTTAATTGCCCCCCTATACTCCATAACCCGCTGAGCTGCGGGAGGAAAGAGTGGAGGAGGGGTGGGGCGCTGTCTGCCATCTGCTGTCATTCCTGACCCCCCACCCCCCCCCACCCCCCATCCCCAAACGCACGCCACCAACCTCTCCCGCCGTTTTCCACTGTGCAAAAAATAAAAATAAAAAAAATCACTCCGAGTGTGCCTAGCGCACACGCGAGTAGCTAATTGGGCAGCGCAACGTACATCAGCTGGAGGAGTCCGACGCTTAAATAAAACAAAAATCTCTGGACGATTTCAACAAAACGACTATCCGAACCTTTTATTTGATCCGCACGAATAACATTCTGGTGAGGAGACATTTGACGGTAACCCGTTGTCCTCAAAGAAGCAAATGAGAGTGCAGATGGATGCGCTTTAAAAGGTTGCATCAGGTAAGTGGAGCCCCCCCCCCCCCCCCCTCTAATGGAGCATTCGGACAATAAAGCCAGATTTGATCTTTACTGACAGCTTGCTTCTGACATGCTTCTCCCTTCCTGACCTCTCTGATCTTTCAACCCTCTGCCCCGAACGGGTCTCCTGTGTCATGGCGGAAGAGGGGGTGGAGGGGGGGGGGGGGGGGTTGTGCATGCGTGAACATTTGGTTTAAAAAACGCAAACGCAGCATTCGCATGGCAAAAGGTGTTCCGGCGTGACCTCGGTTAGCCCTTCGATGCCGCAGCGCCACCCCGCCCCCCCACAAATGGGAATTACCGACAGTCCATCATGCGCTGTGGCATGAATGGGCCGGTCCCAAGGCCCTTTGGGGGATTGTTGTATAATTACAGGGCGTCCACCCTCAGGGTCGAGCCCTCGTGTCTACACTGAAAGTTCTTCCGGGAAGGAAATGAGAACGTTGCGCTTCGGAAATCTTTCACAAAGTTTAAAAAAAAAAAAACTCTGCAGATGGTCCTGTAATATAAATACCATAATGGCACGCACACAAAAAAAAGTCTTCAGGAAGGCAGTTATTTTGGTTGAAAGCGGCCATTTTGTGGCCATATTATCTGAAGGAAAAAAAAAACGGGGGGCTGGGAAGTTGGGGCGGGGAAAAAATTGTCGCCTGTCACCAATTTCCCCAATCAACTGGAAATTGGGTAGACGTAACCGTCATGCCAGGTCGTACCAAAATGTCTCAAGGGGCCATGCCCAAAATTCAACAGGAAGGCGACCATTTGGGTTGAAGCGAGCTATTTTCAAGCCAAATGACATGGAAATAGTGCTGCAAAGTTGTTGTTTTTTTTTTTTTTTACATCAGCCCTGCCATCACCACTTGCAACAATCGACTCGAACTTGGGTAAATGCGCGCGTCATGACAGGTCGTACCCAAAAAGTCTCACGTTGCATGGCCAAAATTGCACAGGGAAAGAAGTTTTGGTCGCTTTGAAGCTGCCATTTTGAGGCTACCTTTCATGAAATGGCGCCTGGAAACTGAAGGGAAAAAAAATGTCTTCATTCCCAAACATGGCCGCCTTTTTTTTTAACGCCAAAATGAAGTCAACAACTGCAATCGCTGCGCCGCGAGTACATAAAAGACTGCCGTGCGCATACCTATCAGCCGCACACGCACATCGGCGATTATCAAGCAAAGCCGGACAAGTGGGGAGCTTATCGGGTTGGCCTGGCCCCCGCCCCCGAGCCGCTCTGCTTAGCGCCCAGCGGGGGGTCAACACACACACAGCTCCCCCCCCCCCCCCCCCCCCCAGCTGCAAAACACAGCTCCTGTTGTGCTGTGCTGCCCCGCTACTCTCTTTTTCGCAGTGCTCGGAGCGGGGCGAAGACAGACAAAATCAAAAGACGTCTTGTTGCCGAGTTTGCATATCGCAGTGCAAAAAAATCAAACGCACACACTCGCACCCGTGACGGTTGTGTGTAAACGTTAAGGATTTTTAACGGTATTTGCAGTGACGTTGGGCCATTCAACGTGGCGTTTTGAATCCGCCTTAGCTATATTGTCTGCGGGCAACAATGTATGTGCTGAGTTGGCTCCCACTTGTATCCCCGCTGATGCTTTTGCAATTGTTTCTGGTCTTTATGGAGGCAATGTGACGCCTGTTGGCTCCACCTGTCAGTGTCACACACACGCGCACACACACATACACACGCAGGACTGTGGGACCGCCGCAGCTGGCCCATCGGCACGTGTCCTGACCTCGGTGACTGAAATGGCAAAGGTCATTTCAACCCGTATGTGTGTGTGTGTGTGTGTCAGGGTGAAATGGAGGCTGCGTTATTGCCGTGTACTCACGTGGCTCTAAAACTGACAACAAACAGGCAGGGATTCTAGGCGCAGTGCCGCGGGTCGGGCGTGTGCCGAGGTCAGCGAGGGTTAAAGGTCGACGCGGCGAACAAAAAGGTCGGGCTGCTGCGCTCCGTTTGGCTCTCGGCCAGCATTTTATTGCCCGACTGGCACGAAAATACTTTCTAATCCTTACTTTTATCCAAATGGGGTTATCTTTGCCTCTCCGCTCATCAGTACAGCACTAATACGAGTCGTTCTTCAGAGACGATTGAGAAAATATGACTGGGAATTGTTATATTTTGCTTGTGTTCAATACGATGTTTAACGCTATTTCGCGTCAAGCTAGCAGGGTTAGCATGGTTACGAGTTAACATTTTAATTAGATATATTGATGATTTTTTCTTTAATTTTGTTAGTTTCCGTTAGTTTTTAGAGCTAATCCGTTTGTTTGTATCCGTTTTTAATCTTTTTAATGGAATAATTGTCCAGAGAGTACACGTCGTGACACGTAGCAGCGGGAGTTGCTCGGTTACGTCGCTGACGCCTCATGTCGTCATTGTTGATCGGTCAGTCGCGTCAAGCTCACTTTACGCAGACATTAGCCAGACTACATTACACAAAGTAGCTGTAAAATCCAATAGCTGACCACCCACACCCACCAAGTGGCCTCCTTGTGGAGAACCCAAATAGGGTAATCCTCAAACGGTATGTGTTGAAGAGCACCAAAAAAAAAAGGGGGGGGGGGCGGCTGAGGGAAGAACGGCGTGAAGCTCGGAGTTCCACGGAAAAGGTCTGCTTTGCCAGCCGGCAGAGGCATGAGATCATCGGCCCCCGTTAGCCCTCCCCCCGTATTTTCTCTTTCACCCTTGAACCTTTCACCCAGTCCCCTCGCGTTCCTCCTGTCAGTCGTGCGTCTTTCCATGCATACCTGAGGGCATAAGTGCCTCCCTCATTGTTTGACATCAAATTTCCACTCGGCGCACTCGTTCTAAAAAGGCCTGTTTGTTTAGCGCAAAGCCCGGACGCGAGCCCCACTCGCCGATGAACTCGCCCGGGGTGCAACACCCTGTTGGAATGCCTGGAATTCTCCACAACAAGGATTAGCTCATCCCTGTCTGTTGTGTTTGTCATTCTCCCACCCCACCTACCCCCGGGCCCCCTCCCGGCAGGGGTTTAGAGATGACCCAACTGATAGACACACACAAAAGCTCGACCTGAAGGCCTGAGATACCAGGGCAGCTTCATCCAAAGAGCACAACATTGTCCTGCAAAATGCAAGCTATGTTACCTGAGTTGTTTTTTTTTGTTTTTTTTTTCTAAGATTAGGATCATTTGTGTGCGTGTATGAGTGGCGGGGGGCCGGGGGGTGGGGAATCCTGTGGAGCCTTCTCAGCCATCACCAACATCAGAGACACAAGAGCAGCGCACATTCCAAAATAGCCGTTTTCAAGAATAAGGAGCATTTTCATCAACGGTACAAAGTCGGAAACAAAGCACAAGATTTGTCCCATTTATACTTTTGTGCCACCTCAGGACGCTTATCGGACTGGAAAGATACATCTTTACGGGAACCAAAGACAAGCACCGTACCACTTTTTAGTACAAATATCCACTTTCAGTCAATATGCAAATAGAGAGACCGTGACCCCTGTTAATAAATAATGTCAATAATATGCTTCAAAAGAACGCTCATTACGCGAATTGTTATCATGTTGGCGGACCTGTGTTAAAGCAATTGTTGGTCAACGTCGCCCTCTTGTGGACTATATTATATAGCACCAAAAACAAATGCACAGTATAGGAAAATATTTATTAAATCCATTTAGTATTTACTCAAACGATGACATATTGGTATCCTGTATGTGTTTGATTCGATTTTTGTATCACATGTAAATACCTTTAAACATGTAAAAATAGCCATCCAATAATTAACATTCCATTTTATTACATAATTTATTGCTCATTATTAGTTTATCTATTTTTTTCATATTTTGCTTTGTCACCTTAAATAACATTGTACTTAATGGAAAATAGTATTACTATTATTGTCAACATAGTTTTAGCATTGATGTAAATCTATTCCTGCAATATATATTACAATCCTATAAATTCAGATTACAGCATTAACGGTAACAAAGTAAAAAAAACAATTAAGTAAAAGAATAAATACATTCAATAATTATTACAATCATTCCCTGTTTGAACATGGGAAAAGACAGCCATGGAACACCAAAGAGCAAACTCAATAATGAAATTGCATCATAAATTCAGAGATACGTCCACACGTCAAATAATTGTAATAATTAATATTTATTTTTGGCTTTGTCCCCTTGAATAGAGATGGTATCACCTGACTCGTCCAACCGGGGTATGCCCTCCATGTGACTTTGTCCTGAGAGATGGTGGAAATCCCACATGACAAAACGTCACTTGTATTTTCCCCCTGAATGCAAACGGACAGGAAATCGAACTGGCATCGAATGAGGAAGTGCCCCAGTGTACATATTGCTTAAAGGAAGCTCCTTTAACATTTCAACTTGAGTACTGACAGGACGCTTGAAAGAGGCCTGAGTTCATTTGAAGTGCTCATGTACATGCGAGTAACGCTGACTGACTGGCTTCTTTGGATGTCTTTGAATGTCTTTACCTGTGGATCATAGCAAGGATCGCCAAGGTGGTAGCGGCAGCTACGATGACGGCGGCGGCGGCGAGGTAAAAGCAAAGCGGGATGGTGTTCCAAGTGGCTCCCGTGGCGAGGAGAGGCAGCGCCTGACCTGTGAAGGAAATGGACAATGGCGCTCAAAACTACATAACACGGTGCCTCGACTTATGTTCACTCTAAATTGTCAAGCGAAAGCCCATTTTCCCCCAAATTGTGTGATTCAATCTGGTAAATAACAAAGAGTGACAACATTTATTCTCATGAGATTTATTCTGAACTGGCCAAAAGAGGCCACGATGGATCTAAAAAGTCCAATTTGATGTAAGCAGCATACTGCTGACATTAAAAAAAAAACTTTCAAAGACCCCAGTCGGCGGGAAGTACACTACCTTTGCTTGAACTAAAAACAGGGCTGTGAAATAAGGCAGCGAAAATCCAAGGAAAAGTTAAAGGGGGGGTCTGACACAGCCCCCCAGTATGAGCATCTATTAACTTTTCTCTTTTAACTTGTTTGAAATATTTTTCTTTTTGAGGGCATCTTAACTGTGTCTGACCTAAGTCAACTTACACTCTCCTCCTATGCCCTTTGAAATATCTAACAATTGCACAATGTAATTCATCTGTTAATCAAAATAAAAGTTAAAAAAATGTAAATAACAATTGAAAGGAATGTTTATGAGAGAAAACTTCAAGAGGCATTTGAAAATGTCTGTGAAAAATCACGCTCAAGATGAAAGTGAGCGATACCTTGTTGACTTTATGTTCAAGCCAATTCCACTTGCATGGCTTTTTCATGCAGTTTTCCTTGTCGATTTTTTCACACCGTATTCCCGTTGTACAACGTCTCTTCTTGCGGCAGACATTCTATGATACTCTCGTAGCAACCTTGACTACTAACGGTGTTTGTTTTTTCTTTTCAACACCTGTTTGAGAGCGAATACCGAGACAGGAAAGCCAAACGTTGGTACAAATGCCGTAAGCCATTCCTTGCACTGTCGTAAAAATCTCAGACAGCCAAAAGTTGGCACAAATGCCGTAAGCCATTCGCTGCACTGTCGTAAAATAGGACGTAGGCAACGTCGTCCGTCGGTCAAATTCACGTAGGCAGTCACGCAATTTTCAGCCGAAGTGAAGTTGTCGGCTTTGCCGAGATGCGGTCAAAACATGTTCTATGCTCAGCTGGTGTAATAATAATAATAATAATAATACATTTTATTTATAAGCGCCTTTCAAGACACCCAAGGACACTTTACAATAACAAAAAACAAAACAATACACGGTCCGGCTGTATTGCGCCACTGTCGCCGCGCAAGGCTATTAAAGTCAAGTAGACACCCCCCCCCCCGCCGCCCACCCAATTATTTTTAATGTAAAAATTGAGGTTTTATGACAATCTTTTTTTTTCCACAACAGAATCCGCGGATATTTCACAGCTCTGAAAAAAACCACAGACACACAAATGAAAACACAATAGGGAAAAAAAAAGGGTGTTGCTTTGTGGATGGCTCCTTACTGGGTTCCAGGGTGAAACAGTGAAGGACCGTGGCGGCGTAATTCACATCGATCCTCCTCACCTGCGCAAGCACACACATGCCTTAAAGTTTCTTGTCGGCTAACGGATGAGCATTTTTGACGATGTAAACGTACATGAATACAAGAGTGAGCGTCCGGCAAGGTCAGGCCAATGGACGAGTGCTCCCCCTGATGAAGACATAGTGGTTGCAGCGGTTTTTTGCAGACATCATAGAACGACGCTCACTTTTGGCGACCTACCACTTGCGCAGTCGTGCGGGCCCCTGTCGTGCGACACGCCGCAGAGCCTTGGGACGGCATGCACGTGTCAATGCGGAAAGTGGCGTTGATGTGTGAGGTCAGCATCAAACCCTGCGGTGTCCAGCTCACATCCCACACTGAGAAGAACATTTCGTTGTCATGGACACATACAAAATATGAGGACTGTATTTTCTCATTAGTCCCACACATTACTACAAAGGCCACAGAAAAATATTATTTAAACAAAAAGGTTGAGAATTGAAAGTCATACCTTGGAGTCTTCTGACAAAAGGACACTTGATCCAAGACTGGTTGCCTGCAGTGAACTGATCAATAAATCAACAAACAACAAATGTCAATTGTAGCACATTGTTGAATTGGCCAGTTTTTAAAATATTTACATAATATTGGAATATTTTAGCTAGGATTTGGATTGACATAATTATTTCCCCATTAGTTTGAAGGCTAAGTTCATGTTAATTCATTCAATGCCAAGGGCGGTCTCCCCCCCAAAAAAAAAATAAAAATAAAGAGTTGTTACCTTCATGCACAGTTGAGGGTGAGGGTCCACTTTTGCAAATGTTATCTGAAAGGCAACATTTTATCCTACTTGAGAGTTGGAACAAATACAAAAAGTGCTGTGTCTGCTAAGGTCATTGCGTCGCCTTTTTTTTTTTTTTTTTTACTTAAGGCCCGAGTGATTGACGGAGAAATTGCACCTTAAGAATGTTTCCAACTTGAATGCTGCCAGGCGTTCATGATTGGGTCAAAATGCGTGTTTTGCGGAATACACGATACTACTGAAGCTTTATTAAGACTATTGAAATGTGCGCCTTGGCTTCCCGTCTTTGACCACTAGACGGCAGGCTTTCACCAAGGCTTTCAACATTTGATCACAGAACAAAACCGTTCTGTTTTTTTTTTCCATGTTTAGTGATAATCGAAACTGACGGCAAGTATAAAGGAAAAAACTGACTAGTCACACTGGCCACATCATGACTCAGCTCAATAAAACTTCACACAACAACGTCATAAAGTCCTCCGTGAGTCATCACTAATTTCCAATGAATGAATGAATGACAAGGCGTTGATGACTCATCACATTTCGGCGACCTTTCCTCTGCTGATATTTCGCCAGGCGCTCTCCACGTCCACGCAGCCGCCGCTCGCCTCCCTCTGACACAGTGCCACCCGGGCCGAGAGCGGACAGGCGGGTGCCCACGAAAGCGCCTCCTCCAGCGGGTCGAAATGAATCCCGTGCCACATCTCCTCCATGCCTGCGTGGACGGAGACGTCATCAACTGTACTCATAATGACGGACGCTGGTTGAATCAAGAGCAACGAAAAGTGACTCACTGTCTTTGAAGGGGCAGACCTGCACTCTGGGGGCGTCGATCACCGCCGACCAGCCCTGCGGAGGATCGGAAACGTATCGTTTGGCATTCGAATGGAAACGGTCGGTGGGTTGTGCTCCGCTGGGGGTTTTTACCTCGATGCACAGGCATGGCAACGGTCTGGAGAAAGACAGCACGGCACTCTTTTGGGGTTCCTCTTTCTTGATCTGGATGGTCAACAAAGGAGACTATTAGCCACGATAGGTGGCCGGAGTTACATTTACCGATTCTTGTCTTACGAGAGCGCTAGCTCCCGTGCCGGTGCAGATGAAATCCTTGTGGCACAGTCGCACTTGATAGTCGTGACCCTCCAGCATGTCGCTCACGGTGACGTGCACCTCCTTCCTCTCCCAGTTGACGTCATGCCATATCCGGCCAGCTAACGGGAAATTTTTAATGTCGGTTGTGCGTTTGGACAAAAGCGCGGTCGACATCTGGAAGTGTACTCACTGATGCATTCTGGGACGTTTCTTCTCAGATCCTTCCACGAGCAGTCTGTCGTGAGACTAATTGTTAGTTCATTATTACCGAAAGGTCATGTCGGAAAAAAAAGGCATTTCTTGCCAGCACGTGGGTGAAAATGTACATTGGGATGCTGAAACATTTCTAATAAACATTGCACGCCGCGGCACCTGGAGCTTGGTAGGTCCCACTTTGAGTTATCCCACAGTAGCTCGGCAGCGTGGCCACGGTTACTCTCACTTGCTGCCGCGGGTAAACGCCGACGCAGTCGTTCGCCACCTCCACCTGTAATGACATACCGTGAAGATGAGAGGGGGTGGGGGGGAAAGGCTCCTTTGCTTTGGTTTAGGCGTGTGCGCCGTGATCTTTGGCTGGGATTGGAATGATTTGACCCGTACCTGCATCCCTGCCATTGCCCGCCTGGACGCCTTGGAGATGCGAATCATTCGGCACTTGGGCACCGACGCCGGCGTCTCGGAGCAAACGTACAAGCCGTGGATGGACTCTGGGGATTGAAAATATTGACGTCATTGTGAGCCAGAAACGACTGTAGGGATGTTCGATATCACGATACCGAGTACCGATACCTCTTGTACTTTGGATATATAATCGATAAAGTTGCATTTAACGCAGTGATTTTTTAAAAATAATGGTGAACCTGTTGGTTGGTGGTGTCACTCGATTCCATAAATACCCGAAACTGAGGCCAGTATTGCACCGATACTGATACTCGGTATCGCTACTTGCTCATCCCTACAAAAATGTTTACAGCCCGTTTCTGATCACTCTTTTATTATCATTATTTTTTTTTTATATAGTAATTGACGCACTGGTAAGGTGTACGGTGGTCTTGATCCGAAGATGCATGGAGCATTTCTGGCTCCCCTCGCACATCACGGCGGTGGAAAAGCTGAGGTTGCGGAAAACGGAGGAGGCGTCGAGCCCGTCGGCGGGCTCCTGGCACGGAGGAGGAAGAAAATCTGTCACAAAGAAAGTCATTTTTAACAAGGTAGTAAAGGTTACTTCCTCCATCACGACACGTGTAGTTCCCTTTTAAGTGGGGCTGGAGAGCGCTTTGGAATGTTTGCACTCACGGGCTGGCTTGGTCTTGCATTGGAGGCCCTGCAAGAAGAAAAGGTCATAATCAGTCAAACATCCCAAAATCTAATGAAGTAGACAAAGAAAAGTCATCCTGGACGATAAAAAAAACGAAATTGAACATGGTCCACAATAAATAATTTGATACTTCAGTCCGTTATCCAGCATGAATGAATGAACTCGGTTTTTGTTGTGCCACTGAAAATATTTCAACGTTTTTTTTTGTTCTGTGTTATTTATCAACAAGTTTTTTTTTTTGTAAAATGAAATAAAATAAGGTGGGTGGAGGTTGGGCATCCTCTGAACAAGGTGCTGATTTCCAAAACAGATTATTTTGAAAGAGACCCGAACAACTATCATTGTTACAATAGTTACTCATGAAACAAAAACGCATACATGGAAAATCCACTCACTGAGGTAATCATCCCATCTTTAGATTATGTGATTACAAAGGTATGCAAACATCGTTTGATCATTTTGGGTGGGGGGGGGGTTGAAAATAAATCTAGCCTGAGAAGAATCAAAAGGATGCTTTTATTTATTTTTTCTTACCCGAGAGCACCTTGTGCCGCATCTCTTGATCCTTTCCGCTTCCACGTGTTGTCCAGCGGCTCCATAGAAGCCAAAGCCGGAGTGGCACATCAGCAAGGCAGCCCACACGATCATCTCCACCAACCACAAATTCTTCTTCTTTGGACTGGTTTGTACGCGTCTCCCGCCTTTATTTGTGAGACGTCGGATGCTGATGTCATCCAATGGTGGTGTGATGGGCCAGGGCCTTGGTGGTAAATGTCTTTATCGTGGGGGTGGAGCTTGGCGCATGAGTGTCTGGAAAAAAAAAATCTATTATTAGCAAAAAACAGGGAAGTTCATTGTGTTGGATGACAAAACAAAACCATAAATGGTTTCTTGACACATTGAGCAGTAATGCTTCAATGCTTTCGGTACTTACAGCGGAATACAAGACAACAAAAGGAAATGTGTAAACATGCACTGCGCTTCACATCAGTGCGTGATGCACATTTCTGGGAATGGGTGGGAATTTTTTGCCCTGGAGCTTTTTATCTACTCTCGATGCATCACTGATTGTCATGACGCGGCATCATTTCCTTACAGCTCACAAGTGGCATTGGGTGAGAACGTGTAAATGGCGCCCTCTGTCAGGACGCGAGGTGTATTGCAGAATGCCGATCAAATTACGTCATCACAATACACCTGACGTCAGATCTTTTCCAAATACGTGTTTCATGAAAAAGCAATCATGGGACCGATACTGCCTAGTTTATCCACGTTTTTTTTTATTGGGGGGAGGGGTCAATAGTCAGTGATGAGCAAAATGCGAAAGGTCATCTTTTATATTGATATAACGGGTGACAAATGTGGCTTGCTTGGATTGTCAGTCACAGTGCTCGCGGTGCATCACGCACTCAGATGTCGGTTGCGTCTCTATGCGGCATCGGCGGGGGGGATTTATTCAGAACCTGCTGTCTATCAGCTGCTGTGAAGAAGCGCTCATCCCCTGCACGCTGCAAAAAGTGTCGCGCACCACTACCCGGTACGTGCGCGCGCGCGCGCGTCAGTGAGCAAAAACGAAGTGAATTTGGAATAATGACCGTTAAAAACGATAACCGTTGTACATATAATCATAATGTGGACCGTTTTGCGAGTTAGATTGGCGCACAAAAAAGTATAGTTAGGGGGGGAAAAGGGTAGCTCAGGATATTTCCCAACCGAACGTACATCGCAAAAACATGATTTTGGAAAGCAAACTGGGAGGGGAGGGGAGATTTAAAAAAAAAAAGGATGGAAGGATGGTGAAAATGGGATGCGAGGGACAAATCGAAGGAAAGTAAAAAGGGAGGGGCATGACATGTAACAACAACAGACTTGAAACGCGAGCTAGCACTGGCATCGAAATACTCTTTTGAATCCCAAAACCTGGCAGAAACCTTTAGAACCGGGCTCGAATGCAATTCAAGTTTTTTGTCTGAGCTCGCATGCTGTAGTTGTGATGCATTTTTAACGAACCCGCAATTGCACGTCTACGTCTTTTGACGTATGACGTAAATAAAAGCAGAAGGTGCATTTCTTACAGCGTGGGTTTACGGGGGCGTCACGTGACCCACTAATTCCGCGTTCCCGACGCCCGGGATGCTGTCTCCGGCTGTGCATGGAGGTGCGCCCGGCTTTGCCTAAGCCATCCTAGCCACTATTCCTCCCCTACCATCGATGCGGCATTGACCGAGCGAGCGCGCGGGCGGGCGGCTTCTCTTTGTGCCGTCGAGGACTGTCGTCGAGCGGCGCGGCCGAGCTGGGGGGCAATCCGGGGAAAGGGAGCCGCGGCGCCGCGCATCGGCCGCCCGACACTCCGCCGCCGCGGCGCACCACCAACATGCTGACTCGGGTCAAGTCGGCGGTGGCCGGCTTCATGGGGGGAATCATGACCGGCGGCGGTTCCGGCGGAGGAGGCAGCCCCGGTTCGGATCTGCCGCTCAAATTCCCCTATATGAGGCCGGAGTTCCTCGGGCTCTCCCCGGATGAGATCGAGTGCTCGGCGGATCACATTGCCCGGCCCATCCTCATCCTGAAGGAGACCAGGAGATTACCGTGGGCCACCGGATACGCAGAGTAAGTCACCGGCGCGGAGTTCCGAGGGCAAGAGGGTCTCGGGCATTGCTTTTTTTGTGTGCGTGTGGGGGGTGGGTGGGGGGGGGGCATCACAACAATAATCCACATGGTGCGCATGCGCAGACCGAGCTGCACCTGTTGTGAGCCCCGAGGCGTCACCCTTCGCCACCAGTGCACGTCATTTGGCGTGCACGTTGCATTAAACTGCACAAGTGGCTTGAAAATCAGACGCAAAAAGTGAACAGAAAGTCTCAATTATCTTTTTTTTCCTCGTATTTACAAGGGACTACAGACATTCGCTGTTTGAGTTTAAAATTATGCGTTGGTGAATATTTGTCACACACAAAAGGTCAACCGTTTGTGAACACTGCATTCCTCACCAGCAGATGGCAGTAGAGTCAATTCTTCCATTGGATTAAAACAATTACACAAAAAAATATAGCAGGAAAAAATTCGAATCAAAATGTCCAAACCACTTGAAGGAGAAAATGAGACCTTCATGCCAATTGAGAAGAAAGGCAAAAAGTGTTCCTTTTTTTTCAGCCAAATGCATTGGAAGCGTTTGGCAAACCGCGAACACACATGATGATATCCGTAAAACGCATCTAGTTTTACAGTCTTCACGATTGAGGCTCGGAAGTGTAACGTGTTGACATTATATAATGGCGCACACACTGTCGCATCAGGCCGTGGATCTGCGAGTCAGATGCTGCCGTGCACAAAACAACCCACAGTCGGGGGGGTCTAAAAATAGTCATGCTAATTTCTCTCACACACCCTCCAGAGATGTCCGATAGGCAAGCGGGGCTCACTTTGATGTCGTTATCACCACTCCCCCCCCCCACACCTTTTTATTGAGGGATTTTATATCTACATATATATCTCTACTTCCTTCAGAGTGATTAATGCCGGAAAGAGCGCTCTGAACGAGGACCAGGCTTGCTGCGAGGTGGTGGTGGTGAGGCGGCGGCCCATTAGCTACTTCCCGCCCCCGACGCCCAGCAAGACCCCCACGGCCAAGAGGCGCAACTCCCTTCCCAACGGCGATGGCCTGCGCTTGGAGCAAAGCAAGCTTGGGGAGGTGCGGCCAGGCGCGCATTGCTGCAGTTTTTAAAAATGATATAAATTCATTTTTTTAAAAGATTGCATTCTACCTATTGACGGAGACACGATTTGGGATTTCCAGGACAACGAGGGACTCGTGTTCCACTACTGGGCCTTGTTCGACGGCCACGCCGGTTCCGGCGCGGCGGTCGTGGCCTCCCGCCTGCTCCAGCACCACATCGCCTGTCAGCTCCAGGCCGTCATGGAGATTCTGCACAACCTGGCCTGCCTGCCGCCCACCGTCCTGGGCGAGGAGCCCGACGGTAACCCCTGCCTGCCGGGCAACACGCCGGGCCACCAGCAGCGCTCCCTGACCAGGGCGGCGTCGCTGCGGGGTGATGCGGCCGGGGCGCCGGGCTCGCCCAGCAGCACGCCGCCGCCGCCGCGCTTCTTTGCCGAGAAGAAGATCCAGCACGAGAGTTTAGTGGTCGGAGCCGTGGAGAACGCCTTCAAAGAGATGGTAGGCTCTCCCGCCTCCGTCGTCTCACCTCGCCGTTTTATAATATTAGCATTAGCATAAAGAAATATTTGTGTCTATCTGGGGCCGGGGGGGCGGGGGGGGTTGGACATATTTGAACTCCACCCCCTGTTTTTGTATCTGCAGGATGCGCAGATTGAGAGGGAGAAGCAGGGCTACAACATCACAGGAGGATGCACGGCTCTGGCGGCGGTCTACATGCTGGGGAAGCTCTACGTGGGCAACGCGGGCGACAGCAGGTCCGTGCATCCCAGTTCTCATTGAAACGTGCGCACGTGTCCGTCTCACTTGCGAACGAACTTTCTGTCCGACGGACAGGGCCATCATCATCAGGAACAATGAGATCGTTCCGATGTCGACGGAGTTCACGCCGGAATCTGAACGACGGAGACTACAATTCTTGGTACAATTTGATTTTTTAATGAGTGAATAAAGCAAGAATTTGTCTTGTAATCGCTCAGGATTCAAAAGATGTTCAATATCATCGTTAAGTTGCTTTTTTTTTTGTTTTGTTGAAATTATTATAACATTTTAAACTGATTAGGGAAGCCTGAGATTAATTTTCATAGAGGGATTCGGTTTTGTGCTCAGTCATGATGTTTTACGCCTGCTTTTTATATCTGTTTCTGCAATCCAAGTCTCTGCCCACATTTTTAAAAAAAAAACCTGGCGTTTTTTTGTGCATCTGCAGGGTTTCATGCAGCCACACCTGCTGGGGAACGAGTTCACACACCTGGAGTTCCCACGCAGGGTCCAGCGGAAGGAGGTCGGGAAGAGGATGCTCTACAGGGACTTCACCATGAACGGGTGGTAGGCCGCGTCCTCGCATCTGCACACGAGTCAACGTTGACTGGTCAAAATGGACAGGTCGCGTGTCAACTTACGAGGAAAAAGGATCTCAATTCCTTGATTAGCTCTATTTTTTTATGAACAACAACATTGGAGGGGGGGGGTAAAAAAAAAGGCATTCACAGGCTTTTCTCGCATGTCATACTCACATCTTGGCCGGTCTTTTAAAAACAGGGCGTACAAGACCATCGAGGACGACGATCTCAAATTTCCGCTCATATACGGGGAAGGCAAAAAGGTTGGATGAACGCCGCACTCTCAAGAACTTCACGCTTCCGTTCCCACTGAGGCAACGGCGCTTTGGTTTCCCAGGCTCGGGTGTTGGCCACCATCGGCGTGACGCGCGGGCTCGGCGACCACGACCTCAAAGTTCACGACTCCAACATCTACATCAAGCCCTTCATGTCCTGCCTCCCCGAAGTGAGCGCTGTTGGGGAGGGGGGAACAAGTGCAATTTCATTCAGATGGGCAGCAAAAACGCCAGACTTGTCTCAAACAACAGGTGAAGGTGTACAACCTCACGCAGTACGAGCACGGCGCAGACGACGTCCTGGTGATGGGCACCGATGGCCTCTGGGACGTCCTGTCCAACCAGGAAGTCGCCGAGGCCGTTTCCACTTTCCTCGCTAACTGTGATCCAGATGACCTTCACAGGTTGGGATTTTTTATTTTTTTTTCAAGCAGGAGATGTATTATTCGACTTAAAAAAAATGACATTCTCTCACAACCTCACGGTTAGGTATACCATGGCGGCGCAAGATTTGGTGATGCGAGCCCGCGGCGTGCTGAGGGATCGAGGCTGGAGGATCACCAACGAGCGCCTGGGCTCCGGGGACGACATCTCCGTCTTCATCATCCCGCTGATGTACGGCAACCGTCAGCCCTGAGGGAGGCGGGGGGGCTCATGGCGCACCTTTCAAAAGTCCCCCCCCCCCCTGGATCCTTTTTGCACATGTTTCTGTTGGGAGTGATAAGCCACAAGGAAAAAAAAAAATTGCGCTGCAAACGGGAGCTCGTTGTCCCGGTTAGGGCCACAAAAATGGCCGACAAGAGACTCACCGTTTTAACCCAATAGACTGCAGCGACAACAACATGGACTAAAGTTCTGGGATACATTCTAGGCGAAGACGGTTAAGTCAGGTGTCTCGATTGAGTCCTTAGCCTCTTTTGAGGTGCTCATAAAATACCCGTAAAATAGAAGCCACTGCTTTTTTTTTCCTGATACAGTGTAGCTTTCAAGGACTTCCTTTCTTATTGAAGCATCCTGGTAAAACTCAACAGCGGCTTAATGTTTTTCCATGCACCCGGTAACCTGAAAATGCGATAAGCTGTCCACTGTGGTAACTGCCGTCCGTCCCTGAAAGCATCAACAGTTCCCTGAAAATGAGGATCATGTTATGTGTCAAGTTGGCTGAACGCACCGGCAAAGAAAACGACTTAATTGCACTTTAATTCGACCTGCGTCACTTCACTGAGTCGAGAGGAGGAAAAAAAAAAAGCCTGTTTTGTGCATGCATCGTTGTGAATCTAAAAGATGTGCAGAGGGAAATTGAGGAAGTTCAGCGTCCTGAAATTTTATCGGCTACCCGCATCTTTCCTCCTGTACATTCCACGAGAAACGTGTTTGATTAGAATTCATATTCTGCACTTTGCGTGCCGTTGTTGACCATCCAAAGCGTGTTACTGTATCGTCTGATCAAGCCAGGGCTTGTGTTGAATGTTCATCCTCGCTTGACTTGTCATTCAGCCTTTATTTCTGTCCATTAGATGAATGTAAATGCTTTTTTTTTTGGGCAGGGATTCTACTTCTAGCAACAAAAAAAAAAAAAAGGCCACAAGTGGGGATTGAAGTGGCGTCGTGATTTTCCTGCTTTGTGAATGTCGACTGTACCTTTTGTATAAGGTTCCTCCATAAGTAACCCCAAAATAATACATTTTAATTGTGCAATGCTATTGTTTTGCGAGGGGTGGTATGAATTTAAAAAAACAAAAAAAGGTTTCCTTGCCTTACTTTTAAACCAGCAGTAAACGACGGTCCGTCTGCGATTCTTTTTTTGCCACTTGCACACACGCCAGACACGTCCCGCGGACAGGTGAAGAAAAGGCCCTGGAAAACTTTGCACAACTTTATTGAAGATTGTGTATAAATACACGTGCACATTTCAAAAAATGTAAACCCAAGTGAACTCAAGTGCAGCCAAACCTGGAAACCCCTTATCATGCAACGGATGACTGGATTATTTCTTTTGTACAAAACAAAGTCCCCCAAAACAACAAAGCTATCCTTTTATTTAAAAAAGAAAAAGAAATCCCTCCCTGACAAGAGCACAGGCACCACCAGCTCACCGTGTCCGTTCCCAATCTTGCCAGGATTTTAAATATGCTTCCTTCTTAAATCCTTACATATAAATAAACTTTATCAAATCTGCACTCATAGAGTGAACTCTTATGTACAGTACAAGTCCATTGCAGGGGTCTCTTTTGAAAAGCAAGGTTCGAAGCACGGAGATGCTTTAAAAAAAAAAAAGTAAAGGGTCGTCAGCTGAGAAAAAAAAAAAAATAGCCACACTCCACCATGGAGAATAAATCCATCGCCGGTGGAGGAATATCCTGCAACAATCTCCCACAAAAGAACTCAACTTGATCATGATTCCGAATGCTGAAAGGGTCTTTTTAACCCCAAACTCACCCTCAAAGCTCAACTAAGGCGGGAGAAGCCGTCACCCTCACATCGAATCAAACCAGAAAAGAAAAAAAAAACCAAAAAGGTGGCCCTTTTGAAAATCTAGAGAGGTTTAAAAAAAAAAAAAAGGCAATCACATACTGTACGTGTGGTCAGTGCTCACTGTGCATACATTCTGGCCCTCCTGTGGATTACATTAAAAAAAATAAAGTTAAATAACAAAGGAGAAAATATGGCCGGGACATGACAAACAGACCTTAAACTATGTTGACATTCAAGTGTGTTTAAAGGGCCCATGCAAAAAATAAAAATAAAAAACGGGGCAGGCGGGCGGGGAAGTGTGTGAGATTTAAGATTTAAGGCTGAGTACACACTTTTGTCATGATCGAAGAAGATGGAGCTCACGCTAAAATGCAGAGCGGGCTATTAAAGACACCGCTTCTTGATGATTTGGAGGTATTGTGGCACCTCATTTTGGAAGGTCTTAATTGAGCACAAAAGATGGGAGGAGGTGATAATCGGCCAACAGGGGGCGCCAAAGAAAGCTGGACATGAAACCAAGGTCACAGCAAAAGAGCAGCAGACCAAAGCTCTTCACAAGTTTGGCATTTTATGATTAATTTTTTTTTTTTTTACTAAATAAAAAAAATCCAAGAAGCGTCCAGACTTGAGATGTGTGACCAAGGCAGACATGTTGGGGTTCATCAGAGAAAAGTCACTTCACATTCATCTCTGAACAACTGCAGTGTTTGGCAATATTAAATTAAAAAAAAAAAAAGCGTATCGTTGGTGACTGTGCAAGTACAAGATGCCTCAGCGCAGAATGACAACAGAGCGCCGAGTGTTTTTAAAAATATGTACAAACTAAACATACTAAAATCGTAACTCGAAGTCTCTCCGAGATATAAAACGCTCGCCGTGGGAATCCGAATCCAAACGGCCGCAAACTCCTCGTGATACACACAAAAAGCAACAGGTGACACGCACTCACGCGCACACACACAAACAGTGATTCGGCCACAAACCAGGGCTCCGAATTCTCAGCGTACCGCCAACGCCGCGCCGACTTTGGCCCCCACCTGGGTGGGCCCCCCCCCCGATGGCGCCGGCTTGCCACGCCGCGCGTCCATATGGCTTTGGATGGGACAGATTCCCATCTCTCTCGGCTCTTCTCGCTCGCTCGCTGCGATCGTTTGCGACATCGCTCGTCAGTTGGTGCTCATGGTAACGTCCCGACCGGCCGCTTCCTCTCCCTCCTCGTTTTCCGACTCGTCGTCGCTCTTACCGCACCGGTTTTCGTTGGGGTCGTCGCTCGCTACGGTGGCGGCGGGAGAGGCTGCGCCCCGAACTGAGGAAGTGCTGCGTCTCGCTTCATTCTCCTCATCGGCCTCCACTTCTTCCTCCTCTTCTTCATCATCATCCTCCTCCTCCTCCTCTTCTTCTTCTTCCTCCTCCCGGTCAAGAGCAAAGTAGCCGGTGCCTTTGACGGTATCCTGGCGCTGGTAGAAGAGCACGTAGCCCGCTTTGGACTGGACATGAGCACAGTGGAGCCATGTGCATATCACCATCTACTGCGACCACGTGGTTCAAAATTCGCGACGCCACCGCCTGAAGTTTTTTTTTTTTTTTTTGGGAAAGTCATATAAAAAGTGGCCGCCCACTTGAAAACGTGTGTGACGCCATGTCAGTGTGCTCACGTTAGCACACCGACAGGCATGAGCAGACTCACCACGATTTGATTCTCGCCGGTGGGCGACACGCTGCTGTCGTCAAAGTTGTACCACTTTCCATCATCCGCGTTCTTGGCGTAAGCCGTATCTGGGCGGCGGGGAGAAAACGGCACCCGTTAAAACCGCGCGCGGCGGTCAAAATGCGCTTACAAAACGGTTTTCACATGTGGGACGGCCCGTGCGGAGAAGCGACGCTTACAGTGGCCCCCGCCCATGCCGCCGTAGTGGTTGGACACGGCGATGAGGTCGTAGCGACACGGTCCGCTGTTGGGGTTAATCAGGAACTCCGACATGTCCAGATCGCTGGCGGGACAGCGCATGGTGGGGGGTTGGGGGGGGCGTCAAGCATCGGGCCCGAAGACGAAGCGTCGGCCAAATGAACGACGTCTACCTGAGCGGGAAGTCGACGAGGGAGTCCAGCTTATCCCTCATGTAGCGACTGTAGGAGAACCTTTTCAGATGGACCACAAGCACTGGAGGCAGAGACCACAAGTCCAGCTTCTTGGTGGCCTGCTGGTGCCGCTTACAGTTGGGGCAGTACCTGGGAGAGACGCACGGCATTTCAAGCGTTTCATCTCGGGAATATTCCAGCAAGGGGGGACTCTCCAAAGTCAAAGCTGACGGGAACAAAGATGGCGCGCTGACCAAGGGTCCTCGGCTCCCAGCTTCTCCTTGGTGGTGAACAGTTCGATGCAGTCCTTGAGCTTGAAGTAGGCCTTCTTCTGGGGTTTGGACTCCATGCTCTCGTGCCTGTCAAAGTCCTGCAGAAAATGGACATGTCGGACTGGTAAAAAAAAAAAAAAAAAAGACGCCTGCGCCTGCCAACGTTTGCCAAACGGGTTACGGGCCCAGAATCCCGACAGGCATACCGGGAACTTTGCCGCGAGCAAATAACAGTCGGATAACGTACGTCGGGTTTTCGCCGATTGCGATTACCTCAACAGCCATGCTGTCAAAGTACTTTTTCTTCATCTCGGGTTCCCAATCCAAAGAGAGATAAGACCGTTCTGGAAGAGGAGGGACAGACTTCAATGAGTAAATTACGAAACGCGAGCGGAAGCTTAATCGAAGCCACGCCTCCGCGCACGCCCGACCATTGAGCCGCAAGTGTCCGTCATCGAAGCGGATCTGCCCGCCGTCCTCCTTGGCGAGCGACAAGTCCGCCGTCTTTTCCGCGTTGTTGAGCTGGAAGGTGAAGAGTCTCTTTTTGCCGCGCCCGGCGCTCCGCTGGCCTTCGGCGGAGTTCCGCGGGGCCGCCGTGCCGTTCTCCAGCTCGTTGTCCCCGCCCACCGAGTCCTCGGATTGGCTGTGCTCGTTCTCGGAGGGCAGCTCTTGATCCTGACTGGACTCGTCGTCCTGCTCGTCGGTTTCCATCGCGCCTGGAGGAAGAAACATTTGTAATGAAGACGGCGCGGGGGGGGGGGGGGGGGGGGGGGGGGGAAGGACGGTTGGACTCGGAGACTCACTCGGCGACCCCTCCTCCAATACGCCGTTGCTAGCGTTGCCGTTGACCGCGTGTGGTTTGCTTGACCGGGCGTCTCCGCAGTCGCGGTCATCCTCCGCCAGAGTGGATCTCACAAAGCGGCTGGCGGATGAGATTTTATGCTGGTGAGGAAATTCTTGACGTGACGCCGCGTTAAGACAACAGGCGTAGGAACGCACCAAAGGCGCAGGAGCAGCATGTTGTAGAGTTTGTCCTCGTTGAGCGTCCTGGGCACGGCGATGAGGAAAGGCTGCCCGAACAGTGGCGAGTTGCTCTGGTTGTATCCCGACTGTTTTTCCTTCAGGTGCACGGGAATCACGACGTGCTCCGTGTCCTCCGCTCTGTTGACGGCCACTTCAAACCTGCAGAGGCGTCGAACGTAGCGTGTCCCTTGATTCATTTTTCAGGACTGGACTGGTGGTCCCCGGTTATATCTCCAGACACTCACGCGTAGATATCGTCGCTCTCCATGATGCTGGTCAGGTTGTCGTTGGTGGCAAAGATCCGGTGGAAACGGTGTCTGTAGATGTCCGTTACGATCATCTAGGGGCGGGAGGGAGTGTCGGCGGGGGAACACGGGAGGAGTTACGACCGCGCGATATGTGAAGAAAAGTCAAGCGTCGACGCTCGTTTGGTTGTTGCGACTCGTTTCCAGCGCGCAACCTTGCGTGGCGGGATAGAACATGAGCCGAGGCGGATTTAGTTTAGACTTTGGTCCAGATCCAGGACTTTCATTGCATTTGTGGCAACGTTGTGACATGACGAGGCTTTTTTTTTTTCTCGCCAACAAAATGTGCAATTTGGTGCCAAATTAGGATGATTCATCCTTGGCAGAGGCCCGCGTCCTACCGAGAGCACTTTCTGGTTCAATAACAAAAAGGGCAAAACGTGGCCCGATGTGCTACTGAGGCTCAAGGAGACTTTAAAAGATTAAATGTCTTCTCGGGACAGTGGAAACGAGCCCGCCTTTTAATGTGGCAAGCGCTTAACTCATTCAACGCCAAGGACGCCTTTTCATGTTCAATCCCACGTACGTCTATAAAAAAAAATAATAATAAAAATAATGTGGTCGGGTCTTAAAATGGCCGCCACTGAATGAGTTTGAAGAGACGCACGCCGCTCGCCTTGACCTTGGAGTGTCCGTACCTTCTCAGCGGGCACCCCGGACAAAGTGGAGAGGGAGGTACACAGGTCAGAGATGTAGCCCACCTTTGGCACGGTCAGTTTGTACTGAAAAAAATAAAATAACAAAATCCAGACGTGAATATTGAGGAGAGTTGCTGGACTTTGCCTGCCGCTCAAGGTTACCTGTGTGGGTTTGGCCAGAGGATCCAGTCTGACTAGATAAACCTCCAGTGTGCGCTCTTTCTTCATGGGGAGAGGCAGCGTCAAGTAACAGAAAGGGTCAAAGGTCACGGAAACCTTGGAGCACACAGGACAAACCAAGGTGGACTTAAAAAGCCCATGAAAGATGTCCACGATTATGGAGTCGTTCCTCTTGATGTGGTTCTCCCAAGCCTCCTCGGCCACCACCTATCGGGGAAATATTTTAACACGTCTCCGATAAGATCCCAAAGTTGAGATCCACCTGCGCATGCCCCCCCGCCCCCCCACACCTTATCGGGCCGGCCGTTGGCATCCTTGAGCTGGATGTACGGCTTCTTCCTGATGCGGTTCAAGTCCTCGTGAAGGCCGTCCAGGAGAAAGGCCAGCAGCTCGTGAGAATCCTGCTGCTGGTAGCCTGAGAATTGAGGGGCAAAGCGGCCCACTTCGGTCTGTCGCGAGGTTCGGGAAACCAATGTCAAGTAGTACACACCCCAAAAAAAAAAAAAAAAAAAAAAACAGCAATGCTCTTTTTCTTTTTTTATTGCGCATGTGTGTGTGTGTGTGTGTGTGTGTGGTTCAACCTTGAAAGGCCTTGGCGTAACGTAGCGGTATTTGCAGGACCACAGTTGCTTTATAAGCTCGGCGTAGGCTCTGGCAATCTCCCCCTTCATGCCCAGCGGGTTGTCCTCGTTCAGCTCACTCGTGTACTTGTCTTTGACGAAGTAGTCCGTCAGGGGGGGGATATTGCTCAAACACTAAGAGGGGACACGAGAGCAGCGGAGGACAACGAGCGTCACGGGGGTTGGATGGGCTTCATTTGCATTTCGAGTGCCACGTTGTCCTTTTTTGCAAGTTACCTGCACGGCGGAGTTCATGAAGCAAGTGTTGCCGAGGTTCGACAGTCCGCACAGGCCCGCGTGCTCGCTCGGGCGACTTTGCTCCGAGTAGTCGTAACTGTTGCTGTAGCTGTGGTAGGACGGCAGGCTAAAGGTTGAATTCTTGGCGCTGCAATGAACAAGCAAAAACGCGTTTCGTCTCCGTGAGCCGAGAAATGAACGCGGAAAACGCATTCTCACACAGTTTGCGTCTACGGTTAAGCGCGGAGAGATCATTTCCGGGCGCTGAAATCAAAGGAAGGCCTGCAGCGAGCGGACCTCTGAGGGGGCCGCGAGGCAGCGTGGCTCGTTTGGGGCTCCCGCCGGTCGAGGGAAACGGCCGAGATGGCGGCGGAGGCGCCGGCCTCGCAGCTGAGCGCGCGGGGGTCCACCCTCCTGCTGTCCAACTCTACGGCTTCGGACCTCAGGCACCGCCAGCAACACAGGAGCATGACATCTCAACCCCTACGCCGGCCCGCATGCCTCTACGAAAGCGAACGAGCTCGGGTTTAAGTCCGGGGAAAGCGGATGCCGGGTCTTCATGGGAATCCGGCGTCGGCCATTGGCAGTTCCGTTTGAATTGAGTCTTTAAGCGCCTGATTGGACGACTCCCAAAGTCTACCGCGGGCCAACAACTAAAAAAAAAGGTCAAAACAAGTTTGCCTCCTGGATGTGAATCCTCGATTCAAAACGAATCATCTGCCATCTTTTTGGCGCACTTGTTAGCATCTCCTCCACCTGTCCTGTGGTCTGGTCTCCGGCACCTCCCTCTGGCCTGCCTGCTGCCGCTGCCGCTCTACTGCAACCGGCAGATATTTATAGCAGCGGCAGGGATGCTCAAGAGTATCGCTACCGAAACTCGAGGTGCACAGAGAAAGAGAGAGAGCATGAGGGGGGGGGGGATGTGGGCGGACACTACGAGGTGCTTTGATGGCAGCCAATTCACCGCATTCAGCTGAGGCTGCAAAATTTCATGAGACCGATGCCCCCCCCCCCTGTAAATGCACATTGATGCATGTTCTTACAAGCCTTTGCATTCAAACGCTCTTCGATATGCCGCGGTTGTCTCATGAGGGCTTTTAAAAAAAAAATCAAGGACAAGCTGAAGAAAGTGACCTTTAAAAAAAAAAAAATTATGACACCGGGCTTCCGCCGCATGTGAAGAGCAAAGTAGACAAAGAGTACTTTGAAGGTCACTTGCCTGCGAGAACGTGCGCGGCAATGAGCACACTGGGACGAGAGAAAGCATAGTGAAGAGCTGTTGCAGAAATGACAGTGACACGAGGTTGGGGGGAGGGGGGTGGAATAGATGCGCGTTATGCAACGCTGGACCATTACGTACCCCCCCTCACCCCCAAAAAAGAGGCCGCATGCATAATTTAGAAGAAACAATGGCGCCAAAGAAGACCCGCTGCTGCCAGGGAAAAGATGTCAGCAGCCACGAAATGACGGACTGGATATCAATGAATGTGCTGCATGGCTGTGAAATGTCAACATGTCAAAAATCCAGAATGCCCACAAGTTTGTTTTTTTCTACCCCCCCTCCCTCACCCCTGCATTAACAATGCAACCTCTGAAACACAAAACCAGTTTTGTGACATATTTTCTTTTTACTGCGATTGCAAAATTGTGTTGATTTTAGCTTGGAGCTCGAGGTGGCGAGGGGAAGAGCTGCCGTGATATTCGCCGATTTTGACTCGGGTGCCCCTGCCGTGCTTTGCCGTGGCTACGCGCGGACACGCGTCATCACGAAAGTGCCGACGACGACGCCCAGCGGCGCCAGGAGGCCACTCGCGGAATAATCAATCATATTGTTCCCTGCCGTCACCTCCAACAATTGGAAGTGCATCCTTCGCCGCCCCCCTCCCCCTTAATCCACAGCCTGACAGTGAAAAAAATTTGATCACAGGTTTGGCAAAACTGATCAACAACGGTGCGCTCTAACTCGCTGCCGACACCCACACAACTCGACTAGCAAGTCTTACTTCCTGCCGATGAAGCTGCCATTATGATTGTTCGCAAGAGATGAAGGCGAGATCTTTGGCAAAGCAGAGAGATTGGAAGCGCCGGATGACCTTCAAAAAAAAAGATGAAAGAATAGATCATGAGTTAGAGGGGGGGGGCAGATAGGCGTAGGATAAATCAAACTTGGATGAACCCAAAATTAAGTGGGAATGTAAGAGAAATGACAAAATCAAGCAGGGAGGATGAGTGAGGTGCAAGGGGGACCCCCGTTAGAGTTTTTCTTTTTGGGTTCACAAGCAAAAATAGAAGCCGGGACTGCTCTCACTTGGATGCGTCCGAGCCTCGGGGCCACGAGCCGTCTTCGTTCTTCTGCTCGATGACGAGAACCTGCAAGAGACATCGCGACGGAACAAGCTGAGGTGACGGGTGGGGAAAAGTGGGAGGGAATTTTTTTTTTCTTTAAAAGCCTACGGCTGCTATTGCAAATGCAGGGCAAGCTATCTGAGGGTTGATCAAAAAAAAAAATATTTCCAGATTTTCACAAAGCTCTATTAGTCAAAACAATTTCCGTGAAGGCCAAAAATACATTTTTCACGGTGACAAATAACTTCTTAAGCATCATGGGCAAAAAAAAAAAAAAAAGTCACACTACCTGTCCTTGGTAGAGGCCAGCATCTTGGATGGTGCTGTCGGGCTTGTTGAGAGGCTCAAAGGTGTTGCTCAAGTAGCGGTTCCAAAGTCTGGTTTCCTTCTCTTCGGGGATGCTGAAGACCTTTCGCATTTCTTTCTCTATTAGGTCTGCAATTTGGATCGGCGCTTAAGATTGGGGGGACTGACTCACTGCTGTAACGTGGGAGAGTTTTTCTTCCGGGTGGACTTACCGATGGTGTCGGCCTTGCTAAAGCGCCTGGTGATCACGTTATCCATGTTGCTGTCATCGCAGAGATTCAGCTCCGTCAGGTACACCTCCACCTTGTAGTACTTCACAAACATACCTTGCTCCACCACCTTGTAAAGATATGCGACACAGGGGGTATGGGGTGGGGGGGGGGGGGGGGGTGAGAGTATTGCGACAATTTTAATGCGCACTTGTGTGATGTTGACATCCTTCCCTCGTGGCATATGTACAAGCCTCCAATTAGTACTTCCAAGTATCTTAACGGCATTCTGTGACACTAGAATTTGAGCCCCCCCCGTGTCGCAAACTCAAGTAGCGCCCTTTCTTTGTCGGGTCAGATCGTGTTCTGAAGTCATTTCTCGGAGGGAACGGAGTTGGCGACACGGCTGCCACTCGTCTGAGTGGAGCGCGGTCGAGAGCACGAGTCCGAAATTAGCAGCACCTTGTGGAAACAGCTATGGGCTCACAGCCTATTTATTTCAACGCCGCACAACGCACTTGAATTCAAAATCGCAAAGTACAAACGTCCAGCAGAACTGCAACAGCCACACACACACACACACCGGCTCATATTCACCACCACTCGGATTCGACGTGACCTCAGCAGGCCTCGCTGAGCTTCAAACGAAACGAGGACGATCATGTAGCCGGTGCTAGCTACATGATCGTTAAAAGCTAAAGTTAAAAGCTAGCTAAAAAGACGCGGCAATCTCGTGACTGAAGTCCTCGTGTGTGTGTCACCCCCCCTCCCAAGCCCCTAAAAACGAAATGGTGAGTCCACGCAAGGCGCACGAGATAAATAAAAAGCATGATGAACCTCCTGCATGTTGTGCCTCGTAGCACGCTCCATGTCGCTTTTCAGTCATCCAGAACGTTGCCTGAAAATAGAAACCCTTCGGCCACCCGATACGTCCCGGCGCATACATGGCAGAATGGGAGGGTCAATGGGAGAGAGGGAGGGGGGGGGGGACAAGTGGGGGTGGGGTGGGGGCACATATCGGCAGCCATGATAGCATGACTAGACAAATGTGCAGGTGGCATCTGACAATAGCCAAGTTGTTTTGGCCGACACATCTCCAGGTGTTTGCTACAACCAGCAAAAAAAACAAAAATAAATTGCACACCTAGCGAAAATAGTATTGAAATCAATTTTTTTTAAAAGGATACATTTAGTATCATGGGAACGCTTCCAAATTTTCTTGATTGTGTTTTTACACGAACAATACACAAGACCAGCCATTTTAAAAGCTATCAGATACATTCTCAGAAGGAGATGGATATTATTTCACCATCATGCGACACAATTTCACCAAGTCATACCTTGCGCGCAATTGGCTCTTGACTCTCCGTCAGCCCGTACCAGCTGACCAGCTTATTCCAGCCCTCCGTGGGAACCAAGATGTAGTGAAGCTCATCGATGAGGTGCTCCTTGATAGCCAGAACATCCCTATCTAGAGGTAAGGTAAGAAGTGAGAGGCAGGTATGCAAAATGGCCCGACAAACAAGAGAAGTGACAAAGCAAGCTGACAATAAGCACAAAACACAAAGAAGGTATGCCGCAGAGAATTCCATCAGCCTTGAAAAAAAAAAGAAAAAAAAAGACCTGTTTAACAATGCTATTTGTGCTCCTCTGAGCTGATTGTTGCTAGTTGCCAGAACCATGCCTCTATTCTTATGGAGTGAATTCAATGTCTCGGGATACAAATAAACAACTGTCTTACCTCGGAGAAGACCGGCGTTATCAACCGGTCCAGGGTAGACATTCTGGTCTCCCATTTGATATTTGTCCCAACTGTCAAATCCCACATATTTCTTCCACTGTTTGAACCAGTGACTGTCTATCAGGTACCTGCAATGATGACAAAAAGTCCAATTTGACACCAGTTATCACTGTTAGGTGAGACTGTAAACAAGCATTAAACATGGGTGGATTTCAGAAATCGCCATTTAAACGTTTAGGAGGGAAATATTGTTTTTTATCGCTAGCACCGAGTTGAGTTCGGGTTACTCAAAATGTGGTCAGTTGGCTCCCTGATTGGGACAGGTGTGTTTTCCCCCGCTTTCGTGACGTCGACAGTCGCGGCCGAGGACAGCGGCGCCCTCGCGGCGCTCTTGAAAATCCTCCGAGCTAACTCTTACCAAGTGTCGCCCTTTTTTAGTGGCGTTTTCATCAGTGCCGCGACCTCTCCTCTCTGGGTTTCCAGATCGGCCGCTCCTCCTTCCGCCATCTTTCCTCAGTCATGCCGCGGTGCATGATGGGTGGGGTGGGGAAAGCGGCGGAGGCGTTTCAGAGGCGCGTTGTGCGCGAATAGGGAGTGACGCGGCAATTTTCAGCCAATCGGGAAGGAGTAACGGCATCATTTCGAAAGGAGCGCATACGTCATGTTGAAGTTGTGTCATTTCTTTTTTGAAAATGATGACAAGTGTTTAGGTTGTAATATGTTGACAGTGAGTCATTTGATGTTTATTTTACAAAATAGAACTAAATGTGACATCGCCTGAACTTGTATGCACTTCTCCCTGCATGTAGGACCAACTATCCTAACCCAAAAAGAAACGGTTTCAAGCTAACAAACTAATCACATACTGCGATTTATTTTTCCAGTGCACACTGCTCTCATAAAAAATACCATTCAAGGACGGCACAAAACTACAATATCTCATGTTGTGCATTCCTGTCACAAAAATCAATGCGCTTCCAGCTTGGATTTTCCATGTTTATTTGAAAAGACACTTTGAAATTTCTTTGTACAGACAATTTGTCACAGTATAAAATAAGAGACCTTCATGGACGTCGTCGTTCTACAACAGTGAGCACAGAAATCTTGTTGACATTACATATTTCCATCAAATTTCATAAAATAAAATTGCATACTTGGAAATACAAAGGACAAATATGCCAAATCACCTCATGATAATACAATGATTATCATACGAATAAGGCTTTAGAGCCGCATAGCGCTACGTGGGCTGCATTCCCAAGCAAGCTATTAGTGATTCAACTGTCAACTTTAATTCTATTCAGCTCTTAAAACTGAACCAAAATGCACCCGTGTGGCTCCACTTGTGCTTCATAAGTTTGAATCTTGCTCCAACACAGGATGGTAGCCATTTTTATTCCTGCTGCCGTCTTCCTCCGGGGCAAAAATGGCCAGCAACCTCTCTTGCTCTCTTTTGGTTTTGGGCAAGTCCTCAGATGGTGTGATGAGCAGCTGGATGCGCTGTAAGAAACGATCAAGAGATGCCGCTATGCGCTGTATGTATTTTAATACGTTATGAAAACACCCAAGTACATTACCTCCCTGAACGTTCCCTGTGTGGTGCTGATCTTATACGCCATCCACAGTGGGATGCAGACCATGGAGGAGAGAGCCAGTAGCCAGCCAATGGCGTAGCCCCACCACGGATACACATACTCGTTGTTGTATTTTAGCGGAGTGTATTTAATGAGGGAGAAGGCAAAAGTACCCTGAGGGGGGACGATCAACGAAACTCATAACTCATCATGTATTTTGTGCCGCAAGCTCAGTAAAGTTGAAACTCACAATACACGTGGCCGGGGTGAAGAACATCCAGCAGTACTTGATGTAAGGCCCAGGACGGTAGCCGATCATGTCTTCGATGTTGTCATAAAAGCGATCAGCACCTGGAGAGTCCCATTTGGGGGGGAGGGGACCAAAAGTTTTTTGTTTTTTTTTAACTTACAATACTTTGCCGTGTGATGGCAGCGTACCGTAGACCCAGGCAATGCAGACAGTCTCAAAGAGGCCCATAAAGAGAAGACACATGCCACTAGCCGCGTAGTAATCAAAGAGCTGGAAGACGTACATGCCACCCTGTGAAAAACAACAAATGTTCACTTCAAGCAGAAATCCCAGGGACATTTCATGAATCAAGCACCTTCTGTGAATTCTGCCACATTTAATAAGTACGATAAAAACGGTCATCCATGGTTATTAGGTAGAGCTACATTCAAAATCAGAACATAGAGACTGAAGCTAAACTTAAATACAAAATGACACTTCCAGCTGTGCTGGGTGTTTTTTTTGCTCGGCAAGGCAGATGTTTTTTTTTTAATATTGACCATCAGCAGAGGCGGCTCCCAGCACTATGAGCTGTATGTTGCATTCCGAGCCCTACCTCCATGAGCATAATGAGGCCCACAAGGAAAGAGAGAAAGACCACAACGAGGAGGAAAAGCTCCCGGCGGTTTTTACGGCGGAAGGTGGCCGGGTACATGTCGACGATGGCGGTCACCAGGCTCTCCACGCACACAAACTAAAAAAAAATAAAATAAAATAAACTTTAATCGTGACAGCGGAACCTTTCATGAATTCACAGGGCAGAGTCAAATCATCTCACCTGACTGTCCAGCCCAAGAAAAACAATCATGATGAAGAAGAGAGCGGCCCACAGGGGAGAGAAGGGCATCATGGTCACAGCACGCGGGTAAGCAATGAAGGCTAAACCCGGGCCTGCGACGGGCAACCAATCAATGTCATGAATTACTCTCGCATTCCAGACAGTATTTTTTAAAAATTGTCTTTTTTTTCCTTTTCACTGGCGCTAAGTAATTCATAAAAGTGGGCTTTAATAAATACATGTGTGGGTGGGGGGGGGGGGCACCGCGTTGCTAATCAACCTCACCAGATTCAGCCACCTCAGAGATGGGAACATTCTGCTCATAAGACATGAAGCCCAGAATGGAGAAAATTGCAAATCCAGCCACAAAACTGGTCCCGCTGTTTAGAAAGCACAAGGCCAGGCAATCTCTGCAACACAGACAATTTACTTCATGTTTGCTTTTTTTTTTTTTTTGCATACCAGATGTTGATACACATGAGTGGCAAAATTGGGCCCTACCTGTAGCAGTTGTTGTTGTATTTGTTATAGCTGCCTAGAGCTGTCAACGAGCCTAAGCAAATAGCATAGGAGAAGAAGATTTGGGTGCCGGCATCCATCCATACCTTAAAAAAAAAAAAAAAAGATAATGTGCGAATCATTAAAAAGTAGGAAAAAATGCAAACAAAATGCAACATGGCATGCAATGGTTACATAATCCAGAGGATGCCAATGCATAATCATTGACGATTGCAGATGGATGATGTTGGTCTTGCTTACTTGAATAATTATTAAACCAAGCTTCCAAGAAACACAACACGGCAGTTTCTAGTGTTTCAAAACAGGCCGGGCAAAAATGCGAGGCCCGTGCGCAACACGCTCTCCTGTTTACCGTCCCGGTTTCCAACGCAGATGGACGCAGCGGGTCCCCCCTCTCCCTGTCGCAGAGCCACGGGGGACCCGCATCTGGTGCATCCTCGCCAGCAGGGGGCACAACACTAAAAGCCTCTAGTTTGGCTTTTTTGACTCACAAAGTTTCGCATCAAGTGCGGCGTTTTGGTACCTGCGGGTCTGCCAGACGTCCTAAATCAGGGTAGAGGTAAAACTGAATCCCGATCCCTGCACCAGGGAGGGTGAGTCCCCTCACCAGCAGCACGATAAGCATCAGATAGGGGAAGGTTGCCGTGAAGTAGACCACCTAAATCGACAAAGAGGAGAAGAAAAAAAAAGCCACCAGCGGTGTCGTCAACCCTAAATAAATCAAAGGGACACTTTTCCACTTCCCACCCACTTTTCCTGTGGATTTGACCCCCTTCCAGATGCAGAAGTAGCACATGACCCAGGCGATGAGCAGACACAGGACCATGTCCCAGTTGAGCGAGCCCATGAACTCGATGCCCGGCGAGATCCTCAGCGCTCGTCTCCTGTCGAGACCAAAAAGAAAAGCGTTCACCTGTGGCACGTGTGCTCCGGCGTCACAACTTGACAACTCACTCCCAGAACTCCATGACCGGAGACGTGGCGTTTTGGGGGATGGTTTGGTTGACGGATGCGTTTCTCCTCTGGAACTCCACGCAGTTTTCTGGGGAAGAAATTCGTCACTCGGAAAGCGTTGCTACGAAACGCACGCATCCGACAACCCCCTTTTTACCCGTGTTCCACGAGTTGTTGCAGGAAGACCACGGCAGGTCCCAGGAGAAGGAGAAAGACAGATAGAACATGCCCCAAGCCAGGACCACGATGTAGTAGAAGTTCAGCAGGGTCACTATCACTTGGGTGCCGTAGCCAAGACCTGAAGAATAGGGATCAGGGAACAAGATACAGAAAAGAATTCTTTAAAATTGTAAGCCAGATTTTAAAAGCATTTTGACTTTGCTTCTGTTTGCAGCCGATTCCATTTCCGTGCAGCATAACGGCAAAATTCCGCTTCACCGCGTTTGCTTTGAACTCTGGGCTCCATTAGCACAGTAGCGGAATTTCAAGATGTATTCTCTCGCTAAATTTAAAAATATGTTAATGGTACGATACAACGTAGATGAAAACTTTTAATGGTGGAACATATTTTGAAATGATTGATATTGGTCTCATTTCTTTTTTTTAGTATCATAAAAAGGGGTGTGTAGACATTTTATAGCCTCTGTTCCATTACATTTACTCATACACTGCTTTTTTTTTTTGGAGTGACCCCCTCCTTGTAGCACACGTACCTTCAAACAAGGGGCTGATTTTTCTCCAGCACGTGACGCCTCCCTGGCTGGTGAACTGGCCCAGGGCCGTCTCCAGGAAGAAGACGGGAACGCCACAGGCGAATAGGAAGATGAGGTATGGGATGAGGAAGGCACCTCAGGGAGAGTGGAGAAAGCAGACGCACATTTATTTCGGGCTTCCATTTGAGCGCTTTTCACTGAAAGTTAAGCCGGATGGGTCTTCTTTCGCCCCGATGGGTGGCCCGGGATGTTTGGCGGCGCGCTCACATTCCCGCCTCTCGGCGGGGACAGCTGCTGTGAGAGCGAGGAGCAACAACAGCTGTGTGACCCTGCGAGGCCCTGACCTTTGACCCCCGCCACCCCGCGGAGGCAGAGTGAGGAGAGTGAGCACACGCCGTTTCTGCAATCACCCCCCCCCCCTCTTCTCCCCCAAAAGTGTAAAAATGAATTCTTTAAAAGGACATTTGCATGCGGAGAAGAAGGGAACTAATTTCCATTGAAACAAAACAGCAGGTGTCGTAAACAACCCTTGGGGGGGGGGCATGAGGGTCTTTGTTTTGTATGGTCTACCTTCTCTTAACACTTACCTCCTCCGTTCTTGTAGCAGAGGTACGGGAAGCGCCACATGTTGCCCAGGCCGATGATGGATCCGGCAACGGACAGGATGAATTCCACCTTGTTGCTCCACTGGCCCCTCTCCTCCATCTTCACCTCCGAGGGGGGCAGCGGCTCCGCTGCCTGGACGGCGACGCCATTGCGGAGGCCCGCCTTGGCAGCGTCCCCTGAGTGGGGGGGACAAGTCAAAAGATTGCAAGTGGATTTTGGACAGAAGCAAAACCGGGCGTCGTTGAGCTTACCCATCATTGAATTTGTCCTTGTACGTCTCACGCGTGCGCTTGCTTCAGGTGGTTTAGCAGTAAATGCTCAAGATTTAGAATTTAAGTACAGAGTTGGGGGGTGGGGGGGAGGAAGGAGGAGGCGGAGGAGGAGGAGGAGGAGGCTCGGGCTTGAAATGCTAAACTTAGGCCAGCCTCCACTGTCTTTGCTATCATGTGGTCGCTTACGAGCAAAGTGCATGGCTTTACACTTGACAGTGGAATTGATGGGGGCCGGACATAGAAGACCACCTGAGTTGCGAAAGGTCTGACCTTGTCATTTGCGCTATTTGTGCATCATATGCTATTGAACAGAAATTGAAATCTGGAGGGCCGATGCTTGAAGCGATTATCACCACTTAGTTCAAAATGAGTGCCAGCCGTTTACAGACCCTTCTTGACCCGAAAGGTCAACGGGATCGAATGCCTGGATTATTAAAAACCGTGAAAAACACGTCCTCGGCATTGACTTTCTATGCCACTGTCGTATAGTGACAGGCAGGACTGAACGATGTCGAAAAATAACCTAATTGTGACTTTTTTTTGCTCAATATCGCAATTTAAGATGCAATTTTTTTGTTTGTTAACAAAGAAGCACAAAATTCATCAGTTTTACAAGAAATCGCCGATGCACTGTACATAAAAGGATGCTTTTGTACGTTACAGTCACATGCAAACGACTCACTCAGACAGAGACGGCAAAAGCGGCTGAGGCGAGTTTGTGCCAGAATGTACCCTGGGCTAAGTTTTGAGTCGCCAACGCCACCTCCTCCTCCTCCTCCTCCTCGGCATTCCTTTCTGCAAAAGACAAAATAGATCAACCGCGCTGCATCTCGCATGATGAAACCATTAAGGTGGAAAAAAAAAAAAAAAAAGACAAGTACCGGTACATCGGTAAACAGCAACTGTTTGACTAGGAATTGTTTATTAAAAGGTGAGAAAACAAAACAAAACAAAAAAAAGACACAAAGCATTATTTTAATTGCTTTTGAGCTATATACATTATAAATAATTTGACTACATTACAACCATTTCGTCCTCCAGATGAGTCTCGGAAGGGCCGCACAGAAAGGAAGAGTCGTTTTGTTGAAACACGACACGTGTTGGCTGATTGAGTGGTGACGGGGCATTGAAAGCGTTGGGAGATCCCCGGGAAGAAGCTGGTGGATGGTTCTCGGGGCTAAAACTCGGCTTCGGTCCAAGAAGGCTGGAAAATATTTGTGTGTTGAGGTTTATGATACAGGAAGTTGAAGAACTAGCTTCGACGTTGAAGCTAGTTCCATCATCCTGGACTGGGCGTTTAAAGTCAGTTTGCGACGCCTGACGTGGTGCTAACTGGTCTGCTGAGGATCCTCCGCCGGGGTTAGACGGACGGCGGCGACGGGGCGGGACCACGAGGCGCCGGCGGCCGTCAGCAGGCTGGGCGCGGCCATCACCACCACCGTTTCCTCGGCCACCTCCACCTCGGCCGCGCCGCCTCCCCGCCTCGGCCCGACGGCCTTGAGGGAGCAGTCCACGCAGATGTAGTCTTCGTTCTCCGCCATTTCGCACGAGACCCCCACGCAGACTTGGTGGAACCACTCGTCGCAGCCGCCGTCGCATTGCACCCAGTCCACCTTTGAGGACGGAAAGGAAGGAAACGTACTTGTCCATTTATAGCTCAAACTCATCTTCACCAAATGATTTTGCAGACTCGCCCACGTTACCGTTTGGCCACTGCGAGGGGCGCGGGGACACCGCTTTGAGAACTAGGGACATACAGTCGAGCGCAACATAGTCACAAGTGCATGTATAGAAAATGACGCCTGCGCGGCAAGCCTACCCGATTGCAGTGCTGCGATTGGCCGCGGCAGACTAGCCATTCGTTAACCTGGTGGAAGGAGCCAGCCGAGCGACTGGGCCTGTTAATATGTGATGTGTGAATCTCTTTTAGGTGTTCTAGTGCTGTTGTCACCGGCGGATATACTGTCAAGTTCCATGAGGTACATTTCAGGAACATGTTTGTGATTAACTTCAAAGCATGCGACAAATATGTCGCTGAAACAAATGGGGATCAAAATTCTTCAGAATTTGAGGATGAGCAGCTTTTTAAAAAAAAAATTACTGGTCAAATGGTTGTTTTTTTTCCAATAAATCTCATTATGAATGCTTTAGTTTTTTTATTTATTGTGAATACAATTTTATAGATACATATATACACACATTTAAAAATATTAACTTTAAACCAATTTTATACAATTTTTCTATTGTACATATTCATTTCTTACTTTATTTTATCATATCATTATGGCTACGCTAGTTTTAAAAAAAAGACATTTTTGGAAAAGCATTTTTCATGAACAAAAATGTTTTCGCAATTTTTGTTTGTTTGACTTTGATTTTTTTTTTTTAGTTCACATTAATAACCCGCCCCCGAGTTTTATAGTCCAAGCACTTAAGCTGGTGGATCTAATCTGTACTTTTACGTGTCAAATATTGCTAACATCACACGCTCTCGTGTGACTTGGGTTAACACGGTTAACATGTAATCCATCAATGTGTCGATTAAAGATCTGCCTTGGTACGATGTGACTTGGGGACAACCTAAACGTGATGCGCTGACGCGTGGAATCCTGAGCGCGCTTCAGAGTCTCTCGGTCCTCACCTTGTCTTTACACGGTCTTTGGCAGTTTTTGGCGGCGCACACGGCGTTCTCGTCGTTGGAGTCTTCGGCACCGGACCACTCGTACTTGGAGGGAATGTCGAGAATCTTCTTCTCCTTCCTCTTCTCCAGTCCCTCTCTGATGGCCTCTGCCTTGGCGGCCGCTTTCTCCTTCCGCTTCCTCTCTTTCTCCTCCTTGGCTAACTGTTTAGCCAGCTGCTTCATCTCCCGGTTCTTATCCAGGCCCAGTTTCAGCTTCTTCTTCTTGGCTTTGCCCCCGAGGCCCAGCTCCTGGCCGGCCCTTTTCAGCTCCTTGGACTTGGGCGGTCGGGCGCCGGCGGCGGACGACATGAGCACGTGGTGATGGTGGTGGTGCTCGGCTCGCTCCAACTTCCGCTTCCTCTTCTTCTCTGAATCCTTGATCTTGATTTTCAGGGACTTCTCCATCGGGCCGTCGTCAGGCTGCGAAAGAGACAAGTCAGAGTAGATCCGGCGAAGCCCTATTTTCTCGTTTTGAAATGGAGAGCAAATTAGCTAACGTGAAGCAACCGGTGGATGCTTCACATCCTGCCCATTTTATACCTCCATAACCTGAAGGAATCTCTCCTCCAAGGGGGGATGCGTGGCCTGCAGGATCCTCCAGATGTGCTGGGTCTCATCGAGAGACACCTCCAGCAGGTCGCCCAGCATCATCAGCTCCTCCAGCTGGGCCTTGGCTTGCGGAGACAGTTCCAGCACCGGCGGCTCCAGACTGCGAGGTACCAGAGGAGTCTTCCTGGGCTGTTTTCTCGGCGTTCCCACATCTGGAAGACATTTTTTTTTTCTTCTTCTTTTAGTATTTTGTGTCATGCCAAACGCTGGTTTGACGATGCCTATGAGAGAAGAGTGACGGCTCACTTTGCACGACAGACTTGGAAGCTGAGGAGTAGGCGTGTTCGGCGCAGAAGGAGGGCGTGGCACTCGGCCACATGTGACTGACCACCTCTTCTGACTTAACCGGGATCTCGTCGTCGCAGAAGAGGTACGGCTTCACTTCGCCCGAGTCCTGGAAAGGCAGCGTTCGGAATTCTACGGACTCCTTTGAACGACGTCATGCGGACGTTTACCTTTGTGTCGTAACCGTACGTCTCCCGGATGTCCTCATCCGAGTCGGTCTCCTCGTCGTCGTAGTCCACGGACTGGCGAGGCGACGTGGCTCTGCTGAAGCCTGACTGCTGGAAGGTCTGGATGTGACCCTAGAAAACACCGATAAGGGCTCCGTCAAATAATCGCTCCGGTTTTTTTTTTCTTTAACCAATCAAACTTAGCGTTCATCTCTCCGACCTGCAAGTCTGGGTTGGCTGCGGCTTTTTGCAGCTCGGCGTTGATGATCTTCTCCGTCTTCTCCCGTGCGGCTTGCTCCACCATGCGCTGGCTCAAAACGGACAGCTTGGCCAGGGCGGACGACAGTTCCTCTGTGGCCAGAGCTCGACGGGCCCGGTCCTGGTAGTAACGTAGGCGATTAGTTCCCCAGTTGTTGTTTTTAAGGCTCATCTCATGTGAGGGGTCCGCGGCCCCCAAAAAGCGCGTACCTGCCAGCTCATCGCCCGCTCCGTCAAACACTGGAGTGCCTCCCCTTCCGGTAGTCTGACGGGAAGCTTCTGCAGCGACACCAGCAGAGACAGAATGGTCTCCAACCTGGGCCGCCTGGATCGTTGACACAGCGGGCAGAGAAATTTGGAGTCCTTGCTGTTGCTCTGCCAACCGGCGCCGAGCTTCTTCTGCGTTCCCGTCTTGGGCAGAGGCACGCACACGCCGTGGAACCAGTCCTTGCACAGCTCGCACTGCAGCATGAAGCCGCTGGCCGTCTTCCGGCACAGGCAGAACTTGACTTCCTCGATTCGGTCGGCCATGGCCATCTTGGCCAGGTTGGCGGCGCGCAGCGAGTGGATGGCCTCCACTTCTTTCTGCTCTTTGGCTTTGAAGGCGGCGACGACGGCCGAGGGGTCTCGCGCCTCGTCCAGGCTCTCATCCGGGTCGCTCAGGATGTCGGGGTCGAAGCCTCCTCGCTCCTTCTCCATGAGCTCCCTCACTCGTTTCCGCTTGCTCTTGCTGTTGCCGTACACGCCGATGTCCACGCGAGGACTGAGAACCTTCAAAAGGCCACGTGAACCATCACAAGGGGGCGTTCGTGGGTTTCATTGCAACGAGGGAACCACGAGGGCACAAAAATAGTCCGTTTTCCGCCCCGCCCACCCATGACCTGAGATACGACGTCTCACCTGCAGTAGTGTGTATGTCGAGTTCTTTTTGAGAAAGGTTCGGCCGGTCCTCTCCCTCCAGGCTCGCGCCGAGGCCACCTGAGACTCCACCTGGGCCAGCGGATCGAGACGGACGGGGATGGAACGCCCCCGAGCCAGTAGGCTCTCCAGTTGCTCCAGGTAAGCGTAGCTACTCCCGCTCTGCGTGTGGATGCAAAGGTCTTCGTCACAGATCCTTCCCCCCCCCCCTCAAAAAAATCGTCACCAAAGCGCCCATTCCCAAAAACCGCTGCTCGGCTCTGCTGCAAATAGTGAAAATCTGCGCGTAACTGAAGCCAACGCGAAAATGGCTGCATCGGCCTGCAGCAGAGGTGTCCAAAATATGGTCTGGGAGCCATTTGTGGCCACCGTCCATTTTTTCGAATCGATTCTGTACCTGAATAGCATCCACCTTGGCGGTCCAGTCTTTGGCTTTTTGCAGGGCTTCTCGTAGAGCCAAAATATTCGGGAGGTATGCTGGAATGTTCCTGGCTTCCAGCACGATGCTTTCCAACGTCACCATGCTGTGTCGAGGCCTTTGTTTCGAGACAATCGGGCAGTAGTGACTCCGCATGCGACTCCACAAGTTATAATTCAGTGCATCGCAATAAATACCTGGCCTGCAAGCAAGCCCGGGCCTTGTCCTCCCATTTCTCAGAGACCGTGAGGATCTCCTGCAGTTCAGCCATCGCCTTCTCGACGGCGTGATGGGGAGCCAGGCCCACCCCGGAATCGATGAGCCGCTTCATCAGCTCCAGCGTGACGCGGTGAGGCTCCGTCAAGGTGATCCGCACCTTGAGAAAGGCAGCAGAAATCATTTGGAGACGTTACATTGTGACAACGTGGACATGGACATAAAAGGGGTTGGTTCGGATTGGCCAACCTCATCGAGCCAACGGGCCTGCTGGAGCTCCTGTTTGAGGCGAGGGAGCTCGGGCAGCTCCACATCCAGGCCGCTGCCCAGGTCCAGGAGGGCCTGCAGCTTGGAGGAATCCGGCAGCTCATCGGCCAACGCGACCTGGGCTCGCTCGTGGAAGTCTTCCACATTCTCGAGTAACTCCTGTAAACACGTGCGAGGTGAACAAAGAATCCTATCGCGCCAACTTTGGGTTTTTTTTTTTCCTGTCATCACGGGGCCGAACCTTCACTTGTCTGGCCTGGCTGATGACGCAGGGCAGCCTGTAAAGCTGCTCCACAAAGGCCTTGAGCTCGTCCACGGTCAGCTTGCTGCGGGTCCGACTGCTCTCAGAACGCAAGCGGCTGCTGTGGGTGGAGGGAGACGGTTACCAGATCTTAAATGGACCAATCGTCTTGCTCGTGACGTCGCCTTACCTGTGTCTCTGCTTGCGGCTGAGCAACATCTGGGCCACGGAGGAGCAAGTCTCGGCCTCTTTCACCATTTCTCTGAGGCGACGGAAGAGAGAATTTTCCGGGTACTTCCTGTCTTCTGCGTCCTCCAGCAAAACCTTGAGCTCAATGAGGTCTATGTGAGACAGAAGGCACATATTCATTCGGGCTGCAATTCACAATTATTATTATAACTCTGGTCAAGAGCAAATTATAATCAGAGATGGCTTCATGGACACATTCCTGTTTTGTTTTTTTCTTTTTTTTCTTAATTTGAGCTGTAAAAGCTCACGCGATACGGATTTCCCCATGAATCATTGAGGTGGAAGATAGGGAGCAACCTTTCTTGTTCTTCTGGTCTGCAGCCAAGGCTTCGTTGATCCTTTTTGCCCAGGTGTCGTATGACTGCGCACGATTCTTCACACCCTGCAGCATCGCCGGAAGCTCCTCCAGATCGTAGCGATACCTGAACGTGAAAACTTCTACCTAAGCTTTGCGGGATGCCGGGAAAGTCGTGCAAGCAAAATCGGAAGAGCTTGCCTGAGGCACTTGTTGCTGAGAGGGCAGTCGCAGAGATCTGCTGCATGGTGGAGACAAACCAGCCGATCGGGACAACAAGAGCAGGTGAGCGCCGACAGGAAGCAGGTGGTCTTGCACTTGTGGCACTGGCGCTCGTCGTCCGGGACCAGCTCAAAAACTTCCTGCTCAGAAGACAGCACCCCCTGCAGGCAAAGGACAACGAGTCATTTGTGATCGATAACCTGAGCGGGCGAACGGGAATCTCAAAACGTTCAATAAGTGCCATGCCATTTCTTGGATTGCGTTTCTAAGCCGAGTCTCCTCATCCATCATTTCCCCCATCTCCTTGACAACGGCCGCGGCCAGCTCCACGTCCAGGCTCTCCGGATCGGCGGCCATCTTGCAAAGCAGCTCGTCATGCGAGAAGACGCAGTAGCGCCGAAGGCGCCGGTAGTGGGCCACGCACTGACGGCCCATTGGTAACTGGGAAGGACGGATCCAGATTCAGATCGAGAGGGAAGTTATTCCGCAGTGTTTACGGGATGGAGGAAACCTCACCCAGTCAGCGGTGCAGAAGTTCACAGCCTCTGCAAAATTGTAGCCCTGGTTGAATCCGCTGTGGTAGGCTCGCGGAAAGGTGACCACAAACTCCCCTGCGCACTGATTGGTCCTGTACACCTACAAAAGGGATCAAACCACACACACTTTATAAAAAGCAGCGCAGTTAAAATAATAATAATAATAATAAATCATCATCATAATGATCTGTGCATTTTCTAGTTGCACACTGTCGACTGTTTTTTTATGGCCAGCAGATGGCGGCATTGGGTCTATTTTGGTAGATCAGGTTTGTAATATATTTTGGTTCTTTAATGAAATGACCGCTTGTTCCATAAAGTTCTACTAACAAATGAAGTGCCCAGGGAGCTTTGGTTACAAATAAAAACATTGATGCTTGAATCCGATACCTTTCTAAAAGTCCCCATCTTTAACTTGCCATATTGAACCACAACTTTTGCAACTCGAACGAGCATGATCTAGTGTCAGGGTCACATACAGGCACGCCGTGCTCCATGAGGATGTTGGGGTTCATGATGGTGACCAGCTGATGGAGGAGGTCCGGCTGCGACTGAAACAGCTCCGGAGCCAACTTTTTCATCACCGCCTCGAGCTGCTCCGCCGCGGACGCCGGCACTCCATACCAAGTCTTGGGCTCGCCCCTGATGTCGGAAGACAAAAGTTGCAACTGTTTTGTTGTTTTTTTGGGCCATGGGTGACGGTGACCAGCGTCTTTTCAACAATCTCACCAATGGAGGAAATTAATGGAGTAACTCCAGTGGTCCTCGATGTGCCAGCAGAAGGAGGAGAAACACATGCCGACATAGAGCCAGGGCACCTTCATGCCTGAGATGTCCACGTTGATGTGCGTGAGGACCGACTGCTCCAACACTGGCATGTTGTTTAGATTCCATCCAGAGTTGGCGTACTCCTGACGGGAACAGCAAAAGATGCGCCATTTAAACAAAAATGGGAGTCCGTTATGCGCAAAGCCGTCTCGTTTTGAACTCACCTCCTCATCTCCCAGGAGCCTCCTCTTGCCGTCTCGAACGGGGAACCCGCTGCCCACATCCTTGGAGCTGATGTCGGCGCCGTACTCCACGATGACATCCTCCTCGATGCTGCTCACCAGGCGCCAGAACTCTTTCTCCACCAGCTCGGTGGGCACCATCTGTGAAATGAAAACCAACTCTTAGTACAACGCCGAGATCACAAAGTACTGAGATCAATTTAGTGCTTGTTTAAAAAGCACTTTGTGCGGAGGAGGTTTTTTTTTTTTTTTTACACACATGGACTGGCATGTTGAAATAGTCCGACTTGAACTGGTCGGCCATCTCTCCGAAGCTCTGGAGCGAGTATTCCCTCACAGCCTGCTCAAAGCCAAACGCCTCTCTGGGCTTACTGCACTCCTACGTAGACAAAAGTGGGGTGGGGAGAAAAATTTAAAAAAACACATTGGAAGAAAAAAAAATACAGACGGGAAAAATCGATCTGCGTAGTTGTGCGCGTTTTACCTCTGCGACACACTTGGGGCAGCGCCAGTCACCTTTGGGCACATCTTGCAGAGGTGGAATCAGGCAGAAGGTGTGGTAGCTGTCGTCGCAGCCGTCGCACAGCAGGAGGCGGTCCTCCTCGTCGCCACGTCCGCACATCAGACAGAAGTAGAGGTCGATCTGGGAGAGCGTCATCTTCAAGCACGGAAAGCAAAAAAAAAAAAAAAAAGCCCGCCACAAAACTGCAGTGCCACACTCACAAAGTTGACTTCGAGCGTCTCCTTGCGCGGTCTCATTTTGATGGCGAAGGCTTGAGCTTTCAGGTGACGATGTTTCTTGTAGCCGTCATCTGATAGGGAGCGGAAACGTTTTAGGACGATGACTGCATTTGACGAAATCCAAATATTTCTCACCTGTCGACACAATTTCCAAGTCCACCAACTTGGGACTGCTAGCAAAGAGTTTGAGGCCTTTGGGCTCTTTGTTTTCCCTCTAGAGAGAACAACAACAACAACAAAAATCAAGTGAACCTTTTTCGAAACTTCTTTTGGTTTCAGTACTTTTAATTGTGTAACAATCAGATGAATATCGGACAGTGGAGCTTTTGTTTTGGCATTGAAAAATGTCGACATATTAAGAGCATGCATTTTCTTCATCTTTAAAGAGCATTTTTTTTTGTCTGACATTTGGTTAGGAAGTGTGTGGTCCAAAGTGTGACCCCCTCCCCTCCCTCCGGTGTTTTAAGTTGCTGCACCAGTTTATGACGGCGTGTACACTAATAGCCAAGGCATAAAATGCAGTTCGGAATTTGAAAGTATCGTGTTTAAAAAAAAGTTCTATTATTGGGTGCACTATAAAATGCAGTTTTACAAGCGTCACTCCTTCTCGATCCCCACCTCCGACTTAAGTCGCCTCGAGCGTCTTTCGGCCAGAGGACGCTCTTTCACCTGCGCCGCACCAACCTCTCCGTCTTTGTCCTCGTTTTCCTCTGGGTCGTCCTCCTCCGCCGCCTCCTCGCCAACTCCCTCGTCCACTTCCTCAAAGTCGTCTCCCTCCTCGTATAGTTGCTGGATGCCCTAACCGAAGGCAAAATGGGAGGATTTAAATAGAAATTTGAACAAATACATAAAAAAGCAATAATGGAGCGGCCTTACAGGTACAGTGGCCCCCGACTGGAAGAGCTCATAGGGGTAAAGGATCCTCTCATAGTGGGAGCGAAGGAGTGAGCCGGTGCCTTTCCCTGGCGGGAAGCCCATTCGGCTGCTCACTTTGGACCACCTCTTTTCTTTACACGCGGTCACAAAGCCCCCTTCGGATGACACAACCTGAACATGTGCAAAACATTTTTCCACTAATAAATCGAATCCATCCATCCCTTTCTCTGAAGCGCTTTATCCTCACGAGGGTCGGGGGCATGCTGGAGCCTATCCCAGCTGTCTTTGGCCTGTAGGCAGGGTACACACCCTGGACTGGTCGCAGACTAATCGAATGGAATCGGCTCCAGGTTTACCTTGCTGAGTTGATACAGGTCCAGGATCTTTCGCTCCACGTGTGGGAAACGAATCTTGCATCCTTGCAGCTCCCAGAACTTTGCTATTTGATCCAGGAAGTTGAGCTTTACCCGAGTGAGTGCCTGGACCCAAAAGGAGAGAAAATCTGAACTGATAGGACAGCACGGGTCCACACCGCCCACCTATTCCAATCATCTTCATTTTCCTCATGCATTCCAATAAACTAGGTTCCCAAAACCCTATTAATGGGAAATTTTGGTTAATTTAAAAAATGCTGCGATACAGTCCCATCCAAACGTATTCCAACAGCAGGGTCAATGCTTTGTTTATGTTGCATATTGAAGACATTTGGGTTTCAAATCAATGAATGCATATGAAATAAAAGTTCACAATTTCAGCTTTTATTTCATGGTACCACACATACTACTTCACACATTTTGACATGATGATAACAAACTCACCTCAAGTTCATTCAATCTTTGTACGCGAGGCGTGAACCGGAAGTGACGCACGTCGCACGCAAACGGGGGCTGCCAGTCCTTATTGAAGATGGGGGACAGTAAAAAAAATAATAAATTACTTGACGCATAAAAGTAAAATAAGAGGCTTGACCACGGTGACTTTTCCTAGCCAGTGGCGCACGACGTTTTGAGGAAATTGTGACTTTGAAGTGGGATGTGGTCCGTCCTCACCCTGCCCACTTTTTCATAACTGTTTTTTTTTAAAGTTTGGTTTTAAAGGTCCTCTTTCCTATAAAACAATAATCGTACGTTCAAGGTAATTGCTCAAATTTCTAAAGGTTGCTTTTGGGCCTACGTACCCGATGACAATAAAGTGAGGCGTGACTGGGCTACCTGAGGCCCAACGTCGAGTTGACGTTGCTAACGTAAATTAGCTAGCTGAATACATCAAATGTTGAGTGGTATTCCTCACCATTTTCCATCTTTTGTGGATGGATGGAGAGAGGATTTCGGGGGTGCTGATATACGAATACGCCATGTTAAATAAAATGGAAGAGTTTGACTGATGGGGTACACAACAGAAGCCTTGTGTGACCTCTAATTGGAATGATGGGAAGTGGTCCTGTTTTTCTAAAAACAGGCCGACAGAAGAAAAAAATAATCCACAAGATAGACAATAAGTGGAAATATTATTATATGTTGTTTTCGTGGGTGTTTTTCAGTTTACCTGCGGTGGTCTGATCTTGCAGATGCCAGTTTTCTCGGCGACGGGTCGGATCTTGTTGATAAATCCAAGAGGGTCCGAGAAATCCTCCCAACTTGGCTCAAAAACGGGACATTCAGGGGGTGGCACAAACTCACCGATTGCAGACATGTTTGGTTTTTTCCTCCCCCGGCGACAAGAGAATTGTGTTATACTAAATATTCCCAAGTTACTTTCACCAGGCCATGACTGGATCCAAATGTTCCTCGTCGCGTGGAACTTCCTCCATCATCTTCTTTGTGTAAATCACGTCAATGACGTTTGGGATCAGAGGTGAAATGGAGATTTTTGGACGTTACTCCAGCTCGGATTCATGCAAAAAGCTTGAATTTGTGGCGCTTTGTCGCCTCTCCTACAGAGGACAGAGGCCACTGTCAGTCCAAAACGCCATAACACTTCTTCTCTCACGGCGCGTATCTGCAGCTTGGGTGAGTGGACGACTTGATCCACAAGTTGATTCCCAAACACACACAAGTTCTTGGAAATAGAAAGAACACAATCCAGGATAGCGACGTTAGCTGTGGGTGCTAACCTAGCTCGGTGTGTGTACCTGAGTTACACATGATTTCTTCGCGATGCTGTACTTCAATCAACTTGACTCTCGCCGAGAAGCGTATGCCCTCTTGAGGTATTCCCCCGCTACTGATAAAAATCCATCATTATGCATCCAAATAGGTGACTATCGTACATTGTTGATAGATGCCTCCATTTGCCTCCGCCATTCATTGATGCGTACGGGAAACTAGCACCGAGGGGCGAATTTAGTTAGCTTAGCTACTGAACGTTGCGCAGCTAACGTTGGCTAAAAACGTCGCTTTCCCTGGATTTATTTGACATATTGTGATTACAAAAATGTTACTCGTCGCGGTTAAAATGTAAAAAATGAACTGTTATTTTTCTGATGTCACTTTTTATTAATTTAACGTCGCCTGTCGCTGTTGTTGCCACGTTAGTCGTGCTAGCGCCTCTTGCGGCGCGGAGGCGGCATTGACGTCCACAAACGGTTAAAACAAAACAAAACAAAAAACTTGCCGGAAAAAAAAGAGAACGGGATTGAAATGATAATTTTGTACTTGTTTTATTGAATGCATTGTACAATGTCAAGCAATGTACATTCGTACCCTGTTGTCGATGCCAAAACAAAATCCACACTCATCGTGTATTTGTTTGTTGCTAGGGGAGGGGTATGTCTGAATTGCCATGAAGTTGGTTCAATTTAGCATTTGTCACTTACCGTTTTAAAAATGCCTTTCAGCTCTTGCAGTGATTTTTTCGCGTCCATGTGTCTGCGGGATGGTCCGCACCTAGACGTCCAGAAGGTGGCAGCAGCCTTCCGAAGCTCCGGGGCGCAGTCGCCATCAACCTGGCGCGTCTGCGGCGGCACTGCTCGCCCACACCGGTGGTGGAAGTCATCCCCTGCGCCTCGAGGCTTGTCATTTTCTCCGTTTGCTGCGAGTGGGTGGTTTGCCCTCTGTGGTTTGTCGCATTACTGGCGGACCAGGAGGAGACGCTCCCGGGTGGGACGGAGTGTCGGCCCCTGCTGTCTTTGGGCCCAGACATGCAACTAAATGCCCTGTGGTCGGGCATTCCAAAACTCCTCCAGAGCGTCCTTCAGACAGCCTTGACCAAAATATCAGATCCTGCCATCCTCGCCCTGCCGTCACAACATCACACGGAAATATGTTTACAATGTCACACCATGCTCACAATTGATTCTTGCCTTAAGTTTACCGAGTTGATGTTTTTTTTTCACAATAGCATAAAATGTCGCAAGGAGAGCCTTGATGAGTTGGATTTGTCAAGTTATACTTTATATGTAAACATGAATAAATCATTACAAATCTATGTATTATTGACACAGCTTGAATGATGTCCCAGCAACAATAATAACTTGCACAGCCACGTGCCAACTCAAATGTCTCTTTAATTAAAGCACAGATGAGTAGCGTTGCTATTCGGTGCTTTATATGTCCAGGGATTTGGGGAATAGACCTGCATGTTTTTTGTTTTGTTTTTTAATCGGAGTTATATATAACTAAGGCATTTTTCCCCAGCATCGGCAGCTAAAAGCCCAACAGTGCACGACAAATGTTCCAATTGAGTAAACGAGATAACATGATTTTCATTGAAGAAATCACAGTGTGCAAAGTCTGAAAGGTTTGTGAACCATTATAATAGAGCCTTCAATTTAACTTCCTCTATGTAAAAGGACACAATCAGTCGTCAGTCGTAGGATTTGTTTGTTGCCACCTGTTACATGGGGCGAAGCTGGCCAAGGTCCGAGTTGGCAGCAGAAAGGTCATCAGTGGCCTCCATTTGAGGTTGTTGTTGGAAGTGGTCAGGATGCTGTTTCCCCTCTTCGACCGCTCACACATGAATGTTGTCATTATGTTGTGTGCGGCAGCGGTCCGGAGTGGTACGTTGGTGTAATGGGGGCGGGGGGCGCTCCTTCCAGGGCCTCTGCCCTTGTATGGTCGTTCCGCTGTTGTTATTTACGTTCCGCGCGAAGACTGCGCTTTACGTTGTCAGAGCCTGTGGAAAGTAGTTCATTTGGGTTTCTTCTTTCGGTTATTTACAATCTGCATACGACCGTGCAGATTCTTCGCCGTTGCTTACCTTCAATTGTCCCGCGTCCCGATGGAGTCGCTGGTCGGCTTTCGGAGTTTTCGGAGTTTGCTTTCCGAGGTCCCATCTTCTGAAGTACCGTACACGCTTATTTCTAGTGACGTCATAGGACTGCACCATTTTAGGACGTTCGGTGCTTCCGGGGAAAACGGCGCACATTGATGACTGGAACTTGTTTTCTCGTGAGAGGCGTTCAGGCGCATCGCGTGAAAGGGTGTGGTTGTGATTCCATGTGAAAAGTGAGACTTGGCAGACGGCAGGGAAGCCTGTTGATCATCAACTACACATGAGAGTCCCGCTACCGTAATCAATGACTCATCAGGATTAACCATCCTCGCTGTTAGCTTGGTCTCATTATCTCATGCAATGTGTGCACCAATTTTTCTCTCCTGTTTTTATTTCAACACTCAGTCCAATCGGTTTCGAATCAAAGTGGCATGTGGGCTAAATGCCGACGCCTCGTTTCCCCCAGTGAAGGGCTATCGATTTAGCTTGACTGCATTCCAAGCGCTGCAATGCGGTCAAAACCCGTCCGATGAGTGCCGGGGTGTCGCGCCCCCTCTTGGACACCAGAGGGGGGCAGCCGAGTGATCGAGCGAGGAGTCCTTTGCCACATATTATCTGAACCGTTTAATCCTCACAGGGGTCGCGGGCGTGCTGGAGCCTATCCCAACAGTCTTGGGGCAGGAGGTAGGGTACAGCCCGACAACCGCAGGCCCACGTCGACAAACAACAAGCATTCACACTCACAATCACAACCCAGGGCCACTCGGAGTGAGCAATTAACCTACTGTGCAAGGTTTTGGAATGCGGGAGGAAAATATTTGTTAGTTGCTCTCCAAAACGGAGCTCTTGCCAAACGCTTTGCTTAACTCCCGGGTCGGGTGTGGATTTCATCCGGCGGAGGCCGTGACAGAAATAAACGGTCTGATCTTTGTTGTGCTGGCTGAGTGACAGCTCATCTCTCTTCTCGCGCCTCCACGACTCTCCGTTCCCCCTCGGCCTTGATCCGCCGCTTCGTCCGCCGCCTCGTTCTTTTCATCCCGTGGGGTGAGAACGCAAAGCGTGGCGGAGCAAATGTGCCAGCGGGATTCTTCACATTCTCCCAACCCGGCTTGGCCCCGGTGTTGGGTTCCCGGGAGGGCGCTGGAGGAGCAATCGGCTAACGACTCACCTCCTGTGATCTCTGCCTCGTCCCACCGCCATAAAGCAAATCATCGACTTTTGCCACTGAGCACCAGGTGTTGCACTTTTCAACCAAGTGGTCCAGTCCAGTTTGGCTCAGAGTGGTCCAGTTTGGATGAAACAATGGGGAGCTTCCTTCTGAAAAAAAAAAGTAAGCCAGAGAATAAAAAATTGCCACCACAGTATGGCGTCTTGGGTGGTTCGTCTGACATATTGGGTCTCAGAGTCATCAAAGTAGGAGTCGTGTTGCGTTCAAGGACATCAAACTGCTGCGTCACAAGCAGCACAAAGTCACCTCCACCTTGCTGAGTCAGCCGCCGCTTCCCGATTTGGCAACGGACACCGAGCGAGAGTAGCGGATGCACGCACCCCTTGCTGAGGCATCATGACTGGGAAAGACCCGCATCGCTGGTCGCAACCGGGAGGCATGAAAAAAAAAAGGACCCCCTTGTTTATTATTGGCTTATTTATTTCTAAGTGGCACATTAGGGGTTTTTTTCTCAGGCTGATGAAATAATCATCAGCTGACTCAGCAGGAATTCCAACCTCACCCTCCAGGCATCTGGAAATGCCATGCGGTCTATTTGCTCGTTTATTTATTCATTCATTATTGGCCACCGCATAGGCGCGGCCTGAAAAGTTGAGGTCAAAAGTCGTCACGTCATCCAATTAAAACAAACTCGTCCAACCGACCCCCAATAATTATTCCTGCGATTGTCTGCCTATGCCGAGCATTCCGATCTCAATCGGGCGAAATCGCAGCTGCCGCGCCAATATCTCCCTCTTAAAGCCCGACTTAATCGGGCGCTCATCGCGTTGGATCCACTTACTTACACTTTCATAACGCCCTTTGAACGGCCCATCGATTGGCCGCGCGCGTGCGCTAAACGCTTTGCTATAATTGCAACCGAGACAGCTGACGGCGGCTGTCCGTCAAAGTCGTCGGGATGCTCTGACTCAGTCTCCCCAAGATGGTTTTACATGCAAACGAGCGGCGGCATCAACGAACCCCCCCCCCCCCAACTCCCCTCAGGTGCTCATTAAAAGTGTCCACTCGGCATCGATTTGGGTGTCATTGGTTGACAGTGTGGCTTCTTGTTTGCCTTTTCAGGCGTTTGGCGGCCTTGGGCAAAGCTAGCACACACACACACACACATACACACACACACACACACACACACACACACACACACACACAAAAATCTGTCATTAAAAGATGACCCACTGGAGTCGGTCGGCGTGATTTTAAGTCGATTGTTCTCGAGCGCTGAGGCGTTTCTGGCTTGGTTGCTGTGGCAACAGCACAAGCTTTTGCCTGCTGGGAATATCCCCATGTATGCAGCACCCCCCCCCCCCCCCCCAGGACGGAACCAAACATATACGTATCTATTTGGAGCATTGCACCTGCACTGGCGTCTATGCATTCTACACATTTTATGTGTTCCAAATGTTTGCATGAGGAAGTGTGGCCACAACCTTCCGGTCTAAATCAGGCAGTCATGCAGGCACACATGACCCCCCCCCCCCCCATTCCCAATTTGGACTGCGGACACCGTACCCGTCCTGCCATTCCGTTGCACGATTACTCAACCGCAATGAATGTCACCCCCCCATCCTGGCCTCCCATCCTCTGCGCCCAGAACAAGACAGCGAGACGACCGAACGGCGGATGTCCTTTTGCTTCCTGTCATATTGCCACATGGATGCGTCCGAAGACGGCATTGACACAGCCGCTGCGGCTTGATGCATTTAGATAATTAGGTCGCGCCGAACTGCTTTCGAGTGACTCTCAACTGTTCAGTTTCCTGCCAATGAAAGCGGCAAATCATTTCCGTCGTTGTTCTTGCAGATATATTCCGTCAAGGTGGCTTTTATTTTGAAAGTCAAGGAAACCGTCTCTCTCGTGTTTTGCGTTGGCTTGGCTGGGTGCGGAGGTGCAGCACCCCCAACGTGCGCATCACAAGTGCCTCTCCGGGACTCTTGGAATACTCCCGCCTCCCCCCCCCTCCCTCCCCTTTTTTTCTCTTTATCCTTTGTAGTCCTCCTGCCGTCTCACACTCAGTGACTCAGTGTTTGAGGTGGAGTTGGGGGGTCCGCAGCGGTGATGTCACGCCGCTGAGGGATGAGCGCGTCAGGAGCCAAGGTGAGTTGGTAAGCTGTCATGCGCCGCGGAGTCCCCCCACCGGCCGGCGTTGCCCGCGAACGAGGCGGCGAAAGATGCTCATCGCCGGCGGTGCCACTCCAAGCTCGGACGCGTTCCCTCCCGCAGCTGCCGCCGCTCGGATCCCGGGTCATGGCGCCTTGAGCCGCCGCCTCGTCAGGCCCGTCACCGACCTCCGCCGCGATGTCACAGGACGACGAGAAGTAGTGCGAGGAGCGTTTCGAAGGCAGGTGTCCGCGTGCCCCCCGCGGCTGCGCGCAGCCGGCTGCAGTCAGGGCGCCTCTGCAGGATGACGCTGCCGGCCGCGCTGGTACTCTGGACTTGCGTGTGGGGGGCAGTCGCCCCGAGGAGCGGCGGGGCCAACGGCACTGAGGCGGAGAGGCGCTGGGAGACGCTGTTCTCGCGCTCCTATCTGGGCCTCGCGGGCAGGGGGCCGCTGCAGCCCGACTGGCAGAGCGACTACCTGCGGGGCGTCAAGCGAGTGCGCCGCCTCTACTGCAACGTGGGCATCGGCTTCCACCTGCAGGTGCTTCCGGACGGCAGGATCGCCGGCGCGCACCTCGAGGATCCGCACAGTGAGTCGGCTTCCGCTCCCGCGTCGAGGCTTTGCGCGCGCAGCAGCAGCACCTGCCACTCACAATGAGGATGATGATGATGATGACTTGAGGCGCTCTTCTCCAGGTCTTATCGAGATTTCCAGCGTGGAGCGAGGAGTGGTCAGCCTGTTCGGTGTCAAGAGCGAGATGTTCGTGGCCATGAGCCGCAGGGGGAGGCTGTACGCCACGGTGAGCGTGCGCGCGCGCGCGTTAACTAGAGCGCCCAATACGTGTATACAACTGCGCCAAAACTAACCAAATACCCCTGGATGGCAACTTGTCAAAGTTTGAGAGCGATTTTTGCAAGCAGAACTTGCTACCCCCCCACCCCCTCGCCCCCGGCTCCTAACCGGCTCCGAGATGAGCCCAAAATGGCAACTTTACGAGTGTCGTGTTATTAATATTCCGGCACGCCGCGGCGTCGCATGTCCAAAACGTTCCCACGTATTTATTTATTTCTTTGGGGCAAGTGACACCCGCCACAGAGATCCAAAGATGACCTCATTCCCTGACTTCAAACAAGAACTTTTGGTCCACGCGCCTTTTTTTTTTTTTTGCAAGAATATGACCTTAATTTTGAGTTCAAAAATATTTGGACGCTTAACTTAATCATGCCGTGGCGTTTTTTAGATCAGCTTTCTTTCGACCTGCTCATGTGCATTTTATTTTATTTTTTTTCTCTAGAGGCTCTTTGGCGACGAGTGCAAGTTCAGGGAGACGCTGCTGGCCAACAACTACAACGCCTACGAGTCTTTTGTTTACAAGGGCTTCTATGTGGCCCTCAGCCGGCACGGGCGGCCGCGGCGAGGCGACAAGGCCGGCACCGCCGCCACCGGCACCCACTTCCTCCCTCGGTTGTGACTGACCCCGCCGACACCGACGTTTGCACATGCTGATTTTTGTTTTAATTTTATTTTCTTCCAGGTAAAACGACGCCAATGAACTGCGCAGATGTTGATTGTGTTATCATATAAATATATACGTGTATATTTGGAGAGCTCTCTTTGTATATGGATGCCATACTGTGCTGATTTCGGGGCCTTTGCCACTCTCACTTGGTGCCTGCAACATTTACACTATATGGACACGCCTCTCAATCAATCTCATGATAAATCTGTCCAAAAGTCTGGGAACAGGGCACAAAACAAGAAAGCATGCTTGGATGAATTTGCTGTGCACAAAAATTCCCGACAAACAAAAGTCACTTCCGACGGTAAATGTCCGTGCATATCTGTCTGCGTGATACTGCCCCCAAGTGGCCAAGGCGCGCACATCAAAAGGAGCAAAACAATGTCCACGAACTGCGGCAAAAAACGTTTCATTTTTCAACTTCGACGATTGTTTGTTTTCATAACGTACAATATCATAGCATGCTTGAAAAGTCAGTTACAAGCGTGGCGACGGGACAAATTGAACGTGTACCTCAAGGCACCATCGTCCATATAGTGTACATTGCGGACACGGGGAATGTGCTTAAAATGGTCCTTATTTACCTCAAAGCACCAAGTTCGAGGTGAAGGATCCATGGAACAGGCTCGCGTGTGCGCGCGCGAGTGACTTTAAACGCACTCCTTTTGCTGTATGATTTAAAAAGGTGCCTTGGCGCTGACACTCAAGGCCCCCTTGAACTTGCCTGTAAGAGACACTCGGGTCAGGCAAAAAATAGGAATGACGAACAGGAGCGGCCCTCGAGTAAGGGGAGGGGCGGGGGGGGGGGGGGAGTCAAAGGGAGACGATCTCCTGGTCTTTGTGCTGCAATTAGATCGATTAAGTTATTTACAAGCAAAAGGGGTGCCCAATGAAAAGCAGAGTGAGACCTCCGTACTGTAGATTAAATGCAAACAGAGTGGGACCTCCAAACTCCAACGCAATCTCAGACACTGCTTGACTTCCAAGTTGGTAAAACTTCAAAGCTATGTCCCATGGGGGGTGGGGGGGACGCCTTATCCGTCTCACCTCAACCTCTCTGCGAGCAGGAGAAGAGAAGTGGCAGTAAAACAGGCCAAAATCCAGATGTCACCATTAGCAATAATTACAATCATCATCATTTAAAAACAGACTACGCTCTCCATGTCGTCACACAACCAAATTGGGCTAAATTCCATGCTAATTTTGTTAGCATCTGCTCGGCAACGTGTATACGAACTCGTACTGAACACCATTTCAGTGGTGTGTTGGGACTTTGAGGGCACCATTGCATACAATACATTGCTCAAATGTTAGCGCACATACAGGTAGCAGCCACTGTTGCATGTGATGTCCAATGAACAAAAACACAATGTGGAAATAGTGCAAAGTTACAAATGAATTCAGGAGCTTTCTACGTTAGGAGACACGTCATCAAATTTCAAGATGTCGCCTCAATGTGTGAGTGTGTGAGGTGGTGAGAAAGCATGTGCCCTTGGCCTTTTCCCCCAATGTGTGTGTGTGTGTGTGTGTGTGTACCGCAGTAGCAGCCAGCAGCTTTCGCATGCAGGATACAGTAAAGGACAATGCGGAAAGGCGATCAAGTCATCGATTTATTTATTTTTTTGTGCCTGCGCTAACTGGGGTCTGGAATAATTGTTCTTGCAGTATTGCAATATTCTGGCGGCAACCTATTATTGACTGCGTAATTAAAATGCCATCAATAAAAGAATCTGGATCGAAAAGAGTGATGCTTCGCCAGTACAAATTTGTACTCTTACGCTTGTGCGCCTCCACCTGCCGCCTTGGTTTGTCACTTAAAACTAAAAATTAAATGATTAGGAAAAAAAATACATTGACTGACCGTCGAGAGAGCAAAGCAAGTTGGAGTCTTATTTTTGTACGCATGTGCTGTGCACAGCACTCCTCAGATAATAAAAACTTTGGAACAACTCTCTGCTGCCCCCAGTGTCGACTCGGGCGACTCACACTCACACTTCATTTCAATGCATTTTGAAAACGATACAAAGGATTCAAAAAGCTGAAATAAAGTTCGCGTTAACATACTGTCTATCCATGCATCCATTATCAGATCCGCAAATCCTCACAAAGGTCGCGGGTGTACTGGAGCCCAGCCCAGACCAGCTGTATTCGGGCAGTAGTCCTGACTAACTCGACCCTAACGTCAGCAAGAGCGCCACGAGAACCAATACAAGAGTTGGATTACTCTGAAATTATATTTTGATTGAACTTTTTTACGGTGGAGCTGAGTTCAGGAAGGGCGCCATCTGCTGGCTTACCAGAGCAACTGTTGGTCAGGTACATCGAATCTTTCTTTTGTTTTTTTTCCTAACAGCAAATGAAATCACACTTCAAATTGTAGCTTGTGTTTGTTTATTTAGCCACCGGAAGACATTTCCTGTGTGAGGTGGGCAGGCAAGAGTCGAAAAAAAAAATAAGAACGCCTCCCAAGCAACAAGTGCGGTGGCCCGGGCGGCGGGTCTAAACACGCCCAGGTGGAAGTGGCCCTTCCGCCGCTGCAAAGCCGCACATCTGCGTTGGTGGACGGATGCGAGCAAGGGTGGCGCGGGGGTCCTTTAAAAAGCATCCGTGCGGCAGCCCGTCTCCAGACAACTCGCAGCATGGGCCTGGTGGCAACTCTCCGCTCGGGAATGGAGGACGCGCAACGCCGCCGCCGCCGCCGGTGCCGGCGGAGCGTGCCGACCTGGATGCTCGCCCTCGCCCTCCTCCAAGGCGTCCCCGGCGGCTGCGCGGCGCCCAACCAGTCGCCCCTGGTGGGCTCCAACTGGGGCAGCCCGCGGAGGTACGTGCACCTGCAGACCTCCACGGAGCTCAGCAACTTCTACCTGGAGATCAAGCTGGACGGCACCGTGCGGGGAAGCACCAGCAGAAATCCGTACAGTACGCGTCACGTGTCCGTCTCTCCTCGCGCGTTTTTGTCGTCCTGCCGCCGTTGACGTTGCTGCCTTGGCGCAGGCGTCGTCATGCTGAAGGCGGACAGCAGGGAGCGCGTCGCCATCCTCGGCGTGAAAAGCAGCCGCTACCTGTGTTTGGACCCGCAGGGGACCCCCTTCACCTCAGTGAGTCGCCTCATGCTCCTCTGACGTCACAGTCGTCCTGTTCTTTTCGTGCAAACCTTTTTGAGGTATTCAATTCAAGGAAATCCAAGATAACGACAAGCGGGGCCAAATGTAAACACGGGAAAAACTTTGCATAATTAAATTTATACAACTGGGAAGGATTTTCAAAAGTACATTGCAGGCGGTTGAAAACAATTGCATACATACGCGGAGGCTAATAAACATTGCAAGTATTGAGGGGTTGAGGAAATCATGTTGAAGCAGGGGGCGTTCACAGGTCAAAGGCCAAGGGGGGCACCAATAGGGTTAAGGTTTTCCTTCCAAGTTGGTTCAAGTACGGTCAGGGTTTCATTCCAGGGTTTAAAGCGGAGATCACGGTTTCCAAATTGCCATCGGGGTTCAGTTTCAGGTTTGAAAGTAGGATTGCGACCTCTTGCGTTGGCTTACAATTTCGGGGTTTCAACCATCCACGATTCCGGAAAGGTAGAGCACAATGCGTCCGGAGGCGTGATCCGCTTTCACTCGACGAAGACGACCGCATGAATCAAAGTCACGTGCTGCAGCCGGGGCGCTTTTTCTCTCTCCCGCGCACGCAGGCCGTGTGTCTGCGCGACGACTGCGTGTTCGAGCACAGACTCCTGGAGAACAACCGCGACGTCTTCTACTCCATCCGCACCGGCATCCTGCTCAACCTGGAGGGCTCCCGGCAGGTGTTCGTGGCCGGCAACAACCTGCCGCGCACCGCCCTCTTCCTGCCCAAGAGCAGCACGGTGCCCCTGGAGCGCCTCCTGCTGCACCGGGAGAGGCGAAACCGGCCCTCCGCCTCCACCCCCGCCGGGGAGGGCTCCGACTCCCGGCCCGTGCCGGAGGACGACGCCGAGCCGGAGCTGGAGCCCGCCGACGACGGCGCCAACGCGTCCCGGGAGGCGCTCCGCGAGCCGCCGGCCCACGACCCTTGGAGCGTCCATTCCTCCGACACGAATTCCAGCCCGCGCGGCGCGACCCGAAGCCACCGTGCGCAAACGTCAGTCAGTCAGTCAGTGAGTGAGTGACTGACTGACTGCCGGCGCAGTAACGGCAGCATTAAAAAAAAAAAAAAACTAACAAAAAAATGTTTTTACTCCGCCTTGAAGCGCCCTTTTTGCACATGTTGGTCACAAATGCATTGTCGTGTACAGCCATAAAATCATCACCATATAGTTCTACAATTGAAGAGGAAGAGCATGTACTTGACGCAGCCGCGAGCCATCTTGCAGATCAATGGACCCGAAGGAGGACACTTTTACAAAACATTTATCTATTCTCCGTTTTTGTGCTGCATTTCTTTTTTCTTCATTTTATAACGTCATCAGAAACTTACCACTTGAATACGAACACAGGAGAAACTGGGAGGATCTGGAAAACAATATAGACACCAAGTCAGGCATGTCCAAAGTCCGGCCCGGGGGCCAAATCCGGCCCTCGGACCCGGTCATAAAATCAGTGCCGTCTGGCCCGCAGGTTGGGCGCAATGGAACACGTGTTGCATTGACTGAGGTCTCGTAGACTAGTGAGTGATGTTTCATAGAGTACTGCTTCCCTCTAGTGGCTAAATGAGTAATAGCATTTAGACACTAGTGGGCATCACTCACGAGTTAACAAGACATCACTCCGTGTTTATATTGACTGATATGTCATATTTCAAATGATCCTTGCAGTTGTGGATATGTGTATTGCTTGTTCATTTCCCTGTTGTTCGAGTCAAAGGTTTTGTGACTATTGAAAAGTCATGGTGATACATTTTATGTTTCAAATCAATCCATTTGCACTCAGGAGACTTCTGTTTAAGAAAAAGTCAAGTGAATAAGCAGTTGCATGTGATATACCCGTTTCAAATGAACCAAAAGAAATTCTTAAGATTGTTGAAATTATAATAAAAATGGAAATGTGAAAAAGACTGGCTTACTAAAATTTGTTGAACAATATTGTTGCTCAATGTAAAGAATGTCAGCCAAGGTCGGCCCCCCGACATTTTACCACATAAAATCTGGCCCCCTTGGCAAAAAGTTTGGACACCCCTGCACTAAGTGATACTTGTCAACTCCAAACAAGCGACGTTACTGGACTCAACTTCGAATGAGGCGTTCAAGTTTGCGTTTCCGAAAACACTCACTCAAACCCTTTGGTACATTTTACATTTCCACCACGTAGAGCACTCATAAGACAGTCAGGCCAAATCATGGTTTTTAGTGCACCTTCGAGAGTTTTCTCGAGGTCCATGGCCGTTTTTTGTGCCTGGAAAAAAATCACAACAAGCGTAGGGGAAAAAGAGGGACTATTTCTTACCGCGCGATGAAATGAAGCTCGTCATTCCGCAGATTGCTTTCCAGTCGTCATTTTTCACATTGCTGCTTCTGCGGCAAAAGTTAATAAACGAAACAAAAAAAACCCGAATTCTCGGGGTCAACAGAGAGCCTGTCAAAGTTTAAACCAAGGTCGAAGCACAATCACAGTACAGCACGAGGAGCGGGTTCTACGTGCGGACGGCGGAGCACACTGCGGAGGAAGACGCCGCACAAGGACCCGTTTTGTGCGCATGACCGAAAAATCAAGCGATTAAAAAAGATCGCACGTGGCCAGTTTAAACATATCAAAGAGCATATAAATCCGTTGTTTGCGCGTTGTTTATTAAAAAGCATGTTTATTAAAAAGCAGCTCACACAATTTAAAAAGCAAATAATTTGCACTTCCTGTCTGAATCGTCCAAAATACAACTTGTGTGTAAACACCGCCACTCCAAAACGGCGGTCGCGAATGGTACTGCACTCCATTGACAACTTAAATGATGACAGAAAAGTAGTCATAAATGACTCTATTCGTCTTTAATAAACGACATTGGTATAAATACACGACTCTCAAAAGAAACCCAAATCAAATGTACAAAAACAAAGACACAAAGAGGTCCGTGTGCCGCCCCCCGTCCCCCATGCCAACCCAGGCGTCCCATCACATTTGATACTCGAGGTGCATCGAATCGCCGACTTGAGCGTTTGTTGCTTATGTGATTCCAGGAAAACTATCGCGTGACCCAGCGGTCCGCCTGGGAGCTGTTGAGCTGCACACTTTCACTGGTGTCACCTCCTACATGCTGAAAGACACCATTTGGGACATTATTCATGTGGAAAAAATGACATTAAATGTGAAAGGGATTGCTTGACCTGAAAATTTTGACCCCCCCTAACTTTTAGGATTTAAAACCAGCGTGCACACACCTTGTTGGCGATAGCGCGCAGCTTCCCCAGCAGAGAGGGTTTGCGGGTGTAGAAGGCGTCGTCGTTGTCGTCGGGGTCGTCGTCCTCGTCCAGGGCGCAGCTGTCGGCGGCGGGCAGCTCGCACTCCTTGTTGGCCGACATCACCAGACGAGAGTACTTGTACTCCAGCCTGCCGCAAAGACGCGACATCACGCGATCACGCGAGTCAGACGCGGTTGGAAGTAAAAGAACTCACCTCTTGTTCTTCTTCCAGAAATAGCAGGTGAGGGTGACGAGCAGCGCGGCCGAAAACGCTCCGCCGCCCGTGACCAATTTGAGCCACAATGCCACAGACTCGCAAGGGGCGGAGCTTCTAGGGGGTAGTGGGACGCCTTTGCTGCACAGCTTGGGCTCATTCCACAAGTAGAAAGTTTCCTGGAGACACAGCAGGCCCATGAAGGGACCATGCATGCATGTTTGTGTGTGTGTGTGTGGGGGGGGGGGGGGGGGTACCTGGGTGCCCCCCTTGCACGCACTGTCCAGCCGGTGGTAGTCGTCCCGCATGCAAAGCGGGCAGGCACTGGCGCTCTCCCACAGGAAGTGGAAGGCGCAGCCGTCACACGTTCCTGCGGGACAGGAGCTAGTAACCCAACGACAAAAGTCAAACTAGATTCATTGATGTACGTAAATATGTTTAAAAAGAACAAAAATGGACATTTTCACAGGATATTTCCACAATATTTTCCTACATACTTCTCCAATATTTACATATTTTTTTCCTAATGATTTTTATTTTTTCAGGGAATATTTTTCTCTTCAAAAAAATTTTTTTTGGGGGGGCTTGTTTCTTTTTTTTTTTTTTTTTTTTTACTCCCGCGCTCCCTTTTGACACACGACGTCACTGACTGACCTTGGCACAGAGAGCTCGCCGCGTTCCGACTTTTGGGGATGACAGCGAACCACGATGACTGAACTGCGGCCTTGATCGCAGGAAGCCGTCACCTGCGTCGACCTGAAACGAGAACAAAATAAAGACGTGGAAGGTTGCCCGAAAAACAGGAAGCTTTTCTTTTGTCTACCTGAAGAAGAAGTTAATATCAGGAATATCGTTGGCGTTTTGGGGGAAGAGCTCGGCGTCTGCGCTCACGCCGTCGAGGAAGCGCTCCACCGATGCTCCTGCGAGGGGGGGGGGGCCGAAACAACATTGAGCGACAGTCGCGTAAAAGGCGGCCCCCCGCGCTGGAGAAAAAAGCCCACGCACCGAGAAACGTGTCCGCCAAGCCAACGGACTGCGAGGAAACGGGCGTCCGGAAGCCGCCGCGCCCGTCGGCCGGGATGATGGTGGACTGGCAGATGAAGCCGTCGACGGCGTCGGCCGGCCGGGCGGCGTCGCCCGTGCCCCGCTCGTCTTTGCTGAACGCGCCGCCCAAGTCGGTCAGGTTGTTCCGGCACACCGCCGCTCTGCGGCCCTGCGCGCGGCGAGGTTAGAAAGATTCCAAAAATGGAGGCGGAGAGACGCCGAGAGAGGACCTGGTGGCCGCACAGGCTGATGTTGAAAAGGTGAAGGTACTTGGTGCCTTTGGCGGTGAAGCTGGGCTCCAGGGCGAGCGAGGCCACCTCGCTCAGCGCGGCCAGGTCGTAGGTCAGCGTGCGGTTGCCGTGCCGGTGCGAGAAGGAGCAGTCGCTGTAGCAACGGGAATGCTCCTGCGAGACCAGGCTTCATCTCCATTTCTGGCTTTCGGCGGCAGGCATTTCCGGCGAATGAAATGGCTCACCCGGTCGCTGACGCTGGCGGGCCCGCACGGCACGCACGCCTCGCGGCCGGAGGTGTGGCGTCCGGCCAGGTGGGTGCCGGGCGGGCACTCCCGGCAGCGATTGGTCTCGGCGTGGATGTAGAAGCCCGGCGGACACGGCACGCACGAGGAGTCGGCCCGCCCGGCGGCGGCGTCGGGCACCAGGGCGCACGCCCGGCAGCTGGAGGCCACGCCTTCCAGCGCGTTGCTGACGTGGATGGAGAAGAGCTTCACGTTGTCGCCCACGTAGCGGCGCACCTGCGCAAGCGGGTTAACGCCCGTTAGCGGAGCGAATGAATCCGACTTTTGTTGTCGTTGAAACTTACGTCCAGAGCGCGAGTGGTTCTCTGGAAGGCCCACGTGAAGGTGACGGAGTCGTTCCTGCTCACGCCGTGCGAATACGACTGGCGGCCATTGCTGCCGCTCCACGACTCCACCACAGTGGTGCTCTTGCTGTGCACGTCCTGGAGTGGGGGGGGGGAACGAGCCTGAGTGCCATTCCCAATCGCGGCGGCGGCGCCACCACGCCAGCCATCCCTTCCACTCACCATCATGAAGTAAAAGCCGCAGTCTGCGCTGCAGAGCGTCTCGAACTCAAAGGTGATCCGAGCCACTTCGCCGCCGCTCATGCCCGACAGCGACGCCGGCACCCTGCACGCAAAAAACACAAAAGGACGTCTGGTTGAACGCAGCCGCTCCCGCTCGACACTCGGGACCCTCCTTTCAGGCAGCCCTACTTAAAGCCCGCCACGTGCAGGTTGAGGATCAGGTAGTCGTTGTCCGATAAGCCGGCTCCGCTGCGGACGTGGTCGCCCGCTACTTCCCAACCTGAACGTCAACACACACACACACACACACACACACATGCGCTGAAACATGCTGGAGACCAGACCAAAAACCTTGTGTCCGGTCTTTGGCAATGTCAAAGCAGTGGCCGTATGGCACAAATTGTTACCGTTCATGCCGTCGCATTTGGAATTCCCCACGTTGAAGCAGGAAGTTTTCATGTTGGAGGGCAGGACGTTCCACCATCTGTAGTCGTAACCGAGAACCGGTTCCGTGCCTGAGGGGCATGGCCTGCATGCTGCGCACACACACACACACACACACACACACACACACACACACGCATCAATTCCTGTTTAACAACATAGTTGACACAGGGGTCACCAAACTGGGGCTACTTGGAGTCGCGTGGTGACATCATCGCTGACCCCTGACCTCGTGCCCCGAGTTCCGTTCCGGCGAATATTTACCGGAGGTGCCGTCCGAGTGGGTCCCGGGCGGGCAAGGCGAGCAGGTGGAGTCGTTGCTGTTGTAGAAGCCCGGGTTGCACGGCGGGCACGGCTCGGCGGGCCCCGAGGCCGGCAGCGCTGCGCCGCCGTTCTCCTCGCAGATCTTGGGCTCCACCCAGCGGTACGCCGCCTGCGTCTGGCAAAAGAAAAACGCATTCTCTCTCAGCTTCTGGCTCGTCACGTTTGACCGGAATTTTTCCTCACACACACGCGGCCTGGCGTGAAGAAGCAAGAAAATAAGTGACCTTTCCGTCGCTGTCGCAAGGTGTGTGGATCTGGAAATAGTCCCGCTCGTTACACGGCGGCCTGGCTTTGCACTCGGCCCATCCCTCCACTGAGACAAACACACACACATGGAACAAAGATGGCATACTTGCGAGAAACTTATAATAATATAATAATGAGCTATAATTTAATGAGCTTCATTTGCATTTGATTGGAACATGAATTCATTTCCTGCCAGAGAATGACTCGGCACATTTTCTCCACATCTCAGGCTCGAGTCGATTTCAACTCGGACAAAATTAGTTGCAGGCGGCAGCACTCAATTTGTTGCTATGTACATTTTTTTTCATGTGTTATGGGTTTATTTTCAGTGGATTTGCAAAACAAAGTTTTGTTTGTTTTTCACCAAAAAAGCAGAAAGGAGACGCACAGCCGCCGCGTACGTACGCGAGTAGTGGTTTGGGGGGCAGGCGGTGCAAGAAGCGGCGCTCTTGCCGGAGAAGGTGCCGCCTGGACACGGCCGGCAGGAGGACGAGCCGGCGCCGGCGCTGAACCAGCCGGGGCGGCAGGGAAAGCACTCGGACGTGTAGGCCACGCCTTTGGAGCCGACGGGGGGGAAAAAAACAATCGGCGTGAGCAAAAGCGGCGTCCCGCCGACGCTTTCCCAGGCGAGGGCCCACCTTCTATTTTGATGTCCTTGAGCAGCACCGGTTGGACCATCTTGACGCCCGGCAGCATGCCCGTCGTTCTCCAGTACAGGATGTTGGTGCCGGCCCACAGGTTGATCTGCAACGCAAGTTCATCTAGTCGTGTGTGTGTGTGTGTGTGTGTGTGTGTACGTGTTTGCATGTGGCGTTGCAAGCTTTCACTGACGGCGTGCGTTGCCCATTCTCCATTGCCGGTGACCTTGATCCACTTCTGCTCGTCGCTCTGGATCATCTCCTGGCACTGCTCGTTCTGGACCTGAACACACACACACACACACACACACAAACACACACACGCGCAGCATTGGGACCAAAACAACACGGCCCGCGGTCACAGGCGGCCGCGACGTTTCCTCACGTAGAACTCAAAGAAGATGTTGTTGTCGGGGTACTGGTAGGTGAAGGCGACGGAGCCCCGCTTCTCCAGGTGCACGGCGTACACCAGCGACACGGTGCACTCGTCCCGGTTGGACTCCAGGTACACGCCCTGCGGCGTCCACGTGGAGCTGCGCCGCACGCGTGCAAAAGACGCACGTGGGTCAAGTGGAAAGGTCGCGGGTGGTCCACCTGGTTTCTTTTCTCATACTTGCTACAGGCCCGGAAGTCGCCGTTGGGCGGCCTGGCGTCGAGGAAGCCGGCCATGCTGATGAATCCGGCGGGGAGGGCGTCCCACTGATCAAAGCGCAGGCCGCTGCCCAGCGAGTAGGAGCCGGCCGCGCACGGCGTACACGACTGCGTGGACATCTCCAGGAACTCGCCGGCCGGGCACGAAAAGGCTGACGAACGCGGACGGACGAACGGCGGACTTGAGAAAACGACGCCGAGGCGAAACGAGTCCGGGAAAGAGCGAATGAAAACTCACTGCAGTCCGTCCCTCTGCTGGGGGGCGGGAGGCCCGAGCAGGTGCCCGGATTGAGCGGGATGGCCACCCTCCAGCGGGACCCCATGGCGTCGCACTCGGTGTACTGGTAGTAGTAGTCCATCTGCACAAATAACACGCGCAAGCGAGCGCCAATCGTTAACGGAGAGCGGTTGGGGGGGCGAGAGTGCCGCGGCTGACCCTGATCGCCGTGGCAACCAAGTGCCACTAATGGACCGGGGAAAGGGACGCGGCGGCTGGGTCACGTGCTAGGGAAAAACAAACCGCCGTGATAGTTTGTTTTCTTTTAAGATGACACAATGAGAAGCGGTACGGGGGGGGGGGGGTGGATTGCGTTAGGATAGGCTTGAACAGATGTTCCGTCGTTTTTGACATCCTTTTTAGCCATTTCTTTGGCTAAAAAGGTCTCCCGGGTGACTCGTGCCGGTTGCCAGGGCGACCGATGAGTGGACCAGAGGAGGGAGAGACTGAAAGGGGCGGGGAATAAATAAAAAAGGCAGCAGAGACGACAACTGAAGCAAGTGGAAGCAGAAGGCAGCAGGAAAAATTAAAAATAAAAAGATGACACTACTGGTGAGACAAGCATAAGCTTCATTTGAGCGCAGGATGGTATCAAATAAACAAGACGCACGGTCGTGATGAAAGCGTTCATGTGCAATAAAAATATTTTGCCGACATGTTATGCATGATCACCCGCTTACACTATCATTAGTCACCGTCTTATGTTATTAGCACCCGTTATGTTTTGCACTAATTCAACTAATTTCCAGAAAGAAAAGAGTTGAACAGGACCAGGGTTAATGACATGTGCATTTGGGGACGATGGCCAGCACAAGGCGTCAAACAAGAGAGACTGGCAGACGTCTAAATCCGTAATGAGTATCTTTCATAAGATGCCATAAATATGATCGATCGTGCGCGCTCACCTCATCGCACGGCGGTAGCGTCGTAGCGGCGGAGATTGCCTTGAGAGCGGCGATGATGACGAGCACCGGCAGGCAACGGCCGGGACCAGAAGGCTCCCGCATCCTCAACGCGGATCACGTACGGCGGACGTTCCGGCTACGTGGAGCCGGAGGTGTCGAAGCGGTCCGGGCGTGTGGTGCCCCAAGACATCGATGCACCGCCGTCTGTCTGTCAGTCACACGCCGGCATACGCACCGACGTCAAGCCGCGCGGAATGCACAAGTGGCATGTCCGGGTTTCACATTAAAAGACTTTCTGCAAAAAAAAAAAAAAAACAACAACATACAATTGCGTCAATGATGTCAGTTGCTGGTTTCAAATTAAAAGAACTTCAGTGAGAACCAGGTTTCTTAAACTACCCACTAGTGGGTTATTTCAGACCTGTTCGACTCGTTATTTGTTTTTTTGGGGGGTGAAAGAAGCAGCGACGTATATAAACAAAACTCCCCGATCGAGTCAGACCGGACGGGGCTCTCTGCTGTTGCGGTCAAGGCGCCGCCAGGTGGCGGCAGCACTACGCAGTTGCGCAGTAGAAGCGCGACTGAAGAAGAACACTCGGAACCAAAACAAGCCCAAAGTTGACAGCTAAGGCGGACTCGGTGAGACGCAATTCAACACTGTCGATTTTGGGATACTTTTTACATCACTTACACTACAACTTGGATTATCTGGGGAGACCTTTAGCCAGTGTCCGGGGTATGAAATCGTCGCGTTAGTAGCCCCGTTTGTGTCTCCCGTCGTTAGCAGGTTAGCTTCCCCGGACTACAGAAAGTTGCTCGATGACGACTAATGGGCCGAACATGGCCATATTTGGGGCCCTCCACACCGGCGAGATGTAAACAAAACCCATTGAAGTCGGCCTGCTCGAGACGCACGCTTGCCGACATGTCCTCAGAGCAAAAGATTGCCATCGTGATGGAGGACAAAACGTACGAGGTGAACAAAAGGAAGCTAATCGAGAAGAGCGACTACTTTCGTGCGCTGTACAGCTCGGGGATGAGGGAGTCCACGGAGGACTCGGTGCAGCTGCGGGGACTCAGCGCCCCCGGGCTGGAGCTGGTCCTGGAGTTCATCGACACCTCCAAAGTGGAGATCGCCAACGAAACCCTGCAGGACCTGATCGAGACCGCCTCCTTCCTACAGGTCACGTCCATCCTCAAGATCGTGACGGCGGAGATCCGGCCGGACAACTGCGTGGAGCTCTACGGCCTCTCCGAGGTCTATGGAACCCACGAGCTGCGCGGCGCCTGCCTCAAATTCATGAGCTGCTTTTACCACCCGATGATGAGGCGAGCCGAGTTCCGCGGCCTGCCTCCCGCCATCAGGGAGCGGGCGAGAGAGATGAGGATGATGGGCGCCGCCACCCTGGTGGCCATGGGCGACTTTATCAGCTTGTGCCTCGACGTGCCGGACCAGGACGAGCCCTGGTCCATGCTGAGGTACGGCGAGGCTGAGCAGCGCTGGAAGCCCTTGGCCAACAACCTGCCGGCGGACATGATCAACATCAGAGGCTACGGTTCGGCCGTGCTGGACAACTACCTCTTCGTCGTCGGTGGCTACCGAGCCAGCAGCCAGGAGATCTCGGCCGCGCACTGCTACAACCCCTGCAGGAACGAGTGGAACCAGGTGGCGCCACTCAACCAGAAGAGGTAACGTCAACATAGTAACAAGATTACCATGAGATGAGTTAGCCACAACTCTCCACTTACAACTTGCGGTTGAAAAGAGCTAAAAGTCAAAGCTTGGAGGCACTAATTACTCAGTCGCCAGACCCGAACAATCTGGCCCAACACTAATCTGCGCTTTCACTTTGTCACCCGAGCCAAGCGGAACTGACCACTTTTGCCGTCGGACAGGTCGAACTTCAAGCTTCTGGCCGCGCAAGGCAAGTTGTACGCCGTCGGCGGCCAGAGTCTGGGGACGGTGGAGTGCTACAGCCCGGAGAACGACTACTGGACCTGCGTGTCGTCCATGCCCGACCCGCTGGCCGAGTTCTCGGCCTGCGAGTGCCAGGGAATGATCTACGTCATGGGGGGATACACGGCCAGAGGTGGGCGGAAAGTTACGCCACTTGGACTGATACAGTCGAACGCATAACATAAATAATCCGTTCCGGCCTCCCCCCCCCCCCAAAAAGAAAACATGTTCATCAATGGCTGTAAGGCCGTTCCGTGACATTTGTGTCTCCCAACAGTGCGGAACACCAACCTCCTGCGCTACTGCCCCGCGGCCGACGCATGGACGGCGTTGCGGCCGTGCACGGTGCACGTGCGCAAGCAGCAGATGCTGTCGGTGGAGGACACCATCTACCTGGTGGGCGGCTACACGCACAAACTGGAGCACGCGCGGCGCTGGCCCAGCGAGACGGAGGACGTGCTGACCGTGCAGTCGTACAACGTCACCACCGGAGAGTGGCTGCAGCTCAAGGACAACGCGTCCAAGTCGGGCCTCAACCTGACGTGCGCGCTGCACAACGACGGCATCTACATTATGAGCCGCGACATCGGGCTGTCCACCGGCATGGAGCACCGCGTCTTCCTCAAGTACAATATTTTCAACGCCGCCTGGGAGGGCTTCGGGCGCCTGCGGGCGTTCGGACAGAACATGCTGCTTTGCTCGCTTTACCTCCCCAACGTGCTCTGATGGAACGTCGGAGACGAGACTCTGCGGGGGTTGCTCGTTTCAACGCACCGCGCTTAACAAAACGGTTAACGTAAAGTCAAATAATAAACACGACGCATCACATAAAAGACGTTCACTACAAACCTTAAAAAGCATTTCTGTGATGGAAGTCAAGCTGACATTTTGTGCCTTCTCAACTCGATTCCACCCCAGAAAAAGCACACAATGACCATACTGCTGTTTTTTTTTTACTTTGGTGTTGCTAAAGTAGACTGTTTGTGGTTGATTCAACAAAGGTGCTTTTCACTCCCCGGTCGGTGTGGAATAAATGAATAATTTGGGGTTGAATGCTTTAAATGTCTGATTTAAGCTTGTTTGACACTTTCATGACAAAATGTTACAATAAAAATCCATCCAAAGTGCTTCAAATATTAGAAAACGTATTTTGCGAGAAAAACAGACCAATTGAAAAAAACAACAACAACACATGCGGTGTAGACAGATGGCCGCTAGAGGGCGCCAAACACCACCCATAAATCCAACCGACTTTAAACCTTCACAAAAGCCTTAAGAATTCATGTTAAATTTCCACACCGGATTGAAGTCATTCTTGACAAATGCATCTTAGCGTCACCGCGGGCATTTCGTTCAGTATTTACTGGTGCGAAAGGGACCCTGGTGTGACATGTTTGAAACAATCGTTGCTGCATGAGTGATCAGCTCAGGCGGCGTGGGTCACACCTCCACAGCGGGACCGCGAGGGCTGATCACCAAGCATCCACCAAAGCGCCAGATACAAGTGAGCAAACATTCGCTCTTCACTGGCGTCTGACAAGAGGAAGAGGGGGGGGGGAGGGGTGTCGAGGGAAGAGAGGAAGCAAGCGGGCGAGGGAGGAGAATCCACTCGGAAGGAGGCTAAACACGCAGGAGGATGCTCGACCAAACCAGACCGTCATCCGGGAGCAAAACGAGAAATCAACGCTTTTCTCCTTGAAGAGCCACATTCCTACGCCTCTGGTGTCCATTTTTTTTTTTACAGAGAGGGGGAGGATTCCAGTTTTTAAAGACCATGAGCCAGGCCAAAAAAGGTGAGCTGGCCATCCGAGATAAAGCCATCCTGCATCAGCAGCGCCGTCTCAAGCAGGCCACTCAGTTCACGCACAAGGACTCGGCTGACCTGCTGCCCCTGGACGGTCTAAAGAGACTGGGGACATCTAAAGACCTGGTAAGCGCGCGCACACCCCCGGCGAGCATCAAGACCCAACACGTGTCCGTGTCAACGGTGTCTCGATATGATTGTAATTGCTAATCAAAGGGCTCAGTAGGGCCATCAGCTGTCAAGCCAGCCAGACTGACAGCAAACGGGACCGCGACAGAAGATTCCGGTCCAGGTCTCAATGCTGGGGTAGCAGATAGCAGGGGCGGTAAACCCAAACGTTCAGGCTAAGACTGACGGTCAATGTTGGAGCCGAGGCCAAGTGATAACATTCATCTTCCTCCAATGTTGAAAGCTAACTTTGGAAGAACATTGAAGCTGACATTGGAAAGTAATCAGTCTTTGTTCATTCCGACATTCATGGCGACGTTGGAAGCTAACGTCAAAAGCGAATGTTCAAGGTAACATTGAAATTTAAAAGAGGCATCATTGGTTGGAAGCTAATGTCAAAGTTCACATTTGAGCTGTTTTCAGAAGCTCACTTTAGTCTTCTTTGGCTCTGACGGTAGAGTTTACCCTGAAAGCTAACATCTCAACCTCATGCTTGAGGTGACATTGTCATAAAAAACAAAATAGCGCAGTGCGTTAGGATGATCCGATGCATGATTATTTTGGTCAATCTTTCTAGCTAAGCCCCAACAGAATTGAAGAGGTTATTATTTTTTTTTTTCTGCAGGGGCGTCAAGCCAGTTCAGGGAAAAAGAAGTCTCCGGCCGAGGAAATTTGAAATATCACGAATCAAGCTTTGAATAGCTAAAACTCGATTAAGTTTTGAGGAGCTTAACATGCGAGTCATTCATTTGCTGTCCACACATCAGACTTGCGGGACGCCTCTTATAATAAAACCAATTATCTGGAATGACGCTCGTCTCGTCGATGATGGAGGGGGAAAAAAAAAAAATTGCCATCTGTCAAGCGTGGCGTTGACGACCTGAGCCGGCTGTTTAGCCGCTGAATACTCATGGTGGGAGGCTGGGGGGGTGGGGGGGTCATTAAATGACAAGAATGAAGGTTCTTGCAAGGATACCGATTACTCATATGGACGTGTACGAGCCTGCATCTATTCTGACTCCTTCTTTCATCTTGTTAACAGTTTTAGCATTTTTCCTCGGGGGGGGAGAGCTACTTTTGAGCCAGTAGCTCGTTGTCGATGAGTTAACCAGTTAGCTTTTGACGAGATTTCTTGCTGATCAGCTTAATTTAGCAAATTGCCGTTAGCTTTTTGCCAGATGTTCACGAGAACTTAGCGTTGTGTGTTAGTTGCTGCTTAGCTGGTATGCGGCTTTTGACTAAAGAGTACTTATTATTGACAAGTTCTTATAGCCTTCTTTGTGAATAGAAAAAAAAAAACGTCCTTTCACAATTGGCAGCTAAATGCCGTCCGACATCACAATTACATGAGAAAGGCATCAAGAATCCACCGCCGGTGCTTCCGCTCTGTGTAATTCAGCGGTGTTGGTTACGCAACGTTTGTTTTGTGCTCTTTTGCCCGAGGTGCTGTGCAGCTGGCATCAGCGAACATGTAAAAAAAAAAAAAAGAAGAGAGAAAAAGGCTATTCTCTAATGAGAGGGAAACGTCGTCATGGAGGACACATTTGACCTCTGGGGGCTGTTTCACGTGTGCATGAAATGCAAAGAAAAAACACGTGGGAATTGTGTGTTTCGGAAGTTAACATCCGAGTCCAGTGACACAACACACGAGAGCTCCACATCGGCCGCCATTTTGTGCACAAAACATCACATTTGGCCATCAAAATGGATCCGGACCATCGATACATATTATTTGTATCAAGTGATGATCGAGCGTCAATACTTTCCTGTCCATACTTTTCCCCATTGTGCCGGCATAAAAAGGAAATGGCATCGCAGTTCATTTTTGGTTGATGCGTGCGCCAACAACGTCAATTGTTTGTCTACGTGTGCCCTGACATTGACACATGACCGATGCAGGATGTAACCCAAATTCGAAAGCATTTGGTATTTTACAGGACGGGTTGCATCGGCCATTTCTAGGGCATCGGTGCTGCTCGACTGCTGCCCAGCGTGAATCGAAGGGAACATAGTGTCCAGTAGATGTGCCGCAGATGGTGCAGAGTTGACTTAATCCTGCAGCAGGTGTTTTATATTCATCTCCAAATGTAAGGTCCCCCCCCCCCCCCCCCCCCACACTCAGCAGGCAGAGCAGAGCAGCACTTCAAAGTTAAGCACACTCTCAGGAAATCTGATGCTCCCAAAATATAGACATCTTAAAGGTACCCTGCGTTATTATTATTACTATTAGCCGCAGGGTGCTAAGCATCAGTTTGTGTGTGTGTGTGTGTCACGTGGGAAGAAAGGCAGCTAAAAATAACCGACTTGGACAACCCCAACAACAACAGTGAAATGCAGACAGATGATGCTTATACCTCCCCGTCGTTTGGTGTAAGCTAACTTGTCAACATTGAAGTACAGTATCAGCAAACAACTAGCCGGTAGATAAATAGCTGCTAGCAACTGGTCAAAGGTCAACCACAAACTCATCGACAGCTAGCAAGCGCCAAATCACCGCTTCGCAGAAGCAAACCGCGAAGCAGACGACAACACAGTCATTGCGAACGAGCGGTTTGCAGCTATTCGCTCGCTAAAAGGGAAGTCGAAGCTAGATGGTGATATCCTCTTTCAAGGTGTTTCATCTGTGCAAGGAAGCAGACAGTTGGGATAAATTCAATTGATGAACGCAATTCGATTTGAGGCTCCATCGTCATCTGTTTGTGCTCAGAAGGGGGATGTGGGGGGGAGGGGGGGGGGTTGCAACCCTGCCACAAATCACGTTAGGAGGCAAGCGGCTCGCAGGCAGATCGTAGTCGCGCCACTCTATTAGGTACACTACACAACAGTGACAAACGATGCGCGGTAGTAATTCCATAGCAGTCTGTTGTAAAGCCGCCGTCGGGAAGCCTGCCGCTTTTCGCCATAGGGTGCCGAAAGGAAGGTAGAAAAGCTTACGTGACTGGCTGAAAGCGGGCGCAAGCGCCGATTAGCCTGGAATCACGAGCGGAATACCGCGCTCACGCTATTTCTCAAGTGCGGTAGTCTGAGAGATGACATTTACTGGACTACTTCCCGTTCAGAATGCTAATTGGTGGCTGGTGCTTGAAAAACCTTGAAACCGGAGCGCAAGGACAGTTGAGGTTCTTCTTATTATTATTTTTGTTATTCTGGCTGGCAAGTGTGTAGCAAGAAGACAATTAGCGGGTGGTTATCTGTATGCTAGTTAGTTAGCGATTAGCTTTCGGAGCAAATTCGATTTGACTGTGAGGGGGGGGGGGTACTGCACATGCAGGATTTGGTAAAGAGAGATGAAAAGACTGATTTAAAAGTGAATTACGAGGGGATTAAATCATCAAGGGACTGACAATGGCCTCAAATATGGAGAGCGAAGGATAAAAATTGAAGCGGCGGGCGAAAGCATTTTGGTGCTCAGCCAAGCAGACAATGTACTCTCTCTTCCTCATCTTACCGTCACACGGCGGCCAAACGCGACTCTCCCCAGTGCAACGGCGGCGTCGAGCCGAGTTTCTTCCCAGACGGACGCTGAAAAGCAATAGGAGACACGGCCGTACATGAGAAGACTCGATTACATCCGTGGCGGCATCAACACTGAGACAAGACTCTTATTTCCATAGCAACCCCACAGTGTCGTGCAGCGCCGTCTCCTGGAGGGCAACATCCCGCGGCTTCGGGGCGAGGCCCGAGACCCCGCCGCCCACGTTCGCTCGCCGCTGGCCGACAATGGCGGCAAGGACGGGCCGGCGGACGGCGACGATGAGAGCGCCGATGACGCCTCGGCCGAGGAGAGCGACAAGAGCCTCACAGCTCTGCGGGTTCACTGCAAGGTGTCTAAATCACACCTTTTGTGTCACAAACAAAATGTGCACAAAAGTTTTGGGTTTTTTTTTTTCTTTCCTGCGATATGCAGCATATTTCTTTGCTCAGACGCATCTATTTATGACTAATTGCCGAAGAGGTCAAAGTTTTCCAACAGAGTCGGGCACAAAGGCGGCGGCGTCCGTTTTGCGCTTTTGACAACACCGCGCGCCATTTTGTGCCCTCTCTTCAGTGCTGCGAAAGTGAAGTGAAGGTTTCTTTCAACACCAACAGCGTGCACAACCACATCTCTGCATCCTGCTGCAAACGGCTCGGGTAAGAAGAACATGACCCACGCAAGCTTCTGCTTTTCGCTTTTCATTGACCACTTCACGCAGATCCAATATGTCAAATTTAAACATGACCGCTTCATAGTACGGTGAGAAGCATTGAAACGCATCCCAATGGAAAAGACCAAGCATCTTTCAAATAAGCAAATCGATAAATAACTCAAGTTAGGCTCGGCAGTGGTTGACTCCAGGCCTGGAGGTGGCAGCAGCGCGCACCAATGGGCAAATGAGCAACGCTTAACAACCGAATCAGCCTCGAAACATGATTGAAATCATAATATCCGGTATTTCGGTGATCGCATTTTGATTTGAAATCAATGTTTCTACAATCCCAGTCATTTTAAATAAATGTAGAAACGCTACAGTAACACGAGCTTGTCGTTCCTCATGACTCGGATTGTCATTGAATCGAAATACATTTGGTGGGACGGACGTGCGGTTTCTCACCCGTCGAAATTTGTGACGACGACGACGACGACGTTCTTCCCTTCTCGCAGCCTCTCGGCGACAAGCCGGGACCCAAGCGGCTCAGTGAGCGGCCTCAGGCTTCAGCTGGGCTCGAGGACCATCCGGTGCTCTGCTTTGCTCCAAGGTACTAAAAAACATTCCGAAAACATATCGTTGAAGATCGTTAAAACCCCCGTGGCATCTTTGACCTCTCAGAGGACGACGCGTGCGAGCTGAGCCTCGGCCTGCACACGCTGCTCCAATTCAAGGTAAGCGAGATGACGCTTCAACTGAGACAAATACACAGGACAAAAATGCGGGTTTTAGAACTCACGTGCTCATACTCGCCTTCTGCAGTGCTGCCTGGACCTGAACCGCCAGGTCTTGACGCTAGGGGGCGGTGCTGAGGAGCTTCCCTTCCTGAGTGGTGACAAAGCCGACGGCTCCGAGGCGTAAGCGCCGATTCACGTTTCGACTTGAAAAGGTCGAGGAAATTCAAATTCCGAATTTCACCGGAATTCCAACGGGTTCAAAATGGCGGTTCAAACATATTTCGAAAGATTCCGTTCGGGCTTTCTTATTGTGACACTCCAAACATTCCCAGTTGGCCTTAGTTTTCCCTGGAAAAAATTTTCCAAGTTGAGCAACATTTTCAATTAATTCACAGGCACTTTCTCCAGAAATGAGTTTGTTTTATACGATCGCGCGGTCTCACGCTCTGTGCGCAGCTAGCTGGGCTTTGCCAATTGCTCCCAATGAAAAATAGCCCGTCGCACGCTTATCTCCGAGTCACATTCTGAAAAATGAAAAAAATGTCTATGTGCATGACGTTGTGGCGTTCCCCCCCCGCGTGTCTGTGAACCCGTCTGATGGGCGTGTGTGTGTTCACACAGAAAAATAAAGAAATAAAAAAGCCGAGAGGGTACAAGCTGCCTTCCCACACTGCCTTTGTCACATCTTTAAAAAGCTTTGCATCTTTTTGGGATCATTTAGTGCAATTTTTGCACTCGTCACACCTCGCCATTTGCCTCTTTGATATTTTTCTTCAAGGTAGAGCCGACTTGCCCCCCTGCCTTTCTTCCATTCGAAAAATAGAAATTTTTTGGTTATTTTGGGTTGTCGTTTTGTTGGACGTTCCGCCTTTCGCGCCCCGTCAACCAGTGGCGATGTTTATTTTGGGTGTTTCTCGCTGCTCTTCTTCTGTATCACAGTATTTTCTCTGGCTGACAAATAAAAGATATGTATTCTGGCTAGCTCTCTGCATCTTTTTTCCCTTTTGAAGGGCACACGTGTTGACATGGCGTCCTCTTATCTGCACCCAAGCAGACAGCTTGTGGCTTGCCAAAGGTTACAGTGTTCTCACTGCCATGAATGGAAGGGAAAGAAAAAAAAAGGCCAGACTGCGCGACTAAATTAGGACTCATGGCCGAGGAAGGAAAGCTCTCTTCTCTTGAAATTGGGCCTCTCGGCTGCTTTTTTTTTTTTTTCCTGTTGTTCATGCCGGCAATGAGCCGAGCACAACATGAAGGCGACATCGGAAATACGAGAAGGCGTGCGAGAGAAAATCCCCTGCTTCAATCCACCGCCTCGCTTGCGCTCTCTCGCCTTGCCACATCCTGTTAGCGAGCTAGCAGTGACACTTCGGCACACACCAAAAAAAAGCCTTTGCTTCTCAGCACACACACACACACACACCTGCACAAGCAGCAGCAGCAGAATGTGAACTCTCTTCCTGTCGGCATCCCAATACTTTTGCAGCTAGTGTAGCTCGGGGGCAAATACTGATGGGCTCGTCTGCAAGAGAGCCTTATGTAACGCTCCCCAGAGAGCAACCTGCGAGCCAGCCAGACGATGAAAACACGCTCTCACATTCAACATTGCGGTGCTCGAGCATCCTGCATGGAGAGAAGAATTGGATGATTTTTCTATGTGTTGACGAAATCAACAGGCCGATTAATCGGTTGGAGCCCAATCAAGGTTCCTGTGAAGTTTCCTGCATGAAACAATGAATCGAGTAATTCATTCAAATTTGATCAGGGGGAAAAAAAAACGCACACCGTGCCTTGAAGCGGTGATCATTTTTTAATTTGCACAAAAAAGCAAAAGAGAAATGTTGCCTTTACAATGCTAACAATGCACATTTTGGTGCCGACTAGTAAAACGATGAGGCTTGCTTTTGGGCTATGACGGGGGGTCAAGCTTACGTAACCGACTCACTGGGCCGCCAAACCAAGCCAAGGAGAGTCTCGGCAAGTGACGCCTGCTGCGTTGCGTCGACATGACATCAAAAGAAATGTCAACGTGAGACGAGCATTGTTATTTTGGGCTGCCGATCGGCCTCCATTTTGCCCGAGGAGCAGGGAGGGCGCCGACGGAATCCTCCCAATTGAGGAGGATGAATGAGGGAGCTTCTGACACGCGTTGGAAGCAAACAAGATTGACGGGCGAAAAAGGCAGAGGCGGCGCCAAGTGACTGAAGCGCTTCCAGGGGCCCGTCACATTTGATTGACGGCGGCTTTTTCAGAAGGAGGAGGAGGAGGAGGCGCGTCGCCAAGCGTTTATGAGCGCGGACAAAACGATGGCGACCAAGAAGATCAGTGCGCGTCCTTGTAGAGAACGTCTGACAGCAGCGATCTGACGGCCGCCGGGTTTTCGCCACCTGTGGAGAGGAGGGGCGACAAGCAAACACCTCTTAGGGGCCGACGTTACGCCGCTGCCCTCTTGAGGCGGCGGGGGGAGGAGCCAGGGACCAGGAGAAGGGTACAAAAGAACTTTTAAGGCACGAAATGTCACGGAATGCAATCTATTATTATTATTATTATTATTTTTTGGGTCACGTCTCCATTTAGAAGAGGGTGTGCTCACTTGCGCAACTTTCTTTTTATTGACGATGTTAACATCCCCTTTTCAAACGTGTTGATGCAGAACTTTGCGTTTGTTTGTTTGTTTTTTAATGCCACAAACACCTGGCCTTTTGAACAAGGGTTGAGTTTTTTTTTTTTGCCACGTACTCACCGAACCCTAACGCCGCCAGCTGATGTCTAAACTCGGGCCGCTGTTCCAGCACTCGCAGCAGGTTGGTGGACTCCATGCGCTCCAGCTGCACCTTCCAGTAAACGTAGATCTTGTGGTTGAAGCTGACGTAGACCAGACACGGGCTGTTCTTGCCTTCCTTGCACGTGTACTGTCCTGCGTGTGCAAACACGTACGCGCATAAAGCCAAAAACCAACATGGAAAAATTCATGAGCTTCTTAAAAAAAATAATAATAATAATTAAATAAAATAAAAAAACTATTTGAGAAATTAGTTTATTAACGGACAATTAAAATAATAATTCTATTGAAAATACGGAAAGGGTAACTGGGGACGCTATGGTGGAGGCCCCCTTCCTCACCGGCACAGAAGGCGTTGACGTTCTCGTCAAACTGGAAGCGCACCACCGCGCGGTTGTGGTCGATGATGTACGTCTGGCCGTCCCAGGCGCACGCTACCACCTCCTCGCGCCCGTCCCTCTGCAACAATCGGAACCTTTTAGTTGCTTTCTTTCAATGAGGAGAAAAATAAATACATGTATAAAAAGCCCACACAACCGTGACGTCAAGCTTCTGCAGGGCAAAGAGTTGGTGGTCCACCTGCACCGACCACAGCAGCTGCTCGGAACTGTCCATCAACTTCAGCGTCCCTGCAGCGCACAATTACACTCTCAATTTGCCATTTGAGCACACGTTCCTCAATTTCTCCATGTCCGAGAAATGCCGCACAACGGGCCTTTTTATCTTCATTTCTCATCACATCAAAATTCACAAGATGACTTGTACAGCTGCATCCAAATGACAACTATTTGGCTTTGGCAGAGGTCGGCGCTCCCCCGGGTGACGTTCGATTTGAATCCCGTGGTCTAATTTGAACTTGTAGCGCACACTGGAAGCCTCGGGGTAGGTTGCATCATCCCACTCGTCATTAATTATTGATGCTCTTACCATCCAAAGTGCAGAGAGCAAAGAGGCCACATTTGGAGGACTCCTCTTTCGAGCCTGTTAATGACATGACAGCAATGCAGAGCTGATATGCCGAGGAAATCATTTGCTTCTCATTCACATCATCTATTGAGGACCACCCCCCCTTTTTTTTGGTCACAAATGTAAAAGAAAAGTGCCTCGCCTCAGTCGAAGAAACAAGTTTCACCTTTGCTGATGCTCCCGATGAGATGTGTCGAAACGTTCTTGTTGTGGATCCGCCCGGTGGTGAGATGAAGAATGACATCTCGTGAAGGCCCCTCACTGAAAAGCCATCAATGTGACCAAATTGTCGACATGACGGCAAGCTCTCGGGCCGAGTTTCCGTACCTGCCGGATGGGGCGGGCACGTCCTCGTCGCCGGCGGCTGGCGAGTCCTGCTGCGTCCAGGAGCAGAGCAAGATGGCGTAGCCGCAGCCGGGCTGGGACACCATGAGCTCCGGCAGGCCCTCGGGGCCCGGGTTCACCGACAAACTGTCCACCTGAAACGCATGCGACAGACATTTTATTTGACGCTTGTCATCTCTGCTCCTTAAACCAAATGAAAATACAATACTGAAGACAATGGTTTCAAAAAAGGCGAAAGGTGGAACCTGTCCATCAAGCAGCCATTTCTTGAGCAGGACCAGCTGACCGGACCCCGAGTCGGAAGCGTCTGAAGGTTCTTCCCATCGGAACGCTCGCACCACCCGGTCGGTGTAGCCCACCACCAGCTCGCTGCGGCCGTCGCCGTCTGTCACGAATAGAAACATTTTCATTCACCAATTTGAGGGTCAAATGGCTGCAAGGAATGCAGCGACGCATTAGTCAAGGTTGTAAACGCTCTGCGCGGCGGATGGACGAGTACCGATGTCGCTGATGAGGATGACTCTGGTGTTAGCGGGGATGTGCTGCGTGAAGAACGGCTTCTGCTCGTCCACGGCGAAACCTTCGTGCTGACTCGTCGAGTCGGCCTTGGCGGCGCTCAGGTCGAACAGGTGGAACCAGCCCTCCGCTCCCACGGCCACCACAAAGTTCTGAGGCGGTAACTTTCATTTAGTGCGCATTCGGAGGGCGGGAGCCGCGCGCCGGCCTCGGACGTACCTTCCCTTTGTTGCACACGTCTCCCACGGCGACGCACGTCAGCTGACCGACAAAAGGAATTCTCCGTTGAAAAAAAATCGGTAATGCAAAAACAAAACGACTTGATTTGACTGACCATGCCGGCGCAGGTCCTGGTGAGCCACGCTTTGCTGTCGTCATTCTTGTACACGTGCACTTTGCCGCTCGTGTCGCCCACCACGAGCTCGTTGAGCTGCGGACGCGCGAGGATGCATCGTCTCAAACGCTGACGGGAAAATCTCAAAAGACATTTAGGCGGCCAGTTCGAGAGAGAGAAACAGGTCAAGTCTCGGGGAAAGAAAATCAGAGACGGCTGATGGGAAGTTGTCACGCGATTGACTTACGAGTCCCCATGAAGATGCGCTTACCGTGTCGTTGTCAGCATCTCCCAGGCAGATGGCGTGAGGAAAGAGCGTGCCCGAGAAGTCCAAACTAACACGCTGCACGTAATTCAGCGACCTCATAGCGACAAAGTTTGGCCAAGTGGCGACTTCCACCTCAGTTTGGGTGCTATTTGAGCTTCCGAAAGCGCGTCAACCTTCTCGGGGCTGCAGCGACGGCAAACTTGAATGAAACCTGAAAATTAAAAACAAACAAATCGCATGCTTGGTCAACACTTGTCCCCTAAGGTACAATCATTTCATAGTTTTTTTTTCCTTAATTCTGTAAACGAGATTACTTTTTCCTCGTTTTGGGTTCTTTTTTGGGGGGGCGTGGAGGGGTAACCGAATCGACGGACGCGCTCTTCCTGTGTACATACTCACGTGACTGGACACGGTACGGCAAAGCAGAATGGACAAAATAGCCTTGCAATCGCATTTTTCTCCACAGGAGGGCAGTGTTCGCCATATTTTTTTTCCGGGTAGTATATGCATATCGGTGCATATGCACTTATTTTTTTCAAACAACATTTAAAGCATGGTGGACGAGTGGGTAGCACATCTGCAGAATTTTCCAATTAGTGGAGATCACATCCTGCGCTAAAACAAGGTGTTTTGTTGACTCCAAAGTCCATTTTAGTCAAGCTCTGAAACGGCATTCAAATAAACAAAGAAAACCTTTCCAAGTATTTTCTCTGTCGCATGACAAGTTCAAGACGGCAGTTGTTGCTCTTCAGTTGCTATCTGGCATACAAATTGCCGTATCACTTTTTCGGGAGCCGCTTGTAATCTCTTTGGATTGAAGTTCGGTCAGTGAGCGGGCAGGCGTTTGGGCGGGCGTCGAGGTGTCCCGTAACTTCACGACGGCAACTGGGAGGCCCCGCGGGACCAGTGCACCGCAAGTCCCCATAAAGCGCTAATTGGACTCGGCGAGCGGCCGAGAGCTCCCGGATTGGTTTCACAGGGGCCGGCCGTGGCCACGGCCTGAATAGAAGCCCACGCTCCTTTTCCAAACTCCCTTGCTGGGCCAAACACACAGGCAGGCCCTGAAAGGGGTGGTGGGGGCGGCGGTGGCGGGGTGGGGGCAAATAAAGCAAAGTATTGGTGGAGCAAGAGAGCGGGGGTCTCCCTCAATGCAAGCCTGATTTTGAATGTCACGGCCAATGCAGAAAATTGCACAATTTATTACAATCCCTCTTCAGGACGCAGGGACGGGAATAAAGGAGGGAGCAGGGGAGGGAGGCGGAGGGGGGGCAGATATGCAGGGGTCGAGGCTACACTTTGCTGTGTTTTGTCCCAGCCTGACTGACAAGTCTTATTATGTGGCGCTCTCCCAAAGCGACAATAACGTAGGCATTGCAGCGCCTGCCGGACGCTACTGTAACACTATCAAGTGTAGCTGAGGGCACACAAAGACACCCCCCCACCCCCACCCCACACACAACCCCACGCCGGCCGGCCGCGTCACCCCACCTCGCACGACGATGATCTGCTCCAATCAAAGTGGATCACTTGGGCCCGGAGAATTAGCAGAAGACGCAGCTCTTCATTCTGGAAAAAAAAATGAAAAGGAATCGGAATGAGAATCAAGCCATCGCTGCCGTTTCCATGACAAAATCAAATCTGAATGCAACACACCCAAGGGGAGCACTCCTTTTTGGAAAGTGACACAAGATAGGCAACGAGTCTTTTAGGAGGGAAACGTGACTCGAGCACGTTTTAAAAAAGCCGAAAATGACATCTGAAGCGCTACAAGGAACAAGTGTTCAAAATCTGCAGGTTTATATATCCAACATATATCCCGATCGAACCTTTACATGGACGCTAGCAAAAAGTAATAAAACGACAATAAAGAACTGTTTTGTCAGCCACCGCGTTAAAAAGTGAACAATAATCAGATGCGCATTTGTACTTTGATTTGCGCAAACAAGTGAGCCCTCCCTAAAGCGTGACTAAAATATCCAAAAGAAGGTGCAGTCGACGCGGCATAGAAATGAGAGCGTGAAATGATCATGGAAATATTTTGCTTTTGTTTTGCCAATGAAAAGCAAATATCGGTTATGTTTGCATGTACATTAGTATTCAGCTTTTCGCTCAATGTGCATAATAGGACCTTCATTAACGTCGCTGCACTTGCTTTTTTTCCCTCCCTCGTCACGCACACATACAAAAAGAACACCCACCCACCCACACACACACCCACACCCCCCCCCCCCCCCACACAGAGAAGCTGTTTGTTTAGTGCTCCAAGTGGCACGCGTCAGGCGCGCGCATCACACCGGCGCGCTGGGCGGAGCCAAGGTGTGGCCACGCGGCCGGCCGTCAGCCGGCGGCCGTTGAAAAGCGGCCGCCGACCGTCTGCTGCGGGTCACACACGCTCCTCGCAAGGCAGCGGCAGCGCGCCACGCACGCACGGACAGCGGAGACCCGCGCGTCGTACCACGTGACCGGCACGAGCGTCTGAGACACGCACCGAGAAAATTGTCATTCATTCGGAAAACAAAAGTAGGCGTTTTATGCATTTTGTTTTGGGGGTATTTCCACCCCGCGGCATGTTCTTATTCGTGCTCTTTCCAAATTACATTTTGGTCATTGCAAACTTTTGGGAAAAGTGATTTATTTTCAACTTTTTTTTTTCTTGGCAAGGGGAGGGTGGGACAGCCCTCACGTCCTTGCTTATTCAACAAGCATTTTTTCACCCCCCCGAAGCGCACCATGGAGCTCGCTCCCCCCGCCTGCTTATTCAGCGCGCAGAGCGTCCCGCTGAGCCCGAGCGGCAAGTCCGCGGCCGCGGCGGCCGCCAAGCGCCCCCGCTCGTCGTCGCCGGAGCTGCTCCGCTGCAAGCGCCGCCTCAACTTCGCCGCGTTCGGCTACTCGCTGCCGCCGCAGCAGCCGCACGCCGTGGCGCGCCGCAACGAGCGCGAGCGCAACCGCGTCAAGCTGGTCAACAACGGCTTCGCCACCCTGCGCGAGCACGTGCCCAACGGCGCCGCCAACAAGAAGATGAGCAAAGTGGAGACCCTGCGCTCGGCCGTCGAGTACATCCGCGCGCTGCAGCAGCTGCTGGACGAGCACGACGCCGTCAGCGCCGCCTTCCAGGCGGGCGTGCTGCAGGCGCCGTCGCCCGGCATGGCGCAGGGCTACCCGGCGGCCGATATGAACTCCATGACCGGCTCGCCCGTGTCCTCCTACTCGTCGGACGAGGTGTCGTACGACCCCCTCAGCCCGGAGGAGCAGGAACTCCTCGACTTCACCAACTGGTTCTGAACCCCCGCAACGAGACTCCACAGACCGACTCATCTTTTCTTTCCGCCCAGGACTGTAATTTAATTTAAAATATCAAATAAAAATCCAGTCTGTTTGCAAGCCCGGGTGGGTGGTCCCGGAGGAGGCTCAAGAAGCACCCAACTCGGAACGCCGACGACCACAAAAGACTGGAAAACCCACACAAGACCGACTTTGGGGGGGGCACATTATTTAAAATGAAGAATAATCGTAAGGATGAGAAGAATCCAATCCAATCCGCCTTTGTCACAACAGCTTCCAATTTGTAGGAAACTCTCTCTCCAGTGCTCTGTCGCAAATGCAGAAACTATTTTTCTATGTAAAGAGATTTATAGACCTTTTTTGTACACATCATTTTTGTATATATTTTGCTTACATAATTCTATTACGTGTTCCCCCAACGCAGCACCGACGTGTCTTATTTAAACGTGTCATCTTTGTCCATGATCAAAACTTATTATGCAGCTAGTGTCCAAACAAGCCAGCGAGGTGTTGGAAACTCTTCTTCTCATCAGCCTCATAATAACAATAACGAGAAGCATATTTTACACAGTGCAACAATAAATGATTTGCGACTGAAAGCTACCGCTTGTGGATTTTGTGCGACGTTTTACACTTGACACTTCATCGGATGTACAGTATGTGTACAGGATGAATCGGAATTCACGCGTCAAAAAAAAAAATGCGGCAGAGGCGGGACAAAAGTGCGCATAAGTGCAATGAAACGGCCTATTGGGTTGGGTGCATCAAAATGAGGAGAACGTGTGCTGTGCGGGGGGCAGGGGGGCGGGGGCGCCGAAGGGGGGGGTTGCGTCCGTGCGCGTGGTTTCAGCCCAAACCAAGTTTGACAGGTGAGGGAGGGGACAGGAGGCTTTTGGCGTGTGCCTGCCGCCGAGCAGCGTCATGCCACGCGAGTTGGCCGCCGTTCAAATTCCCGCCCAAAAACAAGCGCCGAGTGCGCTTCTTCATTTTTTTTTCTCTCCAATCAGTAACAACAGAGACAAGCTCATGACTGAAATTCTCCCACAAGGCGAATCACCGGTGGACAAAACAGAAAAAGCGCCCCCAAGCAGACTGAATGACACTTTTGCCGATGACACTTGAATGCAACACGCCTGCCGAGTGTCAGCAAGTTCTCGAAGGAGAATGAACGGATACTTTTGCCAAAGTTCCTGCGCGGTGGGCTGTCAAAGTGCGTTAGGGTCCAATGAGAGACAGCGGGGCCCTCTAGTAGCTGATGGGGGCCCATTGTTCATAGCAGACCGATTGTTGCGTCGCCACATTTGCATGATAAGAGCAACATGTCCAAGGCAACCTGTTTGGTGCAACGTCGGAAGGGGGGTGTAGCGGGGGCTAGAATATTGCTGAGTAAATAAATAGCCAAGATTGAGACTTGGTCCACATCGCGCCGAGTCAAGGTTTAGATATTTGCAGAGGCACGCGAAGGCTGCTGGTTGAGGACATTTCAGGACCACAGACAGCAACCTTGCCTGACTTGTTTTTTTTTGCTTTGCTTCGCCATCGTCTTTCATTTCATCTTTGAGGGCAGTGGATTTGGCGAAGTGAGGGCCACGAAAGGCCGCCGATAGGGAAGCGCTCGCCTCCGCTGTGGCGCCTACCTGGTCCGAGTCGCGTGTCGTCGTCGAGCGGGTCGGTCGCCGCCAATGTGTGTGGATGATCATGAAGAGCGGGCGGGTAGGCCAGGAAGTTCAGCGGGTCGAGAGGCCGGGTTGTCCGCCTCCGCGCGTGGCTCCCCCCCCAGGAGGAACAGGAAGAGCCGCTGCAAATTGCTCACTTGGTTAGAATTGATATGAACACCTTGCACACACGGGTCGACGTTTCAATGCTCAAGCGCCAAGTCATTTCCGAGAGCAAAGTCAAAATGTGGATGCAAAAGGATGGCTTTGAATCCTAACGGAAGGGAATCACGTTCCTTAATTGACGATGAATTCCACGAGAATTAAACAATAGCAAAATAAATTAAAACGCGTAGGAAAAAATGCCATCACTGAACTCAATTCTATTTATTCAGTTATTTATATTTTTTTGGGGGGGGGGGAGTGTCAAATATGTACAAGTCATTTTAAAAAGCTTTCCTCAGAGATTTCATCAACAATAACCATCCAGTTTTTTTCAATGAGACTTTGGACTTTTGAAATTACAATATTTACATACATTGAGCAATTAAACAAAACATTATGAAGGTACAACGTTTGCAGATGATGTTAAAAAAAAAAAAGTACAAACCTGTACGTAACAACATTGGATTGTTTAAACGTTCCACCGATGCATAAAATGGATGACTGTATTTTACGACGTTCAACCGATATATAACCAATCATTTAACCGCATGGGCATTGTTCTGTTTGCAGCCGTCTGATTTATAATCCACAGCCCATCGATTGCATAACCTGAATGAAAAGGACGTGCGCCATTTCTTCTTTTGCTCATATTTGAAATCTTAAATAGGTGGAATTCACGTTGGGAGACGAGTCAAAGTGCGGCCACCTCTGCGTGCAAGTGTGCGTGCCGTTGTGTAATCGTGCGTTGCTGTTGTGCGCCGTTGTGTAATTGTGTGCGAGTGCAGTTATGTACGTGTGGCGCTCGGGCGGGCGTCAGATTACCTCGGCCTGTTTGCGCTCTTGTTGGAGTGCACCTGTTTGCACACTTCATGCAGGCTGGGGAATAATTGCTGGGGAAGAGGAGGGGGGGGGGGGCTAGGAGAAGGAGGAGGCAGAGAGACAAACTGCGTGTGTGGGAGGTGGGGCGGCTGGGGGTTGCAACTCATCCCCACCTTGGCAATGAGCCAATGTCACCCCCCCCCGCCCTCCCAGTAAAGGTTGCGGCATAACAACGCTATCTCTGACAGCTCGGCCAGTCCAAAGCAGCAAAGCTACCTGTGAGCTGGCGGGACAGACGTGAATGCGAGTGGCTTTGTGATAACAAGGTGGCCCCTTTCATGAGGTGGAGTGCTCATCTGCAAAAAAGGGAAAAGCAGACAGCGCGTTTCTTCTCCCGGGGGAGTCCCGTTGGAGGCGTCACTATTTAGGAAAGAAAAAAAAAAAAAAAACATTCTTCAAATCAAAATTCCGTCATTAATCGCCCCAGTTTTATTTTGGAGCTCTTGGCCCAAAATGTAAACAGAAGACCCAACCCAACCAGAGCCCTGACCTAAATTCCATTCCAATTGAACCAAAGGGGGTGGGGGGGGCGCACAGGGGATGCGCCCTCGCAATCACTGAATCAGACACTTTTGCTGACTCGAGGTGCAGACTAGGTCAACGGGCGAGTGGAGTCGAGGCGCAAAGCGGGCCAAGGTTGCGATTGGCGATGCGGGCTAGGTCAGAACGGCCGAGTCAAGGCGGAGACGAGGCATGACTCTGCAAGCCGAGGCTCGGGTGAACCAAGATGGCCTGCTCGGTCAGGTTAATGGGCACATTTTGCAGAGTCGGGCTGTGGGCGCTGGCCGATATTGCCGAGAAGGGCGGGCCCAAAATTGGCGGCCAAGTGTTTGTTTACCTTGACTGTGAAGAGTTGTACTTCAAAGGGAGCGAAAGTCCACGTTGGCGAGCGGCGACCTCACAAAGTCACTGCAAAAGAGAGAGAAAGAAAGACAACGGCTGGCTTTGGCGGCTGACGTTTTCTTGGGCGGGGCGGGCGGTCCCGTGCCACGTTGCGTTTGCGCTGATGGTAAAGTGTTGTGAGTTCATTATGGTTGCTCAGCGCGGCCTGCCTGCCAAACAATGCGCCGGCGCACACACGCACACGTCCCGCCACAATAACGGCTACAACTGCTTTGGAGAAAGGGGGGGGGGGGGGGAATTGGGGGACTCCTGTTGTGGAAACCGAGGGAGGGGAGGGGGCAATCTGGTGACACCAAAAAGTAGGTCCGGCGGGACAGTCATCAACAGGTTTGGGCAAAAGTATAAAGACGCAGCAATGTTATGATATGGAGTTTAAAAAAAAGAATAATAAATAGAAAATTTTATTTTCAATCATTTCTTTTGGAGGCGAGGGGGGGCCGCAATGAACAATCGGAATGTCCGAGCAAGCCCCTCCCGGCTGGTTGCAAAAGAATGGACGAGCGCGGGCCGGCAAGCGCACGCTACGCCTCAACGCTCCCGCGTCGTGATTGGCTGTGGTGTGGCGGGCTCTTTTTTTGTGGGGGTGGATCGGAGGAGGGGGGGCAGGACAGGACAGCTAGTGATCGGCAATAATGCTTGGTTCGTGGTACAAGAGTCCAAATGCTGGTGTGCACCGAGAACACTGGGATGGCAATGGCTCGTGCAAACCGGGGGGGGGGGGGGGGTCATGTGCGTGCGTTCGCAGCAAATGAAGCCATTTTCCCTCTCCGGGGCCTCCTGGTGGGCTACCACAGCAGAGCTGCTCCCGAAAATGTTTTGGCGGCCTCCGTCAGCGTCTTGTGACCTACTTTGAACCACGGCGTCCGTCGGCACTGAAAACAAACACTTCCTGTGACCATATTTGGTTGAGGCCACGCTGGGAAGGGAGGTGATGTGACACGACCCGCCCCAATCTGCAAGGTTCGGCGAGCGGGAAAGTTTGCCGATTTATTCCTACGTGTAGATTAATTTTTGCTACATGTGGTTTGTAGCTGACAATTCCAGCTGTTGCTCACCCTTTGATTTTGTTTTTTTTCTGCATACCGTTGAGCTTTGATTGACAGTATTCTTATTGTGCTCGCTACCTTTGAAGTTTTTGTGACCGCGCGCTCCTCTTAACACTTTTTTTCCCCTCCCGGCAGGCGTTTTCTTTCCTTTTTTTTTTAATGGCGTTTGACGGGTATAATCAATGCAAATTGGAGACACCCGCTCATCTTTCAAAGGGCGGCGAGCGTGAAAGAAAAGGCCGATTGTGTAAGTACAGTTGCAGCTCGCACATAAAGCGGGATTAGAGGCGGCGGGATTAGCCCGGGCCGCAGGTAAGAGGATCGGATCGGGACGCGGCCAGGCGGCAGAAGGATGCTATTGTTCTCCTCCTGCTTGCTATCATCGGCGCTCATATCCTCGCAACGCGCGGATCTTTCAAATCCGCGACAACGAGACGGCCGTAAATCTCAGGCCTCGGCTGAGTGGGAGCCCTCATGGCGGGGGGCCAGGGCACCGGGAGCGGGCCTTGACCTCACGATCGGGTGGCAATGAGGCCGCCAAGCGCCCCCGGGAAGGAAGACGGCACCATGTGTGGGAATGTCACCCAAGTGGGGGGGCCAATACTTTTACTCATACAAGGAGTTGACTTATCATTCTGCTCCATGTACCGCTTTAAAGGCAGTACAGCTTCTCCGGACTGAAGGCGCAGAGCCTCGCCAAAAAGTCGCAACGGCAACAAGACGGCAGACAAACGTTCAAACAAACGAGAACGGCAAACTTCTTTGGATGCGAGCGCATGAGAGGGGCTGAATGGTCCCCTTCTGGGGTCAGGAAGGCAGGCAGGACAATGCGGGGCGAGCGGTTCACAGGAGCGGGGTCCAGTTGGCCTGCGGCTCTGCGCGCGTGCGTGCGTGCGCGCCCGGGTGAAGAGTTCCTTCTGTAAAGGGAGCTTAATAGATGTCGCAGGAGTCACAGGGGAGGCGGCGGCAAAGATTCATGATGAAATTCCCAAAAGGGAAAGCACATCATCAATATGGTAATTCATTCATGATCTTCGACGCGGGAGGCCCAAAGAGAGACGCACAATGGCGGCTCAGTTCATTAGCAGACACTTGCGACCGCTCCCCAAATCGGGAACGAGATAGGAAGCATGCGCAAGGTGACGCTCTCATAAACCGTGCACGGAAAACACATTTCAAGCTGGATCGGGAATTTTGAGCCGAGACAGCTCAAGTGGTTTGCCGAAATGACTTTTTGCCGCATTTAGGGATGAGGTGTCTGTTGAGCTGCGGCTCGAAGCCCAGCTAGCTCATGGCGAATGCGCTGGGGTGCAGTTGGACTTTCGTCGCGATCATGGCCTTCGCCGCACTATGTTTCGCTTCGGCCCAAGTCGTGCCTCTTGGAATCCTCGGAAAAGTCGGGAAAATGAGTGAGAGAGTGACAATGAAGGGGGTGGGGACGCGTGGACGTGCTTTTGGCTTCTAAGCTGCTGCCACTTCAATTTAGCAGATGAGAGTGACTGTGCTGCATAAAGGCGGCATTCAGGGCCTTGTGGTGGTGGTGGGGGGTGGCGCGGGGGGGGCACCCGAGTTGATATCGGTGCGTCTGACTTAAACCTCTGGACCGCCGGGCTTTGTGCGGCTCGGGCCATTTATCAGCTTAGTTCTCATCCAAAGCGGGCCTCCGCCTTTGTCATGCAGAGTGCGACATTGGCGTGCAGTCAACTTGACTTGTTGAAGCTTGATGGATTCCAAAAAAAAAAAAAAAAAAAGGACGCTCCGGCATCTGTTTGCAAATAACTCCAAGGTCAGCTGGGTTTTGAAATGCCGAGGAGCTAACTTGCGACTACCTGCTCGGCCCTCGGCGCCGTATTTTTTTGTTTTTTGGTGGGCGAAGAGGTGGGGGCCGCGGCCACAAAAGGTGCAGTGGAGTGAGAGATTGAGGGAGGACCGGCGGCGGGACAAAGCCGGCCTGGAAAAGCTCCCGCCTGAGAGTCTTATCTGATTCCACTCCAACGCCTGACGCCTTTTCTCCTGGGCGCCCCCCCCCCTCCACCCTCCCGCCTCCCAAGCAGCAGCACAGGTTGCGCCTTTGCTGTCAAGCCGAGCAGAAAATGTTCATCAGCCAGACGACTGGATGGAGAAAGACGAGACTGAAAGAGGGCGAGGCGAGAAAGACACTGGCAATCTGTAACCTGAGACTTCAGTCATCCTTGCGTTTGTTTTGCCATCATGCAGGCATGGCTGGAGACACCTCTGGGGTCCTTGGAACCTCTGGCGACGCTAAAGAACACACAGACGTGACATGTTAGCTGAATGCAAAACAACGGGACAATGTGACAAACAAACTTGACTTTGGAGGCAGACGGGTCCTCGCCCACTCACATAAAAACGTCACGTCATGTGACGTCTTTCCACTTGAAATGCGACTTGAAGGCAAATTCCTAGAAAACAAGGAAGCAAATTCAAGAAAAAAAAAATGAAAACATGACAGTGTCGAGGTCAAAACAAACCTAAACTGCAAACCAGGATTGCTGGTCTTTTTTTTGTTTTTTTTTTGTGGATGTTGTCAATCATGAGCGGCTCATTGAGCGCTCGCTCGTGGACGGCAGTACGACAGATGAAAAACAGGACAAATGCTCCCACGCGCTGGCTGGGATTGATTTTCCACCTCCTGTGGCTGCGAGCGAGCGAGCGCGCACGCTCACGGGGCCGACACAAAACACACACACAATGCTCGCCACTCGTGCAACACTCTCAGGTGCGCTCACACTTTTCAGACATTCTCGCTTGCACGCACTCTCTCACACAGGCGCTCTCATAGCCGCTCACAGCCATGGAAGTGGACAATAGCACGCTATTGTTTGGAGCCTGTTCACGTTGTTGGGGTGTGTGTGTGTGTGTGTGTGCGCACGGCTCCCGCTTCACCCCAGACTTTTGTTTTGTGGCTCCTCATCACCACTGTATCCAAAGCGTCCCACAATGCCTTTCAACAAAGCTCACATTCAAGCATGAGCGACCCCCCACCCCACGTTTTCTCTCCACTCTTTTTATTTCTAATAGCGGGAGAATGTCACCGGCCTACTTCGGCAACGCCCCCCCCCTGCACCCCCCTACCAAAAGGACGTGATGAAGACAATTGACCGCAGCCAGTGTTCACACACGAGGTCGCCGCCAGACTTGGTGCCCCATCCGACGCTCACACGCATTGCGTCATTTTATTGACGTGCGCCTCCGATTCACAGAAACTAAAGTCAACCAAACAGGTGACATCACTATCATTATTATTGTTATTATTATTAATATTGCGAGTGTGAGCTTGTATGAGAGTGTCTGTGAGAGAGACTGCGTACGAGGACAAATGTGTGCGTCTGTGCCAAGGAGAGAGTGTGTGTGTGTGTGAAGAGAGTTGTTTAGGTGTGTGACGGTGTGTATTTGAGTGTTGGTGTAATTGTGTATTTGTTTGGAGGCGTGCGTGTGGTGGCAAGGCAAAACAAACAACCATCCACACGTCGCCACCGCGCTCGTGGCCTCGCCACAAACCGCAAGCTCCCGACAGAGGCATGCGCTCCCCCCCCCCCGACCAATCAGCCGGCTGCGCGCGCCCACCTGTACGCCGGCTTCACAGATGTGCGCAGATAGCCTCCACAAAAGCTAAATCACGGGCTATTATGACACGGCCGCTCCCTAAACGTGGCGCCGTCGACGAGGCCCATTGTGGCCTATTTAGAGCTTTTGACAGATGCGGCGGCCATTTTGTACGGCGCCCGCCAATGGCGAGCGACGGTAAACACGCCGGGGCAAACAGGCCTTTACATAAAAGGACGTGGAGCTCAACACGCACACGTGGGCCTCCATTCATCTGCTTTAATTGCTCAGGCAAAAAAGTCAGGAGGGAGTGGGCGGGGCCAATGCGAGGCTGACTGCGAGGCTGACTGCGAGGCCGCCAGGTGTTTGTGAGCCTCTTGTTGACATAAAGGTGGAGGGGAGGAGGTGTGGAACACATCTCGCTTGACTCTTAAAACAGAAGACCATGAGAAGTGACCAGGGACACACACACACACACACACACACACTCTGACAGATACTTACAAACGCCTCTCGAGACAGGAGTGTGCGGTCACGACGCTATCAACATTTTCTTTATTATGATCATCCTTCCATCTGATCTGAGCGGCTTCTCCTCAACATTTTCAATCACCTCTTCCATACGGTCGGCGATAAAGAATCCAGCAAAGTGGATATGAATGCCAACATTTTTTTTTTTGGTGTCATCATCAAGCACCAACAAGAAAGTGCGTGCGCTGCACAGTTAGCTATGCAAAACTCCAAAGTGCCGCAGGGCACCCGAGGCCAACAGACGGCAACAACACAGAAAAACAACAGTTTGGGGGGTGAGCCTAGAGAAAGCCACGACGACTTTGACAAGAATCCACACAACCCACAAAAAGTGAGGGAGGATTTGGGGCCAAATTTCAGGACCGACCCCAAACACAATTCACAGGAGAACATAAACTTTTGAACGTGCAACCACTGAAGGTTTCCATATTTTTGTCCAACTTGCTAACAAAGGGAGGCGCGAAAGATTTTTGATGTCGTCGACGACAATGTGAGTTGAAGTCAATTTGTCGATGATGTCAGTGGCATTCTTTCTGCACGGAACAGACTCGTGGACTAGTTCAAGACACAAACCAGAGCGGTAATTGTCCTGGCTCAATTGCATTTCCTCTTTGGCGGTGCGCTCACATTTTGACAACAAACAGTGGGCATAAGATGCTAGCATGACATGCTAATAAGATCCGATAAGAAAACCTTTATAATGAGTCAAAGCGTCATCATCAAGAATCAACACTGAGCAAACAAAATCAAACGAATGAAGCTTATTTTGACCGATTCACTTTTACGGAGTGAGTCGAACGATGAGTCCGCTTCGCCCGAAGCCACGTCACGCTATGACGACTGCGCGCTCGTTTGTATGTCGGGTGTCCTTGCTACGGCTGCCCAAATGAATGGACGAGTGCAGCTTTTTTCTTTTTTTTCTTTTTGTCCTTAACTCCCTACAATTAGGCCCTTTCACAGCACTAATGAGAGGCCGCCACCACAAGTGTCTGAATGTGAGTGGGGCAACGTGTGCGCCCCCCCCCCACCCCCCCTGCACACATACACATAAACTTGTGTGTGGACACGGGACTAACAAAAAAAAAGGACAAAAAAGATATGACAGATTGTACCAGCATACACTCTGTAAACATGACACACCCTGTACACTCTCCAACGACAATCTCAAACACACACACACACACGTACAGTGCAAACACGCACACACATGGCAAAAAAACGTTTGAAGTATCCAGACTTAATTTACATGGAAGCAGACTGCATGGCAACAAGAGCTGCTTCTAATATTTTAGTGACCTGATTTGGGATAGCGCCAATATATTGCAGAGAACGTGTGTGTGTGTGTGTGTGTCTACAACTCGTTTGAACAAATAGAAAGAAAACATGTTAAATGTGGGGCCATTGAACTAGTTTGTATTTTCAATAAGATAAATGAAGAACAACACAATTCTGAAGAAGTGTACGTCGACTCTATGAATTTGATGATATCGTCTGAATTTGCCGCTTCGTGTATTTCGGTCACCTGACAAAGTGGGAAAAAAAATATGAGGGGCAGCCAGGAATCGGTGGCGGCAGCCAGCCGGCAAGAGTCGTCGCCCGACGGCCCAATCGGCATCCGGCGCCGGCAGCACTTACAAGAGACCCGGCCGCCCTCAAAGCTTTCGGTCATCCTCAACAGCCTCGACCTGAGGTGTGAGACCCCGGCGGGGGCCTCGTGTGCTCACAATGGGGAGGGGGGCCGAGGGGCGGAGGAGCTCCTGGCTAAAGTGATGCTTGGACCCACACCGGTAAAAAGAGAAAAAAAAAATCAAGCGCACTAATTGACAGAGTCGGGAGGAGCAAAAAGAAAAAAAAAGTGGGGGTTTTGTTTGTTTTGAAGGACAGGATGACGTGTTTTTCAGAGGCACCCCCCAGACCAAAGTACTGGGAGGGCGACAGGAAGTGGAAAGCAGAAGAAAACAAAGGTGACTAGTCCATTACCAACTTTTTTTTGTTTTAGTCTATAAGGACCAAGACCGGCAGACTCACAGTCATCAAAGTTTGGAGCAGATGCTAACGGAGAGCACTTTGAGGACTTTGTTCTTGTTCTTGTTCTTGTTCTTCTCCAGCACGTGTCGTCGTTTGGTCCTGAAGACCCGCAAGTCTGACGTCGGAAGCCGGACATGCAAAACATGTGAGAAAATGCGACTTGTCATTTTTTTTTTTTTTTTTACATCGCCGTTAATTGCCCCGCATTTCAGTTTTCGGATCAGCTCTTCAGCATTCACACGCCCTTGAGCGCAGCACGCAGCTCCCCTCGAAACAAGCGTCCATTTTGTCACCCGGCAGCTAATTAAGAGCACCCTTAAGTGTGCACACAAAGCACGCACGCGCGCGCTCATGAGACATGCAAAAGCATTTTAGCATTCAAGAAGAACATCCGTCAAGAAAGCCGCCAGACGGTCTCGGGCTCGGCCGCCTCGATTGATGGGCGCCGCGGCTACCTTTGTCGGCAACGGCGGTCATCCGGCACGCTGCGCACAATCACGTCCGGTCGGCGAGAACGACAGGAAGGTCGGGATGAGGAATATCATCAGTACGCCACGTCAAGCAAATGTGGCACATGATGCATGGGGACCATGCGAGCCTTGGGGGCTGAGGGGGGGGGGGGGGGGGGGGGGTTTGCCTTGTCCGACATGGTGCTGGAAACAAAGCGACTCGAGAAACAATGCCAGCAAACTGGCAAACTGGCAAATCTCACAAAAAGGTGTTGAGGAAGAAACAGTGCGACTCACTATTTCTCACTTTGGATTTATTTATTTTTGCTTGGGGGGGTGGGGGGGGGGTGGGGGGGGCTGAGGAAGCAGCGTTTTCTGACCAGCTGCAAAGTTATCCAAAATGACATCTCGAACAAATCACCGACTCGATTTTAGTCCCAACCACCTGCGGCGGGGGCAGGTTGCCATGACAAGCGCTCCACGCGAAGGCGGCAGATAGCCACCAAATCCCTTCCCAGAGGACAAAAGCGGACGCGAGGACCAGGCCGGGACGAGGCGCTCCGGACTTGTCTGTCTTTCTTTGCGTGTTTGGCAAAAGGATGAGCGGCGGTGGGACAATCGGCGGGGGGGCTCAAGCTATTCGACCGATTGTCAACCCACGGAACTCCACCTCCAAGAATGTGCAAGCGATTATTCCCGCTAGCACGTCCGCCTCTCAATCAGGCCCGACAAGTGCCAATCAAAGGCGGTGGCAGCCCGGCGCACCGGGCGGGGCTTCAACAGCCACCAGAAGATTTAGAGCCCAAGACAATGGCGACACGGCCAGTGTGTGGTCCTCACGTTTAGGCCGCTAATCGGCCGTGTCAGATTAATGCTCTTTTTTTTTTTGGGCCGGCCGCACATCGCCGCGATAACGTCTTGGCTAGCAGCTGAATGCTAACCGGCGGGGGTTTTAGGGAGCGCTCGGGGGGGATTAGTCCACCTATGAATTCCCGATGAGCTCAAAGGTCGTATAGCGAGCGTCACAGCTGGCTCGCCGCAAAGACGGAGCCCAAGAATCGGCCGAGTGGAAAATTAAGCACTTTGTTACGTAGATGACAATTTGGACCAAGTAAGGGAGTCGCCACGCCGCCGTCTGTGATCTCTTCTCAGAGCTCTCGTCGGAATAGTGAAAAAACATTTCACACGAGCTCTGGTTCCTTGTCGGAAGCATTGGGGGGGCAACTGTTGAGTTTTTACAGGATTTGGTCGCCCAGAATCCGATCTCTGAGATAATTTGTTTTATTTGTTTTAAGCAAGCTTACGCTGAAGAAATAATATCCGTTCTCCTGATTGCAGTCAGAACTCAGGCGGCCTCGCCGCACATTTTTGGAGTATTTTCAGAAACCATCGGTGGTGGAAGAGGAAACTCCTTGCCCAAGAAGGCGGGGGAAAACAGATGGGCCAGCGGGGGCGGCGCTGCTGACCTTTTTCCGCGTCGCGTAAACAGGTGAAGACGATCTACGGCGGTGGGATTAGGTCGGCTTAGGTGTACCGGAGGAGAGCGCCGGGGCCGACTAGCGCGGGGGGGACGAGCCCGCCCACCAGGCAGCGAGGAGACCACCGAGCGGATGACGCACTCAAGCACCAGAACGACTGCTCGATTCACCTTCAAGACCGAAAGTGCTACGCTACCTTGTTCGGGCCAGGACCCGGATGACCAACTGTCACGTGATGGACTCGGCTTCATGTGGTAAGATGAAGGAGACCCGCAACCTCCCGTGGACCAGTCCTGAAAAGACGCACACATCAAAAGTCATGATCATTCATACGACGTATTGATTTCGAGCGCCTCCGTTGATTTGTATTGTGTCAGTTTTCATGACTGGTGAAATGAGCCATGGCTGGCACCACTGTAGTCGGAAACAACTACGATGTCCAGGTTCCGATGGGGCGGTAGGGTCACTCACTGACTCGTCACCTTCCGGGACCTTCCATGAAGACTCGGGAGTCCCCACTGGACCTCATGGGGGGAGAGCAGCTCAGACCACAGGAAGTCATTTGTGTGAGGTCATGTCAGGCAGGCAGGTGAGTGCGCATTATGCTTGTGTGTACACAAACGCTTGCCTCGCACGCACGCTTATCTTTTGTAATGGAGTGTGTGCACAGATATGAGTAAGGCAGCACGCTGGACTGATGTCGTGTGTAATCGGTGAGCAAATAGCGTCCATCAAAGTGAGCACCTGTCTGCGGGAGCATGCCAGGTGCAAACATTGTTGTTCTTCGAATGGATGGCGCGGGTGGGGGCGGGGGCCACGAGCGCATTATCAACATTCATACAAATAGGAGAAGTGGTCTCCGAGGTGCGCAGAGTGCCATTTCGTCACCCAAGACGAGGGGGAACACCTCAACATGGAATCCATCTTTGAAACCATACGAAGTTAGTCGCTAGGCATCTCGTACGTCAGGCAAAACGCGGCTCGACAGCCGCACGTGGCTCTGTCGTCCATCTGCTGTGGCCCACTGTGACTTTGGTGCTCCTCAAACCTTTAGAGAAAACGTCTATTACTTCGGGGGTAGCTGAAAATATAGGCAAAGAGCTATGTGGCTGCTTTCAAGAGACAATTCTCTTGATGTTCAGTTTAGTTTGACGGCAAAGGACTCTCTCTCCTGCCTCCGGATTGGCTCCCGTTCAGGCTTGTCGCGCCACCCGTCGCTTCGGAACACGCACCGAACCCCGCCGAGTGTCTTTGTGCTTTTTATATTTTTTTACAACCTCATAAACGAGTTTATGCAGCGGTCGCGCGACAGGCCTATCTGCTTCGGACTTTCCGGGGTTAATGATCGACACCAGCGGTTTGATCTTTATGAATTTGTGACATGAATATCGGGGGAAGCAGTTAAGCCTGGGGGTAGGGGGCGGGGGGGCGTCACATTTGAGACGCTTGCTGCCAATAAAGCCAACGCATCTTTGCCACCCAAGAGCATGCACGCACCTGCCTGCTTATCACACCATCTCTCTCAAACTGTCGAAAAAGTGGCACGTCTGGCTGAGATTGATGCTAATGACTGCAAAATGGGTCTTTGGGCGCAGCAATCGTATTTTCATAAACAAACACAGGCAGACTTTGAAGGGGGGGAGAATGTTTGTACTTTGGCGTCAGCTTCGGGTGTTTATTTGCATAATCGTCAATAACTGAAAAATCAATCGCGAGACTGGCCACTCATAGCAAACTGTTAATAGGAAATAAAACTGAATAATAATTTGAGAATACAACAGGACATTCATTTATAGTATAAGTTACCGTTATTTTTTTTTAAAAAGTCTGAAGTAAATGAAATAGAACAACATGTGAAATATAAAATAAGTACATATACTAAAAAATATACATATACATTTCTCATATTCAATTTTTTATGAATTAAGGAGGCGGGGCGGTGGGGGTCACCTCAAAATATGAAGGAAACTATTACGACACCATCTTGGTTCCACATACCGGGGAGGAAGTGGTCACCCCGGTCGTCCGCCACCGTGTGGAGTGCGCTGGAGAGCGCACGCGCATCAGCGAGCCCAGATTCCCCCGACCGGCAACCCACCGTCAACGCCGTCAGCCCTGCACACAACGATGTTTCCCCAAACAAACGCAACAAAATGCACAAGCAGAAATACATCTGTTTAGTTTCGTCATGATAAAACAAAGAAACAAAAGACACATTCTATTTCATCATGATGTTTCAAACCATTTTTACCGGTAGCTCATGAAGCATTTTTTTTTTCACGTGGTGATGGAGGAACCAACGTTCATTTCTGGGATTGGAATGAACTCAAATGGGAAACTATGCGCGTGCGCACGCACACACGCATGCAGTGGTCACGCCCAATTAAAAGTGGATCAATGACAGTGTGGCCGAGCGCCAATGCAAATCTCTTCCGAGCCACGTTGAATGGGTGCGGAGGTGGAATTCCACACACGCACCTCTAGACACAGGAGTGTGCGGGAAGGGAAGGCCCCCTGGAGAGAAAGTCCCAGAGATCATTTGTGATGTGTCCATGGCAAAAGCTTTGTGGACTTTGGCAGAGGAAATCCCGGGATAACGGACGGCCACACTTGTGGCCACTTCTTCATTAGCCAAAAAGTGGCCCAATACAGGACACTTGTCAGGGCACAGCCGCCCCCCCCCGTCCACCACCACTAAATGCTAATCTGGGGTGTGCATTTTTTTTTTTAGGCTCCTGCATTGATTGTATCACCCTATGGTTGCTGTGGCAGCAGCCCACCCTGATCCTTCCACAGCCTGGGGGTCAAAGGTCGGGGGGTTCAGACAGAGGTTGGGACAAGCAAGCAGGTTAAACACCTTGTCGGGGATTAGCCAGAAGGGAAGTCTTCATTTGGATGGAAACACGGACACACACACACACACACACACATACTTTTGAGTGGCTTTGCGCACTTTGGGCGGATACAGAGAGTTGCCCAGATGATGAAGGGAAGTGGGGCTAATTGAGACATTAGCTGACGGGGGGGCGAAATAAAAATTGTGTCGGTCCATGATGTCCTCATTGTGGATTTCCGACTGCACCCATTTGATGAGCACCAAAAAAAATGTGACAATGCTTCAGTCCCACCCACACATACATCAATATTTTGTGTGTGGCATAACAAAACGCGTTAAAAAGTGCAAAATTTAGGAAAACGGTGAGTAAGAAGCGATTACTTTGTTGTTTTGTTGTCCCATTATATTACTTTATTTCCCTCAAAATTCTACAAGCGATTTAGATGAATATTTTTAGATATGTTAGGAAAAAAAACACAAAAAAAGACTGCTTTATAATTGGGACGTCATCTAACGTATCGTGATCGCACCCGAGAACTGGACGGGGAAGTCTTCTCAGGTTTGAGTTAAATCCGCTGTCGTGCAGACGGTCGGACCTCCGTGAGCGAAGACCCCCAGGTGACGAGCAAGCGCGCTCCGTCGCTCCAGGCCCCGGGGCTCAAAAGTCTCACCTTCCCAAATGCCTCGCGTCTCCCTCCACCTCCACTTTTGCCCTTAAGCCTTCATTAGTCTAAAAGTGTGCAGCTAATTGGCAGCGACTTCCTTATCTGATCTTTGAGGCTCACAACACTGTGGAGGTGACAAGATGAGCTCTGCAAACTTAATTTAGCTCCTTCGGATTGTTCAAAGTGACACTTTTATTTGGATCCGTTCTTTTGCTGCTGAAACATGTATGAATGAAGCGGTGAACAGCGGACAGCCCGATGTCACCCTGCCCCACCCCTATACCCCGCTCGCCCACCGCCGGCACAAAACAAAAAAGAAAATCCCCGCACAATTTCCACATTGTTTGCCTCCTTTCACAAAGTTCCTGAAGGAGTCAGATGTCGGCAGTCTCAGTTTAACCACTTTCCTGGCATGTCAAAATTGAAACGGGCCTTTGCGCAGGTTTCCACAACCAACGTGCGCCTGTTGTCAGTGTCGGAAAGGATATCGATGCAGCTTGAACGGGTTAGGAACCTTGTGTGGAGCTCACCTTTCAGGGAGGTACAGCACGGGCGAGCGACGGGGGCCGGAGAGACCACCATGGAGCGCCCGCGGACTGGACAGACGGCCCCCGCTTTGGCCGGTCCAGAATTCACCGCAACAGAGTCCGGTGAATGCGGAGGGATTGTGGGTTCTGGATGGCGGATGACGCCGGATCATGAAGTCGACTGGCAACAGCACGTCGGACGTCTTCACGCGCGCTTTCGTCAACTCCAACGTGGCCAGACCCTTCAAAGACAGAACATGACAAAATAGCAAGAAAAGCCTTTTGCGTTCGGATCATCTGTTGCTAACATTCTTGCTCCCGGTGCCCTGAGAGTGAGAACACTCCTTCCCCTGCTGGGCGAGCGAACAAAAGGTGGCAAAAGAGAAGAGGGGGGGGGGGAGAAAAAAAACAACAACAACGCTGCGCCAGGCCAGGAGCAGCTGTCGACATTCCCAACTTACAATAGCGAGCGCGAGCAGGGCCACGCTCACGCAGGAAGCGGATCAGCTACCGGCTGGGAAAAACAACCACAAAGCAAACCACAAAGCTAACAAATGCTAACCTAGCTCCTAGGCCGGGTTCAGAATGAAACGGGTGACAAAACACTCTGAGAAACAAAGCTCAAATAAAGTTCAGATGTTCTAGTAGGCTTTTTTCCTTTCACCTTCTTGAAGACCCCAGCTCAAGCTGATGCCCCTGCACATTTCTCCCAGACCCAAATCAAGCTCAGCCGCTCTCAAAGGCTTTACATCACAATTCCCCCCCCCACCCCCCGCTTTCGAGGCCGAGCCTGAATGTTTTGTGCGCAATTTTGAACTGTTCACGATTGCTTCCACAATTGATGCACAGCAATTCAAACTGCGGGGCACCGTTTTGAATCCTTCTTCCTGGCCAAATTCTCCATTTTTCCTTTTCAAGCCTCCAGGACAAACATGAACTCCTTGTGGCGCCACCCCCTTTTCCCTTTGGCCTTTCTCTCCTTGGCCCTTTTGCACAGCCCAATTCTTTTCACTGCCCTCTCTCTCTCTTTCTTGGCGGACCGCTGATTAGACGTGTGTGTGTGTGTGAGAGATGGAGGGTGGCGTTGGGGGCGCCGGACAATCTCCTCTTGTTTCCTTCGCCAAGAGGAGTCAGCGCAGAGGATAAAGAGAGCACATTGCTGCACTTGTGGCCCCTTACAATGCGCCGCCATTCCCATCTGTTTGGTCCGAGCGCGCGTGCGTGAATGACATGTGTCGGGGCGTATGAGCCACGCCGGCTTCCTTCGGGGCAATTGTGAGCGGGCCGGGCGCCATATGGCGGAATAATGACTTTTTAGGCCGCTCGCGCTGAGGTGCGCGCCCCCCCCCTCGCATGCCCCCTTCCTCGTCCTCGGAGGTGAGGGCTGGACGACATGCCTTCACATAAAAAAACGAGCCGCCAAGCTACCCGAAGCCTGTTAGTATTCTGTCCATCGAGAAGAAGAAAACGAAGAAGAAGTAAACGGCGCGACATACTGCACCGTTTCAGCACCGAGTGGCCCAAATACACTTGTCAATTCTGCCTTACCCGGCCGGTCAGACAGGAAGCGAGGACAAAGTGCGGAGGGACGCTGGAGACACATGTGGGCCTGGAGAGAAACAGAACAATGTGACATATTTCAATGTGACATGCAGAAAATAAAAGATTTATTCCTCCCTCTGCTCCTTTTAGTTCAAGTTTGCGTTATTTTGTTTTTGGGTGGGAGGGTATGTATGTTAATGGTTACACTATTTCTTTTGAGTTTTAGTTGTTGATATACATTCTCGGTTTAATTCGTTTTTTAACTTCGTTTCCTGGATTAGTTTATTTTGCACAAATTTGTAAGCCACAAATATATCAAATGTGACCTCATTTCTCATGTTTTCACTGCATGTTGACTGTTTAAATATCAATTAGGGATCTCTGTCGCCCTCTTGTGGCCCACCCACCCAATACAAGTTTTGTTGAGCCTTACAGTAAACAAGATGCCCCCCCCAAAAGGTGAACAGCAGCCACGGTGACCTTTCCAGAGCAAACAAGAATAAAGGTCCGCGTGTTTGTCTTGGATTTAGGCGAGTGAGGCAGCATTCAAGCATGAGTGTGATGGAGGGATGGATGGAAAGAGGGGTGTGGGGGTGGCCCGGGTGGTGTGTGTGTGTGTGTGTCGGAGGGGGCAGGTGGGTTTTGGTGTCTGAGCCTCACACAGGGAGGATCAGCTCGGAAATCTCAAGCTCTCAGATGTGCGGCTTTAAAGATTTGCTAAAGCTTGTGATGTCCCTGAATGGGGCACAAGAACAAGACGCAGCCCCCCACGCCGCTGCCAGTCACCTCGATACCTGCCACTTAGGACCCTCAAAAGAGCCGGAGAGGGGGGCAGGTGTAGAAATGTCACGCGACAACTTTTTCTTTGTAAAACTCCTATTATAGGCGATTAGCCCAACATATTTTTTCCGCACGGTTTGAGTTGTTTTTCTGTAGGTTTTGATTTTGAGGTAACCGCCATCAAATTGAATTTCTCCAACAAGTGAATGCGTCATTGAAGTGTTCTCAAAAGAATGGCGGCAGTGCCCCGGCCGGCCCAGGAAACGCGGCGACCTCCTGGCGTCCTGTGCAACCCACGCGCGCCATCCTCGCCGCCTCAGTCTAATGTCATTAGAGGCCATCTTGTGCCAGCGCCGCCACGCCGGACAAGCCCACGCAGGAAGGGCGTCTGTGTCGTTTGGCCCACAGATGGACGCCGGGCCACCTCCAACGCCAGCGTCCATGAGCCGACGCAGACGTCCTTCATTAGCCGGCAAAGACACAAGCGTGTCTATGTCCGCGCACACACGCACGTCTTGGCAAGAAAGCAGATTTCGGCCCTAACTAGGTTAAAGCCCCAAAAAGTGACTTTTTACATCAGGGAGATTTGTGTTTCTGCGGGGTGTAATTAGCTTTGCTGCAGGGTTGGAGGGGTCTGCAGTACTAGATGAAGTTTAAGGGGCTGCGGGGCGAGAGGAAGGGCGCGTGAACAGGCGGGGAGGGGGGCCGACACTGGGCCGCATTGTGGCGAGGACGCAAATGTGATTACGGGCCGCTGTCAGAAGCCAGGCTCGGATGTGGCCTGCCAAGTAGCAGAAACTTTGGACTTTCTGCCTTGAGACAATGAGATCGCTTTGCGGGAGACCCCTGCCAGACCCCCTGCCATGCCCAAAACCAAAAACACAACACGGTCGCAGATTGAATCACTTTTTTTTTTTTTGAAAGCTTTTTCAATTCTATTGTTACTAAAGTAATTCTTTGATGAAAGGAAAATATATTTATCTCATTTAGTATGCCATCATGTTTATTTGTATTTGAAAAAAAAAAAAGAATTGATCTCGAGACATTTTGAGATTGACTTATTCTTTTCATCTGTAATATTTCCAGACAGACAGCAAAATGACATTAGTTAAATTGAGTTTGGTGGAATTTTACTCAAATTCCATTTTATTTGAACATATGTATGTTGATACATCCAATAAGAAATTTAAAGAATATTTTTGTGACACTTTTGGTTGTGTGATGGGACTAAGAGAGCTGTTGTTCAAATGACTATGAGGACCAAGGACTAAAAGTTCCTTTACGTGGACGGTATTCGAGCCAAGTCTGTTGCATTTTCACATTCCGAGTGCCATTTTTGCCGCCATCTTGTCAGTTCGCTTGGGCACCTGTGCATTCTGACGCGTGGCCCGGGCGACAAAAGCGGCAGGCCGGTCAAAGTGCCCATTAATTCCACAGTGGCGGGCACGAGTGGCGAAGACGCTCTCGTATGCAAACGAGGTCGCTGCGGGCCATTTACTTGTTTGTTTAGCCGTCTGCGGTCGCCACGGCGACCCTAAATGGCGCTCGCGCGCAACAAAAGAGCGACAAGTAGCACCCGCGTAGCCAATATATAAGCTTGCGGCTTGAACCTTTCTCTGGCAACTTTTTTGGGGGGGGGGCTTTTGAATATTCTTCTAAATTCTAAAAAGATCTGTGCAATGCGCGAGTGTATGATGACTCACAGTACGGCACGGGACGGGCCTTTCCCACAAGATGGCCTTGCCGAAAAAAGACACAAAGACGGGCCTCTGTAGCAAAGAGAAAAACAGACACGTTGACGTTGATGGTTCTGATTGCAAGTCACAGCAGTAGAACAGTGATGAAGGCTAAGACCCCCCCCCCACCCCCACTGAGGAGTACATTAATAAGTCCTCTGTCTTGATTAGCGCCACCACTTGATGGAGTCTGCTCTCCCACGCAGCAGACGCTCCATCTGCTCCTCCAGCACTCGAACCGGGCGGGTCAGCGGCCCGGCCGGGAGTCCGCCGCTGCAACCGCGAGGGCGTCGAGTCATCCATCACGGTTGATGTCCGTCGAGGCCCGAGCACGCTGCCTCACCGGGCTCCCTCCGCTGCAGGATTCTTTGACGGGGTGTCACCTCAGAGCAGAGTTGGGGGGGATGCGAGCAGGGGAATGGCATCAGGGTACAAAGACGATAATGCTATTCTAATTGAAAATCTCAAAATGAACATAGCTGTGGTCATATAATGAACGGCAACGGGCGTGCGGCAGTTGCGCCTTTGTGTCCATCGATCCTTCAACGCTCCGTGGCAGATCCACCTCCAGGTACTTCCTGCCCACGTGACCCACGTTGAAGCAGGAGGCCCCGATCGAATTACCAATTTGGAGCTCATCGCCAAAACGCCGGCTGCTCTTTGACTCCATCTGCTCGGCCTCCTCCGGGGAGCCTCGCTTTCCACTTGGGGATGTTTTATTAATTTGCCTGATTAACTCAACGGCCTGCCACCAGGGCCCATTAATAGGCATTTCATCAAGGTTTGATTAGCGAACGCTGGGAGACAAAGCCAGCAGTCGGCCTTTTTCTCCCTGGGGGGTTCGGACGCATGCAAAGGCTGCGGGTCGTCGTGCTTTGACGTGTACGCTTTGGCGGAAATTACAGGCTCACGGTCTTTTGGATGCAACGCCACAAGCTTGGCACAACCATCTTTGGCCTGTTTTGACAATTTTCCAATACAGCCATTTTCCTAAACCAACGTTATAATGCATATGTAGGCAGATAATAAAACAATAGTCACAGGCAAATATTCCTCCGTCAAGTCACGTGTATTTATAGAGCACTTTCAAACTCTGTGAAGAACAAAGAATATTCCACTTGGCTTCCTGAGGGGATCTCCATTCAGTCTAGCCACCTGTCTGAATTTTACTGCCCTCAAATGGAAAAGTGACGCAAAATGAGAGTCATCAAAGTGTTTTGCGTTTTACACATTTTGTTCCGTTACTACCGTATTTCAGAATGCTTTCAATTCATTTCCGGATGCTCTTTATGTGTCACACTGGCAAAATTGGGCCCAGTAGGGTGAAGACAACAGACCTCAAGAGTTGGGAGAAGAAAAAAAAAAGGGGGCGGGGGTGAACCAGGACCTCCACCGCAGAAAAGGAGGACAACCACCTCAGCATGAGAGAGGTCAGCCACAATCAAGCGCGAAGGTGAGCCTCCTACCGTTCCTCGGCAAAAAACATTCAGGCACCGGGTGTTGCGCTGTGGGCCAGTTGGGGTCTGGGTCCGGGTCAGGGCAGCTGCAAGGACTCTGTGACACTGAAATGAGCTCCGGGAGTCACTCAGGCCCCCTGCAGGCGCGCCAGAGCTCCTTCTAGGCTTCAAAATCTGCCAGCCGGAGGGGGCGGCAGCGTGTAATCAATACGCTGACTATCGACGCAGGCGTCATTTTTGGGGGATCTCCGAGGGGGAACGTCGCCACAAAAGCCGAGCTGACAAAGAATCGGGCTGGTGGCGGACCAGTGGATAACCTACTTAACATTCATTAGTGTCACAGAGGAGCGCAGACAGGCCGCTCCGATCTGAGCGATGGGCTCTCCACCCGGCATGGGGGTGGCATTCAGCGAGTTGACGGAGAATTGATCAGCAAAAGTTGAATGGTGGCTACGGGATCATTCTTACTTGTTCAATACCTTTTCACCTTTCATCCAACCATGGTGACGTTGCGGTGCTGGTCTTCGGCTTCTGGCTTTTGCGTGGCGACTTTTCTTTGCTATCCGATCCAAACAAGGTGACTGGGGTACAGGTAAAAAAAAGAAAAAAAAAACACGCTTAAGCAAGGTGCCTTAATGCGATCTTGAACTCACTGTTAGCATCGGTTAGTCCCCTTTGGATCAATACTGAAACATCAATAAACTTTAACCTAAAGCTTTTCTTAGTATTTGACGACATCCGGCCTGTTTGCGCTCATTGGCGAGAATATAATGAGGTGAATGTAAGCAGGCTTTTCCGCGCCAGAGGTGAGAGGTGACGGGACAAAGCAGGGGTCAGGTTGTGTCTGCCCTACAATAGCACAAATGTCCCTGCTCTTAATTACATTAAGGTCATATAGTGGGGAGCTGTGTGCAAACAAGACAGCCTATCAAGCACGCAAATCAGAGGCTCAGTGGCGCTGTGTGTGTGTGTGTGTGTGTGTGTGTGTGTGTGTGTGTGTGTGTGTGTGCGCGCGCACGCAAAGCTTATTATGTAGAGTGCTTCTCAAAGCGGAGCTTCTTCATTTTGTGATGTGCAAACCAGCAAAATCCTGTTAAAAGGCACACTGGTGTCATATTAACTGTGCCTGTGGACCAGTGAGGGGCCCGTTGCCACAGCAACCACACCAAACAACCGCGCCAGGGCCCTTCCTCTTTCTTCCTACACACGCACACACATCTCAAGCTCTCTCTCACCTCTGCCGGACATTTGTAAACATTTGGGGGGGAAAATGTTTTATTTAACTTGCCAACATATACTAACATCTGAGAGCGCTTTGGAGGACAAGTGCTCGGTGAGGGGGCAGGGCTGCGGGGGAGAACAGACGCTGCAGTGCATTTTGGGTCAACCAGGAACCACAGCGACTGTTGCTCAGGCACGCAAAAAAAAAATGTGGGCTCTTTTTTTTTGTGGTCAGAATGTAATCAGAACAAGATACAGTATATTATGCCTGGAATTCTGTTGACCCAAAACATGAATTATTTAGCCCTGCCCAAAAAGGTGAAACTTACTTTTTCAAGGGGGTGTTTTTTGTTGAACTCGCGGTACCTGCAAAATAAACAAATACAATTAAAATGAATAGATGACAGATAAATGAATATAATGTCCTAGTTTCTTGGTGTCAAAGAGCATTGACAGCTATTCTTTTCCGAAAGACAAAGCAAGTCCAAAATAAACACATCATCACATCACACAAGAAAAGTGTAACGGTAGCATTACGAGGGCTTTCACGCCGCGGCACACCGGGCGCTGCCCTTTGGCGCCCGTACAATCACAGAGCACTGACCCGCGCCGGGCTCTGCGGGCGAGAGCCCAACGCCCCCGCGACCGCCCCCCGTGATGCGCCGTTATTTCCTCATCTCATCAATCTGTCAACTAAGCCCTTTGACACGCCGCCGCCATTTATTTGGGCCTCTCTCAATATGGTTGCAGCTTTTTAAGATTAGTCACCTCGTCCAAGAGGTCTGGACCCCCCGGGCTGGTGCCACGGGACACCGGAACGGGGCGCCTGGATGGGAGGCGGGGGAGGATGGCGAATATAGTTGCTCGAAGCTGTGACAGGCATTAGAACAGGAATGAAGTTAATGGCTCTGACATGGGACACATTCGTGAGGGCCTATTGGTGTTGCTTTTTTTTTTTTTAATCGTTTTGATGCATCACTGATCATTACTGACTCAATGGCAACCTGCAAAATGGCGGAAAAAAATCTAATGAAAGAGGCATTTTAGCAGGGATGAAAATGTTCAGTCAACCATCTGCTAACTGAATGTTTTTTTTTCTTTGTGGGTTCAAGAGTTGGAGATACGCTTTGCGGACTAAAGTATTGGGCCATTCCATTTCCAGGAGGTGAAAGGGAGAGAGAGAAAAAAAAGAGAGTAAGAGATGGGGTAGTCCATTTGTTTTGATGATGGGATGGATGTGGAGGGGGGAGGTGCTGGGGGTCGTGTAGGGGGATGTACTCAACTCACTCCAAAAGAAACTATTCAATTTATTTTCAAGTAAGGATGAAAGAACGACTCCAAACAGTGTGTCGCCTATTCAGCACTTAAAAAAAAAAAGAGAGCAAAAAAAGAGAGACAAGGCTGGGGAAGTGGGGTGGGCATGTATGGGGGGGTGCATAAATTTCATACACACAGCAGACAAAGTGATTGTGGCTCCTCCCCCTGCCCCGAAAAAACTTTTCTGTCCCCCTCCAGAAAACACTTTCCCTGTTGAATGGCCACCTATTAGTGACTCCATTATGGCCGCGGGGCTTTTCAATGGCTCCTCACTGTGAGTCTTTATCAGAGTCGGCCGTGAATACAGCCTGGCCCCCTCCCTCACCAAAGACCACGCCACCAATCAGCTCCCATCCCAAATCACACCTGCCATCATGTTGTGAGCTCCCCTTTGAAAACAAAATAAATAAATCTGAATTGATGCGATGGAAAGGATTTTTTCCCCCGATCAATCAGGGTGGGCGGATCCCAAAAAAGTAAAAGCCCCAAATTTTGACCAATCTATGTCGATCGGTCTCTGTGACAATAACATAGTTCATGTATGTGAAAGTTAATGCAATTTTCTCAACCACTTAAAAACCATTTCTCAGCCCAAATTGCAAAATTGTTAAACTGCAATATTCAGGGTTATCATAGCGGCAGAATCAGATTTTTTAAAAATCAACAAAATAGGTTTGTCATTCAGTCTCTGTGTGTCCCACAACAAAATATCTGACGCCAAGTTAGCTGATCTCCATAATACCAGCACTCCACCCCACTGCACAGTGCGCCTGGCCGCATTGTTGCCGGATTATTCCAGAGTTAGTTGGAAGAAAGAGACTGTACTGACGGTAGAGGGGGGAGGGGGGGGACTAATAAAAGTGGCGTCTTCTTTTTTGTTCCCAGTGAGAGGCCAAAAACACCTGCAAGAGAGCCTGATTGTTGATCTTGACTTTATCTGCTCTCCTAAATGCCGCAATGTACAGTAGGACCCTGAATGCAGCACGTTCTATTCATCAGCACCCCCTTTAAATAACCTGTCACGCTCTTTACAGCTGCACAAAAAGTACTTTTGGGGCCTTTGAAAGAGCCCTGGCACAAAGCGCGCAGTGAGTAAATATCAAGTGGAGTGTTGATACTTTGACGGAGGCTCGGGGCGGACTTTATGATGAATTTGGACGTATTGTGGGCCGGCCGTGGCGCTCACCTCGGCAGGGAGCCATCTGCTCGCCGTCAATGCATCACCTGCTCAGTTGAGTGTCACCACGGCAACATGGGCTGCTGTGGATTAGAAGGGGGGGAGAGGAGGATAGGACGCCAGTGGTGGACGACTGTCGCCCTCTGGTGGGCAGTCTGGTCAAGAGGCGTACATGTTCTCATCTGAGCAACAATCAGTCATCAAGTCCTTGTTATAATGATGATGAATTCTTTTGTGTTACAGGAAGCGGAAGCGATTTTGCACTTGGAAAGCTGAGCAAACACACCTCTGAGGACAGGAAATGAAACCTGCCCGACGAGTGAGGAGCCAGCTGTGCGTGCGTGTCTGTAGCCACAGCCCCCCTTCAGGTTCCAGGCCGTGGTCCGTCGCACACCTGAGCCATCATCCACAGACGGCGTGTGACGGAGGAAGTGTTGAGTGACAGGTGAAAGTGAGCCGCTCGCCTGCGAGGGGTTACCACCTTTTGTGCGTGATCGTGGAGGCGGCGAGGGGCAGTGACTTCCCCTCATCGGGGGGGGCCTGGTAATCGTGGTCTTTGTCGGACTTCATCAACTCAATCTTATCTATATCTTGCTGTTGTTTGGGATGCTAACAAGATTAGCCAAGAAGCACTATGCATCTGCAGGGAGCACTGCCTGTTGACACTTGTCGCTCCAATTCCAGATTCGGAAGGAGGGAGGGAGGCTGATCCTGGGAGACTTCCTGTCAGGGCCACGTGCTAGGAAATAAAAAGTCAATTATGTAAGGCATTGAGCGCGATTGTCGGCGTGCGGAAGGACTGCTGCCCATTCCCAGCAAGCCACGGTGGCGGCAGTTAAGAACCGGGAGTTGGGGGGGGGGGGGGGGGGGTGGACACCATTATGCCGAGTGAGAACTGCGCATGTGGCCGAGCGGCTCAAAGTTTGACTCTTTTCTCCGCGCCCCCTGCCAGTCTCCCCGCAACAATGATCCATTGGTCGCCCCCCCGCTAGGAGAACACGCCGACGACATTCAGGGGAGCGGTCATGGGAATCGCTAAAAACACAATTAGAAGCCCTAATGTTACGCTCTGCCTCCCAGGACAATACTCAGGCCTTTTCTTGCAACCAAATACTGCGCTGTACTGTGCACGAATAGCGGCGGTTATCCGTTCGAAAAAGGGTGGCGACATCCGGTTTATCCAGTGCTTGACTGATGTTGCTGTTTTTCTTGTACATTTGGTTCCAAACAATAAGAATATTTGGCAATAACACCAACTAGTGACACCCCCCCTCCTCCCCTTCCACACACACACAGATCTGTACCTCCTATTGATCCATCCAAAAGGACACCTGTGCATGCCTAGTCCTCCACCGCCCTCTTGTGGCACCTGTGGACATAGCAGCAGGGCTCAATGGGGGGGGAAAAAATGAGTTACTCTGAACACAAAGCTGCTTATTTATCAAGGAAATGTAATGGGGAGCACAACTGCTCGTCGCACTTTTCATCGAGTGACGAACGTACAACAGCTGCGGGTCCGAGAGAGAGACACAATCGAGCTTTAGTCCGACTTCCCGCGATCCCTGCGTGAATCTGATAAGCTAATGAACAGCTTGTCCTCATTTAATCGATTCTGATCGGCTTCCGGGGCGAAATGGGCCGCATTGTCTCCCTTGGAGTTCGTAGTAATCCGTAAAGATAACATTTTGCGGGCATTTTGCTGAGTAAATACGAGTCAATTACGAGCATGCTGAACTCAAAATAGACCATGACCTGAGATGTTTTGCAGCCAACGCGCAGAAATAGAACAAGAGTCGGAACTGACTAAAATACATTCCAAATGTGGACGCCTCATGAATAAAAGGAACTGTGTTTTTATATTTATGACCAATTGCAGAATAACATTTCAATAGTGTATTTTGTGTGTGTGTGTGTGTGTGGTTTTTTTTAAAGTCAATTTATCATTTCATAAGATTCCAGAAACAACCAAAAAATACATTGCATTTCACGCATTTTACAACGGCCCCATGATTGCGACAAATGTTCTTGGAATTTTGTCCTCAAAGACCACATTTTAAGTACCTTATTAATAATTCTATCATGAAGTATAAACAAACTTGGTCAATGTTGTTTAAATGCTTGGTGAGTTTGAGCAGCCGAAATCAACAGTCAGCCTTGAAGCCCAAATCGGAAGTTGGCATTTTGAGGTCTCCTTGAGACCAAGCAACACGAGAATTGAAATTGCAGGTCACCACCATCATCACAAGAGCAAACAGCTGGGCCACATGGGCCCACCGCAGGTCTGTTTCACAAGCGGCGTCCCATCACATGCCAGCGCAGAGGGCTGTGTGTGCGCGCGCAAATGTGTGCGGAGTCACGTGACCCCATGTGGAATAAGAAGTGGCGGCCCCGCGCAATAGAATCCAGCAAAGGCTGCGCACACAAACACGCGCAAGCTCACCTGCACGCCAGAGAAGATGGACGCGGCTTACAAGAGGGTCAACGGGAACTCCGTTCAGGACGCCCAGCCCAATGAACAGGACAAAGTGGTAGGTCTGCAAATAGGAAAAACAGGTTTTGAATGTTAAACAAGGTCAAAATGCTGTCTTATGGGATGATGGGCGTTTCAGCAGGCTGAATGCTTTGACTCACAGAAAAACGTTTGTGGTTCCGTCGGTTTTAAATTTGGTTCTTCGGGGGGTGTCCGTTGGATTCCTCGGCTTCTCCCCAAACATAAATGCACACGCCAGTTTGGGAAAAAAAAATAATAATAATAATAAATTGTTGTTTTGGTCGTCAGAAGCGGCGCGGCTCCATGTACCTGGAGGAGGAGACAAGCAAGAAGAACGAAGTGGTCTCCTGCATCTTCTCACTGAAGGAGGAGGTGGGCGCCTTGGCCCGAGCGCTCAGACTCTTTGAGGTATATTCCTCTGTTCCACTCGAGGGACCAGCGTGTGTGTGTGTGTGTGTGTGTGGGGGGGGGGGGGGGGCGACTTTATTTCCTGCAAGGAAACAGACAATACGGGACAAGAAAGAAGCTGACAACTGGGCTCAAGTGTGTAGCGCAACCCAAAGTATGTAATAAGAGAGATCAGCAAATTTACTGATCGCATTGCAAGTAGATGAATACTTTATTTGCGCAGTCTGAAATTTTAGGGGCACCGCATGACAATTTAGGGGCTGTCTGGAGTCCCGCAAAGATTTTTTTTCTTTGCGCTAAACTCGATTGAAACTGAAACTTTTGTTAAAAAAAATAATAATAATTTTGAACTGTAATGCCTATGGAGGGAGGTAAATTCCTCCCTAATTACCATCAGAGAATGCGGCAGCTGACTTTTCATGTGATTTGTCGGCGGCATTCCAGACCAAAAGCCAAATTGTCCCGACTTCAGTAAGCATGTGAACTAGCCCAAGAAAAAGAAAAAAAACAAAAACAATCCTGTAATAAAGGCCTGATCATTCGCCGTCGAAATGTGGATCCCGGCTTGTTTTTTGTGGAGCGACCTTTTCCAAGTGGCCCCATGACTAAACAAACGGCGCTTATCTCGCATCGATCCACCGAGTTACACGGCCAGGCTGAAGGTGACTCCAAAACGTTGCTGCTTCAAGTTGTCCATCGTGACTCGAGAGATTATGTTGCCATAATACATGCGCGGTTCAGTATTCACTGACCCCGCTATAAATAATGAAAGAAAGAAATTGCGCAGTTTGTTGAATTTACGGTTAATCTTCCTGTTAAAAAAATAAATACATTAGGAATAAAACCTCTGCCTCGTTTTTGTATAACACAGAGAGGCCTACGAGTGACTGTATTTCAATGCTGGTCATTATGGTGGTACGTGAAAAGCCAAGTTACCTTCTTGTTTGAGAACCAGAAATTGCATCGTAAACTATGAGTACAACTTATTACTGCTCTGTCATTGTTACGGCATAAAAACGCTGTATTAACCTGTGCTCAGAAAGTCCACGACGCCAACGTGACGATGCCTGACCCCGTTTTATTTATTGATTTGCAGAGACTGCGTACGTGACTTTTTGCTCGAATCAACATGGATTGGCAGCACTTCTTTTATTTAATCATCAGCGGTGTCATGGTTACACACGTAGACGTGGGCCTTGCACTTGCAAAAAAATAAATAAAAGGCTAAAACAACATTGAGGAGTCAACAGTTAAAATTGTTAAATATGTCGTCGATCCCCCCCCCCCATGTTGTGTTTATTGCATTTTGTTATTTTAGGGGAGAGGGGGGTGAATATGCCTAGGGTGGAGGGGCGGTAGTTGTTAAATGGAAACACATCCTCTTTGGACCTATGAGCTCAGGCTCTCCCAATCCTCCCCCTGAGCCTCCTCCATAAAACAGCCCAAGTGCCAAATGACTTCGAACGGTTTGATGAGGTCTTCGACTCGATCTCAAAATTATCCAAAGGCGGCTCAAAATGCGCGCGTACGACTGTGTCACCGTTTCATGCCCAAATTAAGGGGGATGAAAATCAATTTCAAAGAACCGAGTGTGAAAAATCTCAAGCGCTCGCCGCTCATGTGAGCCACCGTGCTTGCGATCTTTCGTGTTTCCCATGCGGCGTGCTTCATATGGCATCGTTTACGGGCCGTTTCGGCGTAGTTGGGGCTCTTTGTGGCTTTTAATGAAGAACCGCTGTGGAATGACGATACAATGAACACGTTCAGCACATTCACAAATCCACCGATGTGCAGTCGTTTGGAAATCTCAATTGCAAAGACCTTACAATTCTCCTCCTTTGATTTTCACGAGGGCGGTCAAAGCTACCGGGGCCGGGCCAAAGTTCAGAGACGTTCGTTCTCCGACCTGACGCGCGCACCGACTTCAAGTTCATAAATCCAAATTCAAGTCGGACACGTTCAAGGGGACGAGCGAGACTGACTGCGCCCGACCTCTGGCATGGACAAGCATTTCAGCAGCATGGCTTTCAGGAAGATGCGTTTAGACAATCTGAACCAGATGTGGCAATGACGGGAGGCCCCCTCCCATTCCAATCGGCCTATCGCAAAAGAGAGCGCCACATACACCCTCTCCCGTACGCTGCGTATACCACGCAAAGTTGCCTTTCCAGCGGCTCCGAAACATCCGCACCAGTCATATTTGTTTCATGACTTCATGATTCTCGGCGACATGGGAAAATCTCCGCCAATTGGGGTCAATGTGTGCGCGGACTGAGAATTTAGTTTTGAGATTCATACAGATTCGAGACCCCATCATCAACTTCAGGACGTCACATTGGCAAAAGTACAAATCATTTCTCCAAACTGACAGTGCAAAAAATAAAAAGTTGTTTTTCCAGAAGTGAATGCAAATCAACAGCAATCGATTTGTAATCCAAGTTTCTTTCCAAAGGCTTGTTTTTTGCTTTTGTTTTTGTACAATTTAGTTTGGCGTTTCTGAGGACAGGATTTTTCTGAGGAAAAATGAAGGCGCGGATAAAATTTTGACTTTAACAATAATTGGCGCCTTCAGTTTGGAAAACCACTGTGTAAATTTTCCTCTTCTTGCTGCCGGAGGCTGTAAATTTCCCCACTGTGGGACAAATAAAGGATATCTTATCTTATCTTTGTTGTGGGCCAAACTGACTCGCTCTCGAGTTTAAGAAACGTAGAAAAAACTGTTTTAAAAAATCTATCTATACCTGGGGATTGAACCGCTCTCGCTTTATTCTTTTTCTCCATCAAACGCCGGCCAATCAATACAAAAGTGAGAGACGTAAGCGAGCTGAGGTTCCACTGACACCGAGTTCAAGTCCAAGAAGAGGAACCTGACGGAGGGGGCGGGGGGTTATGAGGGTACAACACCGCTACCTTGTGGTCAAACGAGGGAAGTGCAACGAGGCACTCGAACAAGCAAGTGTACTCACCTCAATCTTCTTATCCCGGCGCCGTTTTTCAGGACAAGGGCATCAACCTGACACATATCGAGTCCCGGCCGTCGCGCGTCAGCCAGGAGCAGTACGAGTTCTTCATCAGCGTGGACTCCAACTGCTCGCCGGCCCTGGACGATGTCATCGAATGCCTGCGCGCGCAGATCAGCGGCCAGGTGCACGAGCTGTCGCGCAACAAACAGAAGGACACCGGTGAGAGTCTTGAAAAGTATTCCGGAGACGAATACGCATCTTCATTCGCGGAGGGAGACACGCAGGTTGCCATGGTTGGAAAAGCTGAGATTTGGACAGAGGTTTGATAGCCAGTGGCGTGCTGTTGCACAGAAATGACGGTGGGCCACAGTGGCCTCTAGAGGAAGTAAAAGGGCCGGCGCCAACAAGCCGGTCTGTTCTGTTTAGGAGCCGTGTTGTGGCGTTTCCACTCACTAATGGACAGCCATCTTCGCCGACGAGACGGGTCGCTCGCCACCCAGGCGCTGATCCCTTTATTAGTTGTTTCCAGAATGACATTAGTTTTGCTCCTCACTACCAACAGGCCTGGCGGGAACAGGGGCGCTCTGTGTGTGCCTCCCGGGCGGGTCCAAACTTGGGCCATAGGGAACACGGCGAGGTTAGAGCAGGCCAAGACTGACGGGCCCTGTCGGGATGCGGCCGCTGTGCCGGCCGGGGTCAAGTGGATGAGACCATACTCGTGGGCCCCTTGCGAGGGAAGTTTGTTAGAGCCTCATTGTCTCCGCGCAGCCTCGGGCCTTTGGACCACATGGCACGACTGGAAATTTACGAGTGCCTTTGAGGGTCATAAATCACAAGCACAACAAAGCAGATGGCTTGTGTGCACCCCGCTCTGCCCAGTGTCAACATGCCAAGACACCGTGACGCGTCCAACGGGCCAAAAGGCGCGCCTGCATCATCAATATCCATTTGCGCCGCTCCAGCCACACAATAGCAGAAAACATGGTAGCGAGCGAAAAACTTTTTCCCGATAATAGATTTTTGGGACAGACATGCCTGTCAAATTTCATGCTCGCAACAGAAATTGGGGAAAGAAAGGGGAAATCCCTCAAGATGGCAATTGACAACGGCCCGAGAAAGACGAGGAACCAGAATCACTAACGCATCGCCCTCATTCATTGACCTAAAAACTCTGCTCTGCAGTGCCATGGTTCCCCAACGACATTCAGGACTTGGACCGCTTTGCCAACCAGATCCTCAGCTATGGCTCGGAGCTGGATGCCGATCACCCGGTAAAGTTGTGACTCATTTGCGACACGCGTCCGTCTGTCTTCCTACGCCCACACGGCCAATGAAAGACGCGGCCCTGCGAGAGATGACAGGCCGCCTATTCTCATGGAAACGCACAAATTGATGTCACTGCTTTCATTGGGGCCCCTATAATTATAGATAATTGCTCCCTTTTGCCACCGTCATTAAAGCGAAATATATTCATCATAAAGCTGAAAACCCCTCTACAAAGGCTTCATCTGAATGCACATTTGCATGCTCTCATTGGGGACCGAGCGCGTGATGCCGTCAAAGGACGCAGGGTTTCGTTTGGCCGTCGTTTAGGAGATCTAACACCATTTCCCCTTTTGTTTGTGTGTGTGTGTGTCTGCTCACCAGGGCTTCACAGATCCAGTGTACCGCAGCCGCAGGAAGGAGTTCGCCGACATCGCCTACAACTACAGACAGTAATTGAACACTCAAACCGTTTGGAATCACATCAAAAACTCTTACCGGTAGCGTCCACACTTCACGTGGCGAAGGAACACGCAACTGAAAATGTTGAAAATCATTGACAAGAACTTTTGCACAACAACCCCCCTGCCTTGCATATTCCCGATTCAGAAATCTCTTGGTTTCAGCGGTCGACGGGCTCTTTGTACCTCCCTTGCGTCATCGTCTTTCTGAAAGTACTTTTTACTGATTGGCAATTGGCCATTCGGGTGCTTCAAGTTTGCGTCTTCATCCTCTCAGTGGCCAGCCCATCCCTCGGGTGGAGTACACAGAGGACGAAAAGGCCACATGGGGTACCGTATTCAAGGAGCTCAAGACCCTGTACCCAACTCACGCCTGCCGTGAGCACAACAGAGTCTTCCCGCTGCTGGAAAAATACTGCGGCTACAGGCAGGACAACATCCCGCAGCTGGAGGATGTGTCCCGCTTCCTGCAGTGTGAGTTGCATCTTCTCGGTCATTTCTTCAGCTGCTGTTTTTGACGCATCTCCATCCCTCCGCAGCCTGTACTGGTTTTCGGCTTCGCCCGGTTGCCGGCTTGCTCTCCTCCCGGGACTTCCTCGCCGGCCTCGCCTTCCGCGTCTTCCATTCCACGCAGTACATCCGCCATGGCTCCAAGCCCACCTACACACCTGAGCCGTAAGTGTGGGCGGTAGAGTCCAATTGGACGACACAAGTTGTCACGAAGGATTAAGGGGGAGTTTTTTTTCTGTTCCAGTGATATCTGCCATGAACTCCTGGGGCATGTCCCACTCTTTGCTGATTCGGGTTTCGCCCAGTTCTCCCAGGTAAAAAAAAAAAGGCCCTGGGGCAGACTCCCTCCTCTCTGAATCTTAATACCCGACCAAAAACCTAAATGCAGGGATGTCAAAGTCCTTTTTCTTGCAGGCAATGTCAAAAAAAAATGCAAGGGTTCAAATCTTGCCCCCACACCCGTGGCCTGGCGTCTCAATGGCTTCTCTTCTTTATTCTTCCAAACAGGAGATCGGTCTGGCTTCTCTAGGCGCCCCGGACGAATACATTGAGAAACTTGCGACGGTAGGTTCCCGCGTCAAACTTCAGATTTTCAATCAAGTAGGGGTTAACGGTCCTTCGCTTGTGCATCAGGTCTACTGGTTCACCGTGGAGTTTGGCTTGTGCAAGCAGGGCTCCGACACGAGAGCATTTGGAGCGGGATTGTTGTCGTCGTTTGGAGAGCTGCAGGTGGGGTTGGATTCTGCACTCAGGCAGTGGGTCAGTGGTCCGTTTGGGCCAGGGGGGAGCGGGAATGTGGTTCAGTGGCTCGGCAGGTGGGCCGAATGGGCGTCTACGGTTTTCACACGTTGCATCACCAGAGGATGTGTGCTCAGACGAGTCCAAGGTGGGGGTGGGGGGGAAGCCAGAGGCCGTAATCGTACTCCACTTCCTGTTTTCAACAGGAATTACAAGGCTCATTGACTGTCTGAGCAGCCGCCGAATGTGTCATTGCTTGTCTTGCAGTACTGCCTGACCGACAAACCCAAACTACTTCCCTTTGACCCAGAGAAGACCAGCGTCCAGAAATACCCAATCACAGAGTACCAGCCGGTCTACTTTGTCGCCGAGAGCTTTGATGATGCCAAAGACAGAGTCAGGTACATATGTTGAACTCCAATCCATGTTTTCACCCGAGAGTCCACCATTCCTATACTTGAGCAAGCGGCGTACGATCGACAAGTCACCGGAGCCTGTGTGGGCCCTTACAGGAAGTTTGCCGGCACCATTCCTCGGCCCTTCTCTGTGCGCTACAACCCTTACACCCAGAGCGTGGAGGTGCTGGACAACACCCAGCAGCTCAGCAATCTGGCCAACAGCATCAAGAGCAAGTTCCCATCCTGGACGAGCAGGCCTTTATTTTGATATCCTGTTTCCTGACGTGCTTTTCTTCTGTTGGTTTCAGGTGAAATGGGGAAATTATGCGAAGCCCTGAAGAAATTGGAGTGACGTCATGACTGACTGGCCTGAAACCTATTATACTCCCCCTATTAGCATTTTTGTATTAAAACACGTCACTATGAATACATATATACTAAGATGTGATTTTACATATAATACAAGATTTGCAGCATTTAATTCTATCCCCCCTCCCTACTTTTGGGCATGAAACTAATAAACTGAGGATATTAATACTGTGGTCTCCATTGTCCCATTTTAACAAAAAAGTCTCTTATTTACAACAGTAGGCATTCAGGTTGCCCCTGTGCTATATTCAAACAGGCGAGGCTAAAAATACACCGCCTTATTTTCGTCACCATGAATTATTTTTCGTAACATTGATGCAACCCGTGATGAAGACCTGTTTCGGTTGAATGGCTATCACACTGTGATGTTCAGTTACAAGCGGCTGCTCAATGACACTTTTGGCTCAGTGACGCCAAAAAAAAAAAAAAAACAGGAGTACCCACTCATCTGCATTCAGCCCACGGATGAGGCGCTATTTAAACGGCTCGGGTCTCACACCGGAGCACATCTTGAAACCATGAAGACTGACAGCAACGCATGCCAGGTGGCATCCATCGGTGGCCGAAGGCAAAGTTTGATCGAGGATGCCCGGCGGGAGCGCAGTGCTGGAGGTCAGCCAGGGACCTCACGGGGGGTGGACGGGCAAGTTTTTGAGGAGAAGGAGGGCCGAGTGACCCTAAACATGCTGTTCAACCTCAGCAACGATAAGAATGCGGGGTTCTTCAAGACAGGCAAAATATTTGAGGTACGAATAGTGAACTGCGAATATTTGTGGATTGCTGGATACTATTTCAACAATGTGTGTTTGTCACCTTTGCAGACTTTCGACGCCAAGCTCCTCCATGTTGAGAGCCGGCCGTGCAAAAGGTCCAAGAACAGCACGTCCGACTTGGAATTCTTCGTCAAGTGCGAGGTGCACAGCTCCGACCTCGAGGTCTTTGTCAACTCACTCAAGAGAGTCGTGGATAACGTTAGGTCCATCCCAGAGGAAAAAGGTGCGTATCGCATCAGAGCGGGTGAGTGGGTTGGTACATCCGGTTGGGGGAAGAAGCTCAATTTGCTACTTTTACCTCCATTGCAGTCCCCTGGTTTCCTCGACAGATCAAGGAGCTGGACAGATGCAACTTGCTGATCACCAAATTTGATCCGGAGATGGACAAGGACCATCCAGTGAGTGCCCAATAAAAGGTTGCGGTCAGTTTTGCGACGGAAAAGACAAGCCGGCACTAACAAGGTGTCACCTTTGTTGCAGGGCTACACAGACCCAGAATATAGAAAGCGCAGAGCCTTCATTTCAGAGCTGGCCTACAGATACAAACAGTGAGTGGAAAAGGGGAGCACCTCCAAGATGGCACTCGGTTATTCATTCCTTTCGTCCGTTTTTTTGTAGGGGTGACCCGCTGCCCGAGGTGGAGTACACGGCAGAAGAAACATCCACATGGTGAGAGAACACGCGCCTGTTGACGGCTGCAGAAAAGTGATGACGGGTGACCTAAACAAAGACTGTCTTCAAAAAGGAGGGAGGTATACAAGAAGCTGCGGAGCATTTACCCCAATCTGGCGTGCAGACAGTTCCTGGATGGCCTGCAGAAGCTGGAAAGCGAATGCGGCTATGGCGAGGGGCGCATCCCTCAGCTCAGAGACATTTCTGCCTTCCTCAAAGGTGAATAATAAACACAGCCACTCACAACGGGAGGCGGCGGATTAGTCGTAGCTGGCCGGCGGTGCACACCTATTTATTGATGAATAAATCCGTCAGAAGTTGGAGTTGAATCCCTTTGTCATCCCGGATTCTTCACTGCAGCAATTGTAGACTTTTGCGCGATTGAACAGACGCAGTCCAGAATGTGTGAAGAAAGTCTTCAGAGAAGAGCGGAAGTGCCAGATTGTCGTTACTGTTCACTTTGTATGGGTGGCAGCTAACACCTCCCAAAAGTACGAGATTAGTCAAGTGATGGGGGGGCAGAGAAAACGAGTTCTTCTTGAACCGGTCCCAAACACAGTTGCGCAGTGCAAAGCTTTTGTCGCCTTTGCGATGAAAATGTGGTCCTCCTCCCCAGAAAAAACTGGATTCCAGCTGCGTCCGGTTGCCGGCCTGCTGTCCGCCAGGGACTTCCTCGCCAGTTTGGCTTTCCGCGTGTTTCAGTGCACGCAGTATATCCGCCACGCGTCGGCGCCCATGCACTCTCCCGAGCCGTGAGTCCCGCCGGCTTCGTCCTGTCCACCCCCCGGGATTGCTCCTTTTACGGATGTTTGACCTCCTCTCGCAGGGATTGCTGCCACGAGCTGCTCGGTCACATCCCCATGCTGGCAGACAAAGAGTTCGCCCAGTTTTCCCAGGTATGCGGCGCATCGTATTCGTTGGTTCTTTGGCTTGAAACGCCACTGACGGGTGTGGTCACTGACAGGAGATTGGATTGGCCTCGCTCGGAGCATCACAAGAAGACATTGAGAAATTATCTACGGTAAGATTTATTGCCCTTAATGGTGATCCTCGAATCGATGAAAATCTTCGTATGGAAACATTCCAAAGAGGCTTTTGGCTACTGGAGGAGGAGGAGGAGTTGTTTTGGTGTGAGATTTGAGCCGCACCTGGTGGCAAAATCTAATTGCTGCATCCGCTCTGCCTCTTCTTATCCAGCTGTACTGGTTCACTGTGGAGTTTGGCCTTTGCAAACAGAATGGGACAGTGAAAGCTTACGGTGCAGGACTTCTCTCATCCTATGGAGAACTCGTGGTGAGTATCCACAACATTCAGGAGGGTGCAAAATTCTTCCCCGTTCCATGTGCCTTGACGCTCGCCTACCATTCCTCTAGTACGCCCTGTCCAACGAACCCGAGTACAAGGCCTTCGATCCCGAGGAGACCGCCGTGCAGCCCTACCAGGACCAAAGTTACCAGCCAGTTTACTATGTTTCGGAAAGCTTCGAGGATGCCAAGATGAAATTGCGGTATTTCCTTTGCGACCACTTCGCAGGACACACTTCTAATGCAACAATCACCCAACGGCTTCTGTTTCCGTGCACAGGAAGTACTCTACAACCATTCAGCGACCATTCGCCGTGCGCTATGAGCCCATCACCTGCAGCGTGGACGTTCTGGATGAACCCAGCAAGATCCAAACTGTCCTGTGCGAGACACGAGACCACCTGAAGATACTGCAGGGTGCCTTGGAGAAGCTCGGCTCCTTCTAAGAACACGGGCAGATACATTTACTGGAGATGGATGACATCCGTTCAAAACGAGAGCCGTAGTTTGCCGTTCACTTGCCACAAATTGCTGTCCCTGGTACACACGGTATTGCGAAAAGAAATAAAGGTTTATTTTTCGTGACGGCGTCTCTTTTGCCAACATGGTCAGGGAAAAAGCCAGCAGGACCAGAGCACTACATAAGCAACACTTGCTCACAGGCCGTTTGTCTCCAAACTTGACAATTTCCATGTCGGGAAATTCTTGGAAGGCGTTGACTTGCATGTGTTGTTAAGCAGGGAGAATGAGCCCATTATGAATGATTTAAGTATCAAGTTGCCTCCGCCGGTCAGAGTCGGAGCCAACGGTGGGGCCTCGTGGGCCGACAGGGCCAGGTCAGCGGGACCTCACAGTCGACCAAGAGCTTCTCTCTCGGCCGCAGCGAGTGCTATTGCTTTCATTTCCTCCCGAGACTGGAGACGGGCAGCTCTTTGAGCTTCCGACCGCGGTCCAGGCTTCTGATCTCCTCAGGCGACATCAGAACAACGGCGATCGATAGTCATCACTCCACTAACAACACAGTCGGCTCCTCAGATGAGCCGCCTTTCTCCCAAACCTTCCGATAATTCCCATGACCAATTGTTTTAAACCCTGCACTGGCCTCTACGGGAAGCTCGGGAAGAAGAGAAGAGCGATTAGGGAGTGGCGAGCGCAGGCGAGGCCGACGTCAAACACAACCTCAATCCTTGCTTCCGAGGCTTTCAAAGCCACAAATCCCAGAGGAACCACGGCCAGGATGCGGGTCTGCCCGAGGGCCAAAGCGCAGCAGGTTTCCGCGGCAACGATTAGGAGATCCAGCGAGATTCTTGCGCTCAGCGCGGCTAGCCACAAATCCCAAAAGGCCGTATCATCCTGACTCTGAGAAGAAGTGTTTGCATGGACATCCCGAGCCGGCTTGGCGTGGTTGCCTCCTTTGCAGATGGAGCGCAGGTCAGTGGGTTCACCGAGTCCTGTGAAATGTGTGTGAAGTTCATGATTCCTTTCTCAACACTTTGAGGCTCGCAGTCAACAAATCCTCTTCTCACAAGTTCAGCGAAAGGACATACACTCACTGTGAGGATCCTGACTGACAATGCAAGGAGTGAGGATCATAAATGCAGGTACATGTATATAAAGACTTGCTATGCTGCATTCCCATGTGTGTTGGGCTGTAGCGGTTCCTCCTGCAAGGTCACTAATATATATATATATATGTATATATATATACGGTATATACACACACACACACATTATATATACACATATCACATTGATGGAAGTTTTTAGTCGGGCGTCAGGACGAATAAGAGGACACTTGCCTCAGCTTTCCAAACTTTACTTTGTTGACATATTCATACGTCATCGTGGGAAAACACAACTAACGGGACGCGAGATTAGACCAAAAACCCGCCTCAAAGAGCTTTAATCTCCGCGCCTTCGTATGATGTTGCTCATTAGCGCCGCCGCTCTTGTGGAGCTTAAAGTTTTAAGATGAAAAAAATTAATTTAAAAATACTGGCAGCAATTAGTAGAAAGTACGATTTTTAAGGATCAATGAAGGCTTGCTGAAACAAGGTCATGACTTACATGCATCCGTGTAGTTCCTCCCTTCGGCCTTGAGATGGCGTCCTTGTGGCAGCCCTGCGGCGCTTGCAAAACTCACAACTCATATTTCAGGGGGAGAAAACATCTCAGTGTGCAAAGCGAGGCTTGATCGCATTTGGAAAACATTCAATTCAGAGTGTGCACAGACCATTATGGCTCACTGGCTTGTGTTCAGCTGCTGCTCTGGCACCTCTTGCCCCCAGAAGCACAGCAAACACCCGAGTGGTGACCGCATTGGACTGGTTCAAGCTTAAAAGGACATATGCGAAGAGCGGTAGCATGTTATGCTTCGCGGGCGGCGGTTTGAAGCACGCCGGCCAAGAAACATACGAGGCTGACGTACTGGTTTTTGAAGCGCAAAGGGTCTATAAAGGCCTCGCGTCTTCGTCGGAGGCTAATTAGATGTCAAGAACAGGAAGATGATTCCCTGGGAGACCGTGAACCACGCAGCGCCTTGGTGCAGATGGATTAAAGGGCGAGTAATCCTCGACCGGGACTGATTCTTTTTTCCAATATGATTGCAGAAACACTTATTTCAAATCTAAAGAGTTCCTCCGAACTGGAAACGAACACCGTTGCAAGAAAGTAGATGACAAATTCGGATCTCCCAGGTTTCTGACACTGGCACGCTGTAGATTACTCAGTTCACCGAAAGGCCCGGGGTTTCATTTTCCGCATCAAGGTAAAACAACACACTTGCCCTGCATTGAACACAAGGCAATGGATGATTTAGCCTCTCTGCGGTGGTTCGATGCTTAACAGTGCGTGGAGGAGATCTTGCAAATATGCAGCAAATTTCTCCGTTTCAGGATGCGTCACGGGGTGGGGAATGCCGGGAAATCGGCAAGATGGATGGATGGAGGGCGAGGCGGCCTGGCGTTGGCACAGGGGCCTTGCCTTTGAACTGCGGCGCTTTTGGCACAACTTAGCGGGCCAAAACGGTGCAGGCTGAGTTATGTGCAAGCGCCTGGATAACCACACCGCGCCTCAGCCGGATGATATTCTGCCAAGCACCTGACTGGCCGAGAGCTAACCGTATATCGCCATGAGTTATGACACTGGGGATGGAAAAAATGCACAAGATATAGGAAGTTTTAAGCGTGTTGCACACCTCGGGGGAGAAAACCACAATGTGCCTAGGCAATAAAACCTCACTCGTGTGGAGTGTGAGGAAATTCTGCTGTGTGAAAAGCCTTGGCGGAGAAGTTGCCACGTCAGTGCTCACGGGAAAGAGAGATGAGGTGAGGCTGACACCAGAGTCAGAAAAAAAAAATGCCGGGGGGAGGAGGGAAAAATAAGTGAATACAACATGTCCACAGAATTCCGTGCACACGCCACATCTACTCAGAAAAAATATTTTATTGAACCCACCACAAGAACAGGAGCACAGGCGAGAACATGTGCTACACGCTACATCTCCGTCACCCAGAAGCAAAGTTTTCGGTCGCCGCCGATCACGCAGAGCGGGAGCGTGCGGTGCCAGCTGAGGCCCGAGCCTACCGGCACTGAACCCACTGTCACCGGCTGGGTTCAAAAGAAAAAAAAAAGATTTTGTTGCTAATATCGGCCGGGCCCTAGTACAAACCAATTCTAAAAGCTAATACAAATAAAAGAAAATGTAGAAAATGTGTTTTATGGTGTAATCACTATACGTACTGATGTGTGTTCGAGTGGCATCTTGATTTGGTCTGCCCGCATTTGGACTTTGTATCGGAAAAAAAAAAGAATAGAAAGCCGATTGATCCATGACTGACCTGCGGGTGGCCGAGATGGTGGATCAGCAGCTGACTGCTGACCTTTCCGGGACATCCGGTGGTAGCGAAAAGGTTCTCTTGGGCTCGAGACCACCTGGCACGGGAAGACCAACACGTTTAATGGTGAAATGTTTCTCCTCACTAACTAAAAGTTACATCCATGCTGTTGGAAAAAAGTTCAAGGGTGGCAGCATATTTACCTGCTATTCATGCAAATAGGAGGAGCCCGTCGAGAAGGCCGACGTCCACGAGCACCGGCTTGATATACAGTAGCTCCAAAATACAAAATACTTTGGTGCGTATTTTCACGCTGTCGCACCTTTCTTTTCAATTTACCCGCACTAAATCCAGCACATAAACAGGAGGTTACGACTCTTCTCCCAGCCCTTAAAAACAGGCTGTACTCGAAATAATCAGCTGAGCAAACAACAGCTGAATCCCGTAGGAAGCGTATTTAAAGAGTTATGTTCTTCCACTTGTGTTGTCCGTGAAATAAGTGGGACTGGTAGTTGCTGGTTCAATACGGTACAAATACCACCGTGGAGATTTTTTGGGCAGCAAATGTTTCTTACTTGAATTGCTGGGCTTTATCTCGATGCGCCGGCCTTTTTTCCTGGGGGTAGCTGTGAATCGGTGGAAACAAAACCAAACCACAGGTTCCCTTGGTGTTGTCGGCAGTGGAGGTTGCGCGACGCAGTTAGCCCGGGCGTGACCTGGAGCGGGTGATGTCCCAGATGAGCCAGTCGCTGCCCGCCACTGCGCCCACTTTGATGGTGTTGGCCAGGCACCAGTCGGCGGCGCTGAGTGGCGATTGGCCACAATCCAGCGACAAGATGGCCTGCTGGCTCACCAGATCGTAGAAGCGGATGGTGCCTTTCTTCTCCGCCACCATCAGCTGAGAGTCACAACATAGACCTCAGAGTCACTACAAAAGGACGGCACCTCACGAGCTCCTGAAATACGCAAAACCGCTTCTTCTATATCCATGTGTCGTCACAATCAGACAAATGCTTGTGATGAGCGGTCCAATGTGCATGAAATAGTTAACGGCGCCTACCTTGAAGACTTCCTCCGGGTGCCAGCACACACTGATGCCAGGAGAGCGGAGTCTGAAAATGGCGCTCTCGTTTCCATCCAGGTCCCACACCCTGCGAGAAATCGCAACGTCACCTTTGCACCGGTGGAAATGCATTCTCCCAAACATTATAGTGGACTGCTGCATGATCCAATAATAACCTTTAACACAGTCACCGTTGGAAGGTTGTATTGTGTCTTTCACAATACAAACAGCAACACTTATTTAAAAGCATTTAATCATCAAACAGGGGAACTTGCCAAGACGGGAACTGGTGGAGGTCACTTCGCACAGAACCTCCCAGGTCAGCCCCTTTGCGGATATGCCCCATTTCATGCCGAGGCCGGTGACTAAATACTTTAGTTTTATCCCCCAGCGAGAATATTCCTGGCTGCCCCCCCCCCCCCCACACACACACACAGGACCACAGGAGCAAAACAATGACTTGGCCTGATTTTCTCAGAGAGCCAGCCAAGGAGAAGCACCGTTGCACACTGCTCGACCGGCGCCAGAGTGCGGTCCACCGCGCTACCCTTCTAACGGGGCTCCGTGGACAAACATCAACAGTGAGAAGGGGGGGGGGGGCTAGAAGACACACGACACCGCTGACCTGCTGAACGCTACATCGCTCAGAACGCTCCAAAGGACATCTGAGGTCGGAGCAAGAAAACATGGAAATGTACTACATGCCAAAGAGAAACTATGAGCAGCACTCACAACAAAGTTGGCAGATTAATCACAATGAACCTACAGTGCACACAAGTAGAAGTGAACTTCATTTAAGCGCCTGTGCCCTGTTTTGAAGAATGCCGTCAAACAATTGTGCAATAAGTACTGAAGCAGTGAACACCCCTACATCTGGGTTTTAATCACATACAGACACCGTGATTTAAAAAAAAAATTGTCAACAAATTCAATCCAATTTGTCCAATTAAAGCAAGTTGGCAGTGAATCTTGTTTTAAAATATGGATTCAAACTGTTCAGAGTGCTGAAATGCGTCATGTTATTGGGCCACTTGAGTAGGCCGACAACGTCTCCAAAAACATCAGCGGATGTGGTTGAAGTGTCTTGGAAGAGGAGAAAAGTGGCTCAAAGTTGCACCGTTGCTGCAGCAGCAGCAGCAGCAGCAGCAGCAGCAGCAGCAGGTGCCTGTCAGCTGGTGAGAGTGAACCCAGTCACCTCAGAATGCCAGCCGGAACATGTCATTACCCCCTTTGCTCTCGGGATGGCGCTTTGTCCCACCGACTGCTCGTCAGGGCGGCATGCAGCAAGTCATATGTGCCATGCGATCGCCGCAGTCATTTCCTCAGCTCGCGGAACATGTTTGAGTTATTATAGAAACACTGGACATAAAAGTGTATTTCACTATTGTACATTTGTAAATAAATTTATTTTGCAGTTTTATTTTGGGAGGGATTGCAAAAGCAGAAAATATTATTCGAGACCAAGTCACTGTTCTGATCGCCTTTTTGGTCAGAATTTTTTTTTTTTAGGGGGGGCGGGGGGCTCATTTTCTCTTGCTGATTATGAAAGAATGGAAAATGCAAGATATTTTTTTTCTTCTGGTGAAATAAGAAGTGTCTTTTGGTAGGTTCAGTGCTCATATTGTCCCAGAACATGATATTCTGTGGTTCTTGACAGATGAATCAAAGCGTTGTAAAACAGCTGGCAGTGCACAATCGTCCTCGGGTCTCTTCAAAGGCACCACATAAATCCAAGCTATTATTCTCATGACCATTGTTTGTCTTCTGGGGCAAAATCTCATGAGATGTGCTCAAGTCTCGCGCTACGACGACCTGAATTTTAGAGGCGCATTGACCAGAGAATTACGCTTCATCTTCATAATCGCTTCAGCTGTTTATAGCCGTTTGACTTTATGAGTTGATAACTGTGACGAACACACTTCCCAAATAACTCATAAAAGTAACATTTCACCAGAGAGAACGAGTCACAAATTGGTAGATTGGAAGGTTTAGTTTGACTTGGGGTGCAAAAAAAAAAAAAAGGCGCTTGATCCACCTCCCACCCCTCCCCCGTGTCATGTGCTGCTCTGTGGTTTTGCTCTCCGGCAGAGAGTGGATGGAAACATTAGCAGCAAAACAAGCATCTAAAAAGCCGCTGACAAGCCCAAGAAAGGCCGTCATGGGGCCGTCATGGGGCCCTCTCTGGGGGCGTGTCCCGGAGGTGACCCTTGCTACTGCTCCTTGCATGCTCTTTTTTTCACTCTTTGTTTGTTTGCTTGTTTTTTGCTCATGACGCAGCTCATCCTCAAAAAGAGGGGAATGGGGGCTTCCGCGGCTAATTGGGTTTCCATATTTAAGCAATTAGCTCGCAAAACAGCTCGGCGCTTAAGCACGGTCACAGCGGAGCGTGTTGTGCTTAGCGTCACGTTTCACTGTGGAAAAACGGCCGGGACTTTCTGAACCCGTAACAGAAGAAGAAGAACAGAACTCTAAACCAGAAGCCGGGGGCCCCGAACACACGTACTGCAGCGTGCGCAGCGGAAAGAAAGACGGGGAAAAAAAATTAAAAAGAAAGAAAAGCCAGTCGGACCTGCAAGTGTGGTCATCGCTGACGGAAGCGATTTGTTTCCCTTCGGTGGGCTCAAACACCAAATGGTTCACGTAGCTGCTGTGGCCCTCCATCACCTCATGAAAAACACACAAGACAAGAAGCGTTAGCATACGGCATTCACACAAACTTCGCGTGGTCAGGTCGGACAACTTCCGTGGGGAATTTTCTGGCTTCTCCCACTGTGGCCAATGACGTCAGTGGAAACCTTTTGAGATTCCAGGGAATTTTGAGGAAACTATGCCTCCTTCGCTTACCTCAATGCAGTTTTTTTTTTCCCAATTCACAAGCCTGTCGGTAATGCTAAGCTAATAATGAAATGTTATGCATGACAAACTTCAAAAATGCAATCGTTCGCAATTCACAAAAACGGCGCATCAAAAACACAGACATAACAATACAAAGTGGTGCGTATTCTTTATCCTCGGCAAAGAACAACTAATGTTACTGCAGCTAATTGAGGAGCTGTGACCGTAGTACCCCGTACATCTATTCTGTATTACACTGCCGCCCGGTGGCCAAGGTACACACACACCAGAAGGAAGTGTTTTGAAAAAGTACAATATTACAAAGCTATTTTTCGTATTAAAAACCGCATTATTAAAAAGGAACGTGTAAATGGCGTTTTGCGAAGAGTGTTTCGAGTACAGCGGATTATTTCAAAGCGTCACAAAAAAAGTACGCCTGGAACGTCAAACAAAACACACAGCTGGCTTTAGGAAACCTCACTTTGCCGAACTGCACTACTCTCCATTCAATTATTTTATTCATTTATTTATTGATCGATTCTTCCTGCGTGTTAGCCACCGTACCTTGACCTCGTGTCGATCCTGAAGGTCCGACGTCAACAGGGAGATTTTTCTGTCGGGGGCGGCCGTGCAAAATCTGCAAAGACACGGGAGGCGCCGTGTGAAAACGACACAAAAACAAGCAAAAGTGGGGAAGAGGAGGAAAAAAAAAAGAGAGTCATGTCACACCAAACATGTACTCTGTGTATATGCATCCGTGTGTCTGTGGTAGAACGTAGGATAAAGGCTGTAAGGGAGATTGTAATTGCGCACTAATGTAAACAGGGGAGAGAAACAAGAAGGATTCCCTCCTCCGCTTCCCTCTAATCAGGCGCTGCGTTATTTTTCACACAATTACACTGACTGGCTCGTGACAGGAAAAACACACACACACAGACACGCGAACTGTGGGACTTGGCACGGCGTGCCGCGGCAAATCAGACAAGAGGATATTAGCGCGGGCCGCACATTAGGATGTTATGAGGAGGACTGTCAAAGCAAAGTGATGGATGTCAAACAATGGGACGAGCTCAAATAAAGCTGCTATTAGGCGAAGTGCCGCACCACAGTCCAACCGACGCGCATGGGTCCAAATCGGGAAAACTGGAGTCGGGTCTTCAGTGCCGTGAGCTTAGAAAAAGACAAATATTTTATTTCAACACCTGGTCATCTCCGCTTTGATGCAAGGTGGATTCTTTGGAAAAACGCAAAAAATCTATTTCCAATCATGCGTTGGACTGTATGCGCCGCCACCGGTCCGTACACGTTGGCGGAAGACCAAAGACGCAGCAAAATCCGCCTGTCTTGATCCAGCTCAGGGGGCGGCCAATTTGCCACTCGCTGTCGGCTGAAAATGACATCAATGTGAGGAAGGTCAATGTCACATGACCAAACCCAGAAAACAGTTGGGGGCACATATGACATCTGAATGTCAAGTTAATGTTGGGCTTCCCCTTTCATGATTTATATTTCATAGGGTAATTGTGTATGTTTTTCAAGAGGTTATACATTCCATATTAATGGATTAAATATCAGGAAAAATACCGATCCAAAAAAAGAGAGAAAAAGACACAGGCTCTGTTTCCAAATATTAAACTGATCAACACGTCCACCAAAAGTCAAGTGAGCTTTATTTTCTTTTGAACGCATCTCCCCGCATTGGACGCCGTTGTGTATTGTTCCGAATGTGGCTGGCCTCTCGCAGCCTGCGCGAGGCCCCTGCCTGAGTGCTTTCCTGGCAGCTTACGCGCGACGATGGAACCCGAGCGCCGAGTCTTCCGCGCAATAACACGCGCGCACGTCACAGCGCCTGGCCGCGGCTTGGCCTGCGGTGGTGCGAACGCCGCAGGGCCTCGCCGTTACGCAACGACGACATTTGGACTGCGGGACCGTCCCACCCGGCCGGGCAATTAGTGGAAGGGAAAGCGCGCCTGTCGAACAATTGCGTCGTTAGCGGCTCCTTGGCAGCGAGCGGTAGCTACTTCAACACAGCCGCTTGCTTGTCCTGGATGGAATTATGAATGAATGAATAATCATGACCTGGACACGGCGAGGCTTGTCTGACATCTTATATGTGCGCTTACGTAACGCCGACAGAGACGTGAATGGCTTCAATACGCCATTCACGGAATATTCAGGGGCTGCCTGCATCTGACAATTACACGTCTATTTAAAAACAACAACACGTTTGCCTCTCCCGAGCTGAATGACAATGCACAATGCATGTGATCCTGTAAGGAACAGACCTATAGACATAAATGGCACATGAACACGTAGACGGACAACAGAGCAATTCTCAGAGGCATGTATTCGGGAGCCCCTGCAAAGCACGACTTTTAGTGGAGTCGACTGAATCCCAAGAGTACTGTTGCAATGAAAGTCGTCTTCATTTGTGTCGTAATGATGATTGTATTGTACCCTTGCGGCTTTTAATTCTTGACATTTCACTTCACCACGTTATTACTGTACGTTTGATAAATAAAGTCAATATCACATTGTGCTATTTCCTGATATTAAAAAAATCTGTTTGGTTTTTATTTATTTATTTTTGTATATTTTGGGGGTCATATTTGTAACTGCAAATTCCAGCATGACACCAAAGCGATGGATGGGGCGGCACTAGCCTGTGTCACAAACATTTGGAAGTTTGAGTCAAGAAAAGCCCCGGTACCTGATTGTGGGAATCCTGTCCAGGCGGGACTCAGGGCTCCAGGCGAGCGTGTCTACTCGTGAATCGTGATGGAACACACGCAGGACATTGAACTCGACTCCCTCCATGTTCGTGTTTTCCTCCTGAGGGAATATTTCATGGTGAGTATTGGGGGAGGTGGGTACAAGTTTGCTCCCCCCCAGTCAGAATTCACTTGCTTTAACATCCACAGAACAAAAACATGTTTATCATCCATCACTGGAAAACCGAAGATACTGTAAAAACAAATGCAAAACATGATTGTCAGAGATGTCAAATTAAGGAATGACACTGACGATGTAAGCCAATGTACAACTTTGAATAGGCTCCAGAAACTTGATCAGATTAACCACATTCTGTAAATATCTTCAGGGAAATCACAGAAATGTGTCAATACACTAAAGAGATGTCCAATGCATCACCTGGAAGAGACAGGTGCCCACCACCACGTACTGGTTGCAGCCGTAGGCCAGCAGTGAGGCGGGTGTGCCTGACGTGAAGGGGCTAAACTCCACTACGTGAACGTAGTCATCACATGGCACCGTGTAGGTGGGACCCCGACTGGCGTCGTCCCCTGCGCCAAGTGTCCTGGCAACGCTCATCTTGGAACACTGTCACTGGGAGGAATCATTTAAAAATATAATTCAATGAGTTCATTTTATATCCTGCTTCTCCTAAAATAAGAATAATCTTTATTATCATCATAATTTGGCAGGTTGATGAAAAATAAGACTTGCCCATCATTGGACTGTAATGTCAATAATGTACATTTCAAAAATGAAAACAAATTAAACTTAAAAGATTCAACAAAAATCCGAAGCCTCAGAAATGAGAGGCATACATCCCCGGAACAATTCGTTCCACATACGTCGCGTATCTGGACGCCATTTTGTGTGTCCATTAACATTACTGTAAGTACATTTACAGTATCCATTTTAAAGACTGTATGTCTTCATATGTCAATTACTTGGGGAGTATAGCATAAGATGTGTGCGAAAAATTCAGCCTTTTCACCATTGGCGTTGACAAATGACCTACATCGTAAAATTACAAACAGCTCGGCTAATAGACAGGACGGTACACCTTGGACGACATTTTAATTCAGTTAGTTATAGGAGCAAAAACAGGTGGCACGAAGGTGCAGCTCACAACCGTTTTTAACGTGTGGTCCAACAACTTTTATATACTTATTTTGAGTGGAAAAGGCTCAAATCCGACCGAATACAAAGAACAGAGAAGAGACGTACTCATGTTTTACCTTTTTTTACTTTCAGGCGGTTCCCGTCGAGTCAAACGCGGCGCGGTTGGCGGCTGTCTTCAACCGGTTTCCGGGTTCTACTCGGAATGGACCACTGTGGACGAAACTCGGGGGAACACTTCTGGAACAAATAAATTAAAGACGTTGAAATGCAGATTCAGAAGTTGTCATTTTTGTTTATTTTACCTATTAAACTAATTTAACATGTTTTAAGGTGTAACATATGTTAATAATTACACGTTAGATGAAAAGCGAGATGTCAAAACATCTATTGCAAGGTGATTGGTTGGGAGGCAGAGACGTCATCAGTGATTTAAAATTTTAAATCAGCTACTTTGTGGACGTCGAAGGTGCTTTAGAGTTTGAATTGACCAGGTTAGTAGCATACGATCAAAAATATATATATATACATATATAAATACTGTATATATACAGTATATATTTATTTAAATATTAAATATATGTATATTTTTATGCCTGTGTATGTGTGTGTGTGTGTGTGTGTTGACAATAATATGCGATTTAGGTAAGTTGTGAGTCAACTCAGAACTGACGAGATACCTATTTAGCTGTTTCGTTTGTAACGTGTTTATTAATGCATCACAAAATAGTGACTGCTCCCATGACACTCGTGTAACATATCAACTTTATGTCTCATTGCAGGGAATAATGCAGGACATAGGAGAGCGTCTGAAGCAGCTGGTGAGAATTTTTAGGCGAGAGAGTCACCACTTGCTAGATTCTGAGAGAACGACTGTATACGGGGCTGACGCCATGCTGACGGTGCTGCAGCTGGTCATGGCCCAAGTCAATAAGCAGGTGAGTTCAAACCACTTGGAATCTGCAAAAGGCCCGAGAGGGACATCAGATTTGCACGTGACCCCGTTCTGGCACCGACCCAAAAAGCTGACGAAGGGCGGCTCTCGCTGTTTTCTCTCCTGGCGACAGCAAGGCGGCGAGTTCCGAGCGGCCCTGAGCGACGTCCTGCTGGCATGGAAGCGCTTGCTGGTGGACAAACTTGGCCTCCGGCCCCTGGACGACGAGGTTGCGCCAGGGCAGGGACGTGACGTCATCCTGGAAGCGTACGAGGCCTTCCTGAAACGCTCCAACGCTGTGGATCTGGTCCACGTCCTCACCATGTGCCGGCAGCTCAGAGACCATTCGGACCTCCCCGGGGATCTTGTCAACCCTGTGAGTCGAACACCAGCACCTGGCCGGGCACCAGGAACCTTCTTGAAGTGAAAATAAAAATGATTACGTTTTCTCCTGCCACCCCCCCCCACCCCAAAAAAAAAAGGTCGAGCTATATGAGTTCCTAGCAGACAGCACGGAAGTGTCGGCCGCCCCGTCAACACCACCCGCTAAATCCAGAGCGTGCAACTGGCAGGTCAAATCTGCGGTGAGAAGCGTCTTCTGCTCCTACCTGAGCTTGCTGGTCAACGCCAAGGACGACCTGGCATTGGCGCGGACTCTGGACGTCCCCAGCCGGGCGCTCGGACGCCAGACGTTTACCGACGTGAGACATGCGGCAGGCCGGACTGGCATGTCACTGTTTTTGGTAAGCCAACAAACAAGTAAAACATACAAATCAGCAAAAGGAAATGAGGGGAAAAGTAATGAAATGAAATATATGAGAGTGGACCTCCACAAATTTGTGGTGTGGCATTTAGGAATTCATCCGTATGTTTTCCTCCCCCGTCATTGGCAGGCGGTGACGTCGTTCGTGAGGGCCATTCAGCTGGGCGGGAAGGGTTATGCGCCGGCACCTTCGGACCCGCTGAGGAAGCACATCAAGGGCCTTTCCGCCTACGTCCGCTTCCTAGACAACCTGGAGGACATCCTCGGGGAGACGGCGGACCCCAGGTACCAGATGCGCGCCATATTTTTGGGAAAGAACACCTGCTGGGCAACAAGAAAAACACACTGGAATCACTTGGCCATAAACAGCACAACGGCACATAATGTGCGTGTGCGTCCACGCCGGCACTTTATGTGTGCACGTGAATGGAATTGTGCACGTTGGACGTGCAACGCGGGTCTGGCGGAGCTGATCGGGAATGATTTAGCCTTGCAGATCATGTGAGGGGCAGACTGTTGGGAGCAAAACATGGGGGCTCTCGGTTCACCAGACACGGATGAACTGGGACAGTCAGCAACCGTGCGTCATAACGTCTTCCTCTGACAGTTCACGGCCCCTCCATTGGGTAAAAGTGGTTGCCAAGATGTAACCTTGGTCAAATGATCGGAAGTCCAAGTCCAAGTACTTGTACGGACTGACAGACGGGGGATTTACTGGAGGGGAGCTCTTCACTCGGTTGGGAGCTGGACTCGTTTCAACTTGACATACGCTTGGCCTGGATCTTGACTGACTGTTCTTTGACATGGTTTTGGGGTTTCGGGGTTGGACTCGAATCTTCGATTTGCCGTCTCCTTGCAGCGTGTGCGGCTCCAAGTTGGTGCGTGCCATCCGGGGGGCTCTGGTGAAGGCTTATGACTCCGGAGACGTCTGCGCCGCCGCACAGGAGATAGCAAAGCAGCTGGAGGAGGAAATCTGCAAACTGCACCGAGTCCAGAAAGACAGCGCTCACGCAGCTGGGACTGGGATCAGCCCCGCCAGGGTAACTCCGCCTACTTAGTTACGTTAGCCCTTTTCAGCAACCTCGGCTCTTGACTGGGATCTGTTTGCCTCCATTTTTTTTTCTCTCTACTTGTTCTTGACCCGGGTCTCAAAACACGTCGGGTTGCTGTTTCTTTCCTGTGTGTTGACTGAGTTTGCGGGGGGGCTCGGGTCCCAACTAAGCTGTCGACTTCTTGGTGACTGCTTCTTGGTGCGACACGACTCCCGACTTCCATTTTGACGGGTTCCAGACGCGCTTCTTGACTTTGTTCCGTTCGTGGGTACGGACGGGGGTGTAGACCGGTGAATGCGGTTCTCCGCGTGTTCGTGACTTGATTTTTGAAACGGACTCCGAGTGGTTCTTGACCCGGGCCGTCCGTCCGCCCGCAGCCGAAGGCGCACGCGGTGAATCGCGCAACGGCGTACGCCGGCCGAGAATCAGTGAAGGTGCTGCTCGCTCTGCTGGACGAAGAAGCCGCGGCGCAGCCGTGCGCTAACAAGGCCGACCTGCTGTCCGAGGACCGGCCCGGACTCGACGGGAGCCGGGGCACCTCCGTTGTCACCTTGTTCAGGTTTGCCAAACGCTCACGCGGCGGCGACGCAATTGGCAGTGGATCTCCTCATATCGTGGCCCCCGTCCCCTCCCTCCTCAGATCTCCGGAAGTGTCCAAGGGATCTTCTCCAGAGCCCCTGAAGAAGCGAGCCCAGAGCCGCCCAGACCCGCTCAAGCCCAAGGTAACGCGGCCATTCGAGCCACCTCAAATTGAATCGGACGGCCAAACGTCTTGACATGCCGTCATTGCTGCCTGGCGCTCGCTAACTTCCAAGTTGCCATCTTAGCGTTTGCACAGATGCTTCCCACCGTCCGCCGGCATCCAAACACAGCGTGACGACTTTGCTGTCTTCTTGACGCCTCTTGAGAAAGCGTCCCATTTGCTAATTGAAATCACATGGGCCTGCGTCACTGATGATGAAGGCCCCGGGCACTGAAATCTGATTGGACGACCCCAGTCGTCTCACGAGATTTCCCGCTTCGCCAATCTAGACAGGACCGCGAGCCATCCGATCCCAGTTTGCCTGCACCTACCGGAAGGAGGAAGAACCGCCCCTCAACCGCGTTCTGCACTTCCCGAGCTCGAGCCAAGCGCCCACCTGCGTGCATCCGGCACCCAAAGCCAAAAGCGGCGCCGCGCCCGTAGGTAAACGCCTCGCGTTCCGCCGCACCCCTTTGCGACATCGGCCGCATCTTAACCGGCCCGATGTTTTCGTGCAGCCGAACCTTCCGAGGTCCCGCTTCCGGGCAGGGGCGACGCCAACCCGCTCCGAGCTCCGAAGAAGACGGCAAAGAAGAGGAAGCGGGCAGATGCGGCAAGTGACAACGAGCCTCCGGAGAAGAAGAAGCAGACGGCGAAATCGAGAGTAAAAAGCAGCACCGCCAAAAGGAAGAAAATGATCGCCGGACAGACGACCCTGACCGGCTTCTTCAGAGTCTGACCGGGCTCCTTCTTCAGGATTTTGTTTGCGCAACTTGTGGCAAAACGTCACCTTGGGCAAGACTTGCTTTGACGCTCAAGCCGTCGCGCGCGAAAGGTCAAGAGGCATTTGTAGGGGGGGCTTCAGGTTGGCGCCTAATCTGTAAAATTCAGGGCCGAAAATCTCCACTTGAGGCGTGTGAAGATTATCCACGTTTTGACTGCAAAAAAAGGAGCACTTACCCCCCCCCCCCCCCCCCCCCCCCATTTTTTGTGGTGGAAGCAGGATCTCAAATGAGCCTTATTTTGAAAATCAGAGCCGAGGCCATTTTGGGTGCTTTCGTGTGTGTGTGGGGGGTGTGGGGGGCAAAGTCAATCCGGAGAGCCTCGTCTTAAAAGGATGACGCCACACTGTCAAGATGTCGCAGAGTTCATTTTCAATAAAGTTTTATTTGCTTTTACACACTTGTTGTCCCAACGCATTCTTCTGCCCGCGTTTATGTCCCTCCCCAGCAGGGCCGGTACACTCGCCCGATCATACAGCGCAACACTGCACAAAGAGAAAAAACACACGCAGAAGAATTGGCCTATGTTGCGCGGAAGGTTTCCGGATTGTCGGAGAGCATCGACGGCTACTCACTGTCGATGTCGGCGTCCCGGCGCTCGATTTTCTCCGCAATTGGATTTTCCCTCCAGCGAGCCTCGTCCGACGCAGGAAGTCGCCGGTGGAAAGCGGGAAAAGCCGATCCTCTCCGCCTCGTGCCCTGAAAGACAAAAAGAAGAAGATGTGTCAGAAACGTCCTGACACAGTAAACTCATCGAGCTGAGAACTGGTTCCCAATCAAAGATTGAAAAAGGACGTCATTGTTTTCTGCCGCTTACCGCCAACGGGAGTACTTTGGGCTTTGCGTCTTCATCCGCGACATCCCACATCCAGTTCGTCCGGAGGGCGGCGGCGTCGCCGTCGTCCCACACAGGTGCGCTCAGCCCATCGTTGTCGGCGGCGCCGGCGAGCGATCGTCCGCTGAGGTTGGAGAGGAGCAGCAGAGCCAGGACGGCGTGGCGGACGCGGGACATCTTGTCGCTTGGACGACGGAGCGCTCGCCTGGCCCCCGATGCGGCTCGCCCGGGTATTTAACGGCCCGCCCGCGGCCGAGGATCGTCACGGCTCCCGATGTGATGACGGCGGAAGTTCGCGAAGCGGCCGACCTCCTAACGAATGGAGTCATTTTTGTCCCCTTTGTGCGATTATAATGGGTGTCGGGGGGGCAGGTGAGAGGTGGGCGCTTCATTACGGAGCACAAAGATGTGAATGCCTCGCCAACCAGCAGGCCTTCTTCCGAACGCCGCTCGAGCCGATGACAATGCCGCCTACTCGGAGGAACAAACACGAGGTCGTGCCCTCCCGCCGTCGCACCCCACCTGTGGCCTTTTCTTTCTTCTTTTCTTTTCTTTTTTTTTCAGCCGCGGCCCTGACGGATGGCCCGCCGGAGTCTCTAAAAGTCTCTGGAGTTGCTACTTCACACTCGCTGTCCCCAAAGCGCAGGATGTTTCAGTTCTCGGCGTCAAGAGCTCCCGGAACCCAAGCCGCGTTTCTTCCTGGAGCGCCAAGAATATTTCAATCGTTTCTGACGACAGTTCCCCCGAGTCCGCATCCATTGCGGTTCTCCGAACCTTCCTAGAAAAGCTCATCTGTTCACATTTTCATCAATCACGGCAAACCTCACAAGTGTGACATCAGCACCGCCGGTCGTCTTCTTGTGTGTGTTTTTTTTTTTTGGGGGGGGGGGGCGAGAGGTACGTGTTGCGGTTTCTTGTGGGTTGCCCCTGAGAAGAGCCCCCGCGCTTTCCTGGAAACAATGCAGCTGATGAGGAGCTCTCCAAGGAAAACAAGGATCTGACATCATGGCTTCTTCAAGCCCGCAGCTGAGCCAACACCGGGGAACCTCAGTGAATTTCCACTGCCTCCTGACACTCAAAAAACGGGACCATCCCCCCCCCACCCCATCCACTGTCAAAAAGTCAGATCTCTGTGATCATGCCACCAGGTTATGCTGAGTTCTTCCTCGGCTGTCCGTTGATGTTAGGGTGCAAATGATCCAAGACGGGGGCAGAAGGTCCATATCATTGATTCCCGGGATGAAATAACACCCAGGATGGCAGCAGGAAAGAAGAAGTGTGCGTGAATGGGGTAGGGAGGGAGGGGGTGGGGGGAGGTGGTGCCGTTCTACCGCCTGTCAACCAGCCAAATCCTCAAGGTTTTTTATTGGGGGGCTGGGGGAGGGGGTTATATCCTGTCCCGACTGACTCCGAGCATCGACCCCCCGCCACCCCCTCACCAAAAAGCGCTGACTTGGCAGCGGCGGGAGCCGCCACGCCCCGCGTTTCTGTTTGCCTTGGCGGAGGCCGTCACCTCTCGGGAAGTATCGCTGGCGGCGGCGGCGGCACTTTAAAGCCGGCACTGCGAATCGGGTTACGGCCGCCGCGTCTGGAGGCCGACGAACATTTGCGCAAGCTTCTTCAACACGCGACTTGCATCATTACCCCCCCCCCCCCCATGCCGTTCACCATCGGCCTGCTAGACCGCCAATCGGCTCAAGAAATAATTGGAAGGAGAAGAATGCTGAGGATGACACGACTGTCTTCAAATGCCACTTCAAATGTTAAATATTGGCCCCAGGTGATGTGATGAGGGGTAGGGGAGGAGGGAGGGGGGAGGGGGGTTCCTGGGTCCCTCCCTCCCCCACCACACCTGATTCGACTGTTCCCGCCCGATTCAGGCCTCTTCGGAGCTCGCTGATGAGCCGATCATTGGAATCAGGTGATTTGAATCAGAGGAGCCAGGGATGCTAAGCAGGCAGGACGGAGCCCGAGGCACCCCCACCCCTGCACCAGCCGTTCTTCCTTTCCTTCCTTCCTTCCTTCCCTCCTTTGGTTTCTTTCTTCTGCCCCTTCACTTCTTTGCATCTTATTTTCGCTTTCCTCCCTTCTTTGCCCCCTGCCCCCCAAAAAAGGCTCCACACATTCTCTGTGAAGTTGACAAGTGGTTTATTCAGCAGGAATGGTGAACAATTTGTCACTTTTTTTCTTTTCGGTCACGACGGGAAGGCAACGGGGCGCCACGAGCAGAACGGCCTCGTCTTCTTCGTCGTGGCGCTTGAACAATTAGCGATGACGGTTGTCAACACCAGGGGGCCGATTGGGAATCCAAAACGTCTTTGGCTTGTTGCGCGTTTGCGAACAAAAGTGCTTGAAACGCTCAAATGACAGGAGGTTCCGACAGAGATCCGTTGACTCAAAGACATTGAAAGCGCACGAGGGCGGACCGAAAGGGAGACGACGTCACTGCGGCCGACGGGCTTCGCCATCTCACGCTTTGCTTTTGCTTTTTTAAGCAAATTCATTTTAATGCCGAACGGCGTCCAAATGTTACGTCGTCTCGCTTTAACCACGCCCCTTCGCTTGGGTTCGACCTTTGTAAGGTAGCGGGCGATCCCGTAGCATTAGCATTAGTTTCACTTCACAGTACTTTTTGTGGAGCTATGAGTTAATTTTGGGGGCATTCGGGGCCCTCGGGTGTCGTTGAAATAATTTAAGAAACAGTAGGAAAAAAAAAGGCATTTCCGCCACAATCTGTCGCTCTTTTGACAGATCTCGCCACCAAATAAACAAAGACAATTCCACGGGCGGCCACTAGGCTGTGCAGAAGGGAACCCCCCAGACCCCCGTCCCCCTCTCCCCTCCACGACCCCCTACACCCCTCGCCCACCTGTCCGTCACAAAGTAGCACCATTATACAGTGGACACTTGTTCATATAGGAAATAGTAATGCATAGATTATAGCATACGCGTTCAGGATTATACGCAGGCGGAGCGATGACCGTGACAATCGGTTGCTGTGTTTGTTTGTTTTGTGTCTGCGCGCGTGCGTGTCGTGTGTCGCAAAACAAATCATGAAGTCCTCACGATCTACCTTGTGCGTGAATGTGTGTGTGTGTTTGTGTGTGTGTGTTTGTGTGTGTGTGTGTGCGTGCGCACGCGCCTTCTGCCTGTACCCGCCCAAGCGCACTTTGAATCCGCAGGTCAGCCACTTGTGACAAGCACTGCGAAAGGAGAATAATGGACTTGCATTCCTGCCCTCCTGGATTCCAGTTGTGTTTTGTTGTTTTTGTTGTTGTTGTTTTTTTCAACGCTAAGGGGGGGCTACCAGTGCAGCGTGGCTGGAAATGGTCCCTATTTTGCAGCGGTTCTCAAACTGAGGTGCCCAGACAAAAAAAAAGTTTGCACAAAATGAGGTTGTGTTGCTTGAAAATGTACAAGCTCCTCCCTACCTTAGCTTTGGGCCAATTAAAATCTCGATTGTATGTATGTATTTGATCCCGGATCCCAAAAAGTTTGACAACCGCTGCTCTACAGGTCTGTCGTCAGTGTTTGAATCACTGCACCTGAAAGTCGTGGATTAAAAAAAAAAAGCTATCTGCGTTAAATATCCGACTATGAGCCACCTCGGTTTTTAGGGTTTTGTTTAAAAAAAAAAAACTCTGCGATGCTCGATGGGTGAATTGGAAATGTTTCTTGTCCGCCGACTGACTTGTGTGGTAGCAGCTAAACGAGCGTCCGTGGCGTCGCTTTTACAAAGAACGGATCCGCATATCGGATGCTGCGGCGTCCCTCCCTCCATCCTTTCGTCACGTTGCCGGCGTGGTTTACGGACAACCGTTTGGGGGGCGGGGGCGGGGGGCAGCGGGGGAAGGAAGGGGAGGGGGGGGGGCGGTTCGCGGAAGGCCACGGCCTTCTCTCCTCGCCTACATTCGGTAGTTTCGGCCTGGGGTGTTACCTCGACTTGAGTTTTTCAGATGCACTTCCTGCAGGGGGGGGGGGGGGGTTGGGGAGGGTGTGAGAGAGACGTAGACTTAGCAAAAAGAGCCCGCCCGGAAAAGGGTCACATGGATATGTCCCAAAGGAACCTAAAATCGCTGCTCCAGACCAACATGGAAGACCCCCCCCCCCCCCCCCCGCCCAGCTTGGAGAGCTGAATTAGAAATTCAGGGATTGATTTGGGTTCCTTCGCCTGCTAATGTTTTTTTTTTTTTTAAAGCAGAAACAGAAGCAAATGCGGCACACGAGGCCTCTTCCGAAGAAACAACGGCAAAAGGGAGGAGCCGGAGAGCGTACCTTAAAGGCTGAGTGACCGGGTCCGGGTAAAGGTCTCTGCGGGGAGAAGCGGAGAGGATTCACACACACGCCTGCGGACCGATCACGACGGCGCTTTCCGTCACTCCGCCGCTCGCTCACCTTCTTGTTTTTTGCCTTGTCTGCCGGCGCGGCCGCCCGGCGGTCCGCTCCCCTGTCGGCCTTGTGTCCGGCGCCGGCGCCGCCCCCGCCGACCTTGGCGGCCCCGGGCGCGTCCGTGTGGCGCTGGGCGCGCACCGAGCGGGCGGCCTTGCTGGTCTTGGCGGGCGCGCAGTACATCTCCAGCCGCCGCAGCTCGCAGCTCTGGAAGCAGCACTCGTCCACAATGCCCCGCGACCGCCGGGCGTTGGGGCCATAGCCGGTCGGCTTACCTGCGGGCGCGCAAGCAAACGTCACGGATGCAAGAAAGTCTGGTTTTAAGCGGCCATTTGGACGGGGTTCCTGAAATATCAGCAAATTCTCTCAAGAAATAGAAGCACGAGGAATAATTGAGTCGGAGAAGTGTGACATCGCCCCCTGATGCGGGAGATTATATAACGGGAGTCCCGTGCCAAGCGGCCGTCCAGGCCTCATTACTCGCTTTGCTCTCCCAACAAAAAGCCTCGCAAATTAACATCCGCTGTTATCCCCCCCCCCTACCCTCCCAAAAAATAGCTGGCAACCCCGCCGGCCGAGCAGCTGGACGAGTGGGGGTGGGGGGGGCAAATCAGCTGGCATCGCTTGTAAATAGTCAGATAATCAGCAGCGGCAGATCGAGAAACCCCCCCCCCCAAAAAAAAAACCATGCATGCAGATGATAATAATCAGGTCTGAAAGCTTTAAACGCTTTTAAAAGCGTTGGCTTCCACGGATAATGCCCGTAAGTAATCCCACGCAAACAAAAAGCATCTCCCGGTTAGTTTTCCGACGGCGCGCCATCCGCGGAGGCGCTAGGGCGTCCGGACGAGGCACCGTTGTTTTTTTACCCCCCTCCCTGCGATTTCCTCTCCGAGCGGCTCGGCGATAGCGGTCGAGGCGTCCCGGTTCCGAGCGGCGGCTCTGGAGGGAAGCATCAACGGCTTGGATTCTCCTTCCGCCGTCATTCCAGAAGGGCACGCTGAGCTTCTTGACTTTTACGGTCTGGTCACGGTGTTCCTCAAAACCCGAAGATTCTTGGGAGCCGGCCGACGCCGAGGACGCTTTATGGCCGAGCGGGAGCGCGAGGAGCTGCTGGTTTTGGAGCGGGCCGTGTCGTCGTAAAGACGAGTGCGCGTTTCGTGCGTCAGATCCAGTCATCTTTTGGACATCTTGTCCTCGGTGTAAAAGTTGAAGAGGCCCCCGGTCGATTGGGAAAACGCGATCGCCTTCCAAGGCCAGCTTGTACCAATAGATCAAGCGCGGCGCCGTCCAAAAGGAGCACGCTGATCGCATTAACAGCCAATCCTCCATCGAGCGGCTCCAGCGGCTCCACACTACTTCAGGATGCGGCGGGAGAGAATTCTGCTTGAAAATGGCAAGATGAGGAAATGACCCAAAAAAAATGGATGCTCATCGGAAGTCAAGTCCAAGAAGACCCGGGGGGGCAGCGCAATAGAACAGGATTGGGTTTTGGAACGTGCGGCGGCGTCAAAGTCATGAGGTCTCGCCGATTGTTTTGGTCCTGGCCGGACACCCCCCCCCCACCCGTCGCTGCTTTTCACAAGGACTCTGGAGGTCTTCCTTTGCACTTGGCCGGGCATTCAGGTTTGCCGCAGGGAGGGACGGGGGAGCCTGATCATCCCGTAATCCCTCCTAATCCGCCGCCGCTGAGGGCCAAGGCCTCGCCGTTTGCGTGCACGCATGTGACGTGCCGTTTGCACGTTCGCCATCGGGAGTCAAAAAAAAATCGAGCAAAGGCCAACGGCCGCCCGGACCAATTTCCTGCGTCGCTTCCACCTGTGCGGGGAGCCTCCGTGCAAAAAAAACAACCCCCACCCCCCCAAAAAAGAGAATTCGCTACGACGGAGGGATTTTCTCCTCCATCTGGTCATCATTTTCCTTTCCTTTTTTTTTTTTCTGGGACGGTTCATTCGGAGCACATCGACAGAGCGCTAACGGTTCTCACGCTCACTCCAGAGCAAATGTTTCACCTTAAGCGCGAAAGTGGCCCGGCACTACGGGAGACGCTTGAAGCCAGTAAAAACAACCCCCCCCCACCCCCCGCCCCATCAGAACAGGCTCAGATTCGCAGCCGCGGCATCCCGGTCCAGCGGCAGAAGCTCTCCGAAGAGCGACGTGCCATTTCTAGGTCAGAGCAATAAATTGGAAAAAGTGACGAGCGCTGTGGATTCTTGCGCTAGCGCGGTTTCTTTCCACCCGGCTAAGTATTTGCTTATCCCGTCAGGGCAGAAAGCGCGTCGTCCTTCGGTCTAAGCGACGCGCGTAAGGTGGATCGGCGCCGTCCGCGAGGCGTAAACGTCGGCAGGCCAACACAAGCAGACGGGATGGGAACACTTGAGCGGCGGCTGTCCTCGACTGGACGCCGCCCAAATGGATTCTCCAGATCGCGGCGGCGGCGGCTGATGCGTGCGAGCGCCAAGCGAGACCAGCGGGGACCGGCAGGAGGAGCTCATTTTCCAAACCTTGCTGAAAGGCGCTCATTTTGCAAGACGGGGCAAATCCGCCGGCGGAATCTCCCAAAGAGGGCGGCGGCGGCCCGGGACCGCCGCGACTCACGTTTGTCAATCGCGGGCGGTACCGAGACCCCGAGTCGTTGCGTCAGAAGGTGCTTCGCATCATATGGCCTCAAAACAACATGTTAGCAAAGCTTTGGTTCGATGAACTGACCTTTAGCTTCACAACTCAAACAAAAACAAACAAAAAAAAAACACCTGACCTGGCATGGAAGGGGGGGGGTCACACCTGGCATGGAAGGGGGGGGGGGTGTCACATGATCAAACCCTTCATATAGTGAGCAATTAGTGGAAATAAGAATGCAAGCGCAAAAGTACTCGAGATGCTGCGATCCCCCCCCCCCCCTCTACCCCCCCCCCCCCCCCTCCCAGAAACGTCTTTGTGGAATTGGCAGCTGCCAAACGTTGTGTGGAAAAAATCTCTCGCAGCTTTGGGACGGGACCAAAGCCTCACTAATGGATGTCAAAGCGGCACGCCGGCCCCCATCGATTATCAGCGTGATGGGGTTGTGAGGGATTTTTTTGGGGGGGGGGGCAATGCCATGTTTCACTGCGCGGAAGGAAGAAAGTGGAATGGAACAAGCGGAGATTAAACTCCTGCTTTTTCTTCGGGTCCTTTTCCTCTCCTCGGGTGGAAAACATGAAGTTTCTCACAGCCCCCCCGCCCCCACTTAAAGACTTTCCCCGATCTGCCACTCGACACCCCGCCATCATCTTTCTCCACTCGCCTACGGCGCTTTCGAGTCCCGTGTGCCGCGCGCGTGGCTCTCGGGGCTCCCGCTAGCGCCGCACTCAGCGGGGGGTGGGGGGGGGGGGGGGGATTCTCCCGAACGATTCAGCTGATGTTTGCAGCCAATGAACACCGAAGACAGCAATCGAGCAAAGGACAGCGGGACGAACGTCCGCTGCAGGTGTGAGCAAATGGGACGGGCGAGGCGGGGAGGGTTGGGGTGGGGAGGGGGGGGCATCTTCCGGAAAGGATGCGAATGTCAACCCGGGTGCTTTTTTATTGATGAGCTCGCTCAGCCCTTGCAGAGCGGCTTCATGAATAAAAAATAAGCGGGGGGGGGGGTGGTAGGGGGGGAGCGCGCGCGCACGCCAGCGCTTTGCACTTACTGAAATAAAAGCCCCGCTCTCCGCACACAAACTGCAGCGTGTCGACCAGCTCCGCCCCGCACAGCGTCTCTGGCCGCGCCCCTGAGGCCGCCGGAGTCAGGCTAAGGACGCACAGCAGTAGTGAGAGGGTGTGGCTACGGGACATCCAGCACATCGCATTCTGCCGAGGGGGGGGGGGGGGGGGGAGCAAAGAGAGAGAGAGAAAGTGAGAGGCGGTGAGGAGCATCACCGGGCGCGAGGTGGCAAGGAAAGCGCCACCTCGCGCTTGGCGTTTGGAGTCATTTTTAAAAAAAAAGGTTCAAAGAATGACACGAAGAAACACTGTGAGTGAAACTTTAACAACGCCGGTGGCTTGAATGTGCCCCCTCCCACCCACCCATTAAAAAAAATGCTGTCCCATCGTGCGTAAATACGCGGCAGCCGCGCAGAGGAAAAACCGGCCCCGAACGCACAATAAAACATCATAAACGCCACCGGGGTCCTTTTGCACAAAAAACGGAAGCCTCAATCCTAGAAAAAAAAAAACAACAATACAAAAGTGTGCGCAATACTCCCGTCAATGGAAGGAGGGGGGGGGGGGGAGCCCATCGTAGCGATGCAATTTGTCCGACAACGAAAAGAGACGGCAGACAGAAAATGCACACGAAGATTGCATGCGAGCGGGAATAAACTTACGGATGCGCGCGTCATGTGCTGAAAATAAAAGCGCATGATGAAAAGAATCGCGAAAAGTGCGCGCGCGGAGCAGGTACGAGTTACCTTGAGGACGTCCCATAAATGCCACCGGGGGGAGGAAAGAGCGCAGGACATCCCCGCGGGTCTCCGCAAGCAACCAAAAAAAAAAAAAAAAAAAAAAGCCGGCGTGAAGTCAACTTGTTTCAAGTCATTAAAAAACGGAGAAAAGAAGGGAAAAAGAAGAAGATAAGGAGGAGGAGGAGGAGAAAGGAAGGAAGGAAGGAAGGAAGAACAAGAAGCGGGGCAGAAAAAGCGGACGAGATGCGCGCACCGGGGGCCAATGTCACATCTCAACATTGCCACTTTGGTTCCATTGCGCACGCTCGTTTTGGAGAGAAGTGAGATTTAGCGAACAGGAGACGGATTTAGACAGAAAATCCCTCACATTTATCGAACATTGCACACATGGAGCAGGAAACAGCTGGGCCGGCGTTCAGCCTCGCGCGCCTCCGAAGTTATTCATTAAGGATTTTTGGGCACGCGTTCAAATCACGTCATTCTCGCTCTTTTTTCCCTCCCTCTCTCTCTTTTTGCTTTTTTTTTTCTGATTCTCTGAACAGGCTCGACTCGCCGTTTCTTCGTGTCTCGCGCCAACGACTTTTGATCGTTTCGCCCCCGAATGCTCACGATCGCGAACGCGCCCCTCCGTGGCCGCGCATCGCGCATGAGGCCGATGTCGGGTCCGGTGTCACCTTGCAAGCCGGACACATGTTGCGGCGCGAGGTGGCGGTGGGGAATAGGGGAGGGGGGTGGCAGGAGGGGGGGGGGGGGGGTTGCAGGGGGCGCCACTGAGCAATGACAGCGCACGCAGTGCGCTTGGCACGGCGAGAGCCAATCGCAAAGCAGGACAGCCGAGCGTGCGTCCCTCCCGGCATGCATCGGGCCGCGAAGTCCAAAGACACGCTCAAGGCGGGAAGTGGGTCAAAGCGCATGCGCAGGAGCAAGACCACAACGACGACGATGATGATGATGATGATGACGACACCGAAAGCTGCTTTGAGATCCCAAGATGACCCTGTTGGCAGTAACTGGCGAGCCCGCACGTCCACACTTCCCGACTCTTTGCGCATCGTTTCTCGTCAAAGTCGTTCCTTTTGTGCAAAGTGCATTCATCATCAATAATCCAGCCGTCCACCCAACCAGTTTCCTGCGCCTGCACACATCCGTGTCGAAATTCAAGCTTAGACAACAAACAGGCGCCGGTCAAAGACGGCGTGGCATTGGACTTGACGTGAGCACTGCTTTTGAGTAGAAGATCGAGACGAGGCTTTCGGTCTCGGCTCGTTATGCCGATTAGGAAGGAGGAAACTCAACTTTAGAGAGTACCGGAAAAAAAAAAAAGGGTTGCCGCATAGGAAGACGGATCATCCAATAAATGAATCATGTCAAAATCATTTTATAAGTTCTACTGCAGATTGTTCAAAGCTAGCGGGTTGAAAACTGCTTACACAACAAAATATTCTGTCCATCTTGATCGTTAAATCGGCAGGCAATATGGGGAATTTCTGCAAATTTATTTTGGTGCGCGCGTGCGTGTGTGTGTTATTTTGAGTGGAACTATCGATTTCTACAATGCAAAGTGCCAGTTATGTCCGTGCGCCCAAGCAGGGTCACATGAGGATGCTTGATTAGGAAAGCCATTAATCCTCCCTTCTCCAGATTAAATGTGATGCTTGTGACACTAAAATCTCATCTCCCCCCCCCCCCCACCCCAAGGAAGTAATTGGAATACAGAACTGTCCGTTCCATTTTTATTCCCTGAAATTGAGGAGAAGGCGCTAATAAATTGCAGTTGATCCACATGCGAGGATTTGAACGTATTCCACTTTTTGCCTGTCGGATGTTCAAATGGAAGAAATGAAGCCAAGCGGAGGCGCACGTGTTTTATCGTTTCCGCGCAAGGGTCGCCGCGGTTTTTACAGCGCGCCTGCTGGAACTCCCCCAAAAAAATTTCGGTGCACTTGTCGAACGTTTGGCATATTGCTTCATGTCAGATTCTGACAATTAGGGGGAAGAGGGGCGGCCGGGGAGCCGGGGGCGCATTGTTTTTATCGTTTCGCCGCAGAATCTTCCGTCAAAAGTCTGGTAAATGTCGCCTTTTGGCCACCTGCTGCTATTGCAAAACTGCCTTTGAATAAAGGCGAGTATGGCGACTATCCCTGGGGCGGCTTCGTGTAAATGACGAAATGAAAACAGTGGCTGGATGAGGCCATCAAAAAAAAAAAGTGACATTTTTAATTTAAAATGGCGCCAGCAGACTTCACAACATCTGCCCAAACCCGATTCGCATCGGTGTCCTTGCAATGGAAGGACAATAGCGGTTGGCGGCGCTCGTGCGCCATCCAGATGCTTTGGCCAACCACCTCGAGAACAACAACAAGTTAGGCAGCCTCGCGTTTGCTGCTGCTCACGTTTTCGGTGTTTGCGGAAGCTCAATGTTATTCACGTGTACAGTTGAGCGCTGTTCAAAAAAAAGCGTGTTAAAAATACGCAGCTTTGTTGAAAAAAATGAAAATCAAAATCTGAAAGCCACCAGTGGTTAAGAAAAAAAAATGAACGGGCGGAGCCATAAATCAATCGGGAGTTCAAAAGGGCAAGCAGTGCAAGTGCTGTCGAACGTGTGCGCGGTAGCAGCCGAGATGCTCTGCAGACATTTCCTTCATGCGACCGTTTTGTCAGCTTCGAGGGGCTATGTGACATACTGCAATATTTATAGGCACGCACGCATACACGAGGGCCGCGCGCGCGCGTGTGTTGTGATACCTCACAGCGTGCAGTGGAGCCGCACGCCGAAGCTATTCCAGGCCGGCATAAATCAGCCGAGCTCCGCTTTCGACGGCGAGCGGCTGCGCGGAGTCATTCTCGCTGCCGCAGACGCATCGGAAGGCGGCCATTGAAAAGGGTCGTCGTGGCCAAGCGCAGCCGGGACACACACGCAGAAAGAGTCTACACGAAGAACAAAAAGGACAAACTGAGCGTCACTGGGGTGCATCTTGTACCGTGGCAGGACTCCAGCAGGGGGCGACAACGCCGGACGCTTAGCTGCCTGGTGCCGATTTCCGCTCTGGTGCTGACACCTGCTGGTGAAGACTGGTCACGACAGGGAAATAACAGGACACTGTAGAATTACAGAAGTGGAATTTAACAATGCTGTTATTGTAAATGGAATACTTACCATTTTTGCTGTTCTTTTAACAGATTAAAAGCTAACAATTGCATTTTTCAGGGGTGAGGTTACTTCTATTTTACAGAATCTTCTACTTTGAGGTAAGAAATCTCTCAAGTTGGGGGATTAAAAAAGGGCTCAAATTAAAATTTAAGACAACATTTCTACATTTGAGCCAGAAATAGATTCTTCACCTTAAAACTGAATTGTCAACAAATGGGGGCTGGGGGGGAAAAAAAAACCAAGAGTCATTGGCATAAATTCCACATTTGTCTGGGTTTATTGAAAAGATTACAGCTTGAAAGAGCAAAGAAGCGAAGGCATGTGCGATTTATAAGGGGCGGGGCGGGGCGGGTCACGGCCGGTCTTTGGTTACTGGAACTGGATAGTGACTTGCGTGAAGGTTTGCTCCAATTTGACCGAGTGCGCGGCGGCGTGCTCCCACAGCGCCTTCTTGTGCAGGAAAGACAGGTCGCAGCGCTCGCAGGCGTAGGTCTTGACCTTGTCGGCCACCTTGGCGGCGTGCGTGCGGCGGTGCTTCTTCATGTGGTAGGACATGCGGAAGGCCTTGTGGCACACGTCGCACTTGAAGGGCTTCTCGCCCGTGTGGATGCGCACGTGCGACTTGAGGTAGCCCGACTGGATGAAGGCCTTGCCGCACACGTCGCACTTGTACGGGCGCTCGCCCGTGTGGTAGCGCGTGTGCAGCCGCAGCTCGTTGGCGGTGAGGAAGGTCTTGCCGCACACGGTGCACTGGTACGGCCGCTCGCCCGTGTGGATGAGCTCGTGGCGCTTGAGCGACGTCTCCTTCATGAACTGCTTGCCGCAGCTGGCGCAGGGGTAGCGCACGCCGATGTGCACCTGCTCCACGTGGTTGCCCAGCTGCTGCTTGGTGCGGTAGGCGGCCGGGCACTGGGCGCAGGCCCACGGCCGCTCCTCCGAGTGCGTGCCCATGTGCACGGTGAGCTCCGAGGCCGAGCGGTAGCACTTGCCGCACTGCCAGCACAGGAAGGGCCGCTCGCCCGTGTGCTTGCGCTGGTGCACCGTCAGGCAGTTGGACGAGCGGAAGCGCGCCGGGCAGGCGTCGCAGGCGAAGGGGAACTCGCCCTTGTGGATGCGCAGGTGGACGGCCAGGTAGGAGAGCTGCGAGAAGCTCTTGTCGCATTGCGGGCACGGGTAGGGCCCGGCGAAGGCGTGCTGCTTCTCGTAGTGCTCGCGCAAGCGCCGCAGCAGCGTGAAGCTCTTGCCGCACATGGTGCACGCCATGGGCCGGTGCATCAGCTGGTGCCGCTCGAAGGCCGCCTCGCTGCCCAGGATCTTGCCGCACTCCTTGCAGTAGAGCGGGTCGTGGATCCTCTGGTGCACCTTTGCGGAGAGGCAGACATTTCACTACTCGCCCCAGGAGCAACCATACTTTGCCGAAGGGAAGAGCGACAAGCCTCGCCAAAGAAAACAAAAACGTTCATTTGCTGCCCTCTGGTGGCGACTTTGCGACATGGCTCGCTTCCCGAACAGTAAATCTCACCTTGAGCATGGTGAGGCTCTTGAACTCCTTGCCGCAGGCGCCGCACGCCATGACGTCGCGCAGGTCCACCTTGCACACGTTCTCCTGGTGCTCCTTGAGGGCCGACAGCAAGTCAAAGTGCTTGCCGCAGTTGGAGCACCACATGGGGACCTGCAGCGGCTGGCCGTCGCCGTGGCCGGGCCCGGCGGCCTTGGCCTCCTTCTTCCAGGGGCAGCGGGCCGTCTTCTTGTGGCAGATGGCGTAGATCTGGTGGCGCTTGAGGCCGTGCAGGTGCTTGAAGCGCTTCTTGCAGTGCACGCAGTGGAAGGGCCGCTCCTCCGTGTGGCTCTGGATGTGGCGGTTCAGCGTCTTGACGTTGTCGAAGGAGCCGGCGCACACCGGGCACGTTTTGAGGGCTTTGCCGCGCGGCCCCCGGCGGGCGGCCGGCTGCGCGGGGGCCCCGGAGGCCTCCGCCCCGGAGGCCTCCACCTCGCCGGCGTCCTCCGGGTTCTTTTCGGCTTGGGCCAGGATCTCCTCCACGCTCTTGCTGGCCTCCTCGCGCACGCCCTCGTGGCCGTGGATGATCTGGTGCTTCTTGAGCGTGTCGCGGTACTTGAAGCCCTTGTCGCAGCCCACGCAGATGAAGGGACGCTCCTCCGTGTGCGAGCGCAGGTGCTTGTCCATGTCGGCGCTGGACGGCAGCGTGCGGCCGCAGATGGGGCAGACTTTGCCCTCCGCCGGCTGCGCGTCGGCGCTGGGCTCTGGGCGCCTTTGGGCCGGAGGCCTCTGGAGCTCTTGGCTCTTGCAGAACTCCTTCTGGTGTCGCTTGAGGACGTAGCGGGTCTTGAAGCGCTTCTCGCAGAAGGAGCACTTGTGCGGCCGCTCTTCCGAGTGCGACGTCATGTGGCGCTCCATGTCCACCTTGCGCGCAATGTACTTGCCGCAGAGGGCGCAGTTTTTGTTGTCCGAGGTCTCGGGCGATTGGGGCTCCGCCGCCGCCGCCGCCGCCTCCTCCTCCTCGTCGGCGTCGTCGTCGTCTTCCCGCTCGTGGACGCGCATGTTGTGCCGCTTCATGTCGTACTGGTCGCGGAAGCGCTTGCTGCAGCGGCCGCACTTGTACTTGAGCTCGCGGTTCTCCGAGTGCGTCTCCTGGTGCCGCCTCATGGCGGCGGCGCGCAGAAAACTCTTCCCGCACACCGGGCAAGTCTTGTTGGTGGGGTGCCTCTTCCTCTGACGCTTGGGCGACTCGGAGGAGTCGTCGCGGTCGCGGTCGTCGTCGTCGTGGTCCTTCCCCGCCTCCACCGCTTGCCTCTTCAGCTGCAGACGCTTGCTCTGCTTGAGCGGCTGGAACGCGGCCGGCTTCAACGAAGCCTCGCCTTCCGCTTCCGCTTCCTCGCCCTCGTCTTCTTCCTCCTCGTCCTCCTCTTGAGGGACGGCATCCATCGAGCCGGGTGTCTGTTCAATCTGTATGTAGTCCAAGAGTGTGACCGTCTCGCCTTCCACTTGCACGGTGACGCATCCCGCCATCTGATCGGCGGCCGGCTGCAGCTGGACGTGCTCGCCGTTGATGAGGACCTTCTCCAGCTGCGGCAGGGCCAGCGAGGACAGGATGCAGTTCCCAAAGGATGACAGGATGCTCTGAGAGTCGTCTAATCGGAAGGAGCGCAAAGACGAGGGTCAAAAACGGATGGTTTTCATTCAGGGGAGTGTCAGTGGGGGGGTGCCTCACCGGTTAAATCAAAGTGACCGAGCGCAGTGTGGTGCAAGAGGGCCGCCTTCAAGTGCGGTAGCTCGAGAGCCGAGTGGACGCACTCATCCAGGGCCTGCGGGGCAGCGCTCAACATGGCGGCCGTCTGGATGGGACGCACAATAAAATCCGCCATTGGATAACATGTCACCACAAAAAATTGTGTTGCTCTCCTACAAACATCCTTGGCACAAATGACCACTTCATAAAGGTTTTCTTATCTTATCTTAAATCTGAAGGCCCTTTCAGTCTTATCCAAAAAAAAAATGTCAACACCTGCACACAACTGGATTTAATGGCCAGTTCGCTGTGGTTTCAGTACCTGCTGAATGTCCGGCACCGGGAGAAGCTTCTCCAGCCTGGACAGGAAGTCCAGCATGAGCACTTGCAGAGCGCTGTCATATTCGGGTCCAAAGGCGGAGGGAAACACATCCTGCAAAAGGAATGGATTGCTTTTAACCATTTTTTGGATTCGCCCTCCGACATATTTTGACAGAAAGGCAAACAAACCCGAAAGAACTTGTCCTTCTCTTCGGGGTCTTTCAGGAGCAGCTCGATTTGATCCACAAAGTTGGATTCAGGAAATTGGACCTCGGCAAAGCAGGGCTGACAGACAAGCGTGAGCGGTTTAAAGTGAACAGTAAAAAAAAAAAAATAAGATGCTCATTGGATCCCCCGTTTAGGATGCTAACCTGCCCCGCCCATGTTGAGATGAGGCTTTTGATTCGGTTCAAGTGCATCTCAATGGTTTCCCTCTCTGGGTCTAACTTGGATCGACACAATTCCAGAACCACCTGAAACACGCAAACCAAATACACTTTTGTTTTTCACGTCACTCAAGCGGCAGCATATGCGACGCTCACGGGTCACTCAAAGGTGGTCCCGCCTCTACCCTACCCGTGCCCGCAGCCCCAGCAGCAACTGCGCCTTCTGGTCCGCATTTAAGAGCTCGGGTAAAATGTCAGAGACGGTGGTGACAAACTCCTCCACCGTGCCGTAGTCCCAAACGTCGCCGTGCTGCACCACCTGCCACATAGCGGCCGACACCAGGCGCAGAGGCGGGATGAAGAGGCGCAGGGACGGCAGCAGGAGTGGAGAATCTGGACACACAAAGAAAAGAGATTTCACGAAAAGTCAATCGTGTATAGCCACACGGCCATTTTCTATACCGCTTATCTTCATTTGGTTGTATTGGTGCTCTGGACTGGTTGCCAGTGAATAACAGGGCACATATAGAAAAATAAGCATTCAATCTATAATCAATTTGAGTCTTGAGAGGCAGGAAGGCAAAATTGGAACCCCAAACATCCAAACTGTATGGCAGATAAGTAAATTATTGTTCGGGTTTTGAATTAAATTCAAACATATATCATTCATGGTCAACGAAATACGATGGTTGTCATTGTACTGCTGCGGCGTTCAGGGACACACAAACACGTGGTAATTTTAACACACTACGACAGACGTCATATTTGCGCGTCAACATTGGGTGACGCGATTTATTGCTTTAGTGTGACAAAATTCGCAGTTTGTGCGTGAACCAAGCTTTTGACTTTAATATTATAATCTATAAGGATTCTCTCCTTAATTTGGGGGTGTGGGGGGAGTTATGAAAGAATGCCTCGCTTCCAGTGGAGTCACCAACAGTTACTAAAATAATAAACGAGGTTGCCGTGTTTCCTCTAGTTAAATCCGGTTGACAATTTGAAATGAATCCTGAGATGATTTTGCATAATTAGTCGTCGCTCAGCTTCTTCCAGCCAAGTAAACGGACACGTTAGCTCAGCGCCATCTCACAGCGGGCTACGCCATGTTGCGAATCGGACGCACTCATGGAAAAAGAAAATCCCAGAAACTATCCAAGAGTGAGGCATTTATCATTTCTGTTCGCTTTACCATTCTCGGTGTGCTGTAACGTGTCCATGTTGCCGCGGGGGTCTTTGAAAAAGCGACGAAGACGAAGTCGGGGGTCGATTGGGAGTCGATGCCCGCCCGGCTCTGCGGTGCCAGTTGGCGGGTCGGTAAAAAAAAACGGCGCCTCGATTTTCTCTTCAGACTGCGCAGGCGTCGTCCTAAAATGATTTCTCTCGTCCTCGGTCAGCCGTCTCTGGACATTTATAACGTTGAACTGAAAGAATTATCGAGTCGACTAGGGTTTTACAATCTATCGTTTACATGACAAAAGATTGAAAGCGCCACGAATCGCTGTACATTAGCAAATGTTGTTGCCCTTCGCTAAAGTAAGAGAGGGAAAAAAAGCCATGACGGCTCTTCTTTGCTTGGGATTTATGTGGCGAAGTGAATAAGCACTGCCGCCTACAAACCATTTGGGGCATTGCAGCCCTTGTTCTCGAAACGTTGCAACATGCTTTCGTACCTCTTCAAAATAACCAATTTTAAACTAAGGTACCGAAAATAACGGAAAATAAATTGAGTAAAAATGATTCTAAGGAAGTACTGGAAGTCGGGGTGCAAAATAAAAAGCAGGTCTAAAGGATGGTGGTGGAAAAGAGGGTAATTTGAATGAAAGCAGGACTGGGGTGGAAGCAACCAGTTAAGGAAGGAAGGAAGACAGAAAAGTGCATCATGCATAGAAAATCAATGGACTGCAACACGTCGATGAAAATGTGGTCATTTATTGTCTGTACACAGAAACATGAAACGTGGCGCACGAGTGTTAACCTTTGTTGGTGCTGGACTCAACTACATCCTTGCTTCTTTCACGGTGTCTCGATTAGACTTCCATATATATATATCTCACCATTCATTCTTTTCAAGGCAAGGGATAAAAAGGTCCCTTTGAGGGCCTGGTAAAATCATTTTTCCCCCCTGAAACTTGAAAAAGTGAAGCTCTGTGAATGAGTGCATCTGGAAAGTATTCACGGGGCTTCACTTCTACGGACTTTTTTATTCTAAGGCGAACTAATGTGAACATTTTAGCGGTCAAAGTATCAGCGGGACAAACGAACAGGAAAACGAGACAAAGAAAGTGCACCGGCAACAACAGAAGAACCACGTGGGTCCACACGAACGCTTGAGCACCACTTTTAGCAATAGCAACGGGGCACCGGCAGAGGCGCAAGCGAGCGCAGCCTAAGGCCGCCTAATTGTACACGCTGCCTCCCAACGACAGGGGGCGTCGTTCTACAAGAAAAAGGAAGCCATTGGCTCCGGCTACAACGACTCACCGGCGCCTCTGGAGGAGCAAAAGCGGCAATGCGGCAAAGCAAGTGTTTCCTCAACACAAAATGTAATCGTGCAGTGACAATTCGTGCACACCAAAAGTGCGGACATCATTAGAAGACGCTGAGACAACTTCTTTCCAACACGAGCTTAAAAAAATAGTTCATTCTTCCCCCTTTCTTCCCTCATTCAATGCTGGCTGGTCTCTGCTGCTGTCATATTAGCAGGAAATATACACTCGTGTTGAAATATTGCTCTTAATAGGATCCTTTTTATGTGCATATCAACAAACTGGATTCAAATGACATCTACGGGGCTCTGTGTAAGAAAATAAAGAAATAATATAGGATTTCTGTCACTATTATTTACATCATTTAAATGCCTACAGGAAATAGTAGTACAGGACTGCATGACTCTTTTTTTTTTTGCACCCCGATTTGTGAAACGTTTTGCCGCCCCAGCATGGAGCCACTTCATTAGGTACACCTGCTGATCACTCAGTCCCGTCTTCCCCAACAGCTTTCAATCGCTCGTCAGGTCTTTTGCTCGATTTCGACCAAGTGGAATATTACGGAGGAGAAAATGCGCCGCAAAAAGCAAGACGGCGAGCGGCCCGGCTACAAATGTGCAACGCGCACGTTCGAGGGCGAGACGACAGAGTTGGACACGAGAACAAACGTGGCTCTATTGACACTTTGCATGGTTTCAATGGCGTCCTGCACTTCCTCGGTGGGAAGGCCGTGCATAAAAGGGCCTCATGCAAAAAAAAAAAAAAAAATGCGGGTGGGAGGATTTTGGTTCCTTTTGCTGGCTTTGCTACTTATCCCTAGCGGTCCCAAAAAGCCACGTCACACCACCGAGCCTTTGGAGGCGGACAAGTGGATGGAGTGGACGCGGGAGGCCAGCGTCTTCTCCAGGTCGTGCAGGATGTCCGAGCAGAGGACGGCGGCGGCTGCGGCGGGGTCGGGCGAGGGGGACGTGGGGTCCGGCGGCGACGGCCCGTACAGAAGCTGCTTGAAAGCGTCCAGCTCCACCAGCAGCGCCATGTTCTTCAAGAAGTAGCCCTCGATGAAGCGCGTCAGCTCCGAGGCGCCCAGGAACTGCGCGGTGGACAAAAAATTCCACGTGAGAAAGCAACATGAGTATTTTTAGGAAGAACATAGGTCATTTGGTGTGTTTTTTTGGGGGGGTTGGCTGCGGTCTGACCTTGGCGTGCTTGTAGAGGTCCACGCAGGTCTCTGTGGTGATGTTCTTGGAGCAGATGATCTCACAGTGTCTCTGAAGGGCCTCTAGTTGGAAGAATTTGGAGGCGGACAGGAGCTGCGGGACAACACGCAGCCATCTGAGCGGCGAGCGCCAACTCCAGCGGGCGGATGCTCACCTAAGCCAAAGCGGCGTACCTCCATGACTTCCGTGTTTCGGATGTGCAAGAACTCGGTGCCTCCGCAGTAGAGATACTGCATGACCAACTGGAACGTGGGACAGAAAAACACAAAACAAGACAAGATCAGCATTTCTTGCCCCACCCCCCCCCCCACCCCCCTTCCCAACGGCTCGGAATACATCTCGTCTTACGTGGAATATGTTATACTTGACGTGGCTAATTTCGATGCAGGTGTTCTCAGCCGCCGGTCGGTTTTGCAGCAGCGATTTAAACCTGAAAGTATTTCATCTTCTTTATTTTCCCTCATTATCATCAGCAAACTAAAAAAAAAAAAAAAAAAGGAGACCGTACCTGGGCGATGCGGTGAAAAGCAGAACTTTGTGTGCATAAAAGGGTTTGCCCTCCACCAGGAAGGTGACGTCCGACATCTCCTTGTTGTTGAGGAAGTGCGGGTCTGCCCATAACGACCACACGAAAACGCCCCGATTAGTCATCTGGTCCGAACGCTGAGCGCAACAGCGGGCGACACGACAATTAGAATCTGCAAACTGCGAGCGTCAGTGCAATTGGAGTGCACTTCAGAGCTGCTCGATGAAAATGTCAAAGAAGAAAAAAAGCTATTTTGGAGAGCGCAGTGACATTTAAGGCGCCTTTGACGGCGAGCCATAAATGAGCATCTTCAAAACCACAAACAGCGTGCGGATCGACGTGCGGATTCGTGTTTGCGAAGGGCCTTGTCGGCGTGTCACCTAAACGCGAAGCCTGCTTCTTCTTGATCTCCGCCAGCTTGGGGATGGGAAACGGACCGTAGCACTGCGTGAAGATCGCCGACAGTTGCTGGCTGATCACCTCGTTCTACACACACACACACACACACAGTTGGAGAGTTCGTTCTGGTTATATGTCGTCGTCTGCATGCATCAGGGCATAAAATGTGATTTTTCCTCCGAGGGAGGACCTTGCAGGATCCGAGGATGCGGAACATGAGCGGCAGGCCGTGCGTGAGCAGCTCCTCGGTGTACTGGTCCTCGCGGATGCAGCCGAAGTCCTTGAGCAGAGCCTGGATCAGCGGACGACGCTGCTGCGCGAAGCTGGTCCGCAGCGACTCCAGCCACGTGTGCAGCGTCCACGGAACGCCTGAGCGCAGCAGTCACAGGCGCACCGTCACTCATCCGCCCGCGCAAGCGGCGTCAAGGGCGGCCATGTTTCCATCGCTTGGTGATGTTGGCGAGTGAACGTGAGCGGGCAACTCCAAAGTCTGTTTTGTTTTTTTTCCACCTTCTTTTTTAAATGACCTCCAATTTTTTTCAACCAGGACCGCTCAATTTATTGACAAAAATCAACTCTGGAGTCGGGCTGCCGCTAGCGCGCAATTGGATAATCAATTGCTATGGAAATTGGACAATGTTGACTGTTGAGAAGCTGAAATTCTCAGCGTCTGGGCAATTTCAAAATGTAATTAACTAATCGATTAATTTTGATCATCGATGAGTTGTCGATTAATTTGTCTTGAGCACATTTTGAGGGGGTGGGGGGAGTTACCACCCCCGCCCCTGACCGAATGAATGAGAGAATTTTCCGATAAAGCGGATGCGAGCGTCGCTCCCGTCGGGTGAAGAATGAAAAGCGTGAAAAGTAGCGCGGTGACGATGATGAGATGACGTCGCCACCTTGAATTACGAGCGCGGCTCACCCGTGACATACTCGCATCTCAAGGCAACCTTTCCCGGTGTGGAATGAACAGCCGAATGCGTTGCGCCATCGTTTGTGATGATAGCGGTTAGCCCATCTATGGCGTTTGGCAGCGCTTGCTAGCTTTAAGATGGAAAGAAATTGTTGACCGACACACTCTCAAGTCAAAGCAGGAAAACGCACTGGCCTCTCTCCAATCCGGAGGCGCATTTGTTCGTGTCGTTTGCGTGCGTGCGCGGCGATGCGGCTGCGAGTGAGTCTGACCTAAGCTGCGGATGTCGATGGTGATGTCCACATGGCCGTGCTCGGCGCTATGGTACATGGCCTCTTTCAGGGCGCGCAGCTTGGCCTTTCCTGTTCGTAGCGTCCCGCCGCCGCCGCCGCCGCCGTTGGCCTGCGGGGCCGAAGACTTTTGCGGGCCTGGCTCCGAACCCTCGGCCGAGATCTCCTCCATCGAAAAGACATCACCCTTCTCCGACTGGGACACAAGTTTCCGGAACACATTCCTGCAAAGGCGGAGTGAGTCAAACAAAAACATTCAACACACACACACACACACACACACAGCGTATGTATGATTGGCGTCTTTTCCAGGCGCAACCTGTGTCCGTGCGCCGCCGCCAGGCTGAAGGAGTTCATGTCGCCAAGCGGCGCCGCCGACATGCCGTTGCGGCACGTGGTGCCGATCATGGGGTCGGCGCCTCGCTCCAGGAGGAGGCTCACCAGCTCAAAGTTGCCTGCTCAGAAAGACCAAAAAAAAAAAAATCGAATCAGTCAACCGACGCGACGAACGGTCGAAATCTTCGACGTCATTCGCTCTCCTCTTCAGCGGCGTCAACGTCAAGGAACGAGAAACGCCGGGGCGCTCCGTTGAATGCGGCGATTGCAATTGTGCGCACCTGCGGCGGAGGCCAGCTGGAGCGGCGTCTCCGCGTAGTTGTCGGCCCCGTCCAGCAGCGACCCCTCCACGCCGGCGCTGTTGTCCAGCAACAACTGAGAGGGGGGGGAGGCAAAATATAACACAATGCTTGTCGTCTTTATTTGTGTGTTGTTTTTAACTTTTCCCAGATTTCTTATTTGATTTCTTTTGTGTGTGGGGGGGGGGGGGGAGCAGCATGCTGGCTGGACTGCGGCGGTGAGTCATGCGCTCTCTCCAGGAACGACCGGCATGCATGATTGATGAGCGGCAAATACAAAAAAAAGCCCCGCCCCCTCTCATCCTCATCGCTGCGCAGCGCCAGGCCAGAAAGCGGCACGTGGCGAAGCGCCAGTGCCGGCGAGTCACTCACTTGGCCGTTGACGTCGGCGCCGGCGTCCAGAAGCGTTTGGACCGTGGCTTCGTCGCCGCGCACGCACGCGTACATCAGGGGCGTCATTCCCTGGAACACAACAATACCGTTTCACACACACACACACACGCAGGTGGACATAATTGCACAGGGAAAAAGATGAGTTTGGGGCCTTCTGCTCAACACGGCGCCCGGGCAGACGAAGGCTCGTTTGCGTGGGAGGCGGCCACTTGGCGCCGCGTATGTCAGAAGATGCTTTGCGCTCTCAACTCTTCCCGAGCCAAACAGAAAGGAGGGACGCAAAGCTGAGACGCAACGGCGCGGATAACCATCCTGGGAGCTCCGCCCCCACCAAAATATCTCTACCTTCAACAAACGGGACACGTGGAGTTTGCTCCCCTACCACGAGAGCCATTTCCCGGGTACCTGCTCGCTGACGCTGTTGACGCCGTCGGGTCCCAGCAGGTTGACGGCCTGCTTGACCAGGTCGGCGCGTCCGCAGTTGAGCATTCGGAAGCCCAGGTCCTGCAGGAACTTGGCCTCGGCGGAGGCGGCGTCCATCTTGCGGCCGCCGCAGAAACAATCCTCCGCTCTGCGCACGGCAACGAAAGTTCACCTCGGTCAGAAAATGATGTTGCGGTCTGAATCCCGAACGCCGGGTCTCGGGTTCACCTTATTTGTCGGGGCTCGCAGTCGACGCCGGGCAGCAGGAGTCGGGCGGCCTGCCGCACGTCGTCGCTGTCCACCGCCGGGCTGCGCCGGTGCTCGGCGTGCGCCACCGCCACCCGAATCCACTCCATCAGCGGCGGCAGCACCAGGAACGGCCTGCGGGGGCGCCAGAGCGCTTCCCGTCAATCGGCGGACGATCCCGAATTCGGAGGCGTCGATGGGCGAAAAGTACCTCTCGGTGTGCAGGGTGACCTTGGAAGGCTCCACGTTGGGGTTCTCCCACTCCATCTGCGGGCAGTGCATGAAGTAGCACAAGGTGTGGAGCGCCTCGGGCTCCCAGTGGACGCCGGCGCAGGCCGCCGCGCCCGAGCCGCCGCCGCCGCCGCCGCCGCCGGTGCTCGCGTGGGCGGCGTTCATCACGTGCAGCGGCTGCAGGTGGTGCATGGCTCGTGACACCAAATCACCTGAGAAGACCAGACGGGACTCGGGTGAGGGCCCCTCCCGGAAGCGGCGGACGCGTTGAGATCAAAACGCAAGTTTGCAGGGAAAAACATTGAAGGCGACGTGGATGGCGTTTGATCTTTTGTGTCGTTTTCTTGGAATCGCCGAAGGTGGTCGCTCACGCCTGCTCTCCGGCGTGAAGATAAAAGAGGACAAAAGAAAAGAGAGAAAAGCGAGTGAGAGCGGCGTGCGTGGAAGGCATCCAAGCCTGGCAAGCCGAGAAGCGGCAGGGGAGATGGGGGGGGGGGGGGGGGGGGGGTAGATCCTCATGAGCGTTTTGGCCATGCACGCCTGCAAATAACAACTTTGATATTTAACGAGACAAACTGTGAATGCCTCCCTTGATGAAGCGCCTTCGTGTCACTTCATTAAATCTGCTGCTGTCGTTGTTTGTAATTTTTTTTTTTTGCGGGGGGGGGGTGTGTTCTGACTAGCTCTGCTACACAGAATATGTACATATCCATCCATCCAGAGAGAGAGCGAAAGAGAGAGAAACACACTCACACACACATTCAGTTGAGCCTCTGAGTGCTACAGGAGTGGGCCAACTCCATTTTTGGGCAATAGTGGGCTAAATCATATACAACGTGTGTGTGTGTGTGTGTGTGTGTGAGACGGGGGTCAATAAGCAAGCATGTGAAATAACGGCAAAGTTGGATGACAGGCTGTAAAATAGCAAAGTCAAATGGCCGGGTTCCAAACGTGACCCGTCGTCAACGCGAGCGCATCTCGTCAGGCTCGGGTTCGCTCGATTTCGACATGGCCTTCATTCTCGATGCGTCACGTCAAGAAAAATCAAGCGTGGCGGCGTCGGAGGAATGACGCCTGGAAAAAAAAGTCTCTTCATCTCGTCAGTTTTCACTCTTGAATGTACGCGAGGTACTCACTCAGCTCGCCGATGCTTCCCACCCGCGTGGCGAGGAGCGACTGCTCCACCGTGCGGAGTTCGGCCGGAGCGCAGCAGCCGTGACCTTCGCCTCGGCTCGAGCGCCGCTGCTGATCCCGGTGGAGGTTGAGACTCTCGGGGAGGCTCGGCACACCTGCGGAGATGCCAGGGACCCAATCGGCAACGGCAAGACTGGCTCGCCGGCGACTTCCGCGACGCTTTCCCACAGAATTTCTTTGCGGGTGCCCGCGAGGCCTCGCGGGAGAGGCGCAAGTGGTTTCCGCGGCTAAATTTTAGCGGCCGGGTGCAAATGACTTGTGAGCAGCTCTGCTCGCGGTACACAAACCTCATTCAAAGTGGCTTTAGGGATGATTTTTTATTTGTATTTTTTTCCAAAGCCCCTTTGTCATGCATGCGGGGGGGGGATCAAGCGGAGAGGCGATAATCCTCACGAGGGTCAATTGGGTGACATCGATCCGCCGTCTCAAAAGGCGTGCGACTCGCGAGCGCATCAAACGCGCGGCCTTTCTCTCCCCCCCCCCCACCCCCCACCCACCTGCAGGGATCGATTCTCTGCAGGAGGAGTGCGGCAATCCCTCCGAAGCCCCCCCTTCGTCGCCGCCGCCCGCCCTCACCGGTGAGAAAACTCTCCTGGAATATTAACGGGAAGTCGTCATGGCAACAGGCGATTGCGCCGCGATTGGCTCGGCGGGCCTCCATGTAAGGGGAAGCACAAACGCAATCAAAAGACCATCGCGGCCGCACGCCTGGATGGGCGAGCGCCGGGCGATTCCTCGTCGCTCAATGTCCAATGATCAAAAGGCGGGAGTAAAATCGGTCCGATTCCTGACTTGGGCACCATTTTTGGCTCACAAAAAAAATCGAGGCCCCTTTGCACGCGGCAACGAACACAAAAGCTCCCTGGGGGAGGTAACAACGTTAGGAAGAGAAGTCCTGACAGTAGCATCTCTGAGCAGTTAAGACGTTCAGATTTTTTTCGCCGCCGTCAGCACCTCGGCGGCGACATGGCGGCCCCCCCCCCCACCCCCCTGATGGCTCAGACGCTGAGTGAGGTTGAGGCGTCCGAGATCGTCGTTAAGCTCGGGCTCTCGGGCGGCGCCGACTGTCACGGTGACGGCGCACCCTGTCAGCCGGGCCCTTAATGGAGGTGTCAGGTGTGCCGCTGACTTTCTAGCGCTCATCCGATCGGACGCCGGCTTCAAGCGGAAGCCGCTCCGGGACGTTCCCGCCAGGAGACAGCCGTGACGTGACGGAGGTCAAAGGTCACATGTCCCGGCGCGGCAGACCGACTGTGTCAACCTGACACGTCAAGTCTGGTTTCCCCACACCCACCACGACCACATTCTTGCACGACAACCAAAGCGAAGGATCATTCCTGGACCCCCCACCCCTTGTTTGCCCCAAGGACTTCTCTTCATAGCAAGCCCGTATCATAACACACATTTCAAATCCCCCAGGGGATCATGGGTAAATGCGTCGCTTTGGCGGCCTTCAGAAGAAAAACCCACACCTGAAAATAAGGCCGGCATTGGCCCAGGTGGGGGGGGGGGGGGTCCCGGCCACGTATCCTCGCCCACGGGGGCCATGAAGGCAGCGGAGCAATTCAGCGTATACGGGCATGAGTTCATCCGAGTCGTTTTTAGAAATGAACCGTCATCTCCCAGCGTGAAGTCATCCGAGCCAAAAGGGGGCAGCGCGTCCTAATAAATAGCTGCGCTTTAAGGCGGGCGGAATATCGACTGGCGGCCCTGGGAGGAAAGCACTTGATTGTTTCTATCGCTTTCCCCTCAGCGGGACGGCGAGGAGGAGGCAGGACGGGCAACCGCCATGTCATCGATGGCGGCGCCGCGTTCGGGTGCATTGCGACAGATCGTAAATTCACAGCGCCTGCGGCCGCGCTCCGCTGCCATCCATCTTTTCATTCCGCCAAAGTCTTATATCCGCGCCATTGCTTGTTGTCTATGTGAAGCCTCTTTCCCACAAAAAAGCCAAGCAAGGCGAGATAACAGAGGAGGTGTGAGATCTACCTAGCAACAAGACTAACACAAAAGGTTCTGTCAGCCAAAATGGACCGAAACCACTCAAGGGCGCCACCGCCAACAACTCGTGGATTTTTCCAGAGGTATTTATTACCTGTTGTCGATTTTCTCAATCGCTGGATTGTAGACTCCCGACATCCCCCCCCCCCCCACTCCGAACGTATTGGCCATCGCAAAGCAGCCACCGTTTGTTTGCCCGCAATGCAAAAATTTTGTAGGCCGAGTCCCAATACTTTTGTCCGGCTGCGACCGCCATTCATTATGTTCATCGACTGCAATTGACCGCAACTGTGCCTCGGTCCGAAGCGGGTCACTCGCAGTCTCTCGGTTAATTACAGAGCGTGTGCTTTGAAAACACACCCGCGCACACAAACGCAATGAATGATTTTACATGGAGAAAAAAAAAAAGAAAAAAAAAAACAAAGTAGGATGCAAAAGACTCAATAGTAAAAACAATAATCAAGCCGTGATGGTTAGCACGTCGGCTTCACAGTACAGAGGTACCGGGTTCGATTCCAGCTCCGGCCTCCCTGTGTTGGAGTTTGCATGTGGGTTTTCTCGGGGTGCTCCGGTTTCCTCCCACATTACGAAAAAACATGCATGGCAGGTTGATTGGACGCTCTAAATTGTCCCTAGGGGTGAGCGTGGATGGTTGTTCGTCTCTGTGTGCCCTGCGATTGGCTGGCAACCGAAGACGGCTGGGATAGGCTCCGGCAACCCCCCCCCCCTCCGTGACCCTAGTGAGGATCAAGCGGTTCGGATAATGGACGGATGGAAACATTTTCGACTCGAGAAATCCACCAGAGTTGAGTCGAGATCTTCGCCGTGACTACATGAAGGCGATGTTCCCTCAATTGCCCCGGCTCGGAGTGCTGCCATGGCAACACTGCGGCACAGTCCGCAGAGGAAGGGGAAAAAATAGTGATGGAAAATAAAATATATATATATGTGTTTTAATTGTTGTTGTGAGTTGTTTTGGTGTCTCGGGGAGATGAGCCGCACGTGCCAACTGTGCAGCGCGGCCCCGCTGTTCCATGCCCGCTGCGATAGCAACGATTTTTCCACACTGTTTGACATCCATTTGACCCGCGGCTGTCTCTTTTCGAGACTTGCGCCTCATTTATTTGCAAAAAGCGCGACGGGAAGTTGCTGAAAGTTTGAGTACAGCATTCGGCGCCCCCTTTGTTTTTTTTTAAAAAAGTAACATTTGACCCCCGTGACCTTTCGCATGCACTGCAAATGGCTTACACGACAATGGCTACCCGACACTTAATTTGAAGATTTATTAAGATTTGTAACTGAGTCACAAGAATGAGATGGGGGGGGGGGAACAAACAAACAAACTTAAGAGCACCGGACGGGAATGCGTGTCACACTGCAGCGCTGCCGAGAGCGGCGTGACACACACTCCTCTGCAGCTCACTGGCTGGTGACTCAACACACTTCAGCTTCCAGTCCTGAAAATGTATTGTTTATTAAAATAGGCTACTTTGCGTCAATATTTGAAATGTTTCATCAAGTCTGCTCATCCCTGGTTGAGCAACTGTCACCGCATGTGGGCATGCGTGGGGGGTAGAATTCCCCGATCCTTTTTTTGGGTTCTCACACTGACAAAAACAATGGGGATCATTTCCACAACCTAATGGATGGCTCCCGGGGTGACTCTCGAGCAGGCCACAGAAATCTAATCAAAACTGCTTCATTAGTTTTTATATAACCTCTCTGACACACACACACACACACAACTGCAGACGGGGAAGAATTGCATCGCTCTGCGAAAATATAATGCCAAGCTATTCACTCATTCATTGTCAGCCATTTTCAAAAGGTTTTTCTGTTTTGTGACTCTCGTAGTGGATTCAATGAGACACTCACAAGTAGCTTCCACACCGCCAAAGTCAGCTTTAGAGAGCATCACGCCTACTTTTTTTTGCTCTTTCTCTGGCTACTTTTTATGGCCGACTAATCTTCGATGAACATTTGGCGCGCAAAGCCGAGTACGTGACGGATCGGTGGCCATAGATTTGAGCGGTCACACTGCAAGACGGTTGCCGGCTACCTTGGAAGATCCAGTGGATTTGAATAAGCTATTAAAAGGCGCCTTTTACTGGCTTGCTTGGTTGCGGGCGCTCAGGGCTATGAGCTGGCCTACTTTTGGGGGGGGGGAAAAAAAAACAACCCAAAACCAGAGTGAGGGCGTCTGGCCCCGCCTCCCTGCCTCTTATCACCACCTCACCCCGCGAACTCGCATGCCTGTGCCTCCCTAGACGGACCCCAGGCAAGCTCATCATGCCCTGCAGCGTTGTTTGCACTCGCTTGTGACCTCATCTGCAGCTGAATCACCGACCGACCCCCCCCCCCCCCCACACACACACACACAAGTGTTTACAGAGGCAAAGTGGCTGTTGGGGGGGAAACATGAAGCAGTGCATTCATGTATGCATGGAATTAATGGATGATGGATGGGTAAGGTTGGTGATGTGGTATGCTTTGGATTATGAGCGCGCAGTGGGACGGATAATATGATTGACTGATAACGATGACTTAAAAATCACCAAATATGTGCAGAAGTGTCTGACATTGTTGATCTGCGTAATCGTTCTTGTTGCACAATGGAAAGAAAATGGAAGCTGAAATGATCAAATGTCAATATGCGCACGGTAGAATGACTGGAAAGAGCGAAGATGGAATCCCAGGAGAATCCTGCAGACTCAACTCAAATATTCCTCCTCTGAATCTAAAGTAGACACATCACGGAGCCCGTAGGAGGCTGTCGAGTAGCTTGACGTCGCTGGTGTGTGCGGCCACGCGCGTGTGTGTGTGTGATAAAGAAGCTAGCTGCACGCACACGCACTTGAAGGGGACTGTCAGGAATCCGACGAGAGGACTGCTGACACAAATGGGATGATAAGACCAGCGCGGACCCCCGGAATGGCACGACATCACACACAGGCCTGACACAGACCGACTAAGGATGAACAAAACCTCAAAAAATGGCATCTCTTTGAACTTTGATCTGAAATGGGTTTTTTTCCCCTGAATATTCCAACAATTGCGCACATATTTTCCCAATATTGTCACTTATTTAAAAAAATAAAATTAAAATAAAAATACAAGCTCCCTCATCAACCAAATGCTTGACTTTTTTTTTTTAAATGAGCGTTTGAAATAATTTAAAATAATAGCTACCACATACGATTTCATACAAAATATAAAACGTGCTGTGATTTTGAAAGGATTTTCTCCAAAAAAGCACAGGAAGTCAGCCATTTTGGCTAATATTTGGCCTTCCAAGATGGGGGGGGGCCTCGATTTTGTTGGCTGGCTCCCCCCCCCCCAAAAAAATTAAAATAATCATAACCTCGTGTACTCGACAGATGGGCATTGCCATTCGAATTTTCATCATTCCTTTTCGTCACATTCCTACCGAAGATAGCCGCCGGCGCCATATTGAAGTTGCCTTTTCACACACATACAGACTCCTGGCAGGCAGTTCCAAGTTGAGCCGGTGAATCATCACTTACAGAAAAAAAGGAGGGTGGGAGGTGAAAAAAAAAAAAAAACTCAACAAAAACACTCACGCCGCAAAATGCAGGTCAGAGAAAAGACGCGCCCCGCCTCTTTAGACGATGACACGCTGTCGGGTGAGAAGAAGCCAAAGGGCGTTTTGCTGTTGCGCCGGTGCTGACGGCACAGAGATGATTTGTGGAGCGGCCTCGAATGGCGCTACCGTGCATCGTGCCTGTCAGACGAGGAGGAGGCGGAGGAGGTCGACCTGCCTCCACATCAGTCAGCCCGCGCGCTCTTCTCCACAAAGCGCATCTCCATGGCCTATTTTGCATGGCGCCGCCTTTCCAGATGGTTCTCCCCAGCGGGGCCAGGAACTCTCCCTGCACTCGCTCTCGTTAATCAAAACGGCAGCTGGCGCTCCTGTCGGCTTCCAAAGCTCAAGGGACAAAGAACCAAAAGGGGTCCGACGACTCTGCTTAAGTTGACGTAGCTTCGGCCGCTAACGTCCACCGCCGCCGATAGCGGGCCGTGATTGATGCATTTGTGCCAATGGCGGACGTTCCTGACGTGGCATTTACGCCGAGTGCGCGGACATGCCGCAGTGACAAATGAGTGTCACCTTATTTCGCTCCTGTGGATTCCCGAAGCAAAATTAAAAGAGAGACATTTGAGGATGAGCGGCACATGGCGGCCTCGGGATGGGGAACGGGGGCGGAAATGAATGAGAGGCCCCGGAAAAGAAAGTCACGGGGGAGCCACAAACGGGATGCGGCTCATAAAACAAAAGAAACAACTTCGCCCCATCCGGCGGATTTTGTCTTGTGAAATTACCCGGCGAATAAAAATTTGCCGCCGTTCCGTCAGCCGGCGGTTCATCATGGCGGATGGGGCATAAATATGTCGGCGGAGAGGTCGCCCAACTGACCTCTAGCACAAGCGCCAATGGCGCACCTTCTGTGGCAGCGAGACAATGCGTTCCATAGAGAAGAATCTCCATCCCAAATTCACACACGCGCGCACACGCGAGAAACAAATGAAAAACGGCAACATCCGGAGTACGAAATGAACAGTTAAAGACGATGATTGGATCTTCTGCCACTTTCGGGCCTTCCGTAGGGAAATTCAGATGGTAGTACCCACACGCACACTTTCGGGGGACGATTGCATTTTAGTTCCAGGAACTACAAGCACGAAGAACAACTTTCTGGGACTATGGGGCTACGTCAATCCTACAAAGGTTCTGGAGCCTCAGTGGAAATAGAGCCTCGCTAGGTGAGAACCGGGAACCCGCCGCCGAGGTGCAGATTCCGCCCGGCCCTTCGACAATACCGTGAACGTTTGAAGTGCAAAAGTGGTCACGGCGGCGGATCTTACCGCTGGAGTTCTTCCCGCAGACGAGGTGCTGGCACGGCTGCAGCAGCCCCCAGAGCTCCGAGTCGCCATTCAGGGCCCGCTCCAGCGCCTCCAGGCTGAGGTCGGGGACGCCGCCGTCCCGCTGCAGCGGCGCGGCGCCGCGCGCCAGGCGGCCGAGCACTTCTCGGAAGAGGTTCTCCACGCACGCCGTCAGGTAGATGGCGGCGTGCTCGTGAACGCGCAGCGCCACGCGGCTGTCCACCATCCACCTGAAGAACTTGCCCACGGAGAAGACGAGGCCGCAGCGCGCGGACTTGCCTCGGGCGAACTTGTCGGCGCCGCTCGCGGTGTACAGGGACAGGGCGCCGAGCGCGGCCGCGATGCAGTTGACGGAGATGGTCCAGGAGAGCACCACCTTGACGGCGGTGTGCACCTCCAGCTTGGTGCACTTGGCGTAGCGCAGGCTGAGCCGCTGCGCCTCCCGGGCCAGGCGCACCAGCGCGCGGCCGACGAGCACCGAGAGCCGCGCCACCATCTCCGGGGACGGCGGCGGCAGCGGCGGCTCCTCGTCCGGCCGCCGCCGCCACCGCCGCAGCCGCAGAGCGCCCTCCACCTCGGCCAGGCTCCACGGCACCTCCTCCGGCTCGGGCAGCTTGGCGCACGGGTGGGCCGCGCACTCCAGAGCCTCCGAGTCCTCGGCCAGCACGGTGTTGACCGTGTCCAAGCTGTTCTGTCGGCTGTGCATGGATCCCGTCAGATGCCAGCGGTTGCCGCCGTGCGAAAGCGACTGCAGCGGCGGGTCGGAGCAGCACAGCGACACGCTGGACGACCGGACCGAGTCCGCCGCGCCACCATAACCGGAATCGAGCGTTAAGTCCTCCAGTGTCCTCGCCGCGGTGCTCTTAGCGTTGCCCGCTGCCATCGCGGCGACGCATACTGCTGCGCGCGTGCGTGCCAGCGCGCGTCTCAGAAACCCATCCGTGCTGGGCTCTTCACGGTGGCGCGCGCGTCATTGCCCGCGTTTGCTGCCACATCGGCCGGCGGGGGAGACGCGAGGAAACTTTGCCTGCTTCCGTCGACGCTTCGCCTCGACGCTCTGCGGGCTTGCGCTTGGCTCCTCGTGAACAACGAGGAGGAGGAGTCCGGCTTGATTGACAGCTGCGAAACAACCTGCACAAATAGCGACGCCGTACATGTGTCACTATTTCCGAAATGCATTTCCAAATGCGCAAACCGCACGACCTTCTCCCAATATGTGTTGCAATGTTGATATTATATTTGCAGCCTGCCACAAAGCAAAGGCATGCAAATCTGTAGTCAAACTATTTTACGGGTTTGCGGACTTTGGCGCACAATCTGGCGCGAACGGGGCCACTCGGAGCACCTCGTAACAATTTATTTCCCCGTCAGAAAAATGTTAGCCATCCAGAGCAACTCTCCTAACTCGAACCAGGGCCATATTTGGAGCCGTACAAGCCGTGACGCCGATCTGCCCCATCCTTCAGCCTTCCTTCCATGCATACCTTGTTTCCTCACTTCTGTCCTTTCTTACTTCCACTCTCCCTTGTTTTTTACCCCCACCCAGTGGACGAAATGTGTCAATGCCCACACACGTGCCCGCGTAAGTTCCCTTACATAATTACGGGAGTATTTATGTAAGGTTATCTTGTGGAGGAAAAAAAAGTTAAAAGTGACATAAGAAGTAGGAATATGGTTATAAAACAATTATACATGTTAAATTACACGTTGAAGATCTTCTTAGCTACATTATAATTTTCAACATTAATAAGTGAAATGATTCATTAAAATGGTTGTAATATTTTCTTTATTTTACATTTAGGTAAATAAAGCGAAATAAAAAATGTAATTATGTATTGCAGCGAAATGTCACATAGGTAGGTTTCACGAGCGACCTCTGAACCCGGAAGTCTAATCTACCTCCGCCAACGAGTATGCCGGACTAAATACGTATACCTGTATATATTTGTATTTTCTTTGACAATATTATTATTGATGAGTATTTTTTACGATTGTTGTACGTTAAGTGAAATAAAAATTAAAAGAATCCGGATTGATATTCCAGTAATTGGGTCACAAGACGTCATCAGCACCACTGTTACATGATTGTGAAGCTTCTCGTGTTGTCCAGTGAGGAAACCACGCTGTTGAAACGTGACTGCGTTGGGGGAAATCGGGCCAATCACAGGTCGCACAGCTCCATGCGTCATCCAGTAGGCGGGACTAAGATAGAAGGTGCGGCGCGAGGACTAAGTTGACGTTTGTGAACGTTGCGGAGGGAGTTCAGCCGAAAAAAACTGCCAAAACACTAGTCCAACCGCGTCGGACACGAGGCACAAAGATCTCGGAGACATTTAGAGGAGATAAGTGTAAATTTGGGTTGTGATCGGTCGTCGTTTTTTAATTAATCGCTCTTGCTACGTGTATTTACATAACCGTCGTCTCCCTTGTTGTGGCGGGGACAATTGTTGTTTGCGAACGAATAACAAATTCGGTAACAGCATCTCTTGTTGCAACTTAGTGCTTTTTTTGGGTGCAAATACGCGTAAAATAATTTGAATCGGCGTAATTTTGCTTGTTTTTTAAAAGGTTTTCGAAAAACAAGTTATACAACGAGGCTGCCTTAGTTTCCCGCCGCGCAGGTCCTAACACCCGCCTGTTTCCCTGTCACGTTGCCGCGGAGTGCGCGCAGTTTCTTGAGGGCCAAATGGTTCAGACTCTGACACGTTTTAAATTCTTCGTCACCATGGAAAAGGTTTTATTAGAGCAAGGTTAACTCCTCCACACCTTGGCCCACCATATTTACCGATTTAAAAACAAAAACTAATTGGAATTCCCTCTTAGTGATTATTGCACCCGGATTTGTGTTAGTGTAAATAAGGCCAGATTAAGAAGATCAGTCAAAGGACATTTCCATTCTTGAGGCTTCCATCCATTTGAGTGATGGTCGTGAATACGATCCACTGGTTCAGGAAGGGCTTGCGGCTCCACGACAATCCGTCCCTCAAGGAGTCTCTGCTGGGGGCCGACACCGTCCGCTGCATCTACATCCTCGACCCCTGGTTTGCAGGCTCGTCCAACGTAGGCATCAACAGGTGGAGGTGAGCCCACCGCAAACTCCCCACACACTCACATGCACTCTCTCCGTATGAGGACACTTACAACGTATTTAATATCTTGAAGTGTGAAAGTGAGGCCGAGTTGATTGAGTGTGTTAATGTTCAGGTTAAATGGGGATGGCGAGCATGTAACAGTGTTCATCCATGTTGGTTGCGCAACTCCTGACGCAGACGCCTTTTGTCATGCGTGAATAGAAAGCCTTGGCCGCCGCGTGAGAGGAAACTCGATTGTAGATCTCGGCGAGTGAACACTCAAGGTGAACCCCCAGTTGTGTCGGTGTTACACAAGTGGGTCAGTGTGTTACTGGACCCCACTACCCCCAAACTCCTGCTCCTCGCCTTTCTCTGAGCCTTTGTGACCTGATTCCACAAGAAAGTATGCTCGGGAGTTCATTGAAAGGATTTGAAGTATAGAAAAGACTTTGAAAGTTTTAAATCATTTTTTTTTTCAATTATGCTGAACAGTTTGCTTGGTGTGTCAATAATGTAGCACCGTGAAGCCGAGCGAGAGGCTTTCACCACCTCCCCAACTTTAGTTGCCATGGCAACACTGTGCACGGCGGACATTTTCTCCTTTGCGATTCCCATATTTTGTATAAGTTGATTTTTATGTCCTCTGTCCCCTCCCGCAGATTCCTGCTGCAGAGTCTAGAGGACCTGGACTCGAACCTGCGCAAGCTCAACTCCCGTCTGTTTGTGATCCGGGGCCAGCCCACCGATGTCTTTCCAAGACTCTTCAAGGTTGGGACGCCCGCATGATTTTTTTCCCCGTGACAGGTGGACACAAAGCAGTGCCAAACGCGGCTGACTCATCGTGCTCCCGTCAACTTTGACCTCGGTAGATCTGACATTCTGACATTTCTCCAGGAGTGGAACATATCCCGCCTGTCTTACGAGTACGACTCGGAGCCCTTCGGGAAGGAGCGGGATGCCGCCATCAAGAAGCTGGCCTCCGAGGCCGGCGTGGAGGTGACGGTGCGCATCTCGCACACACTCTATGATCTTGACAAGTAAGTAGATGAGCCCCCCCGTGCCCCCGCCTCCTGCCCCCCAACTCGCGGTCAGCGTTGGACCGCCGCTGAGCTCAAATTTGAAACTGCAGGATCATCGAGTTGAACGGCGGTCAGTCGCCGCTCACCTACAAACGCTTCCAGACCCTCATCAGCCGCATGGACGCCGTGGAGGTGCCGGCCGAGTTCATCACGGTCGAGGTGATGGGGAAGTGCCGCACGCCGCTCTCGGACGACCACGATGAGAAATTCGGGGTGCCGTCCCTGGAGGAGCTAGGTCAGTAGAGTGGAAGAGAGAGGTTCCTTCGGAGACGTCAGGAATTCCGCATGGAACGTTTGACCTTCCTCTTGCAGGTTTCGACACCGAGGGCTTGTCGTCGGCCGTGTGGCCCGGAGGCGAGTCCGAAGCCCTCACGAGACTCGAGAGGCACCTGGAGAGGAAGGTTGGTCACGTCCGACAAGATCAAAGGACGTTTAATGCTGCTTTCCCGAGCGAGCGCACGTGCCGATCCTGGTTTCTTCTGGTTGCCACAGGCGTGGGTGGCCAACTTTGAGCGTCCTCGCATGAACGCCAACTCGCTCCTGGCCAGTCCCACCGGCCTCAGCCCCTACCTGCGATTCGGATGCCTCTCGTGTCGCCTCTTCTACTTTAAGCTCACCGACCTCTACAGGAAGGTACGGAGCGCTTCTCCTTCCTTCGAGATGGACGCAATTACATTGAACACAATTACGTTCACGTATTTTATTTTTTTTCTCAACAAAATATTGAGCTATATATACTGTTAACTCGTCCCCTTGAAACAAAAGGTGAAGAAGAACAGCTCGCCGCCGCTGTCGCTGTACGGCCAGCTGCTGTGGCGCGAGTTCTTCTACACGGCGGCGACCAACAACCCGTGCTTCGACAAGATGGAGAGCAACCCCATCTGCGTGCAGATCCCGTGGGACCGCAACGCGGAGGCGCTGGCCAAGTGGGCCGAGGGACGCACCGGCTTCCCCTGGATCGACGCCATCATGACGCAGCTGCGCCAGGAGGGCTGGATCCACCACTTGGCCCGGCACGCCGTGGCCTGCTTCCTGACCCGCGGAGACTTGTGGATCAGCTGGGAGGAGGGCATGAAGGTAGGCGCGGCGAGGCGGATCTTTTTATTTCAGCTTTGTTTTGGCCCACCGTGGCCATTTCCGGCGCTCCTTCCAAGACGCCTAGCCATTTTGTCGCACAGCTCGCCATTTGGAAGCTCGTACGCGAGAACGACGGCGGTTGCCAAATGAAAAAGATTGAGGTGGCGCCGCCTCGGGGCAATTTTGATGGCTTGCTTTCCGGTGCGCAGGTGTTCGAGGAGCTGCTGCTGGATGCCGACTGGAGCGTCAACGCCGGCAGCTGGATGTGGCTCTCGTGCAGCTCTTTCTTCCAGCAGTTCTTCCACTGCTACTGCCCCGTGGTGTTCGGCCGCCGCACCGACCCCAACGGCGACTACATCCGCCGCTACCTGCCCGTGCTGCGGGGCTTCCCGGCCAAGTACATCTACGACCCGTGGAACGCGCCGGAGGCGGTGCAGAAGGCTGCGCGCTGCATCGTGGGCGTGCACTACCCCAAGCCAATGGTGCACCACGCGGAGGCCAGCCGGCTAAACATTGAGCGCATGAAGCAGATCTACCAGCAGCTGTCCTGCTACAGAGGCCTCGGTAAGAAATGCCGACTGACGTGCTGGCTTTAATTGGACGCCGTACATTTATTTCGCTGGCAAACGTCACGCATCTGATCCTCGCGCTTATTTTTGATCGGCGTTATTCTACAGGTCTCTTGGCATCCGTTCCCTCCTCATCCAATGCAAACAATAAGCCTTCGTCAGAGGAAATGGGATATTCTGCTGAAGCTCCTCGTGACGCAGCCACTGCCGCCGCCGCCGCGACCGCTGCTACGTCTTCCGGTGAGTCATCTTTTTTTTTTTTTTTTAACCCACCATTGGAGCTGAAAACATGTCCTTCGGAGCTTTCATCACTGTTTTGCCAAAACTAAACGTAGGAAGCTTTAGTCTGACGTCTTCTGCGGACTTGCTAAGTGATCTCTTGACCCTACAGGCTATCCCATGCCGGTACAAACGCAGGCTGACTGGCAGAGCGGCGGTGTCATGATGTACCAGCTCGGGGATTCCCAAGGCGGCGTGGGCGCGCATCAGCAAGGTAGTAGGAAACTGCTACAATACTGTTCGTAAAATATATGTCATTGCCTGTGGAGTTGTAGTCCTTCACGCTGCGTTTAATTTTTCCAGGCTACGTCAGCTCCAGCATGATGTGCTACCCTCAAGGCAGCCACCAGAGTCCCACGCTTCACAAAGGTCACTTTTCCTTTGAAATTGATTACAAGTTAAAAGTACAGTGCAACAGGGATGGGGATGAGCATAATGTATCAAAATAAAGCTGAAGGACTTAGTTTTTATAGGAAAAAAAATTCTAAATCAGTGTTCATCAAAAACTAAGCAGAGGTTTTATTCCAAAGGAGTACATATAATATTATCATTGTCACATTAAGTCATTGTAACCTCATACACAGTTTGAACATGTGTTTAAATGTAGAAAAGTTAAACCCTGCACTGTCATTGATTCTATTCTTACTTTTCTTACTTTTTATTTTGTCTTTCTAGGGCTGGAGCATCACTCCAGCAGCGGTTCGATGAGCAGCAAGCGTCACTGCGAGGACTCCGGAAATGGCAAAAGCTCCAAAGTCCAGAGACACTAACCACAGAAAATTTATGTATGAAAAAAAATTGTTATTTTGTTCTCTCCATTTTTACGCGCCGCCATGAATTTACAACACTCACATTTCTTTTGTGTCTTTCAGTAATCTTCATGCGGCGACACCCTCGCCCGCTATGAAGTAATCAAATATGTTATGACAAATGCCGACATCCCCGGAGAACGTCGCACTGTTTCTTCAACGGAAGGGCGGGTCATTGCATAGAAGGCCGTCGTGTGTATATGAAGAACTTTCAAAAATTCAACTCGCATACAACTTGTACATATTTGACTATTGTATGTGCGTTATTGATCTTTGTGTAGCGTCATAGATCCATTATATATATTTTTGATATGATACAAAAGTCATGAGTGGATGTTTCTTTTGGGGGAGTTTTTTTTCTCCCCCAAAAATGCAACTAAAAAGGTCTCTATTAAACGGGAAAAAAACCGCATCATGAAAATCTTGCTGTCTCATTCATTTCCTCCTGTTTGAGCCTATTTAAGTGTTTCACTGCTGGTTGACTGGTTGTGTTTCCCACTGTCGATGCAAAATCACTTTGACCTTGTTATGATGGCCGATTACCCACAATTAATATCTTTGTGCCCCACACCTCACCTACCAAGTGTATGACCTCCGACCCACAACTGCAAACAACTGTTTCTAAATGTGCTTGTTTCATTAAAATTGTTTAAATACACTTGAGTTGCACTCTTTTTTTTAAAATATGGAGTCAAAATGCGTTTTATTTACACTTAAAATAATCACATTTTGACATTTAAAAAAAAAAATTAGGTTTCATGCTCAGGGTAGGGTGATTAATAGGGTTTCAAACCAGGGCTAGAGTTGCATAAAATTGTTACAGGGCACTTGTATGATTTTAGAATAAAGTTTCAAAACAGAATCAAATCGCCGTTCAAACTATAGTCATATTGGTCAGCCATTTGCCGAAGACTTAATGAACCGCCATTTTGTGTCATCCTCCTGACTATCATCGTGACTAGGCGAATGAATCGGACAGCAAAAGCACCATCAGGCAAGCCAACGCAAGAAATTACCGTACATATATACTTTGTCGGAAAACGTTTTCACAGCATGTACATATTTATGTTAATAAATTGTAGAAACTTTGTTGCCAAAATAGTTTATTAAATATGACGCCAATTCCACTCCGCTCCATTTTAGCTTTTTTGGTCTAGCTATGCTAGCTGAACGAGCTATGAATTCGCGTTTCGACAAACACGACAAAACTAGACAACAAAAAGTTCAGCGAATGCGCCTCTTTATTGGTACATTTGGTATGATATAAGTTGACGAAATTAGGCGAAAAGCAAGGAATGGTGTACCGTTAACCTGTCAATGAATGCTAATGTTAGTTAACTATCCCTTGTACTTCCGGTTCTTCATTTTGCCGTAATTAAATGAATATTAGAATATTAGTTGTTGTCGATCTAAGGCTGTTTCTTTTTTTCAATCCATTGCCTAGCTCAACGAAGCAGGAAATCTGTACATTTCCATCTCACTTCTGGAGTCAAATTCCATTGTGATGGGTGAGTAATGCGACTTTTTTTGCGGGGGGCGGTGAAACTTCTCATTTTGGATTCCCCACGTTTGCAACTAATATGTGGTTCTGGGTTCAAATGACTATTAAAGCTGCCCAGACTCCAGAAAAAAATAAAAATGTGTGTCTTCTTTTTCATCATTTACAATAAAAGTCTGTGCTGTACTCCACAATAATGGCCAGTAGAGGACGTTCAAGGCCTCCTGTATGCTTCCAGTTATTTTCACACCATTGCATATTAAGACTGAGGTACCAAACTGCATAGATTTTGCCTTCAAATAAATTTAAACTCCGATTTTATGCAGGGCCTCCCCTGACCAAATGAACAATATATTCAATCAGCCAAGTAGAGTGTTGTGCTTGGCGGTCCGGGGGCACCTGCTGCGCTCATTTTGCACTGCTGCATGTTTGCTCAACAGGCAGTCCCCGCCGGTGAGTTTTTCCTGCTAAATCATAAAGTCTCGTTAGCTTATTTTCATGTGGAGATTTCTAGCCAACCTGAAACTGAATGAATTCTGTTGGCTAGAAGGAGGTGCAGAGGGACCATTTTAATTGGGATTCCCGGACGCCAGAAAGAGAGAGCACCTGTCCCTGCCGTCACTTGGCGAGCTCATTCTTCCCAAAGGGGCCGTTTGTCCGTTTCCACAAATAACCGCAAGACTTGGGAAGCCCTTCGTTCACGTCACTATTTAAATTTCGGCGCGCAGGAGCAATTTGTTGCTCTAATCTACTGCGCCGAGAGCCTGGGAAAAGCTGAAAAGTTTTAATTACATTCCAGAGCGGCGACGGAGACATGCAAATGTTGACAGATAGATGTGTAGATGCATAGACGAATGAATGGAAAGTCACGGACAGATGAAATGAATTAGGGCTAACCCCTCTGTGAACCTGTGTAGTGCATCTGTTGTGCCTCCGAAATAGTCTCTCATGGTGTCCTTACAAAGGAATGAGGAGCGCCGTCGGATTGGAGGGGACCAAGCGGGTCTTTGGGGAGGGGCAGGCTCGACTGAACGACTTGGAGAAAATAGCTGCTCCCATCTGTCTTTTAATCTTTCCTGTGGAAAATTTGGTGTGTCACGTGATCCCAGCAAAGCATTTAAAAGAGTCAAATCGGCACGAGCCAGAGGTCAGTCTTCAGACATCAGCCGATCTTGGTGGTCTGTCAGCTTCCAGGAAAGACATGTCGGACGCTGAGGAGAGCCTGAAGGAGCAGGAGGAGTATGATCAGGATGAGGAGGACGAGGAAGAAGAGGTACAGGAGAGTGAGAAAAAGGCGCACGAGGAAGAGTCCAAACCTCGACCCAAGACTACATATGTGCCCAACATCGCCCCACCCAAGCTGCCGGACGGTGAGAAGGTCGATTTTGACGACCTTCACCGCAAGCGCGTCGAGAAAGACTTCAATGACCTGCATGGCCTCATAGAGTTACACTTCTCCAACCGACAAAAGGAGGAGGAGGAACTAGTAGCCCTGCGCAACCGCATCGAGCGGCGCCGCTCGGACCGGGCCGAACAGCAGCGGGAGCGCGCCGAGCAAGAGCGTGAACGTCAGGCCCGGTTGACGGAGGAGCGGGTGCGGCGTGAGGAGGAAGCGGCAAAGCTGCGTGCTGAGGAGGAGGCCAAGAAGAAGAAGATGTTCACCAACAAGTCCTTTGGCGGCTATCTACAGAAGGTGGACCAGAAGAAGGGCAAGAAGCTGACGGCACGGGAAGAGAAGAAGAAGGCGCTGCTGGAGCGCCGCAAGCCGCTCAACATCGACCACCTCAATCAGGACAAGCTGGCTGAGAAGGCGCAAGACCTGAGTCTGTGGCTGTACCAGCTTCATGCCGAGAAGTTTGAGCTCACCGAGAAGCTCAAGCGGCAGAAGTACGACATACATGTGCTGCGGAACCGCGTCAACGACCACCAGCGAGGGTCCAAGGCATCCAAGACCACACGTGGCGCCAAGGGAAAGTCCGGATCCTGGAAGTGACCGCATGGGGAAAACACAAAGAACTTTTTTAGCCAGCACCTGTCCTGAAGGCTACTCATGAACTCGCCTTTATCGTTTGTTCACATTAAGAATATTCAACCTTGTTTGGTGGCATGCATTTACCCGATGCCTATGATCGAGGTTTCGTAGAGCATGGTTAGAATCACATTGTCCAAAATTTTTGTTCTTGAACTGTGCATTCTTTTCGTAATTTTAGTCATCTCCCTATTTTGTCACTGCTGTGCTTTCAATGATGCAAATGCATGTTAGTTTATGTATGAAATGTGCTATAAAAAAATAAAGCTGCCTTGCATTGTCTATTCCACATTTTTTTTTCGTTGCCTTTTGTGACTACATGCAACATTTACATACACACACCGTTGATTTAATTTGAAGTTACTGCCACTTAAAAAATACCCGCAGTCTATTGAGAGCCAGTACAAGAGCCGCATCACAAATTGTACCTATACAAATATAATAATCCGGACTTTTGCACTTTAACAATCCCGTCTGTGTACAACTCGACCTTGTTATGTAGTATGAAAGGAGCAACATTGAGATTCATTTGGCAGCCCTTCCGATTCAAGTGCTTGTCGTCTTCACTCACACTGGCATAGCCTGGCTCCAACACCAGTTTTAGTGCCTTTTCAAGTCATTGTTTTTGGGAATGTATTCCTGCAAAATAATGGTTGAGAAAATGCCAATTCTGAAAGGACACTCAAGAACTTAAACAGATACTTGATACTGGACAATCGAAGCAAGTTGTCACTCAAGGGGAACGCTCACCATTCTAGAGCAAGTGGCGTGTACTTAAGCCTAAAGTGCATCAGCCCTTATGCCCGCCTGAGTATTTTTTTTATTCTCAGTCCATGGACTTTTTATGCCTCAAGGCCGGAGATAGGCCATGACAGAACTCTTTCCCAGATGTGGCTGTATGCTACGCGGTCACCATGGAGACTGGGAGAGTCCGTCCGCGCTGTCAGCTCTCTACCCACTAACATGTCCACTCTGCTTCTCCAGCCTCAAAGTGGGCACTTTGTATCGATGATGACGTGGAAGGGGTGGCAAGAAAAATGGACCGAAGGGACATCTTAATGGGCTTTCCGACCACGCGTCCAAAGAACAGCATGTTCCGCTCAATGACACGACAGGTACCTGACGGGAGGTGTGCACTTAATCTACCTGACCTGCTGTGCATCCCGCAAGCATGGTGATGAATCATGTTGAGCTCGAAAAGAAAATACTCGCTTGGGGGGGCAGATTCGTTAGCTCCCCGCAAATGTATCTGTGCCACAGAGATTGACGAGCCTCAACTGGGGTTCAATTTTCTCCTGATTGGATTCAGCCAAATGTCTTGATTACATTTATTGCTACTGATTATGTATTGTAATGCAAAATAAACATTTTGATTGCTGCATTTCATCCTAATCAAATTAGCTATACTGTAAATGGGAACAAATAGGAACCGTTCATCCATTTGTATCCCAGCTGACTTTGGACCCTAATCGCTGTGAGCATAAATAGATACTGCAGTACAACTTTGTTTTTCTAGAAATGTCTGGCCGTTTTAAAAATCAAACATGGCATTTGAGCACAAAAGTTTCAGATCATGACTTGACTCTTGGTGTCATGCCTCCAATACCGTAGCTCACTTGAGGCAGGTCACATCCTGTTCCCAACCGGTTTGTCGTGGACCGGCGGATTATGAATGGTGCCGCATTTAGATTCACGCTCACGTTCAGCTATTGTAGTCTCGGGTGATTCATGCCCACTCCCACACACGTGCGCTCATCATCGTGATTTCGAGACGGCAGCGATGTGGATGAATCACAATTTATGAGCATTTTATAGTTGTAAGATGTGTTGCAGTGTGGCGGAACACTTTCATTGGGACTCAAAGTACCGTACTCTCACGGCGGTTCTTGACTTTCAGACAGTACATGAGAGCGTTTCGTGATAAAAACTTCAAGCTCTTTTTTTTCTCAAATTGTTTTAAAATAAATGTTAGTTATGCGTTGATTTTTTTTTCTTTTTTTCAGGAGCTGCTTCCTTCGTTTAAATTGCTTCCACGGTGCTGCGGATTGCTTCCACTAAACCCATGTTGTTGTTAATTCTCTGAAATTGACCTGCGAGTGACCGCCAGCTTCCAAAATGCTTCAATAATTCCTGTTTGTTTCTTGCTGTCAGGATGCATCAAACGAAGGCGGACGTGTGATGAGAGCTGATTCTTGCGCTCGCAGCCACGGGGTAAAACATCTATTTATAATTTGCGCAGCACGTCAATATGTTCACAATCGCCCGCATTTCACTCAACGCTTGCAAACACGCTTATTTGGATTGCTTACATTTTCTTAAATTCAAATTAATAGGCATCATCATTGAGCTTACTCTATTTGAAATGGTCATGCATTTACCGAATACTTGATAGGGTACACCTTGCCAGCTGATGACATGCAAAAAAAAAACAAAAATTCTGTGAATTTCAAGATGTTGGAGTCAGAGACGTTTCATCTGTCAACATGAATCATGGAAATCTTCCTGAGAAATCTGCTATTGTCCATGCAATCAGATAAAGATCTTTTGACTTGGTGAAGCAGTATGTGACTCGTCATGTACACTGTGTTTCACCTAACAGAATACTATCTTTGGAACAGTAGCTTCTTGCAAGGAATAACCTAGCATGGCGTCTCTCGCTCTCACTGTGTATAGAAATTACAAGACCATGTGTACTACTTTTAGCTTTAATTCTAATGTCTCTCCGAAGCCATCGTTCACATTAATGGCGCCGCCATAAAGCCACCCATTAAGGCCGCTTGCACTGTCCGCCCATTTAGCGTCTCCACGCCGATTGTCCTTGATATAGGGGTACGCAGTGCCAGCGTGCTATTAGCATCGTGACTGCTGACCCGCCGTGTGTGCAGTGGAAAGTAATGATGAAATGTAGGCGTTGACGCTCGCTAGCGCAAACACCTGACGGGTCCTATTTTTATTATCATTATTATTATTTTTTTTAAATATAGCTCTGCTAAAATATGAAGAGCGAACAAAGATGTTTGCGCAGTCCTGTATACAAAAGCCAAGTGTGACTAATGGAGCAGCTGCATTGTAGACGTTGGGGATCTCCGCCTGTCATTTAAGCTGAAATTACACATATTGATGTACGGAGCAATTAGCCCATCCTAAGTAGGCCTTTGGTACTGCTCATTGCCAAGGGAAACCGACGTTAGCATCGCCGCTTATTGTGCAGGTCTTTGACAATTTCAAAAAGGAAGGTGTTAGGGGATGCGAATATTCTCTTTGTGTGTGGCGATCAAAAACATGCCTTTCTTTTTGTCTGAACCGTCTTAAAAGCACTTATCAATCCTAGTCGAGCGCTTTTCCTTTGCTGTTTCTTTTCAAGACTAATTCTTTTTCGTTGTCCTCAAGCTACTAAAGTTGCTCCCCTTCCACAGGCTTCCCGAAGCCACAATCATAATTTGTGAGATGAACGATTACAAAAAACACAAATGTAAAACACCTAAACTCATTTTGTTTTATTTTTAGGTTGGCTGCAAATTCCAAGTGGCGCTACTGCTCTGCAGGCTACCAGAAGTCAAGCAAATTCGGTAAGTCTCATCCAGGATTTAAATAAGATAACAACAAAAAAACTCCAGTGATCATTCGAATATAATCACTGTAGGTTTATTTTTGATAAAATACATCTGAAACTGATACAGTAAATGATCAAATGTAGACTTTGAGTTACAAAAGTTATCACAAACTGTCCGTAGCAGGATATGACGTGATGTTGTGGTCCAGAACGGCGACGAAACGTCACGCCATTGTCACCAAACAATAGAAATACAACAAGCCCACACACTCTTCTCTTTTTTTACTTACGTGAAAACACGACATAACTTTGATTTTCCCAAAGAAAGGCATGAGAGGCATGCTCAAAATGAAACATTGACTTTGAGGGCAGAAAGCATCATTGTACAGTGTGCTTGTGCTAACAGGATAACAGTACATAGCCTTGGGTTGTTGTTTTTTATTTTTTTTTTGTAATTATTATTATTACTGACAACACACCGAGTTGTTAGAGATGCATCAAACACTTGCATGGCTTTGTATAAAAAATATAAGTACATCTTCAATATTTTTCCCAATTTCAACCTATAAAATGTACTGTACATTAAATGCCCAAATGTTGGCTTTTGAGGCTATTTTCTGCAAGTGTATAACCTGTCGTCTGTAAAGAACAAAGTGAAAGAATCGCTGTATTTGCAGCGCGTAAGAGTGAGTAAGCTAGCGCATTGCTGGATTTTTGTTGTATTATATTGATCCACCGACTGTTTTTGTTTTTAGATGTTAGACTGATCACGTACGATTCCTATTTCTGAATCACAGACACGTTAAATCTCATCCACATTAAAAACATCCATTGAAAACTCACTGTACGGTACATAAAGATAAGAAGATAAGAAAACCTTTATTAGTCTCGCAATGGAGAAGCAGATATCTATGATGTATTTGTTTGTATGTAAGGCTGTCGAGTTATTCAGTTGAATGTAAAACCAAAGCACGGAACAATCACTTCACTTTTTACGTTGACCCTGATTGTAGACGGAATAATCAACTCACTACAGGCAGGAGTAATCACATGGGGGGAGTCAATAGAATATTCTTTCATTTATTTGTACATACTGTTTTGTCTGCTACATGTATCTGCTACATTCTCTCGATTTGGTGCGATCTGGTTGTGTTCTGACTGAGAGATGAAGCCAGCCCTCGTGAATTCAGGATGTATTTTTTTTTTTTACGCAGCGAATGCCTGGATGGCACAGAGCCAAGTAGCCCTTCCACCTTGTGCCATTTCAGAGTAAAATGTTAGGGTGTGAAAAATGTCTGGAATCTCAGGACAGGCTCGTCGAATGAGGTTTTGTTAAAGTAAAAGCCAGAAAGTTGATAGAAATGACGTCGTGTGGTGGATTCAGGTGCACGCAACCTGCAATCAACTTCATCTATTCTTAATGGCGCGATGTCACGGCGTCTGTGGAGGTTTGGGTGACGGACATGAAGCTTGACTCTCGAAGCTCGCCTCCCTTCCAGGCCACTAAAAGATTGCAAAAACGACACAACTTGTATTTTCTGCCTTAACGGGCTGCGCTAACCATTGTTACGTCACAATTAGTGTATTTACTTTTTGCGTACAACGTGGTTTGCGCCGGATTCATTGCTATTTAATGATCATGATGTTGACTCTAGAGGAGAAGATGTTTTGTGTCTTAGAGTTGGATAAGAATGTGTTCAACGCACATTGTGGATAGAATTTTAGCATCAGTCAGCGTCCCGTGGCTCTGAAAGGCATCCATTGCAGACACTTGTTCAAAGGGTATCTTTAAAAAGAAAAACCTTACCTCTCCGAGGGCATGCCAGTGGGTGATGGGTTTTCGAGGGTAAGCCAACATTTCATTCCAGTGATCCCGTCCGAGGCCTTCGGCGTCCGGCCCGGCGCGACAGACACCAATCACTTCGTTGTGTCCAACCCTGCCAACGAGATGCGGTTGTCGCTTTGTTACCAATAACTCCAACTCGCCTCAGCCCGTGGATGCTGTGCGCCGATGCTCACCGATCGTAATCCATCACCATGACGGAGAGGCTGACTTGTTCCACATTTTCCGGTGGGATGTCAAAGATGATGGCCTCGTTGTACACCGGGTTCAGAGTGCTCTTCTTGGTTGTGGTTTTGCGTTTCTTCAGCCTGCGGCCATCACAGATCAGGTGGACTTTGACGTATGGATCTGGAAGACAAAGCTGTTTATGAGCGGGAGACGGGGGTACATCCTGTACTGCTCGCGAGTTTCTCGTGAGGCAGATATCGGCATGTTTATCTCTAAAATGGCCCTTCTTTGCGCAGTAGTTGCACCACCTGTTGCTTTGTGCTTTGGTATGTTTGCACAATGTGGATTTTTTTGGGGTTTGTTTGTTTTACTCCATATTGGGTCTTTTAAGAATAGCTTCATAATTGAAACCATGCTCGTCAGCCGTGACTTTTATTCAACGAATGAGTTCCTGGCACCCTGCCGTTCTGTTTCGTTCTCCCCAACGCCACTCGTAAGTGGCCACCTGCTGTTGAGTAGGGCGTGCGGTTTGGTGAGTGCGTTTGGATGCGTGGGTGTACCTGAAGAGCCTGTGATGTCCATGGCTTTGAGATTTCGGCACTTGATGACCGTCAGAGTCATCCTCCCCGCTGTGGGAAGGTAGCACAGCGAGTACATGATCTCTCCCAAGTCAACGGTCTCCTGTGGATGAGAAAGTCCTGATTCTGTTCATGTTACCGGTGTGAAATGTGTCATGGGAACAGGTTGACAGTTAGGTACACTTGGTGACATAACGATTCAAACTCAGAGAGCAAAAATTGTTTTGAGTTGGAGATAAGCCGTTATGTCATCCGGCTATTTGATCAACGTGGCCTTGATGTAGAAGAGTCTGAGATGAGCAAAAGAAAAAGCCTTTACGTGAGCAGACACAAATACGCGACTTGATCTCGAGCCCTTGAAAATGTAGCTATTGAGCTGTGAAGACAAAGTCATCATAAAGGTGCCAAAAACCCTGCCAGTGCAAATAAGACCACGCCTTACATTTTTGTTTTTTTTTTAATCCTTAAAAACACCATCATAGATGTTCGAAAGAGCATATACTGTACATTTCCAGTTTGGGGTGAATTGTTTTACGATTCTTTAGCCCAGAGGTACTCTGAGGGTGTTTTTTCAAAATGTTTTGGTTTTGTGATTGTCTTCTTTGTTGCTCTCATTATGCTGGAGTTTTTGGAAACGTGGGTGGTCTTGAATTTATGTCATGCATTTCAATTGCCACTCTCAAATGATGTTTGCCTCTCAGCACAGGTGAAGTTTACCGCTCCACGCTGGCTCAAAGAAATGATTTTATTCATTGGCCAGCATGGACGCCGACTCACCGTTGTTGCGGCGTGTATGTCCTTCCACACCACTGCCTCGCGAGAAAGGTCGGAGAGCTCAAAGAGGTTGTCCACTACCACCTCGCCGATCATGTCGTGGCTGGTGAAGCGGTCAAAGTCGTAGACACTCAGGTGCAGCTTGCGGTCGCAGAGCTCGTCATACGCCACGGGGAAGCGGAAAGTCTCATCGAACGTCGGGTTCAGGTTCTTGCGGTGGACTCGTGTCTGGAACTTCTTCTTCCTCTCTGGGAGAAGGTAGATCTTCACGTAGGGGTCCGAGGTTCCTGTGAAGTCTTTAGCGGGGAGGTCCAAGCCTTTTAGGATCGTCACCACCAGCGCCTGCTCCTCGTAGTCGTAACGCAGCGAGAAGCTGAGCTTTCCGCAAATCTCGACGGGCTCTCTGGGCTCGCCCTCCGAGTCCACAGACTTCTGCTTGTAGAGTTCCGGTTTGATTCTTCCGATGCTCGCTGTGGAGGACTGTCGAAAAGGTATTGCGTCCATGCTGAAGTCAAAGCTGTTGACGTTCATCTGGCGTGGCAGGTGGCGCCGGAAGGAATTGTGCCTGTGGGAAAAGGTGGCTGTGAGCATATTGGAGTCAATTATCTGTCATCCTTAATGCACCTAATGACTTGATGCTAGACAACAACAATCCAAACAATCGTGTAAATTACTCAGACCGCCACCCCGCGCGTTTAAAAATCTATCCAAACAATTTGTCATTTTGACACCGTCCGCTTTAGCCTCAAAGGAGTCTTGTCACCAAGCAATTGTTTTTGTGGAGGTCGCTTCTGGACAATATTATTCAATACAAAGGTACTTAAGAGTGCAAGTTATTAAAACAATATTCTTTGCTGATCTTAATCAGCGAGTGCGCGGTGTTCGGGTCTACCCACGCAGACACAGCTGCCCGCTGCGTCACATCTTTGGCCAACCTGCGGCAATGCTAATTATGGACGTTGGCCTTGAAACAGCATGCTAGAAAACAAAGGTGAAGTGTGGGGTGATTGTTTCATTACTGGGGTGGCTTGCAGGCAATGTCATGGCAGCTGGGTTCACACGTGCAGCTAATAGTAGGCCTGCGAGCCTGTGGGACACAACTTGTGAGCCTGGCAAGGCCACACAAGTCCGCCACCGCCACAGCCAGGAGGCTGATGGAGATGTCTGTAGAGAAGACAACCAGGATGTGCATAAGATTGACAAAAAAGGGCAACTGTAGGGCCAGGCGGTCGGATAAAGAAAAAAAAAGTTGCGTTGCAACTTCAGCGCGAACCTTTTGGACAATGAAAATTTACCGTTGCCGGCAACACGTGACCCGCCCGGACAGTCACGCCGGGACATTGACGAGTGCGCAACCGGGGGCTACCTGGAGGACGACGTCGGCTCAGTGGTTTGCCTCTGAATCTTGGCCTGGTGGCTTAGCTTCTCTCTGAGGGTGGTCTGCACCTCGGCCGGGATGTCCGGCGATGTCTGGCTGATCTTCATGGCCGCCTCCAGGAGCTTGATGGAGTTCCGCTTGTTTAACTTCACCTCGGGCGAGTGCTTCTTTTTTTCTTCCAGCGGCACCACTTTATCGGGCAAAGGTGGCGAGTCATCCGGAGGCGCTTCGGGAAAGGCGACGTGAAGCCCGACATTTCCCCTGTGAACTGTCACTGCCTTTCTCCTCCACAGAGGCCAGCACAGCTTCCAAAAGACAAAGAGAGACACCACCAGCAAGGCGAGGCCACAGAAGCCCACCACCACGGCCAAAAGGCTGATGGAGATGTCTGCGGAGAAATCAACCAGGATGTGAAGAAGATGCACAGAAAAATAGCTGGTTTGTTCGCCTGTCTTAAAGGCACCGAAGTTGTCTGTCTTTTGCTCAAAACCTTGTTGCTAGTTTTTAAAAGGGTTTGAATGTTTTGCAGCACTATCCACGAGCTCATCATATTATTCTGGATCAGTGACACTGCGAGTGATTGGGAAATTAGACTTGATTATTTGAGTCTGGATCATTTCCTACCGGACTCACATGAGCATGAACTTGTGCTGACCGAAAAGAGAGGGATTCCCTCTATTGTTTCACTCGCGTACGTCGATTGCACAACAGAAGCTCGCTGAAGAAAAAGGGAATGACTTGATTGCATTTACCTGCGTGTCCTTTACCTGGTATGCTGCTGCTCTCCAGGGGGAAAATATCCCAACATTTCTCCCGGTCCACATGTCCGTTGAGGCAAAGGTCCGTCACAATCTGCAGAGCCCTCTGGCACAGTGTGACGCCGTCCCCGTTGCGGACGCTCATGTCTCTTCGGTTAAGCCATTGTATGCCAGAGGAGGCCGAGGAGGAACCGGGGCGGCGGGGGTTCATCTGGCCCACCGGTCACAGGGCTGCCTTGAGGCGGAGGCTGCTGGCAGCTGCATCGGCATCCACGCGCGCTGCAGCAGTGGTGGTGGTGTTGAGGCGAGTGAGTGCAACAAGCAGCGCGCAGAGCCGGCAGACTCCGCACATCTGTTGAGTGCGAGACAGTGAGGCGGACCTGTTGCGCGCCAGCAGTACAACCTCCCACCCCCTCCTCTCGGGGCACTGTCCACCTGTAGCGCCGACTGAACTGAGCAGAATCATTGTCGTATATTTAAACAAGAGCTTCTGCTACAGAGCGCCATAGGAGATTCCCCCTTACATTTTCAATGAATCAGATAAGATGAATTCCTAACCTTTTATATAGCCAACTAAAAACCGGAACTAAAAATTAAATATCACATCACATCGCCAAATAAACACGTCACAAGGATTAAATACTGAAATGATGATAGTCTGGTCAACAACCAACCATTCACAATCACATCAAGGGACAAATTTAGAGTGTGCCATTTACCTGCCATGCATGTTTTTGTTTTTGGAATGTGGGAGGAAAGCGGAGTACGGAAGAAAAGCCACACAGGCACAGGGAGAACATGCCCCACTCCACACAGGAAGGCCGTAGCCGGCATCGAACCCCGCACCCCTGCACTGTGAGCACCATGCCGCCAACGCCGCTTCTCCTGAACAGGTTGGAACAACAGACGTATTCTTCCGCGTATTTATGTTCCTTTCACGTGTGTTGTTACATAAGACCGTGTGTGTGTGTGAGATTGTTTTTATATTTTTCAGCCACTTATTGTCTGTTTTTCATAAGATGACAAGTATGACATTTTGCTCGTGGGCTGACAAAAGCGTTTTTTCATCACTCATCCCTGACCCGCCCTTTGCCCCTCTGGGAGCGTTTCATTTCAGCTTAATTCCCAACGTGAAATCTCCCAATGTGAGCCAAACAGGTGAAACAAAACGGTCTGTTACCTTGACAACGGTACACATAGCGACTTCGTTTGTTAAGCGTCTGACCGAGCGAGCACCCCTGCCGTTAATTCGTCTCCTGGAAGAGACAGTGAGAGAGAGGGAGGAAAATGCTGTCTGCTGGCGTGCAGCTTTCAACAAATCAACTCATAGCAAATGGAAACACCGACCTAGGTGATAATCGAAAAATATTTGATGATCTGCTTCAGGAGGGTCACACTATTTTCCATCTGTGCAAAAGGTTGTTGTGGGTTGTCGTTAATTCTCCCCGAATCGATCACTTCTTTACCCCTCATGATTTTTAAGTATAATCGTAATTATACACGGCCGCGGACGGTTTGGCACCTGTTGTTGCCATGGTCACGGTAATTAAAACCCCTCGTAACCGCTCAACCCACTCAGAAACGGGCACTTTAGTTACCAAGAAAAGAGGGTGTCCGCGCAAAGTAGTCGTAAACCAGCATGGTGAGCACCAATAAAGCAGACGCAAAAGAGGATATCAAATGAGGATAAGTGAATAAAAGAGGCGAGGCACAATGAAAAGAGATGATGAAGCATTTAAGAGATCTGTAAGGAGTTAAAAATACAATAAAATCAAGGCGGGGTGAGCTGTTAAAGCTGCGAAAAGCAACATTTCACCAAGAGGCTCGAATTAGACGTATTAAATATGTCATAACGGTAACTAAAAATAATGACAACAAAAGCAAACCAAAAAAGGTTAAAAGGTGCAAAATCATGACTCAAGTGGCAAATAAAAGGCTAAATTTGGGTAACATAAAACTAAAATAACCTACAAAGAGACTTGAAAGTACGGTACCTCAAGATGCAAAGAAATGGCTACAAATTAGCTCATGGGAGGTTAACAAACACCTAAAGTGGGGGGGGGGGTTCCTTGTGGATGAATAAAATATCTCTGGAAAAGGTTGAGTTTCGGTTTGTGGTGGCGTCAAAATGTCAACAGCCAACAGGGAATGTGTATTGCAGCAAGAACACAGAATGTTCCTTTTTCTTTCGGAGTCAAATGCGTGCCGGAGTCCCTTCGAGTGACACACGGCCAACATACCGTCTGTTCCTACATCAGGCTGACTTGTTTTGTTCCGACATGTCACAGAAGGAGAAAGCTTCATCATCAATGTCCTCCCCAGCACTTTCACAATCAACACCTTTGCCTGGCAGCTTTCGGTGCTCACGATGACGGGCCTAATTTCATATTTTGCAGATGGTTGAGCGGATCGTCTCCTCCGCTGGCAAGGTACAAACTGGCTGTTCATGTTTGCTTGACTCGACTTACGGGGAATTGCTCACCAATTTTTATTTGCTGCAAAAAGAGGCTAAGAAGTGGCTAATTTTGTGACAATTTATCCAAATGGGATCATTTCTACCTTTGACTTCCATCGATGGTGTCTGATGAAGTTGTCTAACCTGGTCTAGCATAAGAAGTATTGTTGGTCACCATAGACAACGCTGCAGTGCAAATGTCTTCCTGATCACCCGCTTATCAAGTGTGTCGCTATGCTGAGGGATCAATAATCACACGGCTGCAGGCTTGATGAAGAAGCCGTTGTCCTTTGGAAGCAAGTCATGATTGAACGCTTGATTGCTTGTCAGTCATGGCTTTTCGTTGTAAACACGGAGACATCCAGAGCCGCCACGTTGCTCTTTGAAAAAGCTGTCGTCATGACGACCGGGTGCCCCTCTCCAGAAACTGGGTGGCACCAGAGAAACGCTCGCAAGCAGGCGGCAAGCTATCATTAAATGCAGCTTAGGGCAAACACTCTTGCACTCATCTTTCGTGCTCACCCTCACCCCGTCATAACTTTGACTTCCTTGGAGGTTTCTGTGAAGGTTGCAGACAAACCTTGATGGGTTATGCAATGATTTGACGGAGGCGTCAACGAGTGCTTTCATCATGATCCCGCTCATTCATTTAGCTGCCGGCTAATCCGTCCCTCGGTGTATCAACCGATATCCCGCCCCTGCAAAAGCAATCTATCGAGCCTCGCCACTGTCCGCCGATTGATGGCGAGGCGTCTGAAATGCAATTAGGTTCTTATCAAGTTACCAGCTCCTCCAAAAACGGTTGACTTTCCTTGGGGAATGGTGCACTTTCAACAAGTGCTGGTGAGCGCTTGTGGCCAAAAAAGACCATCTGCAAAGTTTCCAAAGACCTGGTGTTGGGCGCTAAAGCCTGAAAATATTCAGTGGGGAGTTGTTGTTTGGTTTTATTTTTTTTTGTTTATGGTTTAATGCACTTAGACGGGACGAGATTTTTTTTCTGTTGGAGTGAGATGGGTCGTAAATGAAAATCCACTCCCGTTTCACCCTCGAGTCCACAGTCATGTTGTTGATGTAAAAACAACGTTTGATTCCTCGCAGATTCTGTTATTAGGTTTGTGACAATGATCAAGCCGTCGTCGTATCTTTTTTGGGATAGGCCTACTCTCAAATAGCAGGTTAAAAATCACGTGGCTCGGACACCGGAGAATATTGTCTGCTGTTGCCACGGCAACCCCCCGGATCAACTTCTTCCCGGCTCAGTAATAATAGCGGGCCTACTTCGCTGATGCTGTACAAGTGCTGCGTGAATATGACTCTTAGAGGAGGTTATTGGATGGGGAGAGGTCTTTCTTCGAACATTAGCTGGTGGATTGGAAACATACTTGGAAGAATGCGCGTTCAACTCGAACAAAACGGTGAAAGAGTTGACCACTCTCGTGACTCACATGCAAGTCGAAGTGAGCGGCTTTTACGCAAGCTGGAGTGACGGATGGGTAAGGATCGATCTTTTGCAACATGCATCACAATGTACAAACCGCTGCCGCATTTTGTTCTCGTTCAAATGAAATGCAGACGTAGCATGAGCCCAAGTATGTAGTGTATGCACCTGTTTGCAGATGGCTGGAGAAAAGGTCAAGTTTGTGACTCGTCGGCGTTTGCCTTGCATCCACCAACATGAAAGCCTTCGCATCCCCGGAAACGCGGTTGGAGAGACTCAAAAGGTCAGACTTTGTCGGCATAAAACCAAGAGGAGGCTTTTAGCAGAGCGCTGACCTCAGTTGTTGAAGCTTTTTGTGTCACGTGAACTTTCTTTGATCCGTCCGATTTTTACAGGGAAGCCAGAGCCAACGGACTGGGAGTGGAAGCCTCCGGCACGCAAGGCTCGCTAGTCAATGTCGTGGATAAAAGAGCAGCATGCAGTAAGCGCCCTTCATTCCAGCCATGGCCTCAAATAATGGAATTTTGTTCACGAGTGACAACTTTAAGTTGGATTTTCCAAGGCCCTAGTTATCATAAGAAGTGGCACCACCCATCTGTTATCTGAATGGCTTTATCATCACAGCGGTCGCTGACTTTGGGCAGTATAGGCAGGGTACACCCGGAATTGTCTCATTTAAAGCAGCCATTCGTATAGACACCTTTACATTTGCAGACATCACACATGCAGAGACAATCAAGTACCGTTGTTTCACTTCTGCATCAGCTCGCGCATTGCGTCTCATCATGTCTGCAAGCTCCACCAACTGTGTACTTGATGCCCTCCTTGCTTCCATGCAGCGCAATTAGCATTTGACCCCAATCACATGATGCTTTTTCAGAACGACTGGTAATTTCCAAAGCTACTTCATTAGCAATTAAACACGGATGAGAAATGGTGGCAATCGAGTTATGGAGGGGGGGGGGGGAACCTTGCCTGTGTGCTGACAGTAGCCACGGCTTAGCCTGGGTTCCACTGGGAGGACTCATTACTTGTTAAGAGTGGCCAAATTCGCAATGACACCTTGATTAGCACAATCACCGGTTCCGCATATGGATTGGAGAGAGAATACAATTGGATAGTCAAGGGGGCAGCCCACAGCGATGGATTTACTGCTCCACCTGAAAGGCCCAATTGGAGAGGGCGCAGAAAATCTTTGTGTGAAGGCAGTCTGTCATAAATGTTGTAAAATTTTGGGGGGGGGCTACACTTACTACCTTTCCATTTTGGTGTGAGATGACTCCTGCAGAAAAGAAGCAGAACCAGCAAGTGACAAATTCACCGCGGCATCCCACACAACAGTCCGCAAACATTACTCATTGGGACGGATGATTCCGCGCTCGTGATGGAAGACGCGACTCCGCCAAGAACGTGACAAAGAGGTAGCGAGCGCTGGTGCGTTTTCAGGCGAACACACAGTATTGTGGCGGCGTGGAAGTGAACGGTGCATTTTCCTCCATGCTCGCAGGAATGAATGCTCATTCTGCTCACGTCCAAATTCCATAGCGAGATGCAAATGTGGCCCGCGAAGTTCACCCAAAAAGAAAGGCGACCTTTTTTTTTTTTTTTAAATTTTTTTTAATTCCAGCCGTCATCGAAACTCTTGACAATTGGCACAGTTGTTAATATCTCACGGCGCCGTGAGAATTCTGAATCAGGACTTCAAGCTACTTAGAGACAGGCAAAGTTTCATGCCATTTTGATGGGATCCTGACTGGATTTCTTGGTCGGTGTGCACGATATCTGCCACGCCTTGAACACCCCCGACTTGGTTGGCTGTCATTTTCAATCTGTTCTATTTTGCAGCAATGTCTCGGTCGTTCTCCGTCGAAGTCCCTTATGTAACACGTGATGCATTGTCACAACAAATTTCTCAACTCGATGCGGAATTATACCCCACAAAAGCGGTGGCTCTGGGGCAAAATTGTCATGACGGGGCAGATTGAAATCACGTCTTCTGAGTGCAAAGGAGCATTTTACATGCAAGTGTTGCACACAAAGGGACGATGCATTCAAAGGCAGGAGCTATCATTTTCCCATCAAGGACATCGTTGCCTCGCACGGCCCGTGCTTCTGCCTCACTCTGAGGCATGCAAACATGTTGACCTTTAAGGCTGCTGGAGGCATGCTAAGCTAACTGGGAGGGGAGCGAACATTGCGTCGGATCGAAAAGGTTATCCCGGCGAACAATGTGTAATGAAGCTCAAAGCCCAGCGCAAGGTCGGGCCGCTAAACTGCACCATGTGGTGCGATATTGTTTGTCAATGCTGCGTGCTAGTTCTTTGAAATCATGCCTCTAACTTATTGTTTTGGCCCGAGCTCAGTGGAGCGCCATGATTAACTTGAACTGCGCATAATCCTCCGCTGGGCAGGGACATGCGGGCATCCACTAGTTGTTGCTCTTGATGATTATCAGGGAAAAACAAAAATGGACATTTCTGGGAGAGAACAGAGTTTGGCTCCACTTCATGAATGATAAGTAAGCATCTGTTGAACTTTAATCACAGAAACACGGATGCCAGCTTGATCACCGGGCAGCAGCAAAGCCATTCATCACGTTGTGACAGTTTGGATGACTGTTAGGAATTCTGGATTGTCGAGACACGCTAGCGGTTGGACGCAGTATTGGATGGTTGATACGAACTAATGGCCGATGCATCAGGACTTGACGATGCGAGAATAAATTAAGCGGCGGTCTCTCAGAGAGCAACAATAGCCGGTCCAGCACTTTGTCATTAGCTTTCTGAGAAGATGGAGAAAATGAGGGGTTGTCAGGAGGAGATGGCGGAGTGTTCTTTCTTGCTATTTTCGAACAGCGTCCCCGCACGAAAAAATGAAGTGAAGCGACGACCAGTCATGTCTGATGATGATGATGCTGATTTCCAAATGAATTGTCATGGGTGATTTGCCAGCAGGTTGCAACTATTTGACCGCGTACGGATTTGGCGCTGCAAAGTGATCCAGTCTCACACACAGGCGCATAGTAGAAGACGTATAGTATATTATGATGCTTGTCATTTTAATTATCTGCCTGTCACGGCACAAATAAAAACATACTTGCGTCAACGTCTTTGAATGAAGGATCTGTTGAAACCGCCGTAGGTTACAATGTGTGTTCTGGGGATGGGACGCAATCAATGATTTATCATTATGTTGTTATTATTGCTCTTGTAGATTTTATTATTGTGGTTCATTTCAATGTATGTACAGTACAGGGGGTTCTCCTTACATTAGCCATTAACTTCAATCCTCACTATTTGCGTGGGGAACTGCATGGGTGGATAAATATTGTATTGTTTTGTGTTTTTTATTATTGTAAAGTGTCCTTGGGTGTCTTTAAAGGCGCTTATAAATAAAATGTATTATTATTATTATTATAAAGTTGCCTCTGTCGCCCTCTGCTGGCGCGTACGATGGAAGCAGTGTGTTTAAAATGGCCATTGGTTCATCTAATTGTGACCTTTTTTTTTTTAATAATGGCTTATTACTCGTGTCACATCGTATTTTGAAGAGCATTAAACATTTTTTTGATCAAATACAATTCAAAAGAAAGGCATGTTGTGGAATTACCCGAGCCATTGTTTTATTTTGAAATGTTAGTTCATATCCTGCTTTGTTTTGAAGGCAGCAGCTGAACTTCTTTCCTGAGCCTTGTCATGTGGCATCAAGCTTGATGGCGTCCTACCCCAGTTCAGAGAGTTTCCAGAAGCAGAGCAAAGGAGGGTGTCGTTGCGAAAAGTTGCTTCTTCACAATGAAGCTGCGCTAAAAAGCGCTCCAAAGTGTCCTGAGCGAGGCCACGTCACCCCGAGGAATTTATATTTACCTGACCTTTTTCCAAACTGGTAAGTTATTCATGTTTTCTTGACCTTTTTTTCCCCCGCTGAGAGTGTATTGGTATCACAACCGACAATTGTGGTCACCACTCTCCCAATTTTACTGTCACGGGATAAAATAAATAATAAATGAGCATTAAAACTGGATTTTGTTTTTTGGGGGGATTTTTTTGCTCAGATAAATTAACAACCACTTGACCTGTGACCAGTCTGTGTTTACAATGTGCAACATGCCCGCAGTGGTGTGTGGTGATGCTCGGCTTCCAGGATGCAAAATGAACATGGACTTTCATGTGGTTGTATTCTTTTTAAGTGTTTAAGTTAAAGATTTTGGCTTTAATGAGTTGATCATCTTAATTTGATTTGAAATTGTTGCCATCCTGCGACTACAATTATCGGCTGTTTTGTTCCATGACGAGTTTTCCCACGATTGAATAGGAAGAGAGTTTCTCCCCAATGTGGCAGGAAGCGCTTCCTGGCGGGTCCACGCCAGGATCTTCCTGAGGGGTCTCTTCAACGCCTTTTATGGTTCCGTCCCGACGAGGCGGGAGCATTTCAGCCATCTGGTGAGTCGTGACAGCCGCCGCCACGGCGAGGAGGGGAAGCTTCTGCGCTTCGCTCCTGATTGCAGGCGGTTTTTCTTGGCTCACTTTCCCACCAGCCCACCCTCGCACATGCTCTGTGTGGAAAAACTCAATGCTGTGAGATCAGTGTGTCTCGAGCTCCCACTATGCGAGTCCTCGGGACACAAAGAGTTGTATGTGGAGGGGGGGAGGGCGGGGGAGCAGCTTCAAAGTATATCCTTTCTGTCCAGCAATGTGACATCATTACCAGGAGGAGGCCTGACCTCAAGTCCACTGAAGCTGGAGTGTCAACAAAGACCACGTGACGTTCACGACTTCACTTACAGCTTCAAATAACAGCTCAGTTGGCTGACAACTGACTTTTTTGTCTGTCAATGTGGAAGGGGGAGGGGGCAAAGGTCCCAAAAGTCAGCGGGAACGTCGGTACCAGGCACTTTCGGGAGTTTGGGAGCGTGAACCTGCTCAGGAATGTGCGTAGGGCGGCTTGAGATGGCTCGCTGTGTGCCGTCAACCCGCGCTCGACCTCTTTAAAACAATGTTTGTCTCGGTGCAATCGCCGATCCGATGTAAGATCACATGGCAAACGTCAACGCAAGGTGTTTATAATGAAGTGAGCCAAAATGGCGAAGCGTATAACAGCATTGAGCACGGACGTGTGTGATCGAGTCCTCTCCCAGATTCAACTCTTGGCCCAGCGAGAGGGAAAATATTTGCATTTTTATCGGGGGGATAAGCTTTATTTTTCTCCCGAGTTTGTATGCTGGGATTTTCGGGCTGGCGGCTGACCAAACAGAGCTTGCGCCCCACTGTGATGAGGTGCTTTCCCTCATCCTGTGGAAATACCTGCGGAGAAACAAAATTTGTCTCCAGCAAATTTGGTTGGGAATCAAAAAAGCTGGCGTTTTTGCGACAGGCTCTCCTCGTCTTGTGTTGTGTTGCGGTAATGACACAGGAAATGAGGTAAAGCTTGCTCTGCCCCGGCCCCCAAAAACAAACAAGGGGAGCCATTGTTCTTGTGTAAGTTGTGCTGGAATCCGTTGTGGGCAAAATTGTGACTGCCAAACGTCCCGGAGACATGTCCCACGCTGACATGCTGGAGCGACAAGGGGAGGGTCGGGGGCCTTTTTCCCGAAGCGACTTTCTTGAAGCATCCGATCTGGTCAATGTGACTTTGGTCGTTTGGCGCCACCCGTCGTGCTCTGGAACAGTGGCAACGGGTTCAACGACTCTTGCGCTTTTTCCACAAGCGTCTTTTCTTCTTGTCTGCCAGGTGATTGGAAGAGAAGATGATGTCTGACGCCAGCGAGATGTTGGCGGCCGCATTGGAGCAAATGGACGGGATCATCGCAGGTAGGAATTGTCAAGCGGTTGGGGGGGGGTTGCACATCTGGAAAGCATCACGCCGTATGCTGGGAATGTGTGGCTCTCCCTACTCCCGACCCCTCATTCCACTCCTACCTGCTATGTAATGTGAGCCCCTCTGAATGTGGGCTTTGGAGTCACGTTCCTGCTACTGGATTCCTTCCTTAGTGCAAAAAAAATAAAAAATAGTTTCCATTGTTCGGCGGCATGACGCACGCTAATGATTATTCAAGCGTGAGCACTTCTAAGCGCAGGCTTCACTTTTTTTCCGCTGAGCTTTCCAATGGGAAGGAGGATCACATGAGGAAAAGACGCCCCCCAAACCACAGCTGTCCCAACAAAATTCACGGTTGCAGTTGTTTTCACATGAATGGAAAAGCCATAATAAATGTACATTTTGAGCTCAAATAAAAGCAGAGTCATCATGATCGTGTGTCCGTGTGAAAATGTTGCTTGGGAGAGATTTGACATTGCAACTTGCCAGCCTGGGGCTCACCGCATATTTTTTTTTCACTTTTTCTCAGGTGACTTCATTTTAAAGCTTCCAATCGGCTGAATGTTTTTTTTTTTGGCCGCCCGTTTGACAAGCGGTGCCTCTTTGTTGTGCCAGGCTCCAAGGCCATGGACTACTCCAACGGGCTGTTCGGCTGCCAGTCGCCCACATCGCCGTTGATGGGCGGTCCGCGCCCGCTGCACCTGTTGGAGGACCTTCGGGCGGCTCTGGACCTCATGGACAATCAAGAGCGGGACAACCTGCGCTGCCAGATCCCCGACTCCACCGCCGAGGGTCTGGCCGAGTGGCTGCAGGGACGAATGGTACACGCCTTCAGCTTATCTGGACGCTATCCAGAGCACGGCGCAAACATGTCGGCAGAGAATGCTACGCAGGCTCTCGAAGGCCCCCCCCCCGCGCCTCTTTCAGCTTTGTAATGTGACGTGCTGAGTGACCGATGGGGCTTCCAGACAACATACTGCAAGTCGTCAATTTCAGGACATTTTGCCCTTATCACTTGGGACTCGCTTCAAACCTACCTTGAGACTTGTAGCTCGCAAATGTGACTCACTCCCGCCTCTGCTAGAAGATCTTCTAACCAAAAATATATTTTTATCATTCCATTGTTGCAGACAAATGGGCACAGCTCAGAGGCCGTCTACCAAGAGCGGCTCACCCGACTGGAGAGTGACAAAGAGTGTCTCATCCTTCAGGTTTGTCAGTCAAAGTGTCTCCTATCTCCGTAGTGGTCATTTTCATTTGATTCGGAAACCTACAGACCGTTTGGGGTTGGTTGTGAGATTTTGGAAAACGTCATAGTCATCGAGAAACGTTTGCTTGAGCGTCATGTCGATGATGGTCTGCAGGTCAGCGTCCTCACAGACCAGGTGGAGGTGCAAGGGGAGAAGATCCGGGACCTGGACAACTGCCTGGAGCGCCACCGGGAGAAGCTCTGCGCCACTGAGGAGCTGCTGCAAAAGGTTTGAACGAGACCGCCCGCGATCTCCGGTCCGGAGCTGCTGCAAAAGCCATTGTGTGGCCCTCTCATCAAATCAATGATTTGTGTCTCATCCAAAGGAACTGCTGACCTGCTCGGCACTGGAGACCCAGAAGCTGGAACTGATGACGGAGGTGTCGGGTCTGAAGCTGAAGCTGAGCGCAGCGGAGAGGGATCATGACGTGGTAGGCCCCACCGGGATGTAGAAAAGCCCGAATCTTACTTTTACATTTGGCCAGCCAATGAGCCGAACCGGACTTAAACCGCGCTTTCTGACGGATGGTGCCAAGTAGCGGACGTTGTCGTGCAGCTCTTTGAAATCCACCCGGTTCACAAACAGTTGGAGAATGATGAATCGACATCTCATTCCACATTATCCCGGCTTGTGAAAAGCCTCGTCTTTTCACCCGCTCCTTGCGCTCTTGTACTGTCTCGCGCATTGTTTTGAGTGTGGCCGAGGTCCGTCGGTCTGACGTGGCAAGAAAGCACCCCTGGCTGCCCCCCCTGTGCTCCTCCGACAGCTGTTTCCTGTCTAAACATCCCGCATCAACCCAACCGTCAAGGCCACGTCCAGGAAAATCACACTCTTCTTCCTCTGCAGGACTCGTACCGGGAAATAAGCCAGTTGCGTTTGCCCGTGGCCGACATCGAGAGCGAGCATCTGCAGTGTGACGGGAAAATCAAAGCTTGCAAAGTGAGACTTTTCTACAAAAAAAATAAAAATGTACCTCCTTCCACCCTTCTACCACCTGCCTTCCCTTATCCTCTATCACCCGGACTGCGTCTTGACTGACAGCTTTTTATCTCAGTCTGTTTTCCACTCTGAACGTCTTACGTGTTACTAATGTTGTGTCGACCTTCCGAGTTGACCGCGGGAGCCGAGCAGAACGTTTGAGCCCCTTGTCCTCTTGGTCTTTTTGCGGTATTCAAAACCCGCGCTTCTTCCTCATCACTTTCCCTCACTCGGAATGTAAGTGCCTCCAACTCTGCCACCGGTCGCCGACACACCGTCACGCCTCAGTACCATCGCCTTTTGTTTGGACGGGTGCTCGGCACGCTCCGAATGATTCCGATTCATTGGCACGTAGGAAGAGCTGCGGTCGCTGCAGCGGGAGTTGCAGGAGCGAGAGGCAGAACTGAGGAGGTTGAAGGACGAGAGCCGACCGAGGCCAACGGCGGGGCGAGACAGAGGTCAGACTATCTCACAGTCAAGTTGCACAAACGACATCATCGCTACAAACAAGGTTAAAAATGAATGACGTGGATGAGGAGCAATAAGAGGATATTTTGCACAGATCCCATCATGCCAATGAAAAAGCGAGCAAATCCGCTTCATTGACCAGACTTCCTCTTTTCTTTGTTTATCCTCAACACATGGGTCCACTTATGATCGGACGTTGACACAACCTTTTGTGATGGTTCATCTCTTCAAGGTGTCTTCATGCCAGTGGGAATATTTGCACGCTGCTTCCATTCTGCTGACTACTCAAACAAACATGAAATAGTAGCCGGGCACGTCTCGCCCCCGCGGTTGCACTCGACGCAAAGCCACTCATGCGTTTGCATTCCCCTCCAGATGCCGAAATGTCCGAGATGAAGACGCTGTTGGACTCGCTCGTGTCGGCCAACGATGAGAAGGTGCGCCTAAAAAAAAGAAAGAAAGAAATGACACTTTGCGAACGTCATAACTCAACTCTTTTTGTCGCCAGGAGCAAAGGATCAAAGAGTTGGAAAGTTCACAAGTTCTGGGGAAAATCAAAGGTAGAAAGCACTTCCAAGTTTGACGCATCGCAAGGTTTCCCAAGCAAGCGAAAGCTATCGCCAGTCACTTGTCCCGATATTTTTGTGCGACTCCCCTCAGAGAGGCCGAAGGAAGACGACGACGACATCGTCGACGATCGCTCGCTTCCTGCCGTGGCCGAGGTCAGGCTGAAGGCGGAGGCCGAGACGGGAAGGATCTCGGCGGAGGTAAACACAACTCGACTGTCACACGCCGTCGCTTGCGCACTTCCTCCGCAATCCAGATGCCCCTTGAGATGAATCGTCCCGTCTTTGGGGACAGTGTGTCGGGATTTAAAATCCTGGTTTTCTTGCCCACCCTCACCGCAGTCTCATCCCAGCGGCTCTGCGGCGGGCGAGATGAAGGAAGCGGACCGAGAGCGACCGCTGCGGGAATCCAAAAGGTATGATGTGCACCGGTGCGTTTGAAGCGCTTTCAATCTACCAAATGCTGACTCCACAGTTTCCAGCTGTCATCAATGTTCTTTTTATTCTATTTCTCGAATTTTCTCTTGATGGCTCATAGTGAGTATGTACATATCGAATATATCTCAGACTGAGTATCTATGTCATGGACGTGATTTCAGATGGCTGGCGGTGTCTCCAAGCAACACCAATGAGCAGGTGAGCTCCCCTCCACATTGTGACGCCCTCACCGCTGCCTTTGATGCCTTGGTATTTTATTTGATGTTGTTTTTAGCGTTGTATTCGTGATTTTAACTGCTTGTTGTAAGGTGTCCTTGAGTTTCTAGAAAGGCGCCCACAAATAAAATGTATTATTATTATTATGGTGTGCATTGATTGCTATGCGCGCCTTTGCTTTCCCTTGCAAGGCAAAAGCCAAGTGCCAAACTTTGGGCGGCGAAGACACCTTGGGCGCCAAGCGTCTCCGCGCTTCCTTCGGTCGAGGACTCCTCAAAATGCGGGGAGGCAAACGTACCAGCAGCACACCAAACCTCGGTCAGGCAAAACATACTCCAAGAAGCTTTGTTTTATGACACCACAGTAAGGCAGCCCGGGTGCGGATTTGACGCCATTTCTGCTTCGCCAAATGCTCGTTGCAGCCGAGACCGAGCGCAAAGTGCCGGAGCACTTTGACTCGGCCTGCTCTGCTCTGCCCTCGCCGCCTGAGAGCAAGAAGAAGTCCAAAGGCTTGATGAAGTTTTTTGGCAGGTAGAGAGCCAGCCCACTGCCAACCCGCCATTTCATCTTCCTCATCAAGGTGTGACGCTTTTCCCCCCCAGGCTGAAAAGGAGTCACTCGGCATCCTTGAACCCCGACGACGAGGCCCAGTTCCAGCGCGGGGGCGTCCGGGCCACGGCGGGGCCGCGGCTGTGCCGGTCGGGAGCTCCCGCGGACGTCGCCGACGTTCCCTTCTTGCGCTGGACCCGAGAGGACGTGTGCCAGTGGCTCCACGAACAAGGCTTGGGCTTGTATGCCGCGCCAGCCCGCACCTGGGTCCAGTCGGGACAGAGCCTGCTGCAGGCCTCACAGCACCGACTGGAGAAGGTACAGCGTGTGGACACCATCGGCCCAACATGAGGCGTCGCGCGATACGTTTCAAGGAGGACGACGTGTACCCCATCGACACCATGCGCCGAAATGCGTCTGACCTCACCGGTGTTCAGACAATGTCACCGTCTGACCTGCTGGCCCGCTTGGTGCGGTGCTCTTGTCTTGGCAGGAGCTGGGCATGAAGCACCCGCTGCACAGGAAGAAGCTCCAGCTGGCCCTTCAGGCTCTCCGCTCACCCGACGACCTCCTCAAAGGCAAACTGGACCACAACTGGGTGACTCGTGAGTTGTTGGCCTCTCCCCCGGCTTCGGGCACGCGGAGGGTGAGCGTGATGGGATGTCAGCGCTGCTCTGCCGGTGCCTTGCAGGCTGGCTGGACGACGTGGGCCTGCCGCAGTACAAGAGTCACTTTGACGAGGCCAGAGTGGACGCGTGCATGCTCCATTACATGACCGTGGTCAGAACAACACAATTGCCCGTCCGTGCGCACGCACATCCCATCTCTTTTACGACACAATTCGTATGACGCCATTTTTATAACAGGATTTTTGGAAGACTTTTACACTGTAGAGTAAGACGTTATTGAAATGTAACAAGTTTAAATGTGAAATTGAAAATATGCCTTGTACGGAATTTTTAATCTTCTATTTCATATGCTTGTATCGTCGGGATGAAATATGACTTTTTAACGGCGTCAGACACTCAAATGACTTCTTACATTCATTTCTTTATTTATTCAACGTGATGTGTTCAGACATTTGCAAGTCTGACATCATGTACGCAAATGGAGTCGCTCTGAGCACTCTTGTTGTTTCAGGAGGACCTCCTGTCCCTGAAGGTAGGCAGCGTGCTGCACCACCTCAGCATCAAGCGAGCCGTGCAGGTCCTGCGCCTCAACTCCTTCCGGGCCGACTGCCTGCGACGCCGGCCCGCCGACGAGGTAAAACGACCCGGCGCTCGCCGGCCCACCAATCCGATGACGTCTCCCGCCACCCTCCCCCCGCAGAAATGCACGCAACCGGCCGACGTGATCCAGTGGAGCAACCACCGGGTGATGGAGTGGCTGCGCTCGGTGGACTTGGCCGAGTATGCGCCCAACCTGCGAGGCAGCGGCGTGCACGGGGGTCTCATGGTGAGGAGGTGGCCGCGGGGGTCGCTGTCGATCTGTCGATCAAAAGGTCAAGCTTTTTTTTTGGGGGGGGGGGTTGTTTTTGCTCTTCCCAAGGTTCTGGAGCCGCGCTTCACTGTGGATGCGTTGGCTCTGCTTCTCAACATCCCGCCGGGAAAAACGCTGCTACGGCGCCATCTGGCGACGCACTTCCACCTGCTGGTGGGAGCCGACGCTCGGAAGCTCAAGCAGGAGTGTCTGGAAAACCCGGACTACGTCGTGCTTACCGCCGCCGCCAAGGTCAAGGTAAGATCTGGCGATGCCACCCGAGACCTTTTTGAATACATTTCAGCCTGTGTTCACGTTTGACGAATTCAAGGTGATTGAAAAGCGCGTCAAGGGGGATGAAAAGATGTTCAAAAGTGCATTGTCAGTCAGAGTTAAGGTCGGCCATTGAAACTCATCTTTTTTTGACAGTTTGTAAACGGAGCTCCAATGTGTCTTACTGGAGGTTTTTTGTCAAAAGTTGTCGAATGGCCCTTTTCTTTTCCGCATCCGGCAGCCGAGACATCTGTCGTTCGGCGGCTTCGGATCACTCCGGAAGAAACGTCACGATGATGGCAGCGAGTATGTGTGCCCCATGGATGTGGGCGGGGGGCTCTGCCAGGACCACCTGGAGCAGCGAGAACAGGTGCGACCTCTCCTCGCCCGCTCGTCACTTCTGCACGGTGCAGTTTCCTTGACAATAACATTGTTGTCTCGGGCCAGATGGGTGACTCGGAGGGCGCCGTGAGACAGATCGGAGCCTTTTGCGAGGGAATCGATAATCTGACGGTGAGGCAACCATTGTGGAGTGAATGCCTTCCATGATCTCACCTTATCTTACCTCGTTCAGAGCATGGTGGAGGATGAGGACGTTTTCGGGGAGGTCTCTGCAGGCCCGCGAGAAGGCGACCAATCCCATTAAGATGACACACGACTCGACAAGTCACGCTACATTTTATGGGTGCGGGAGTGAGACTGTTTGCATGTTTTGGGACAAGACTTCATCATTGCTTCTCTTTTTAGCATTAAACAAATGGGGGGCAAAGGTGGTTTTGTCTCGTCTTTTTCGATAAAGAGCCAATTTTCGGGACAATTTAGATTGTTCAATTAACCTAGCGTGTTTTTGCAATGTGGGAGGAAACCAGAGCACTCTGACAAAACCCACGCAGGTACACGCAAAACATGCAAAATCCACACACCATGCCGGCGTCGGATTCAAACCCACAACCTCTTTGGATGTGCGAATCGGTCGACCATCATGCCGCAAAATCTTTTTATACTAAGATTGAATTTTGAAAAATGAATATGCAACGTTTAATCAAGAACATAATCTCATCATCAAGGTTCATAAACTTAGTCATATTAATGAAATAAAATCTACGTTTAGTACATTTTTGTGAAAACTTTATCTTATTAAAATTGGTTGTTCATCAATTGTCATTACAATAAAATAATTCGATTAAGAAACTATTTTTAAACGAGGGGGGAAAAACGTCTTTCAAAAGGGGCGGAGTTTCTCTCAGGTATAGCTGTTGTGAACCGAAAAGCAATCAAGTGTCCGTTTGTCCACTTACATCGTTCACTTGGTCTCGTCTGTTGGTCTTTTTGCGTTTTGTCAACCTCAGTCACTCCTGCAGGTAAACCTTTAGCTCATGAAGTCAGCGAGCCTCCAAGTTGAGTGTGCGATAAATGTAAATGTGCATTCGTCCTTCCAAATTGTGTCAATGTCGCGTAAATGGCGCGCGAATGGTGTTGTTGTTACCTTGCGGGGGTTTTATTAAGCGGACAAGCTAACAGTCTTTGAAGCAAACTACTTCTGAATAGAGTAAGTAAGTGCATTTAATTGATATGCCGTCGAGCCATTCAAAAAGCACTCGGTAAGGTTCTCAAAACTTTTTAGGAAGGTCTTTTTTTTTTTCACAAGTCCCTCCATAATGCTAATGCTAATTAAATAGCATGGATTCTCAAACGTGGAACACCAAGTACCACTTAAAAATACTATTATCTTCATAGCAAATAGCATATCTTCGATAGCAATACAAATGGAAGCGCTGAGCCATGACTATATGTACATACAGTATATTAAATAAAAAGTGAGGTTTTATTCTGAAGAAGTAAATGTTAGCACTATCCACAGTTGAAACAGTAACGCTGTGCGAAATGATAATAAAATACAAAACTGTGCACAAAATATACTTTTATTGTCAGAAATGTCCAATAATTAATTTGTCCCTAAATAAGCAGTTCTTAAAAATTACACGTAAATGTGTTGAAATTCACCATTCAAGTTAGCGGTACAAAACTGTGCAGTGAATTCATAGCGTACCGCTAGAGGGAGCTGCGCAATCACGTTGTGAATGTACCATAGGAACTTTTTTTATGCTGATAAATTGGCATGTTTCAAAGAAAAAACTATTCGAAAAAGTTCTAAAGTTACAAGAATAAAGTTTCACGGCATAGTTATAGTTTTTTATATTAAAGTTAACCTTTTAACCAAGGAAAAAAGTCACATGAACAATTCCAAAAATACAGCTTGACCAGTCATGAAAAAAAATATCTTTTGTTTTTCAAAAAAACATTTTTACAATTAAATCGAAATTTGGAAAAATTCTTCCAAAGGCTTGAGAACCACCGGATCAAACAAGGTCTTACTTTGTCAGGAATGAAGAGGCAGCTCAATTCTGACTCATCCCAAGATGGCGCCCCTGTGAGGTTTATCCTCCTGGAAGTCCCGGTGAGCAGCGGCCACCTCCTGCCCTGCCAGGTGAATGTCACCTGGACGGTGACGCCCTACCGCCTCAGCGCTCACCTCACTCCCAGGTACCCCTGGACATCCCCGAGCCGGTTCAGCGCCAGCAACTCATGCCTGCTGACCGCCCCTCGGCCCCCACCTCCGCCGACCATCGTTCGGCCCCCGGCCCCCGTTCCCTACCCTTTGTTTTTTACCTGGAGTTCTGACGAGGTGGATATCTGCGATAAGTTCCTGCTGGGGTCATGCCCGCTGGCGACCACGTGCAAGATGCACCACACACCGCTGCCCTTCCACTGGCAACTGTATAGCGTCGAGTCGCGACGCTGGGTGGACGTCAAGCCCAGCGCGCAGCTGCTTCTGGAGCGCATGTACTGCAACGTGAAACATGAGAAGGTCACGCTCAAGGAAGGGTGAGCAAATTGTAGCCCGCCAAACGTCTGTTGTGGCAGAGCCATTGCTTAAGCCAAGTCAGAACTCCTCTGAGAGCTGCGATGTTCCTCCGCAGGGATGCCGTCTTCACACTGAGCCTGGATGACATGCAGATACTCGACACTTTCAAGTACAGCGGCGCCAGGCGACTGAGCAACTCGGACAGTCGGCTCCAGAATCCGCACTTCCCTTGCGAATGGTCCGTCTACTGGTGGAGGAGCAACAACGGATGGGAGGAGTACCCGAAGGTCCCCGTCAACCTCCGTTTTCGAGCACTTCCTTCCGGGGTGACACGGTTCCTCGAACGTACGCGTCGGTAGCCCCTTCGCCATTTCCGTTTGACCGAGACATACGCTGGTGCTGTTTTCAGGGGGTGTCCGCACTGCTCCTGGAGAAGATGGCCATCAAGGAGGTGGAGTGCTGCATCACGGTGCGCTTGCAAGAGTACAGGGTGGACTTCACTACCATGACGCAGACCAACTTAGACTCTGGCTTGAGTGGCGACATCCGCTGTCGACCAGTATACCGCCCGCCCGAGTCCCTATTCCCTCACCTCAAGTGGGTAACCCCGTCCCATCAAGTTTTGCGTTTCCTGTTTTTGCCATGATGGACTTTGCTCCCATCTCTCCCGACTTAGGACACGGGTCCCCACGTTGCCCGTCCAGTATCCTTACCAACCCAACTTCAACGTAGACCCTTTGGAGGACTTTGCCACATGGTACCCCCCCGTCTGGTGTCTGGCCTCGGAGCAGGACTCCGATGTGGTCGACGTTCCAATCGGCACGCGAGCCTTCCTGACGGTCCAAAAATTCTTCTACAAGAGCCTGTCTGAGAGCAAGGTGGAGATCGTCGCCATCCAGCAGGTCCAGAACTTCCTTCATTGGGACAAGTACCAAAGGTAAGGGGACACGCGATGGACCTGTCCCTACAATGTGTGTGGCTTTGAAGATTTTATTTCATTTTTTTTTTGTGCGCCCCTCCTAATTTCGTCAGCTCTGTTCACAAACTGCAAACGGGTCTCTCGCTAGGCAAAAGGCGTACATGCAGAAGAAGCACGCCGGCTCCAACGAGCTTCTGGAGCGTCACCTTTTCCACGGGACCGACCAAGATGCAGCCGGGCACATCTGTCGCAACAACTTTGACCCGCGCGTGGCGGGGATCAACGGAAAGCGCCTGGGTTTCGGCTGCTACTTCGCCACCTCGGCCAGCGTGGCCCACGATTACACCGACGAGATATCCTATAGCTTGCGCCACACCTTCCTGGCCAAAGTCCTGGTGGGGAAGGTGACCCGCGGGCATTCCCACTACCGGCGCCCGCCCTGTTGCAACACGGGGCGCGGCTTCTACGACGCCTGCGTCGACTCCGTGGACGATCCCAAAGATTTTGCCGTGTTCGACAGCTGCCAGTGTTACCCGTACTACCTGATCAAGTACAAAGAGCTGGATGGCGTCATCGAGATCTGAGGGGCCGTCAAATCTCTGTGAGTGTTGCGTTCTCTTAAGACGGTTTGAAAATCATGGAGAGGTTTAAAAAAAAAAACAACAACTGTGAGTTCCCTTTGAGTTCAAACGTTTTATTTGGGTAACAAATTGTGACCAGTTGTTGTCAAAAGTATTAGAGGGGTTCCCCAAGTGCCACTGTCGGCGTGTTCAAAAGTCTTCCCTCTCAATCTGATTTAACCTTACAAACGGCATTGCACTTTAGTTCAAAACAGTGTTGTTGAAAGCGTGTCGTTATTAAAGAAGCTGTTGCTCAAATTGATGCACCGTTTGATTGCAATTTATGATATCCTAGTGACTTGTTTTTTTTTTTTTTTTTAAACAGTACTTATAATCTGTGCAATTTTGCAAGTGTGCCAACAAGTCACACGGTAAAAGCTATTCACAGAAACACAATAACCAGAAGAATAATGCGCTCGTCATCCAGGACAAAACGATAATAGGAGTCGTAATGAGGCCGTACGTCCTGAGGATGGCGCCGCAGGACGGCCCGATTTGATTCGGACGGCGTCCGACCGGAATCTTCACAAAAGTTTACCGGCGGCCTCCCGTTCATTCGCACGCCAGCTTGCTGTCGAAGCTGGACAGGCCGATGGCGAAGGCTTGCAGGGCGCACATGGGGTAGTTGTAGTCCAGCGTGAAGATGTCCTCAGCCACTCGGCCAAACTGCATCACGATGTAGTCGGCTGATGTGCGCATGAGAAGACGGGGGTCGGTCATCGCGCGGAGGCCAATGGGGGGGGGGTGTCTTGACGCACACTTACGGTCATTGTCGTGGACTATCTGAAAGTTCTTGATGGAGGCCTGAGTGACGCGTCCGTGGAAGTTGAGCACGTAGGACTGCGTGTCGTCGTTCCACACGGGCGCCTTGTTGTGAAGCTCGATCAGGTTGTCCAGGGAGTGGCTCTGCCAGCGGCTCAGCAGGCTCTCCTGCTCCTGACAAGCGACGGGAAAGAAAAAGACGAGGAGAGAAAAAGACAGTTGGCGAGGTAGCGCTCCCAGAGGTGCTCCGCAGCGGAGACAAACTGTCACGGATGCGGTCGCCGCGGGTCCGGGTCGAGGTGACCGCGGGTGGTCCCCGTTGTGGTTTTGGCAAGTCCTTTGCGTGGCAACCGGGACCCCGACGGCCTTTGGTCGGTGACTCACGTTGTGGGGGCTGACGGGCACTCGCTCAAAGTTGGCATTCATGCCCGGGATGATGACCGTCATCTTGCGCGGTCCCTTGAATCCCAGGACGTTGGTTTCCTGGAGAGAACAACCAATGAGGGACCGGAGCCGTTTGATGTCGGGCGGCGGGGGGTCTCGGCGCCTCCCTCACATAGCAGACGGCGGCCAGCTCCTGTCGAGTGCTGCCGTCCTCCGTGGCGGCCATGTTCTTGCAGGGGTTGGCGCCGTTGTTGTACACGGTGAATTTGGTGCCCATGAGGTTGGACCTGGCGGGCGGGAACATCCGTCACAACCCGCGACCTCGCCGAATGCGCCGTTATCTCTCTTTTGCTTTTTACCTCAGCTTGCCGATGAAGCTCTCGCCTTCTCGCGAGAGATCGGTCGGATCCACCGAAATGAGGTAGTTTGACGTCTTGCTCTTCTTTCGCTTCCTCCCCGCCAACAAGAACACCTGAGGAGGAAAACAAAGAAGTGGGGGTGGAGCGAGTACGACTTGGAACGCAAGCGAGCGGGGCTCCACCTTCTTGCCATCCTCCTTCTCCATGTGCATGTAGTACGTCGGGTAGAGGCCGCGGTCCATGCCCTTCTTGTCGCGGGTGATTCGGCATTTGACCGTGGCGCCGCGTGGAGCCGGAAGCAGCACAAACTCATCCAAGTTGGACACCTCTAAAAGAGGCGAGCTTCTGGAGGACGGCGAGCCGCCGGTGAGCGCCTCCTGGCGGAGAGTCGGCGGCACGACGCCCGTGAGACGATGAGCAAGCAGGAGAGATGGCCGGCGTCGTCGCCGCGGAGGAGAGCGCTCACCGGGTCCTTGGCGCTGCTGGCCGAGGCGGGCCTGGTGGTTTGCGCGCTGGGCGTCGGCGATTGCGGCCGCTCGTCATCGTCGTCGTCGTCGTCGTCGTCGTCGCTGGATTCATCAAAGTTCATGCTGCCGGACAGGCCTGGCCAAGGACATTGTGAGCAACTTAGAAGTCGTGAAAAAGCTCCAGAGTCTCGTCTCGTCTCGTCACCTTGTTTCCGCAGAAGTTCGTGGATGTCCGTCTTGGGATGCTGCGGCGTCTCCGTGTCGATGGCCTTCTCGCTGTCCCCGGCGGCCGGAGAGGGAGGCGGCGGAGGCCGGGCCCGCAGTGGGGATTGAGTCGTCTTCGCTTGGCCCTGGGAGTGGTTGACGGACGTGATTTGGATTTTATTTCCTTTTTGGGGCGTTTTGGATCCCAGAAAGGCTGCCGGGCCATTAATACCTACAGGGAAGAGATGTTGGTTACAATCTGGGGGGGTGGAGGGCGGGGGGGGGGCTGCTCTCACCGTCCCCGGTGATTTCGTTGGCGTGGCCGAGATGCGACTCCACCAGCGGGGCTTGCTCGTCGCCGTGGCGCGTGCGGTTCCGCCGGGGCCACGCCTCCGTGTTGGGCTGCACCATCAGCGTTTCCTGCCGTTTCCGCCGCTGCTTCTGCTCCAGCAACGACCTCTGCGATGGACCAAGAAAGAGGACCGACTTCAACTGAAGTCATTCGTGACGCACCACCTTGGCCTCGCCGCCTTACCTGTTTTTCCAGCTTCTGCTGCATGATGCTGCTATGCTCTTCAAATCCGCTGCAGGGATGGCAAGGAAACGGAGAACTTTTGTGACATCTTGAAAGGATTTCGACATCCACTTTGAGCCACAGAAGAGCAGGTGTTGGTGACAGAGAGTGGGTCGGGGGAGGTTGGAGGGGGGGGGGGTGTCACACGTACCTTGTTGTTGTTGTTGTTGTTGAACTGGACATGAAGCTGGCAGAGCTGGAGGGTCTTGCGGGGGGGAGGATGTCAATTTGTTGAAGGAAGAGAAGAAGAGAGTTGAACGCAGTGGTTCTCAACTGTTGCATTTTCCTGTTGTCGCCAAGTTTGAACCCACTTTTATGGACGTTAAGAACAATAAAACCACACTTAAAAATACACCTCCCTGCCGCTGATCTCCCAAAATGAAAAGGAGCCAAAACCTGGCGGGCGCAACGCTCGCTTCTAACCTGTACGACCAGCGGCTGTAGACGGGCTGTTGTGACTCCATCCTGGCTTGAAGCAACGCTCACCCCCCGCCTCGGAGCGCTTTGAGACGCCCGCTCGTTTACGTGGGGAAGTGAACGAGAGACGCTGCGTCCCGCTTGGGGGAGTAACGGCTTAGCGGCGTGGAGGAGACGGGTGTATCGTTGCCATGACATCCACGCAACGCACCTCAACCAGGAAACGCTCAAGGTGCGCGTGTTCTCCGGGTAAGTCAATTGGACTGCCTGAATACTTTTCTGCCACTGGCGATGCCAGCAATGCATTTTTTAAATATTTATATTATTTTTTATATGCCAAGATTCAATAAACCGTAGTCCAAGTTCAGATTCGATGTTCATGATATTTACAAAAAGCAAAGATGAGACTTCCACTTTCCTCCAGCAGATGGCAGTGCTAAGCCGACTGGTTGTGGTGAATCAGCTGGCCGAAGCGTTCGGCGGTCATTCTACGTCATCCGAATGAGCCACGCAGCCGGGGCAAAACAACTAACTAACGCCTCTCCTTTAACGCCAGTGCAAGGAGCCCCAAGAGAACCCGTTTCTGTGTTGGTCCTCAGAGACGGTGTTGAAGTGACATGGAAGTCAACTGATGAGGAGCGAGGGGACTTGTGGCTCCCACCGGCGGGAGTATTTGCAAAGGAAAAAAAAGGTGACAAGTGGCGGTAATAACACCTTGTTGGTATGTACGCGCTTTAATCGTGTCAAAGCACACCACAAAAACAGCTGATGCCATTACCCTGGTCTAAAAACAAATTATAGAACGGGACGGAAAGCACCTGGGAAATGATGCATAGGAGGCTTTGTTTTAAACATTTGTCCGTCTATTTGCTACAATACTTGTCGTCTTTTGTGGCCGGGTTGGAGCTTCTCCCTGACTTTGGACGATAGGCGAGCAAGGGTGTTGTCACAAATGTCCCAGTCGGGTGGCCAGTGTTCATATTAGAGTGTGTGTGCGCGTACGTGCGTGCGTGCGTGCGCGGGTCTGGGTGTGAGAGACACTGCTTCACAGGAACGCACTTGGAAACTAAACACAGCAGGCGCGAGAGCTCAAACATGCATCAACTAGTACACCCCCACCCCCTCTTTGGCATGACTCATTTAAGTACAATGTCGTTCATGAAAAAAAAAACACTTTTGCAACGTTATATCCAACACGGCAAATTAAGTTAAAAAATAAACAACACAGTTAGACACCACGCACTTGCATTTACGTAGTGGGCTTGTCGTCTTCACTTAAGTTCCCAAACGTTGGCCGCGAAAGTTTTAATCGCCACGGGACGTTATAGCTGGTTCTTTACCGTTAGCACGTAGCTTTGGCCCAAGTCGTCTCAAAAGTTACGCTTGCCTCTTTTGTCGCGTGACAAAAAGTACGCCGTAGCCATGGCGACTTTCCTCTTGCTCGGGAAACACATAAAAGGTGAGCAAAAAAGTGGTTTCTTCTTACCTGATGCTGTAGTAACTCATGTTTATCCGCGGTTGCTAAGGGAGATCTTCGCGCAGACGTTTTTTCGCCGAGGAGCCAGCCCGTCCCTAGTTACCGCACGCGCTAACAAGGCGCGCCCACATTGGCGGATGGCTCAGCTAGGCCGCGTGTGATTGGTTGCTGCTGCGGAAGTGGGCGAGTGTAGTTCGTCTGCGCGAGTTTTCGTCGCGTTTGTTTTCTCAGTCACAAAGTGTACGTTTTGACGCCGCGAGACACATAAAACGTTTGCAAGTGATTTGAGAGTAAGCGCGCCTCTGCAGCGTACTGCTATGCATCGTTTGAACATCAAATGGACACCGTTGGTGGTCCATAATTGCTTTTATTCAACATAATACAAGGGAAACTACATCAAAAGTATTTCTGAAACATCTACCATACACAAGTCATGATTCGTTTGACAAAATTGTATGCATGCAGGGAACACAACCAGGGCTGCCTCAGTTCATGATGATGTCAAAATGGGACCCCCTCCAGAAAATACTAAACACACTGCGAAATGTTAGATTGTGGTTTCTCTAGGTAGGGCGCTTTTTTCCCCATATTCCAAAATAAGCCTCTTGGCTTTTTTGAAGACCCTAAATTGTACAATTTCTGCGCATATGAGTGTCCATGCTCGTCTGTCCACGTGTTCCCCATGCGATTGGACAATGCCCTTCTTGGGTGGGCTCCAGCTCAGCCGAGTGCTCTGGAAAATCATCGGGGACGGATGTCTTACACGTCAACAGAAGTGTTAACATGTGTCAGTATTAGCTGGTGATGAGCTTGTTGCATTCCGCCAGCTGTTTTCTCTCCTCCAACATGGCCATCAACCACGTCCGCCTCCTCCAGGTCACTTTCAGGTTGTAGTAGCGTTCGGGCGTGTCCGGTACCAGCATGTCAGGCGGCTGACAGCGTGGGGGTGTGAATGGCTGGGCGAGGAGCCAAAGTGCAGAACAAGAAGAGGAAAAGGAGGTGGAAGAGGAGGCACAAGCACCTTGTAGTGGTACTTTTGGGGTGTCCACATTAGGTGGCGCCCAGATGGAGGTTCCCTCTTCGATTGGCAGATTGGAGGAAGAAAAACAAGAGGCGCCATTGTCCTGATTCTTCAGGATTCGCCTTTTTGGTGCATCCTGTTGACATGCCACACTTTTCAAGCTACGTCCTCCAGAGTGCTTGCGACTCATGGGAAACGCCTTCGCCTGGTGATGTTGAGTGTGCCCGTTAGACTGGAACAACAGCGGGGGGAACTTGCCGATGGTCTTCTTGGACACCTGGCTGCAAGTGTCCCGCGTGCTCTTGTCCAAGATGCACCTCCTGTGACGGCCGCGTCTCACCGTGGGAGCTGCGGCCTCCGTTGACGTGTCAAACTGTGGGTTTACCTTATTAAAAAAAAAAAAAAAGTATAACTATTTGTCACAAAACGTATGCATGCATGCATGTTAAGTTACCCAGGAGCTGAGGTTGCTCCGTGCTTGCGCCTCAGGGAAGAACGCTTTGGGATGCAAAGCAGCCCGGACTTCAGGACTGGATAGGAGTCTAGCGCCGCATACGGGCGGTTCGGCGAACAGCAACGGAGGCTTCGCAGTCTTTGAGCTTTTGCGAGGCATCAAAAGAGAAACTATCCGAAGACCTGAAGGAAATCAAGTGTCTTCATTTGAATGGCCGTTCACTTCAAAATGACATTTTAGCATCGCCTTGATTACAGTTTGGGTGACGTCACGATCTACACAGACGACACCTTTCTTGTGTTTCAGTTCGTTTACTCACCTTAAAAGGTGCATTCTTTTGGTTCGTTGTGGTTAATTGCATGCAATGTAACGTGTATTTCGCAGTTATTTTTTCCTCTCGTTTGCTCAACTTTGCGGTTCGCCGGAGTTTTGATCAATGGTACTTCCTTTTACGCTCAGTTTCAACATCCGATTGGCCAGCACATTTTCCTGAGCGGCCGGTCGTGGTTGACTTTCAAACCACGTGACCAGATTTACGTCATCGAGAGGCGCCAACATTCAAATATACGTTTGTTTACAGAAAGAACGGGACCTTAAAGTTAAATCGCTAAAACGTTATATTTTGTTTCGCTGCTTTGGTAAGATTAATGTGACGTATCATCAGTTATTTTGTCGTGCTGTATTTGGTCTGCTTTTTGGTCCGGCTGCAGTTTCGAGACAATGTCTCTTTGGTTGTCCTCCAATCTCACATCCGATTGGCTAACACATTTCCTAAGTCGCCAGCATTGGGTGGCTGTCAAACCACGTGACAGGAACCACGACTGCCTCACGCGCAGCGCCCAAATTCAAAATACGTTAATTGTTGAAAACGTAGAAAGAGGCTTCGTGTCAAGAACACTGAGGCGCGTTTGTTCCTAATTATTTGTATGTATTTTTACAGTTCGGTGACAAGGAATAATCCACTAAGAAACTCCGCTGTCGCCGTAATGTGAAGGTGAGGCCGAGACCCCGTTTAACCGTTGTTGGAGTTCCATTGCATAGTTAGCCGAGCTGTCTCTTCTGCTCACATTCAGCCTTCTAACGATAGACAGAATTCTGCTTTTCGCGTCCATGGTGGAATTTATATATATTTTTTTCATTGCTTCTGTAAACTAACATCCGCGGATCTTAAGCTCAGATGTTGGCAAATGTTGAAACGTCACTTAGCTTGCCACTAGCATTAGCATCAAACGTCAAGTACTTCACGGAACTGGAATACATGGTGCAGGATTTGAGACACAAATGGATGCATATTTAATCAAATATGAGCTAAGTGTGCTTTAGCAATGCAGACAATCGTAATAAAGTAAAAAAAGCATTTAACATTTATCCGTCGGCATTACAAACGACCCTTTGACAGTCTGTTAACATCAAGACGTAGATAAAAGGAAAAGTACAAATGTGTATGTAATCATGTAAAGCAAATCCAGACCCATAGCACACAAACAATTCACCCCGAAGGTTAATTATACGTTAAAATAATCACCGATTATAAATGGTCTTTTTTCCAGCTTATCTGCGTGAGATTTTGTGCAACCGGTTCCATCATGAGACGAAGCCCAAGGAGACCCCTGATCCTCAAAAGACGCAAGCTGCCCTTTCAGCAGAGCGCCCCTCCCGTGAGTCAGGACGCGTCCCAAGCACAACCGGGGCGCTCGTCCTCCTCTGAGCCATTCTCGGACACCGTGCGCGTCCTGGATCACCCCGCCTTCCCCGGCACGCAGTTGGTGGTCATTCCCAAGACGGCCGAGCTGCGCAGCGTCATCGAGGCGCTGACGGTCAAGGGCAAGGAGCACGGTGCCCAGGGGCCCAACAAGTTTATCCTCCTGGGTCAGAGCGGCAGCCTGCACTCGGGCTTGGCCAACAAGACGACAAAGGAGCCCCTGCGTCCGCGTAGCGCGGTTGGACAGCAAGAGTCTCGGACCGCGGCAGTCACAGAAGTGAAACAAGGTCGGAATTTAATATTTGCACCACAAATAAGACACTTGGCCGTCAAAATGTGAATGATTGTGCCGAACCGAGCCGCATCCTCCGTTGCGTTCCAGTGAAAAAGGACGACGACAGCCGCCTTTTCGACGACAGCCTCACCAACATGCAATGGTTGGAAAGGTGCGACGCTTTCCCGCCAGCACCCGCCGACAACAAGTCCGATAAGGAGAACCGGACCGCGGTCGCCGCGTTGGAAGGAAAACCTCGCGCGCTGCATTCTGTGCCTGAAGCAGCGTGCGGCTCGCTGCCCGAGGTGATTTTCCAGCGCTCCGTTACAAGCTAGCGGCTGCGTATCGGGCGGGTAATGGAAAAGGACGAGTTCAATGAGTTCCGGTTTCCATTCATTTCCTTGCGATCATTCCCAAAGAATCCCCATTTTGTGCGTTCCTCGCCTTCCGCAGACCGGCGCCGCCCCCGTTTCCCGCCCCCGGGACGGCGCGTCCATCAAGCCGCCCTTCTCCTACATGACCATGATCCAGTTTGCCATCAACAGCAGTCGGGACGGCCTCCTGACCTTGAAGGAGATCTACGCTTGGCTCCAGCGACACTTTGACTTCTTCAGGGACGAGAACAGGCGGGGCTGGAAGGTGCCGCCGTCGCCCTCATTGCGCCGTTGCGTCATTCACGCGACGTCCGCTGCAGTTTTGGTCTTTTACCCCCCCCCCCCCCCCCCATACAGAATTCCGTCCGCCATAACCTGTCCCTGCATAAAATGTTCATCCGAAAGATGTCACCCGATGGGAAAGTGTCCTTCTGGGCCATTCGTCCTGAGGCCAATCGAGGGCTCACGCTGGATAAGGCGTACACGGTCCGACACACGTTTCAACGCTGTGTTTTCCGCAGCATCGCCGTCGGCTCTTTGATTTTATTTATTTTTATTTTTTGACAAAATCTTTTCTGTCCCTCTCGCAGCCCGGATGCAACCCCGTGGCAGCCCCCGTCGCCCGACCTGTTCCGACATCGCCTCATCAAGTAAGATTTCCCCCCTCCCTCGGAGAAAAGCAAATTCCAAAGCGCTTTTGCCGTTTATGATTTGACCTTTGTGGGATTCGCTCGATTTCTTTCTCCTGATACCAAAGAAGCTTTGAAACGGGCCCGACCGGGATTGCATTTTAAATTCTCTTCGGTATTCCCCCCCCCCTCCCCCCATCCATAAACGATAGCAGCCAACACTTGCTGTTGCCAAGAAAGCACCGAGTGGCTCTGGTGAGTTTGATCTGCAAACGCTATTTTAAAAGAAAAAAAAAACAAAAGAGTGAGTTGATTTCCTTTTTGAGGCCCTTCAAAGCCGCTGAAACGGCTCCTCCCGCGGGCGCCCCCCTCCTACCCGGTTCCCGTCCAGCTGCCCCTCGGCGCCATGGCGTGTGCGCCTTCGACCGCTGCGGTCGGCCTTCCCGCTCGGCGCGCGGCCGGCGGCCTCTGCAAAGCCAAGAGGCGCAGAACCGCTCCCAAGGTAATGAACACCTTCCCGTATCTCAACTGGCCAAATGTTTTGCTTGTAACTCACAAACGGCGTTTCAAATCATGTCACGAAGGAACACGAGCTTTCCGAAACGGCGGCAAAAGCGGAGCGGGGGGAGGAGGAGCGGGCGCGCCCGACGGCCCAGCGCAGGAGCCCCAAGATGGCCGCCCGGAGGGAGCAAGCCGGCGGCTCCAGGCGCAAGCAGCGCCTGGAGCGCACGCGCCACGAAGAACCGCTGCTGGTTTACTCGCAAAACTCGGACGGCGACTCGGGCATCGCCACCTCCTCCAGCTGCCTGGACGCCGAGCCGGAGCTCCCGGACGGGTGGCTCCACAGCTCCAAGACCCCCGTCAAAGCGGGCCGGCGCCTGGCCTCCTCCACGCCCAGCAAGCCGGCGGCCGGCGGCGGCCAAAGCACGCTGCTGGACTTCAGCCCCATCCGCGCGCCCGGCAACTTCGGAACCCCCTTCAAGGACCGGGCCCTCTTCTCCGACGCCACGGTCGGCTCGCCGAGCGCCCGCCCCGGAGAGCCGCTCCCGGCCGGCGGGCCCCCGCCCGCGCTGGCCGAGGGCCTGGTGCTGGACACCCTGAACGACAGCCTGAGTAAGATCCTGGTGGACCTCAGCTTCGGCCTGGACGACGTGGGCGACCTGGCCTTGGCCGACGTCAGCCTGTCGGAGCTCATCCCGCAGCTCGCGTAGCGCCTTCGGGCTGCCGGGCGGATTCCAACCGGGATTCCAACGTCGCCTTTTCATCATTCATGCGCCTGCTCGACGGCGCTCGTAATCGCTCTTTGTTCTTCCCAAGAACTGCCACACTGACACTTTTGTTTGTTCTCACACATATCTTTGGATAGCCATTTGCACCTTTTCTTATTTAATTTTGCTCGGTTTTGGGGGGGTTGGGAACGCGGTGCGGGCTGTTTAGCAATGAGCCGTTTCGATACCAGCGGTAGGTAGGATTGTGTTTGCGTTCGAGAGTCAAGAGAAGCACAATAAACGAAGAGGTGCCTCCAAATGCGTTTCCTCTCAAGTTTATTGAAAGGTTTGGATGGTTGAACACGGAAAGAAACGACGCGTGTCCTCTAGTAAAATGGGGGGGGAGCACAGAAATGGCTTTCAGTAGGTTTTCACCTCCTGCTGGGCCACTTCCAGAAGGATCTGGAGCTGCTTGCTGCAGTAATCTGAGGAGAAGAGTCACAGACAAACATGGCCGCCCATCACATTTGCAAGTATGACGTCCTACATTTTGTTTTTTTTTATGCTTTACAGATTGCCAACTTGTACTATTCTCTCTTTCTCTCAAGGTATCCCAGCCCGACCGTTTGAGCCAAGATGGCCGCCCTCCTGACATGACCGCCGACCGTTTGAGCCAAGATGGCCGCCCTCCTGACATGACCGCCGACCGTTTGAGCCAAGATGGCCGCCCACCTGACATGACCGCCGACCGTTTGAGCCAAGATGGCCGCCCACCTGACATGACCGCCGACCGTTTGAGCCAAGATGGCCGCCCACCTGACATGACCGCCGACCGTTTGAGCCAAGATGGCCGCCCACCTGACATGACCGCCGACCGTTTGAGCCAAGATGGCCGCCCACCTGACATGACCGCTGACCGTTTGAGCCAAGATGGCCGCCCACCTGACGTGACCGTTTTTCCTTTCAAAGCGAGTCGAAAGCGGAAAGCGTCTTCAGCGTTTTGTTGCTGAACGCGCCACTCACCGAGCAGGCGTCTCCATCTGGGCGGCAGGCGGGAGCGCCGCGCGGCCACGTAGTAGACGGGGACGCCGCTCAGCGTCAAGGCGCAGCTGCGTCCCGTGTTCCAGGGGTCCGAGTACAGCGACAGGCCCACGATGAAGAAGCAAACGGCGGTGAAGGTGACGGCCACCGCCAGGGGCACCTACGAGGGCGAGCGGTGAGTTTTGCGCCGCGCGCGGACCGACGGCGCCGTTTCCGAAAGGTCGACCTTGAAAGGTCGAGGCAGCCGCGGGAAGCGCCAGCGGTGCAGCAGCATCCCCAGCGTCGCCAGGGCGATGAAGAACCAGCGAGCGAAGGAGGCCAAGCTGATCAGGTGTTGGATCTCCTCGGTGATCAGCATCACCACCACCAAAGGGTACTGGGGGGGGGGGGCGGTTGGAGACGCACGTTATTGCCCGCCGCCCCGCGTGAAGCGTCCGCCCCACCCTTACCAGCAACAAGACGGCCGGCAGCGGCGTGCGGTGCCGGATGTGAATCATGGAGAAGATGCGGGGCCAGTGACCCTCTCTGGCACCCGCAAACAGCATCCTGACGCACAAGCGCACGGTTGCCGCCATTTTATTTTTTTTGACAGCCAGGCAAGCTGACCCATTTGACCCGCCTCTTCCTGCACGATTCTTAGAAGAAGGAAGGGGGGGGGCCCACCTGGGCGAGGAAAAGAAGCCGCCGTTGAGGGCTCCCAGGCAGGACAGCGCCACCAGGAGGGGAATGACGGCCGACACCCCCGGCAGAGCGCGGTTGGCGAACGTCTGCGGGGGGGGGGGGGGGCGCGCCCTCAACGTCACTCTTTGCCAGCGAGCCTTTCATTGACGCGGCGGCGCTTTCTTACTGACCACGGCCACGGCTTCGGACGCCAGCAGCTCGCCGGGCGTCATCATCGTGTAGTAGGACACGTTGACCAGCACGTAGAGCGCCGTCACCGTCAGCATGGAGCCCAGCACGGCCAGCGGGATGGTCCTGAAAGCACACTTGCTCACGCTTCCCCCGAAAACGACGCGGCTGGGGGGGAAAAAACACGCTACCTGTTTGGGTTGACGATTTCCTCCGTCACCATGTTGAGATAAAACCTGAGGGAAAGAGGTCAGGGGTCATTCCGAGGTCAGAGGGCGCTTCGCCAGCTCGTTCGTGGCTCACCATCCTCCGTACGCGTACAGGCCGTGGTAAAAAGCCAGCGGCAGCCTGTCCAGCGTCAAGGCCTCCAGCTCGAAGCCCTTGCGGAAGTTCTCCGTCTTGCCTGAGAAGAGCGACGAGCCGTTTCAAAGTCTCGCCGGAAGCCGAGTGCTCCCTTTCGGCACGCCCGCCCACCATTGGCCAGCGCCATGACGCCGGGCACGATGATGAGGACCAGGGCGAAGGTCTTGACGACGGTCAGGGTGACTTGGGCGCGGGAGGCGGCGGCCACGCTCCAGCAGTTGACGGCCACCACCAAGGCTGCGGCCGCAAAAGCCCCCACTTGGAAAAAAGCCCAGGCAAAGGAGGAGGAGGAGAAGCGGGAGGCACTTACTCACACCCAGCAGGCTAACCAGTCGGATGAGCGCCGAGGGGGCTTCGCAGGGGGCGAAAAAGGGCTCCACCACATAGCGGCCGAAGGCGAGCGACACGTAGGAAGCCACGGCCGGCCTGGCAAAAAAAAAAAATCGCACTCTCATTCCCGACTCCTGAATCGGAGGGAAGGGATTTTTGCACAAAAAGACCCCCCTCCCCACCTGATGAAGAGGAACTCCGCCCACAGGCGTAAAAAGGCAGGGAGCGGCCCCAGGGTCTCGCGCAGATAAGTGTAGTGGCCCCCCGATTTGGGGAAAGTGGTCCCCAGTTCAGCGTAGCACAGCGCTCCTATCATGGCGCACAACGCACGCAAATCGTTGAGGCACTCGGAAAGGGAACCGGGGGGGGGGGGGGGGGGCGGGGGGTGTTCTTACCGAACAAGGAAAGCACCCCGCAAAGCGTCCACACCAGCAGCGAGAGGCCCACGCTGCCGCTGTTCATCAGAACCCCTTTGGGGGCGATGAAGATGCCGCTGCCCACCACCGTGCCGATGATGAAGGACGCGGCGGGCACCAGGCCGATCTCTCGCCGCAGGTGCACCGCCTCGTCTTCGTCCTTCTTCTGCCTCATGACTCGGAGCTGAACGCGACGCTCTGCTGGGAAGCAAGTCGAGACCTGCGAACTTTCGCATTCCCTCCCCGGGTCTCCTTCCCTGTGCCTCCGAACTTCCTCCGTCACCGATTGGCTCTCCCGCCCGAGCCCCCGGGGTGGTCGGGGCGAGGGGGGAGGAGGACAAAGCCAGAGCCAGAGCTTTCCCCCGGGCCTCGGAGACAAACTGGCCGTTAAAAAGCTTTTTGTGTGCGACACCGGAAAGGAGGAGGAGGAGGCGGCAGCTGCACAAATTGGGACAACAACAAGTCGTCCGGCAGGGACCCCGCTGGCACTCGCCATGCGCGGCCTTGCATTCCACGCTCAAGTCTTTCACAAAAAGTGTAAAAACGGGCCATTCGTGCTGTAAGACGGGTCTCGTCGTCGCCGAGTGTGGTTCAAAGCAACAAAAGTCGCGCAAAGTTTCGGTCTTTTCGGTTTTTGTCCGCCGAGGATGGCTGCGTCACTTTCTTTTCTCGCCACAAGAGGGCAGCGTAAGCTCACGTTTCACCGCTTCATTCGCTCTTTTGGAATTCCTTCATCTCAATTGTTTCGCTTTGCTTCTTCAACTTTTCCAGGTTGCGCAATGGTTGAGAATTTAAAAAGGGGTGGCGGGGTGTGTACCGGACCCGGTTCCGGTCCGCATGGCGTCACTGTGACCAAAACGACTCGGCCCCGCTTCTCGTTGCTTGGATACGCCTCCTCCATCACCCTCCGCGCCGCCATTGGAGAGCAGCGCTCGGATGGCCTTGGATGATTTCAAGAGCTATTCGACATGCAAGATACAGAAGAAGAAAAACATGGCGCGTCTTTGCACATTTTTTTCGCAAATGGAAATATTTCAATGTGGCTTTACTCCTTGAAAGTGACCTTTCATTGTCATTATTTCGTCTCTTAAAATCTCGATCGATCTCACCTGTGCAATAATGAGTCGGAACTTCCGTCTTCTTTCAGATCAAATCAAGAATTCGTGAGTTGGATGACTCATTCCAACATCGCAGACAACGCGACAGGAAGCAAAGAAGGAAGGAAGGGCCGAGGGAGGGAGGAATTGTCTGCCGTGCTTTTACGGCCGGCGTGTCCTCTGCTGCTCGCCACTCTGAATTATTGATGATGCTGACGACATGCGGGAAAAAGACGAAGAGGAGTTTTGGGAGCTTGACCTCAAACTTCATCTTCATCGATTTGTTTGCACTTTCAGTCTTTTCAATGTGTTATTGATAAATACCTTTTTTTTTACATTCAACCCCTTCCCATCACAATGTTTTTTTTCAATGATTTTTTCTACAATTACATTAAAAATATTCGGATACACACACAGAAGGGGGGGGGGAGGTGTGCTAAATTGGTGTGTGTTCATCTCGTTGCATGTACCTGTGCCGCAGCAGCTGCAGGACGAGCAGAAAAAAAAAATGTTCATTAAGGGCCGTCTGTGGGCTTTGGGCAGCAGCTGCCTGGTTGCCTGGCAACTGCAACCCCGCTCGGGCCAATCAGGACTGCATGCAACAGGACTTCGACCCTGCACAACATCTGGAAATCTGTCATGACCTCACACAGGAAGGTTGAACGATGAAATGATTGTGGCCGGTAGGGGCGGGGGGGGGGGCTGTTAAAGTAAATCAAATGATGCCGATGAATAATCATAATAAATAAATAAAGCGGGCATATTTTGTCCGATTCTCCTGGCAAACAATGACGCCGAATCGTCTTTCAGCACCATGGACAGTGACGTCACAAGCACGTCAATAATTCAATGGATCGATTTGGATGCGTTTTCTCTCTTTGGTGGGGGGGGGGGGGGAAACTTGAAATTTGCTGACAAAAGAAGCCGAAAAGGCATGTTGGACAAAGGGCTGTTGCCGTGGCAACAGGAAGACACACACACACACACACATAGATCCGTCACGTGCTCATGAAATTGAGTGCGGGTGCATTTTATTCTTCAAAGATCATTTTCATGAATGCACACCAAAACAAGCTCACATGCTATATTTCAGACACATTGAAATATTTGGGGGCTTATTTTGTATTTCCTGATTTGACGAAATTGGGCGACACGGCCCACCTCACAGTGCCGAGGTTGCGGGTTCGATTCTGGGCCCCGGCCTTGCTGTGTGAACTTTGCATGCTCTCCCTCCCCGCACCTGCGTGGCTTTTCTCCGGGTACAGAAAGCCCGTACGCGTCTGCCTCCCATGGGGCGTCCCCATCGAGGCGGCATCTGCATTGGGGGGGCGAGGGCGTTCCTAATCAAGTGTCGCCCGGCTCCTGATTGGCTGGCGTCCCAAATGAGGATGAAAAGCACAGCTGCAACTTTAAGACTCCTCCTCTCCACCCCCCCGTGGCTCTCAATGGTCTCTTCCAGCTCGCCTCCTCTTCCTCCACTTCCTCTTCTTCCTGGAGATCTTGTCCGCCAAGCGCCACGGGAACCATGTCGTCGTGGGCACGTCGTTCGCGACCATGATGACGAAGAAGGTGCCGCGGGGGGGGCCGTCGGCGGCAGTGGAAGCGCGCCGGCCGCGCCTTCGTCACGCCGCGCGGAAGCACCACTGAGAGCGGCCAGCTCGCTTTTTGCTTTTGCTTTCCTTTCTCGATGCCTTTTTGATTTGGCAAGCAGGTGCGTGCCCGATCTGCACACGAGCTGAGCGTCGGGCATCGTGAACGCGCACGCAGAGAAGGTAAGCGCGCGCTACTGACCTACATCGCCAAGGTGATCGTGTGCATCCGCGTGTGCGTGCTTGACATTGGTGGGAGGGAGGACGAGGAGGGGGGGGGGGGCGGCGGCTGCGGGGGGGGGCTTGTCGGTATGATGTAATGCACTTGAGACAATAGCCAAGCGTGCTCCCCCGCCGAACGCAAACGCACGCACGCGTACTCTACCGCCGGGTGGTTTGGATGAATGAACACGCCCCCGCTCGCGCGCACACGCATGAAGCACGCGTTCACGTGCACGCGCGGGTCAATGGCCGCAGGCCGACGGGAGACGTCATGACCTAAAACACGCGATACTGGCAGGCTCTTGTCATACGTGAAGCGATCACGCACGCGCGCGCACACACACACACAGACTCAGACTGAAAGGCCGCATCGATGTCCTTATTTTCGAATGAACACCCGCACGTCAATTACTGCGTGCGCGGGTGTTCACTTTCTGCATCTGTCCCAATACTTTTGTGGGTGTTGCATAGCCGCCGCACGCACAAATATTGGGCCACTTTGAGTCAACACACACACACACACACACACACAAGCCCCCCCCCCCCACCCCTGGATGTGTCCTCGTGCTTTAGTGGGAATGACGCTTCCACGCTTGCTACACAGAGAGCCCGATTGTTTGTTGACGAGGCAGAAATGCGAAGCTCGTTAGCTCGGATTGAAAATCAAGAGTAGGATGTATTTTGATTGGATGAGACGGGAGCGACTTGACAGGTTGTTTGTTGGCGAGCAGGCGCCTTTTTGAATCATTGCGAGTACTCGCTACAATCTGCTCCTCTCCATTCATGAATACAGCGCACACACACACACACACACACACGCGCGCATGCAGAGCGTAGCTAATGTTGAGGCCCCAAAACATTTCCTTTTAGGGACGGACTGACTGATGGATTGACCTTTGGGGCCCTTTAATTAGCGTTGGCATTTTGGCCGTCTCGATGAGCGCGTGTCAAATGTTGCTCGCCGAATTGCGAAGGTTCACTGATGTTTAGCTCGTATTCGTTTGCGTCAGCATCGAAATCTTGACTCGGTTGGCGTTTGGGCAGCAGACGATGACCGAAATGGAACGATTGATTGAAAATTTCTGACCTGACCCTTGACCTGACCTTTGACCTTACCGATCCATTTGGAATGCAGTCGGCGAGCCGGCACGCTCCGCCGCTGAAACGTTAGCGGCCGAATAGCGAGACGGAGGGACTCCCGCCAGAGCGTCTCGCAATCTTGCCTGAACCCGCCGGGACGCGGGCCCGACACGACCCGGGACCTGGGTTGGCGCGAGGGCGGCGTCTGATCGGCATCTTAGCGTGGCCGCAGCGCCGCCTACGATGCCTTTGCACCCCCCCCCCCCGTGACCGAGGTTCCGTTGGTGCCAAATGTAGGCCGAACACGCTTGTCGCGCTCGCGCTTGCTAGCCCCGTCGGCCGCGCTGTCGCTATTCGTCGTGGCGGTCGGGCCGAGATGAGCTTGAGAGGACGCGGCCTAATTTGTTTGATTTGGGGACGGGCGTTCAGAAGAGGTCAGAGTGCGACGGTTCTCTCGGCATGAAATCCGAATACCCCCCCCCCCACACCCCCGCTTGACGTTTTCCCGCACGTTTGCTTTTCAGCGGCAAGATGATGTGCGAGGTGATGCCCACCATCAGCGAGGACGCGGCGCCGAGCCAGCGCGGCTCGCAGAGCGGCTCGTCCGACCCGGACTCGCACTTTGAGCAGCTGATGGTCAACATGCTGGACGAGCGCGACCGCCTGCTGGACACGCTGAGGGAGACGCAGGAGAGCCTGGCCCTGTCCCAGCAGCACCTGCAGGACGTCATCTACGACCGAGATTCGCTGCAGAGGCAGCTCAGCTCCGCCCTGCCGCAGGTAGGATGCCGCCCCCCCACCCCCCACCCCCCGCGTCCGTTTTGGGAGTCCGAGTCGCTATGGAGCGGTTCGGGTTTTAATTGACGTGAGAGATACCGATGACACAGATGGCTCGTCAAGCAATTTGGAGGCCCTTACGAGCAATCGGTCAAGGCCGGTTGGGCCAAGGCTAACGTTAGCATCCGTTCCTTCACGACGGCATTTTAGCGTCTCGGACTTTTTGACGCAAAAGAGCCGACGGGGCAGGGAAGCTTCCTTGAAATCATCGCTACGAAGCAAATCTTGGAGTGAAAGAAGCCTCCACATTCGTAGCGGGGCCCGGGGTGGGGGGTGGGGGCATAAATGTTGTAGTCCCGTGGCAACTGGTTGACCGCAGCAGCGCGTCATTCGCACAGCACTTAGAAAAATGTTGCCATTGTTTTCCCCGACAAAGAGGCGTTTGACCGCCGCCGAGGGCCTCGACTCGCATCACAGGTTTGGCCGCAAAGAGTTGGAAGGGATCGGCAATAAAAGAGGCTAATGGATGTCAACGCCACCTTGGCGCGCTAATCGGCTAGCTGGAAAGATGCGCGGAGGAAGGGTCCGACGTGCGCGAGTGAGGCGGCAGCGTGACGCGCAGCCGCATGAGTGACGGCTAAAAAAAAAAATAAAATAAGTAGGTCACGACCAAACGTCGCCTCTGTTGAGAAGCAACCAAAGATTAAAAAAAAAAAAACGGTGAGTTTTGCAAGGAATGGACGCTCACTAGCCACGCGGGTTGTCCTCTTTTAGCATTAGCCACGCGTCGCACCCATGACAACTGGAGGCATGCGACACAGATGACTTTTATCAGCCGGCGCTTGTCACGCGAGCTGGTTCGACACGATTAGCGTGAGCCCGAGGCCTAAACAATTTTGATAACAAACGGCAGCCAGACCGAGACCATAGGCTGGCGCGCCTTCGCGTGCATTAAGCATGAGCGCCGCTTCAAAACGCAGTCGCAGGCTGGCGTCGGCTTATTTGAATGGCAAACAAATGCTGCCATCTTTCAAATGTTCAATGTTGCTTCTCCGAATAGCGGCACCCGTGATCCACCAGATATTTTTAACTTTCAATCGTTTTTCTTTTTTAAACACCCTTTGACGCATGAGAGAAGAATAAAGCTCATTGATCTTTTTTTTTCTTTTCGTTAGGTTTTTTTTTCCTTTTCCAAAAATCGTTTTATGGTTAGAAGAGCTGAAAGCATCCGCGTGTTCGTCATCCACTTGGATGCTGCTGTTCAGTGACCAGACGAGGTATTACACCCAGAACGTTTCTGTTTAAATGTCTTGGGGGGGGGGGGGGAACAGTCCGGGTAGTTCTCTTCCTCAGAGAACACGACGTCCACAATTTCCCCCAAAACATTCTGACACTTTGCATCATGGCGCAAGATGTAATGTAATTTTTCAATTGGATTATTTTGACGTCGTCAAGTAGCGGAAGTATTTTGTTCAATACCAATGGCGTCCCGAAGAGGGCGCCATAGGACTTTGAAAGTGCGCCCCAAGCTGCCCAATGATTCAAACTGACCTTCAGCTTGGAATTTGGGTCTCCCAAACCGCCTTTTGGTGAGCACTGAAGGAATATAACCAAAACTCAACTCGGCTTGCTTCATAGAGGACAGTGAAACACTGCGCAAAGGAACACATTGTTCCCCTTATCTTTTCCCGAGTGTGTTCGTGACAAAAATCCACATCCTATTTTTTGCTGTGATGTAACTTGGACTTTGCGCAGGCTCTCTAAACCACATTTTGGTGATTTATGTCCAAGGTTTCTGCGTTTTCATCTCCAAATCTTGTTAGACTTGCTGGCACAAAGTCCTCCTGTTATAGTGTGTGTGTGTGTGTTCTTAATGTGAGCGCGCGCCTTCGTGAGGGGGCGTTAATGAGGAACTTATGAGCTCGCCTCCTCTTCCTTTTTCTCTTCCTCTTGCCTGTCGTCAATCGCAAGACTGATGAGGCTCAAGTTGCAAATAAAGTAGAGAGAAGCGGTGGGAGGAAACTTTTTTTTTTTTTGCTGTGTTGCACTTGCTGCAAATGAAAAAATGAGACAGAAACTCCTCCAGGATAAATGGCGTCAATAAGACCGGGGTTGGGGGGGGGGGGTTGCTCCCTCGATTGCCTCTTTTTTAATTTAAGCAATTCTTTATTTTTTGAAGAGTAAAAATAAGGCCTTAGTATTTATTTATTGATTGTCTGGAGCGACTGTCAACCAGAGCAAAATCGGAGTCTCTGGCGCCACCTGTTGCCGTGGCGTGCACACGACAGCCTTTCTTTTCGTTGCCCTTCTGGAAAATGACCGACGTCACGTGCGTGTCGGTTGCAAAGTCTTTGTCCGACACTGTCATGATTCGTCGCAGTCGCGCATATCTTGATGATTTCATTATTTTTTGTTGTTGTTGTTGTACTGCGTCTGTTGTGGTTCCTCTTGCAGCTGATTGGTTCGCGAAGAGGAAGAAGGGGTGGAGTGGGGGGGGGGGAGGCGCGCAGAAAGGGGGAGGCGGGTGGTGGCTGCCGGTTGCTGGGTCGTGCTTAATGCGCGCAGAGCCGCCGCCGTTGCAGTCGGAGCCGCGGCGCGTCTCTGCCACGCAGCCTTGATGGTCGCGATTCCTCTTCGGCCTCTCGGATGCCGCGCGGCTCGCTCGGGCGCGCCGCCGCCTAGCGCGCGCTCGTGCTCGCGTGCCGATTGGGAAGATCTTATTTTTCTTTTTTTGGGTGGGGTGAGGGGGAAACCTTTTGTTTGCTCGGCGGCGGTCATGCCCGGATCTGGGATGTTGTTGTAGTTGGCTCGGATTATGATTTTCTCCGAGGTGAGCGCGGGGGGCAACTGCCCCAAGGCGCACCCGCCCAACGGCACCAGGTTCTACACTTTCCAGGCAAGTCACGTGACTTCTGCCCTCCGAAACTTCGTTGCGTCGATCGGCTTCTATTTTTTATTTCTTTCCGGTGACACGTTATTTTCATTTGAGATTTGTCGTTTTATTCATTGATTTCCATTTTTGCAGCATTTTCTGTTTGTGTTACTTTGATTGCATTGTTTTCGTTTTGTTTTAGGCCATCGATGTGTTTATTCATGCATTTGAAATGTAAATGTTGATATTTATTTGAATCGCATTTATTTTGGTTTTTATTGTAATGATTGATTGGCAAAATGCCTGATCTGAGTTGGCATCCATCACCACCGCAATTTCATAGCCCCCCCCCCCCTCCCAGTTGCTCCATTCTCATCAAGGTGTGTCTTAGGTGTCAATCCCACCCACAATCTCACGCCGCTGACACTTCCGTCACGGCAGCTTGTTTGCGCAAAACCCGGATTGGGGGGGGGGGCACTGATGGAGACCAATGTTTTCCGCCAAGTGGGTTTGGGCAGTCAACGAGCCACGAGAGGAGCTCGACTCGCCTTGCGGACGAGGTCAATGCAGCTTGCAAGTTTGACGTTTTGCATTTTGCGTTAGCGTTAAGCTAACGGACGTTCTCGAGACGATTTCGAACAGACCCGAGATGCTTCGGCGGCAGCGCTTCAAAAACATCCCTCGACCTTGAACTCCAAATGGCCGTGTTTGACGGGCGTCAATCAAGCGTGCGACGTGGCAGACTGACATTTGCGCCGCGGGGCCGTTAAGCGCCGCCATTGGCGCCGCCTGACGCGTCGCAAATTGGAACCAAAGGCGCCTGCGCGCAAATGAGGGCGGACGTGATCGATGCGCGCCGAACCGCCGATGGAAGCCTTTGACCTTTCTGTTTGCTCGCGTGACGACGACGATTGCGCACGCGGCCGTTGCGCTCTTGACTGCGCGTGCCGAACGATGGGGGCCTTTGGCCTATTTTCCATCTTGTTTTTTTTAATCGGTGTTTGAAATCCACGCGGGGCAGATGGGCAATGCAGTTTGACCCACATTGGATTCCATCGCGATTAAAAGGATGAGCGAGCTTTCCACTGCAAGAACCGCCGGACCCCCCCCCCCCCCACACCCCTCACCCTCCCTCCGTTGTGCCATAAATGTTGTCCTCGCGATGCTAACTAGTTAGCTCTGTAGCGGATGTATGAATCGCAGCCGTCAGCCCTTCAAGCCTCTGTTGCCGTGGCGACAAAGACGAGCGCTCCTCGATGATGCGCCTGGGCCGCACCCGCTTGATGTCTGCCAGTACAAGAGGGAGCGGCTAAAACCGCCAAAATGGCGAGATGGAGCGGCGCTCGGAATTGGAAGAAGACTCCCCCCCGAGGGGGAAATTGGCTCGCGGCCTCACCCAAATGCGCTCTTTGCTACGAAAGCCGACCAGCTTAGCGTTTGCTAACGTAGCGTCAAAAGCTTCCACTGCTAGCGGCAATCGTTTTTCGGGATGGCCGAGTATCCGTCGCCCGATTCCAAGATGGCGGTCCTCCCGACGGCCGACAAAGCGCTTTTCCAAGTGAATCGCATCCTTGGCCGAAAAATTTGCGAAGCCCTCCAAACGTTCCCGACGAACTTCCGAGCCGAGTTTGAGAGGTTCCGTGCTTCGCCATGGTAACGGAGCTGCGGTTGCCACGGCGATGAGCGCGGCGGCATGCCAACGAGGAGATCCTCTGTTTGTTCTCCTCCAGTGCTGCGGTTTCCCTTCTCAATCGGGGATTCGTTTGGGTTCAAATGCATTTGATTGTTTTTTTTTGGGGGGGGGGGCCGCCTGCCCGTCCAACTGTGGCACTTGAGGGGGAGTTGGCAGCTCTTGACACACGACTGAGCAGCGCCGCGAGCTTTCAGGAGGCTTTCCTGGCGTGGGGCAACGCTCTCGCTAACGGGCCAGGAACAAGTTCACCCCCCCCCCCCCCACACTCCCACCCTCCACCCGCGGTCGTGTTTTGGCCGTCCGCCTGACGTGTGATCTTCTCTCCACATCTTATTTAGGAGTTTGCGTCGCTCACCAAGGAGCTCAACGCCTGCCGGGAGCAGCTGCTGGAGAAGGAAGAGGAGATCTCGGAGCTGAAGGCCGAGAGGAACAACACCAGGGTGCGTTTTGCAAACGGAAAAAAAAAAAAAAACCCCAACTGGAGCCCAAAAGGAACGAGCGGTGGTTGTGTTGCGCAGTTGCTGTTGGAGCACCTGGAATGTCTGGTGTCGCGGCACGAGCGCTCGCTGCGCATGACGGTGGTCAAGAGGCAGGCGCAGTCGCCCTCGGGCGTCTCCAGCGAGGTGGAGGTCCTCAAGGCCCTCAAGTCCTTGTTTGAACACCACAAAGCCCTCGACGAGAAGGTGCGGCGCGCAAACATCAATCACCTTTATTTTTTAAAAATGTTTTCCCAACGATTGTTTTCCCGGTGAAGGTGCGCGAGCGACTGCGCGTGTCGCTGGAGAGGGTGTCCGCCTTGGAGGAGGAGCTTACGGCAGCCAACCAGGAGGTAGGAAAAGTTGTCAGCCAACCTTTGCTACAAAAAGAAAACCTTGGGAATGATCCAAGGATCGGTGCTTTTTCGTCACACTTGTACGCCCCCCCCCCTCCCGGGCCCCCCGCCTGCAGATCGTGGCCTTACGCGAGCAGAATGCTCACATCCAGAGGAAGGTGGCGTCGGGCGAAGCCGGCGACGACGTCCCGGAGGGAGGCGAGGCGCAGCCGAAGGTCCGCGGCAAGGTCTGCTGACCCCCCCCCTCCCCATCCCCCGCCCCCCCCCCCCCCCCGGCATGGCACACTCACTTCTGTCGCCGTCCCCAGCGGCTGTCCAACGGCTCGCTGGAGTCGGCGCGCGAGGCGGGCCAAGTGGCGGAGCTGCAGGACCTGCTGGAGAAGCAGAACTACGAGCTGGCGCAGATGAAGGAGCGCATGTCGTCGCTGTCGTCGCGCGTCTCCGAGGTGGAGCAGGAGCTGGAGACGGCCCGCAAGGACCTCATCAAGTCCGAGGAGATGAACAGCAAGTACCAGCGGGACATCAAAGAGGTGACCAATGCGCGCGGGAGGGGGGGGGAGCGACTCGGGGTCGGCCGGCGTTTTTGGACCTTGTCGTCCGCCGTTTGCAGGCCATGTGCCAGAAGGAGGACATGGAGGAGCGCATCGTCACGCTGGAGAAGCGCTACCTGAGCGCCCAGCGCGAGTCCACATCGGTGCACGACATCAACGACAAGCTGGAGAACGAGCTGGCCAACAAGGAGGCCTTCCTCAGGCAGGTGGGTCTCGCCGCGCAACCCCCCCCCCCCCCGTCGCCGCTTTTTTTTTTTTTTTCCTTTTCCAAATTTTGCTTTGGCTGGCCGCAGATGGAGGAGAAGAACCGGCAGCTGCAAGAGAGGCTGGAGCTGGCCGAGCAGAAGCTGCAGCAGACCATGCGCAAGGCCGAGACGCTGCCCGAGGTGGAGGCCGAGCTGGCCCAGAGGATCGCCGCGCTCACCAAGGTCACGCCCCCCCAAAGCAAAAGCTTCTTTCCTTCCGAGAAGAAAGCGGCACGCCCAAAGTCGCCCCCCTCCCCCATTTAGAATTGTTTGGGCCATTTTGAAGGTTTTTTTTCCCCTTTTGAAATTTGAAATGCTGATTTTAGCATTTTTGCAAAGTCAAGGGCACATTTTTTTTTGTTGGGGGGGGGGGGGGTAATTTTTCTGCAGGTGGCTTTCTCCAGAAAAGCTTGTCAAATGTCAAGGTGCAAAATGTGGCCTTTTGGTTTTTGTGTGAGCCTCAGATGTGTGGCTGAGAGCAGATGTGCGTTGTAGGCAGAAGAGCGTCACGGCAACGTCGAGGAGCGCATGCGCCACCTGGAATGCCAGCTGGAGGAGAAAAACCAGGAGCTGCTACGGGTGAGCGCCGAGGGAGGGGGGCCGCCACTCTCCCGAGCGTCGCTCATCTCCTCCGTCTCCTCCCCCCCCGCCCCCTTGCAGGCTCGCCAGCGAGAGAAGATGAACGAGGAGCACAACAAGCGTCTCTCGGACACGGTGGACCGCCTCCTCACCGAGTCCAACGAGCGCTTGCAGCTGCACCTGAAGGAACGCATGGCGGCGCTGGAAGAGAAGGTTCCCTCCCGACCGCGCTCTCGCTCCGCTCCTCCTTTTCTCCTCACCCGGGTTTTGTTTTGTTTTGGGGGCGGGGTCGGGGGGGGTGCCTCCAGAATTTACTCATCCAAGACTCGGAGGGCTACAGGAAGCGGTACGAGGAGTCCTTACACGAGAAGGTGAGCGTCATCGAGTCGGCCGGACCAATGGACGCCGTCTGATTATTTTTGGCTTGCAGACGCATTTGGCCGAGGAAATTGAAAAGCTGCGGTCGGAGCTGGACCAGTTCAGGTTGAGGGCGGGATCCCTCACGGAGCCCACCATGTCGCGGTTAGGCTGATTGTGGTTTTTTTATACCGCCCCCCCGCCCCCCATTTGCACAATGTCAAGCGTCAACTCTTGCGCAGGTCTCACCTGGACACTTCGGGCGAGCTCCGGTTCTCCCTGGGCTCCCTGGCCGAGACCCAGTCGGACCACTACCGCTCGGCCAAGGTCATACGGAGGCCCAGGCGAGGTCGCGTGGGCCTGCGCGAAAGCAAGGTGAGGAGAAATAATGACATCACACTCAACTCTTTTTTTTTTTTTGGTCTTGTTTTCGTCTTTTTCCGTCGATTCCAAATACAAAATCGAGCAAAGGATTCATTGGCAAAGCCGCGCACGCCCCCTGGTGGCCTTTCCGTTTATTTTCTCAGGCCAAGTCTCTGGGCGAGCAAGAGTGGCGCTCGCAGCAGCTGGGCGTGGCGGGCGGCGCCCACCATTTTGAGAGCGACACGGAGATGTCCGACATGGACGACGACGACCGGGAGACGCTCTTCAGCTCCATGGACCTGCTCTCGCCCGGCGGCCACTCGGACGCGCAAACTTTGGCCATGATGCTTCAGGAGCAGCTGGACGCCATCAACAAGGAGATCCGGTGGGTGGACTCGGTGCGCGGCCGCGCTGGTGCTTTGGATGCTGAAGGCGTACGCCCCCCCCGACACCCCCCACCCCCCATCTGCAGGCTGATCCAGGAGGAGAAGGAGTCGACGGAGCTGCGCGCCGAGGAGATTGAGAGCCGCGTGGCCAGCGTCAGCCTGGAGGGGCTCAACCTGGCCCGCATGCACCCCCACCCCCACCACCACCACCACCACGGGGCCTCAATCACCGCCTCGGCCACCGCCTCCTCCCTGGCGTCCTCCTCGCCGCCCAGCGGGCACTCCACCCCCAAGCTGGACCCCCGCAGCCCCGCCCGGGACATGGAGCGCATGGGGGTCATGACCCTGGTACGGTATGAGCCCGCTCCAACCGACCTCACCTTCTTCCTCACCGCGGAAAAAAGCAACTCGGTGACAAACGTCGGCGCCGGTGCCTCTCCTTTGTCTCCCGACAGCCCAGCGATTTGCGGAAACACAGGAGAAAGGTGCGGCGCGCGGACGCTCCGGCGCTTGGCTTTAGATTGACGTGTCGGCAGTTGACGTTTTGACCGTCCACCAATCAGATCGCGGCGGTGGAAGACGACGGGCGCGAGGACAAGGCCACCATCAAATGCGAGACGTCTCCGCCCGCCACGCCGCGCAGCGCCCGGATGACGCGCACCCTCCCGGCGTCCTCGCACAACGACGCCCGAGGGTAGGCCACCCCCCGCCCCCCGCCCCCTCCCTAGCCGAAACGCCTTCTCCGCACTGTGCCTCCTCCGCAGCCTGGAAGGCCCCCCGAGCAGCGCGGCCAGCAGCCAGGACTCTCTGCACAAGCAGCCCAAGAAGAAAGGCATCAAGTCGTCCATCGGCCGCCTCTTCGGCAAGAAGGAGAAGGGCCGGCCGGCGCGGCCGCCGCACAGACACCTCGCGCCGGATCCGCAAGGTCGGTCGCCCGATTCGCGCACCCCCCCCCTGAAAATACGACTCGTCCGTGAGCGGCCTGCCATTGGTCCGCAGCCATCGCCGCGGAGTCGGAGGGGGCGGGCCAGGACGCGGGGCCGGGCAAGCTGGGCGCGCAGGCCGACAGGGACCGCCGCTTGAGAAAGAAGTAAGCTTGGCCCTTTTTTGGGAATGGGGAAATTTGCTCGGCATGTCCATCGCCCCCCCCCTTCCAAAAAATCATTTGATGAAGTGGGCGGAGCGTGTCCGGCGAGGTGTTTGTCTTGCCTAACCATGAATGCCCTTTGCCCTGCGTGTAGTCATGCCCTCTCCGCCGCACGGATTCCCCCCCCCCCCATGCCCCACCCCCCATGCATGCCGGCCAGCTAGCTGCCTGCTCCTCAACTCCCCATTTGGGCATCTTGCTCCATCGCTGTGCTCTGGTCGTCGTCGTCGTTGCGTATCGGTCGTCTTCAGGTCTGTGTACTTCGGACGCGGACAACGACTGCACGCGGACCCGCAACGTGAAACGCCAAAACCGTGTCGTTTCCATGTCCTTGTTGTTTTTTTTGGGGTCTCTTTGGAGAAATGCAGCAACCATGTTTGACTTCCCGCCAACGCACGAGACTTGAGTCAGGGTTGTTGTCGTTTGTTTTTGTTTTTTTTTGTGTGCGCGCATCTGTGCCGGATGCAGTGAATGTCAACTAATTGCTGTGTACTTTTTTTCTCTCTTCTCCCTTCGCCTCTAACAAAGCGGGTAAGTGGGCAGGACGCACCGCTGACCTCCACCGTCATACGTCGTGTCCTGTCTCGGCTCTCTCGGAGAAGGCCCTTCCTTCCTTCCTTCCTTCCTTCCTTCCTTCCTTCCTTCCTTCCGTCCTTTCCCCGCCCCCCCAGTCTTCCTTCTAACAACTGATTGACAGCCGGATCTGCTTTTCACTCCCGGAATGCCGTCCGCTCCGATTTTTGTGTCTTTATTTGTGTGTGGCTATGTTTTGGATTTATGATTTTTATTTTTATTTTTTTTTAAATTTTCATAACGGTTTCCTTACTTCCCTTTCCCCAGCTATGTTCAGTCGTCATGCATTCTTAGACCCGAGCTGAACATGCAAACATGAGCTCTCTGACCTCATGTGCTGGATGGAAGAAGACCCAAAGCGCTCGGAAACGCTTTCCGTGCCGTGTTGTGTCCATTTGATCTGAGGTTGTTTTTTTTTCTGTGCCAGGAATGATTTGCAAGAAAGGATTTTTTTTTTTTTGGGGGGGGGGGTTGCGTGAAATTTGAAATGTTGTCTTTGCATGCGGGTGGACGGCGTTTGATGGCGTGCTGTAAAACGGGAAACTGGAATGAGTCGAGCGTACGAGGTCAAAGCTGAGTTAAAAAAAAAAAAAAAAAGTCAAGTCCAGGCCCCCCAAGCCAATTTTATTTCGCCGCAGAACATTGGAAATGCACGTCTGGCTCGAGCGGACCGTAAACGCGCTCCGTCTGTCTCCTCTGCCCGCGTAGACACGAGCTGCTGGAAGAAGCCAGGAGGAAGGGCCTACCTTTCGCGCAGTGGGACGGACCCACCGTGGTGGCCTGGTTGGAGGTGAGCCCGCGCTCTGGGGGGGCGCGGGGGCATTCTAGGTGGGGCCAATCACCCGCGGCCTCTCCTGCGTTTGCAGCTGTGGCTGGGAATGCCGGCCTGGTACGTGGCGGCCTGTCGCGCCAACGTCAAGAGCGGCGCCATCATGTCGGCGCTGTCCGACACGGAGATCCAGCGCGAGATCGGCATCAGCAACCCCCTGCACCGACTCAAACTGCGGCTGGCCATCCAGGAAATGGTCTCGCTCACCAGCCCGTCGGCGCCCCCTACCTCCAGAACTGTGAGTGCTCAAAAGAAGGAGCCGGCTTGTCTCTTGTTGTTGTTTTCTTGTTGTGCTCTGTGTTGTTGCCGTCGTGTTGCCCCCCCCCCCTGCTAAAGAGACGTCACTGCTAATTGCCGTAAGCCCGTTTGTGGCGTTTCACTTGACTTTTGAATTGACAGATTTTCACGCAACACAGGTGGGTTTGGCCTGTACACCCCCGCCACCCCACCCGCGATAACTCAGGGATTTGCTATAATTGGCTTCAGCGTGCATGTTGAGGCGTGCGTGTGTGTGTGTTGCGTTGAGACTCATCAACCCCGACTCCCCCCCTGCTGCCGGGCCTTTGGGTGGTCTTGACTGTGATGCTTTAACACTGTTGGCTTACAGTGGCGCTGCTCTTCTTCTTTAACACTGCTTGCGCCTCCTGCTGGACATCCGCTCCCACCGCGCCTCGCCGTCTCCGCGGCACCGCCCCCCCACCCCCGTAGCCGTCGGGCAACGTGTGGGTGACCCACGAGGAGATGGAGACCATGGCGGCCCCCTCCAAAACGGTCAGTCGACCCCCCCCCCCCACCCCCGCCACGCTTTAACGCTAGCGCCCTTTCCCTTGAGCCTGTGGTGAGCTTGTGCTTCCAGCCGAGCAATGAGTCGTCTCTTTGTCTTACTCAGAAATCCCAGTCGGACGAGGGGAGCTGGGCACAGGTAAGCCAAAAGACACCTGGCCCGCCTCGGCTGGGACGCTTGCGCTCTCCCGGATATTTTTGTTTCAAATGTTCATCTAGCGTCCGTATCGGCCGTCCAGACGCTGGCTTACGGCGACATGAACCACGAGTGGATCGGCAACGAGTGGCTGCCCAGTCTCGGACTACCTCAGTACCGCAGCTACTTCATGGAGTGCCTGGTGGACGCGCGCATGCTGGACCACCTGACCAAGAAGGACCTGAGGGTGCATCTCAAAATGGTGGACAGCTTCCACAGGTAAGTCGCCGGGAATCGCTCCGGAGGGTCGCGGGCGCGCCGGGATTTGGATGCGAGTCACGTCGAACCGTTTTGTGGGCTTTCAGAACAAGTTTACAATATGGCATCATGTGTCTAAAGAAGCTCAACTACGACCGGAAAGAGTTGGAACGGCGGCGGGAGACGAGCCAGCACGAAATGAGAGGTCATAGAAAGGCGCCTTTCCGCCACAGGTCAACCCCCACCTGGGGGGGGGGAAAAAAAAAACAATAATGGTCCTTGTCTTTTTCCTTCAAGACGTCCTGGTGTGGAGCAACGAGCGGGTGGTCCGCTGGGTGCAGAGTATCGGCCTGCGGGACTACGCCGGTATCCTGCACGAGAGTGGCGTGCACGGAGCGCTGGTCGCCCTGGACGACAACTTTGACTACAGCAGCCTGGCACTGCTCCTCCAGATCCCCAACCAGAACACTCAAGTAATCACCCCCCCCCCCCCATTCAAAAGCGTCCGCGTCGCCAAAATAACTTTGGCTCCGCCTTTCCGTCATCAGGCCCGTCAGATTCTGGAGCGCGAGTACAATAATCTGTTGGCGCTGGGCACCGAGCGGCGGCTGGACGAGGTGAGAGCGGCTCTCGCCGCCGTCGAGTCGTAAACGTCCCGTCGCCTTCAAACGCCGCGTGTCGCCACAGTGCGACGACAAAGACTTCCGCGGCCCGTCGTGGAGGCGGCAGTTTCCGCCGCGGGACGTGCACGGCATCAGCATGATGCCCGGCTCGGCCGAGACTCTGCCGGCCGGCTTCCGTCTCACCGCCACGTCGGGCCGCTCGCGCCGGCTCCCGCCCGACGGTAAGCCGGCGTTTCCGCCCCGCCATCTTGTCTCGCATCCGGCCAAACTTTGTCTTTCCTGTTCTCCTCCGGCACCTCGGCAGTCCTTAACGAGGCGCTGGACGACGTGTATTTGGATTGGTTCTAAGGTCAGCTATGACGTGTCCCGCCCCCCCCACCCCTGGTCAAAGTAGACCGTGAGTGTTGTGGTCAACCCCCTCGCCCCCGTTTCCCCCAATCACCTCTTTGTTCCAAACAGCCTTGTACTTTAAGATGGTTTTGTGTTAAGATGATGACAGTTTAAAGTTGCAGCGTTGTTCAATCTCCATGTACGTAGCTCGTATACTGCCCCCAGGTGGCCAAAAGGAGCAGCGCACGGATGGTTGGATTGAAGCGAAACATTTTTTTTAGCTAGAACTGGTCTGTTGTAATGATGTCATTATTGTACATTTTTTAGTAATGGGCCATACTGATATCAGGAGTCGGTATCGGCCGATACAGGCCAACTTTAAGGTATCGAATGCTTGTAGAGACTTCCAATACCGGCCACAGGCAGAACTTTTTGTCGCCAATACTTTCCTGATACTTTCTTGCTCGCCGGGGCACATTCAGGAAAGAAAGCGCAGCCTCCGTTTTGCCCACCCTGCCCTCAAGTGTTGTCTTTGCTGGTGTGATTGTTGCCTGCCTGGATGCTGATGCCGTCTTTTTATCGCCCCCTGTTGTCCCCCCCGTCCACAGCGGGAGCCTTGCCGATTCAGCGCCTGGACAGCTCCACGGTGAGAACCTACTCGTGCTGAGGAGATGGACCTAAAAGTGTACCGCTGTATGTAACACACAGAGCAACATCGGCCGCCCACCGCCGCTTCTTTTTTTTTTTTTTTCTTCTTCTTCATTTTTGGCATCAGATTTCAAAGGCGAGGCATGAGATGAGCCTTTTTTTCCCCCGGAGGCTTGGCGCATCTTTGCGATCAAGGCTCGCCTTTATTGGGCGCCAAGCTCAGATGAGTCACGTTGCCATTTTGAGATGCGCAAAAATACTCAAAAGTAATTCAGTCAACAAAGCCCCAAAAAAAAAAAAAAGAGGAACCGGCCTACGAATCGGCTTTCTGGAATTTGCAAACCCGCAAGCGGCTGAGAAACGCGGCCTTCGGAGCACGCGGCCTGCCAAGTCGGAGACGGCGGTATGACTTCATTCTTTTGTTTTTCTTAGGCCCAGTTCTGAACGGAGCTGCACCCGCCCGGGGTGGTTTCCCCCGTGGGTGAGGTTGAGGGGGGGGGGGTGTCGGAGGGCTACGCCATCGGGATAACCTTGCACTGCCAAGAAGCCCCTCGTCCCTCTGCCTATCGCACCAGCCCACCTCTCGTTTCTCAAATGTGGACGCCAGCCTGCTGCCCCCTCCGGTGCTAAACTCAAAAAAAAAAAAAAAACTTTTAAAAGCCATTTAAAAAATTTTACTGGCACAAATTGGCAGATGTACTGTATATGGTTTGGCCATTTTGACGGCAGAGGCTGCACTCGCTTTATGGTCAAGTTGATGAATTTGGTGGCTTCCCATTTGCCATCAAAGTCTCCTCCACACTCTTCACATCACCGATTTTTAAACGGGCCCCATTTTGAAGAAAAGAAATATGGGCAAAAATTTGGTGATTTTGCTGGCCTCCCATTGCCACAAAAAAAACGGCCTTGAGTTGCTCGCTCGTTTTACTTTCTACATTTCGCCAGGTTGCCAATGAGACCCATTTTGAAAAAGTCAAATGGTGTCACATTTGCATTTTCAACGCCGATAGCGTCCACTTTGGATCAAGTCAGGGATTTTGATGAGCTGCCACAGCCACAAAAATAAAATGGCGTCGAGTTTCCCTCCTGCAGCGGGCTGGTCGCCATTTTCCGAAAGCGTACTGTGTATTTAAAGTAGCTTATGTAAATTCGTAATGATATGACTTTTATTATATGTGTAAAAAAAAAGAGCAAACATGAAGTTAGTGGAAACAAAGATAAATAATGTGCTGCTCTTGGACCCTGGCAAACTTTTGTTTGTGTGTGTATGTCATTTTTTTCCCCATTTTTGGAGGGGGGGGCAATATTGTACTTGATAAGAGGATGTTGCCGCTGCCCTCTTGTGGCCGGAGGACTAACAAGCACACGAGCGAGAACAACCCTAAGTGACTTAACGGGAAAATGACCTCAGCTCATCATGTGTGTGCGCGTGTGTGTGTGTGTGTGCGTGGGTGTGTTTAAAAAAAAAACTCTTGTGAGCAAGGCCTAACTTTCTGTTTGTTTTGTTTTTGGAAGTCTTTCAATTTGCACGAACAAGAACGTCCTCATGGTTCCATTTTGTGTGAATACTTTTTCATTTATTTCTGACTTCTTTGTACGTATGTACGTCGGTGAAAAACCTCAAAGTAAGTGTTGAGCAAAAAAATAAAAGAATAATACAAGGATGAACTCCTGTGAGTGGACGGACATTTTGTTTTCATGATCACTGGCTTCTTTTAAATGTATTATACGCTTAATTTGAACTTCATATGATTATTAGAACTTTCTTCACGTTTAAAAAATTGAGTTCTTTTTGCAGGGTTTTTTTTTTTTTTACATCTCATCTCTTCCTTCCTCCTTTTTCAGATGGGTCTTCAGTGTCGCTCTTTCAAGTCTTCAGGGGTGCCCCCCATCCAGCCGGTTTTCAAAATGTGAAAGGTATCTCGACTCGCCTCGTTGGCCGCGCTGAGTTCAGGCGACGTGCGACCTCAGCGCTTTCTCGATCTCCTCAAACACTTCGGGGTCCTCGATGGTGGGCGAGATCTGCGTAGAAATGTTACACGGTTGTCACAGCAACTTCCCGCTGCCTTCAAGGACCCGACGTTCCCAACGAAAGCGCGTGCGCGGAGGTGATGTCGGATGTACCTTGTACGGCTTGCCGTTGACCAGATTTCCCAATGAGGAGCGCGGGATCTTCCCGGATCGCGTCTTGGGTAGCCCGCGGACGAAAAGAACCTTCCGGAAGGCGGCCACGGGTCCCACCGTGTCCCGGACCAGCTTCACCGTCTCGCGCGCGACCTCCTCTTGGCACTGCCGCACGCCTGAGGACTCCGAAGAGACCCAATCCAACCCGTTGCTTTGTTTTGGGGACGTTCTTCAGTTTCGGGCACGCCTCTCACCGCTTTTGAGCACGCACAAAGCAAGGGGTACGTGGCCCTTCAGCGGGTCCTCCAGGCCCACCACGGCGCAGTCGGCCACTGCCGGGTGCTGCAAAACCGACTGCAGAAAAAAAAAAATAATTGTAATAACAATCCCCTGACGGCTCTCTTGCACGTTGTGCCACATCAAATATGGCGAATGCACCGAGGCATCACGGGCATACACTCTTACCTCCTCCAAAGCTCCTGTGGACAGCCTATGTCCAGCCACATTGATGACATCATCAGAGCGCGACATGATGTACAGGAAGCCCTCCGGGTCCACGAAGCCGGCATCCATGGTGTCGTAGTAACCCTGATTCGAGGACAAGCAGCGGTCTGAGTAAGTTCCATTGTCATAGTCTTGCTGCTTTTGTCCACCAGGGGGCAACCTGGCACCACTCCATCCACAAACCCACCGGGAATTTAGTGAAGTAGAGCCGCTTGAACAGATCCGAGTTCTGCCACAGGGAGGAAGCGGCACCGGGGGGCAAAGGTAACCTGCACACAGTACGCAAGAAATCCATGACAACGGGTCAATCTCAATCGTTCGTCAATCTCATCCTTTGCCGATTTCCTTTCTCACATCCTACTTGGTGATGGCGCTTACCTTACCACAATGTTTCCCAGAGTTCCCGGCTTCACCTGTCGCATGTGGTTGTCGATCACCGTCACTTCAAAAATGAAGACGGTGTTTATTTTCGACGTACATTTCTTTTTCTTGTGGTCAGGGTTTGAATCGTACCGTCGTAGCCTGGCACGGGTTTACCGGCCTGGCCTGCGGGGGGCGTCAGTGAGTTGCCCAGGCCGATGCACGTGGATGTGATGGGAGAGCCCGTCTCTGAAACAAATAATAATCCTCATCATTTGGACATGGCTCCTATGTGCTCCCATTTTGCCTTCTTGAAGTCCTGCTTTCTCTTTGCCCCACGCTTCAATGCTGCGTTGTTGTCATTGAGGGGCCATTTTATTTGGCAACGCAATGAAGGCGGGCGGACCCGCACGCCTGTTGCCCATCAAAGGTCCGAGAACAGCTGGGAAACGCACATGTGTTGCCCGGCAACACCGATGACATCAGCGGCCACCTGCGCCTCCAAAAATAGCGCGCGGATTAGCTTTCAAAATGGCAGAACGGCAAGTGTGGCAAAATGGTGACACACAGATATGAATGACAGGCTTTTCTATAAAACGGAGAAAAACATCGGCCGAAATCAAAAAGTGTTTAGGATGAGCGCAATCGTGAGTTTGAAGTTGTTGTTTTATTAGATTTTTTTTTTACCCGTCTGCCACCAGTGATCCAGCACAGGCGTCCCGAAGCTTCTCTTGGCCCATTCCAGCGTCTCCACGTCGCAGCGCTCCCCGGCCAAGAAGACGGCGCGCAGCCTGGGAGGACAACCCCGTCAATCGCAGCGTCCCGGGCGGATGTGAGGGCGGCGCGGGAGATTTTCGCCCGCTACCTGGGCAGAGGGTAGGCCGCCCCGCTTCGGGCTCCGGGGTCCTGCTGGCGGATGGCCCGCACGGCAGTGGGCGCGGTGAACATGGCGGCGGCGCCGTGCTCGGCGAGGACGCGGAAGAAGGCGCCGGGATCCGGGGTCCCCACGGGCTTGCCCTCGTAGAGGACGCTGCTGTTTCCGTGCAGGAGCGGGCCGTAGCAGATGTACGAGTGGCCCACCACCCAGCCCAGGTCCGACGCCGCCCACCAAACCTGCCGCCGCAGGTTAGCCGACACGCTAACACATGCGCAAAATAAGCTAACGTGCACACTTACTTCGCCGGGCTGAAGTCCGTAAATGTTGGACATGGTCCACTTCAGCATCACGGCGCACCCACCGGTGTCCCTCACCACACCCTGAGCGGCAAAAACAATTATTGCATCAGTGGCTTCCGTCATTTCCAAAATGACATTTGATTTGCAACAATAATATTCCGCAAATAACGCGCGATTTGATTTTTAGGGGTTTTTAAAATCACAAATTGACTTTTGCTAAGTATGTGGTTTATTTTACACAAACTCCAGTTTAGACACCTTGGGCGTTCCGGTGGTGCCGGACGTGTACAGGATGTAGAGCGGGTGGTCCGAGGGGACGGGGACGCAATCGTGGGGCCGCGCGACCGCCATCTCCTCATCCCAGTCCAGAGACGAGTCGCCGCTCGCCGACACTTTCTCCTGCAAGGACGCAAACGCCGCGTGCGTCAAGAGTCACATTTTCATCGGAAATTCCAGGCGCAGGGCATATCTCGGTCTTCCAAAAGTTCCTCACCATGTTGTCTCTGCAGTAGACGAGTACTTTGGACGGCCTGTGAGAGCTGAGTTCCAAGGCCTTTTCCACCAGTGGCACGTAGGCCACCCGGCGGCTCGGCTCGATCCCAAACGAGGCGGTCACGATCATTTTGGGCTGAAAAAAATATATATACTGTATATATATATATATATTTGGCTTCTTCCAATTCCACTTGCGCCTACGTTACACGTTATTGACATCCGCAACCGGCTCATTGGATGACAAGGCCCGTGTTGACATTTAACCCGGCGACGTTGCCGTCTCACCTTGGCGTGATCGATGCGCACCGCCAGCTCTTTGGAAGCAAAGCCGCCAAAGATCAGGCTGTGCGGAGCGCCGATGCGGGCGCACGCCAACATGGCAAACATGGCCTGGGGCACCATGGGCATGTAGATGACCACCAGGTCGCCTTTGCCAACCCCGTTCTTCACCAGAACCCCGGCGAGCCGTGACACCTGAGGCAAAATACAAATATTTAAAAAAAAAATCACACACAAAAATCCAAGATTTGATCCATGAAATTGAATGACTTCATTCCCGACATTATAATTTCATTGGCGCTTGACTTGGCTATCGTCTTTTTCAAAAAATACTTCATTATTGACTGTGGTGGATGGATTGCATAGTTTGAAACGCAAGTTTACCTGGTCCTGGAGTTCTCGGTAGGTGATGATACACTTGGTGCTGGTCACGGGGCTGTCGTAGATGATGGCCGCCTGCTCGCCGCGGCCGCCTTCCACGTGACGATCCACGGCGTTGTAACACATGTTTAACTTGCCACCCACAAACCTCGCAGACAGAAATGAAATACGGACGGGCACGACAGAAGAAATTCTATTTAGAAATCCTAAATCCTGAACTAGTTAGTTTTGTTAATTAACTATTTGGTGAGCTATTGCATGCAAAACAAGTTGGCGCCCCTTAGTGGATCGTTTTTGTTTTGCTCTTCACCCTTTTGTTTTGATTCGTTTGTTGTTGTGATTTCGTGGGTCGTTTTTCTACTAACCCCACGGGACGTTTTGCGTTTGCTTTACATTTTGACAACAGGCCCTTCCTTTCCTATGCGAAAAGGAAGACAATTTAAACCTCACACCCTGTTTTGCACTCAAAATCGAGCTTTACAAGCAGACGTGTTATTGTCATGGGCTAGTGGTGCGTTCACGTTCCAATTCCAAGAGTCGTTTTTTCCTTAAAAAAAAAAAACCTACCAGTTGGGGAACACCGGGTCTTCCACGTGCAAAGTTTTGCTCCATGGTTCGAACCAGCGTATGTCCTGACCCACTTCAGCCCAGTACTGCTCCGGTCGGTCCCGGGCCGCCGCGAAGGCTCGGCCGTAGCGTTCCGCCGCCGCCTGGCGTGAATCGCCCGCGCAGCCGCGTTGCAAAGTCGATGTTTTCCCATAAACGCAAACGCCCCACAGGCGACTCCCAAGGCTGCTGCTCCTCGTGCACACTTTCGAGATTTGCGCGTGCATGCTTGCTGCTGCTTCCGCTGAAAACTTTTGAAAACTTTTGCACAATTTTCGCTCGCTCACAAACACGCACGCGAATACGCACGCACGCAAACGCTTCCGGTGACGTCAGAGGCCACCTGGAGTGTCCAACTCCTCCAACTTGCATCCTTGAGAATGCGAACTTTGAATCGGTCTCGTGACCACGCCTCTGACCGCGCCTGTTCAACTTTCGTCATGACTATGTAATGTATCAAAAGTGCATTCGGTTACAGGCTTAAAGAGGGGTGGGCCAACTTGTACTCAGATTTGATTTATTTTAGACTTAACTAAGAGTAAATGTTTGCGATTAAGAGTGTGAATGGTTGTCGTTTATTTCCGTGTGCCCTGTGGTTGGCTGGCAACGAGTTCAGGGCATCCCTCACCGACTGCACAAAGACGGCGGGGAAAGGCTCCAGCATGCCCGTGACCCTTGTGAGGAGTAGAATTTTTTTAGGTGGTGTAAAAAGTTTGAGAACCACTAAATTTGGTTTTTGAAAGGACGAAATATGTCCTTCCTAAGACATTTTTGAGAACCTGCCACGCAAAGCCTTCACGTCCATGCACCACGCACTCCCATCCACTAGAGGGCACTGTGATTTTATTTTATTTCAAATTTCTAAGCATTTTAAACATTTTTTTCCCTTATTGTTTTTTGTTGTGTTTATAGATTTGATTATACAGTACATTCGTTTATCAATTGTCATGTGACCAACCAACGTATGATTTGTGTGTGTGCAGGGGGCAGGGGGGTCCAGAGGGATGGTGGAAATTCCACGTCAGATGTAAATCCTGATGAGCAACAAGTGACAACCTTGAGACATTCTCCAGGAATTGATTTTTGTACACTTCTTTTGGTTTCTGTGCAAACGATAAGCGATTTTCAAAAATGTCAACCTTTTTCTCCCAAAGTCGACCTTGTTCAAAGAAATCGAAGAAGAAGAAATCTCGAGATGATTTGATTGGGCGCTTCTATAAAGCCAGCGAGAGTTTTTTTTTTCCTGTGTGTAAAGATGTCAACATGAGAATTAATCCCAAAGAGCTTAAATTGATGACTGATGGGAGGATGCAGGGTGGACGGATGGACGGATGAAGGGAGAATGGCTGGCTGGCTGGATTAGGTACGAGTTAAGCTTGTGCCACGTGAGGTGGTGGTCCACATGTGATGAAGCTGTGCATGCATGTGGGGCAATCGTTGACGTCCCGTGCAGCGTTCGATCAATAATGCAATAATGCACGTTAAGTTACAACTCACAAAGTTCAAAGAAAAGCCACAAGCATTTGATGCGAAGATTCTTTTCAATGTTTGTTTTCTCTCTTTTTTTTGTCGGTCTGATGCGATGAGAATAAATATTTTATATGTGTTGTAAATGCGGTTGAGTGACAATGGTCCAATTTTTTTAGGAGGTCATTTTTTGTAACTATTAGCTTGATTTTGTGGCATTTTACGCTATAAATTTGATTTCTCTCTCTCTCTCTCTCTCTCTCCCTCTCTCTCTCTCTCTCTCTCTCTCTAGAGCTGCTGCAGCCTGCTTTCCTGCTTTCCTGCCCGGCTGCCTGCCTCCATCCAGCGCTCGCTCTCCGGCTCTGCTCCTCCACTCCACCTTTTCCCGTCCTCCAGCCATGGCGACGGTGCTCCAACAGCCGCTCACTCTGGATCGAGGTGAGGAGCTTGTTCCTCGTCGACGCGACCACCTCTCGGCGTCATGTCATTTTGATGCGACGGATCGCGGTGCCGTTGCGATCTGTACGCCGACAACGTCGTTGATTCCGACGCTCCATCCAAATGTTGTATTCACGTGCTGGCATGGGCGATGGTGCGTTCACGTGCTTCGACGCGACGACGCGTATTATTTTGACGGTGGCGCCGTCGTTGTTATGATTAATCGCGTCTATTTTGTAACGCGCGCGCGCGCCTATGCCAGCCAGGCGTGCGCGTGTGTGCTTTTACTTTAATACGCTTGATATTGATTTGTGTTACATTTTGTGTGCTGCACTGTTAGCAGTGCCTAATAATTTGAATAGCGATATTCAGAACAGCTGTCAATACGATATTGATGCCAATAATAAACATGCTGTTGATTTACTGGCACTGAAATTAATTATTATGTAGCTCTATTTGCTTATGTCTTTTTTTTTTTAAAAGACGCTCACTCAAATATGATGTTGGCGGAAAGAAGATTCCGCGCACCAATCCCGACAGGCATTGGCTATAAATACATTTATGATTCCTCCTTCTCATTTTGCAACACGTCATTCACATGGAAGAAGTTCCCGCTGCGTGATGAATGCTTTTGTTCGGGTTTCGACATGTTTGAGAAAAAAACTCCTGAATAGTTGACATCATGTGGTGCGCCGGGAATTGCCGACTGTCTGAGTGAGCACAGGGATCTTTCACCTGTGGGTGGTGCGCACGGTATGTCATTTTTAGCTCAATAATAAAACTTGTAAGACTGCGCATGATGCCTTTATTGGCAATAAACAGGCGACCTGAGATGCCAACGCCCCCCCATCCCCCCCACCCGCACATGTGCCCACAGCCTTAAAAATGTTTGTCACTAATAAAGGCATCAGGTTTAATCATACAAGCATTATTACTGATTCATTTCCTGCACACCCCCATCAAATATCAGTTTATAACTAATACATGCTAATATTGTTCTATTTGGAGTTTTAAAAGGGACCTTTCTTGCGCAAGCCTCGAGTTTTGGCCAGGTGCTGTGTAGCAGCGGAGTAAGCGGATGTGGTCCCGGATCCACCATGGCGCTTCCTGTTATAGTTCTGAAGGAAATGATTTTCCCAATGATGTCATGGGCTTGAGGCGGTCCTCTGGGCTCTTTCCTCAGCCTCTGGCTGCTTTGTGTGCTGGCGCCGTCCGTGTTTCGTGCCTCTCGCATCCGCCGCACTGACCCACTTGTACATAATAGCGAGCGGAGGGCAATTACACTGTCATGTTTTCTCCCTGGCCACAAACTCTCAAAGAGAAGAGGAACAAGCACTGTGCGAAGAATCAATTCATCAAGCCTATGTAGGCGTCGCCCCGAAAATCGACCGAATTGTGTTGAGGAAAGCATAATGTCAAACTCACTCGGATTCCAGTGAAAAGAGCACGATTAATATTGCTGCAGCTGTCCGTCGAGGTGACCAACCCGTCGGGTCTGAATTAATTGGGCTGCCATCTGGTGGAGGCCATTCTTCAACACAACATAAGCCCAATTAGCCAAAGAGTAAAGGTCAAAGGGCAAAATTTGCCATATTTTCTTCACGGTGACTATTCCCTCTTTGGCCGCCGTCAGACAAACGCGCAACATAAGCTCATTGCTACAAACATGACAGCCATCCCACCAAATTCAATTAATCATGCCCGTCGAGGTAGGCTAGTCATGTGCCTCTCGCTCTGTTTTTGCCGAGCAGATGTGGCCAGGGCCATTGAGCTTCTGGAGAAGCTTCAGGAGTCGGCCGACGTTCCCGGTTACAAGCTGCAGTCGCTGAAGAAGGTGCTCCAGAGCGAGTTCTGCACCGCCATCCGCGAAGTGAGTACCCGATATCACCTGCGGGTGCGGCCGGCAGCGTCGTCACCCTCGTACAAGGAATCCCGCGTGCGTCTCTCTTTGCAGGTGTACCAATACATGCATGAAACCATCACCGTCAACGGCTGCCCCGAGTACCAGGCCAGAGCCACGGCCAAGGTAAGAACAGACACCATGCAGTCGGAAGTCATTCGCGCCGCTGCCAAGTGTTTGATCTCTGCAAAAAGGGCCTCCGGTGTTTTTCAACTGCCAGATCGCTTCGTCTCGCCTCGATGAAGTCGGCTGAAGGTCGACGCGTCGCTTTTTGATTCCGTAGCGGGAAAAGATGAACATAATCGGCTAATATGTGGACAAAAGGATTGGCCCACGCCCCTTCATATCGTTTATCACGACTAATCGGCGTCTCCTCTGGACCCAGGCCACGGTTGCCGCCTTTGCCGCCAGCGAGGGCCACTCGCACCCGCGGGTGGTGGAGCTTCCGAAGACGGAGGAAGGGCTGGGCTTCAATGTGATGGGCGGCAAGGAGCAGAACTCGCCCATCTACATCTCGCGCATCATTCCCGGCGGGGTGGCCGAGCGCCACGGCAGTCTTAAGCGAGGCGATCAGCTCTTGTCCGTCAACGGGGTGGTGCGTATCGTCGAGAAAAGTACACACAAAATGGAAGATGGAGTCCTGATAAAAGTACAAAACGGGAAGCCTGCCATTTTGCTCATCCCGTTTTGGGCATGTTTGCAGAGCGTGGAGGGCGAGCACCATGAGAAGGCGGTGGAGCTGCTAAAGGCAGCCAAGGACAGCGTCAAGCTGGTGGTGCGCTACACGCCCAAGGTGCTGGAGGAGATGGAGGCGCGCTTCGAGAAGCTGCGCACCGCCCGCCGCCGCCAGCAGCAGCAGCTGCTCATGCAGCAGCAGCACAACACGTCCACGCAGCAGAATCACACGTCGTAGGTGAGGCGCTTCATGGCTGTGGCAGGGGGGGGAGCTCATTTGTGTCAAGTTCCAAACTTGGATGACCTGCCAAACCTGACAGAAACTTGCTCTCAGCTTGTTCTCGTCATTGTCGGTCAGGTTGTTCCAGAAGAAGAAAAAGTAAGGCCCATGCGATGTCTGCAGGATCTCTTGGAGATGTCCGAAGTTCTTGGATTTAGCACAACTCTCGCGTCGTCAATCCTGGCCTTCCTGAGCTGAAAAACAACGCAAGCGTTTTGTCCCAAATTTGGTGCTTGGGAGGGGAAAAAAAGGAACTTTTTTTTAACCATCTTGTCTTTCCATTGGTTTTTTTTTCCCGTCTGAAAGTGTTTGTTTTGAGCATTGTTTTTGAGACAAAAAAATTGTTTTAATGGTAGCAAAAGACTCGTTTTGTATTCGGTAGCTTTAGCAATAAACACAAGCAGACAAATGTCATTGAAATCTATTATGTGGATTAGGAATTTGTACTCATCGATGAATAATGTTCTAAAAATAAGAGCAAAAATATTAATGTATTTCCTATTGTCTCACAAACGTATTTCATTTTTAAATCCTTTGTCATAATTTCCTCTCTCCCTTGTTTTGGTGCAATAATTCTCTATTAGACGAGCAGAATGTCAGCTTCTTCCAACCCAAATAACACCAGATTTATCTTTATTTGTCATAGTTAATTTATATTAACAATCAGAGTTTTATTGTTCCCTTTGTGAACATTTTGAAAGATTATTATAGAAGATCTTTACATTGTGCAGATGATGTGGGTGGTGGTATTTTGACAATCATTGCTGGTGAAAATGTGGAATGTTTCTTTCCTCGGATACAATAATCCAGTGTTCCTTCTTTCTTCTTCAAACATTTCATTTTGTTTGAATGTGCGTGTGCCTCCGTGCGTGTGTTTATATTTTCTTTCCTTACTATTTTGTCTTCTAGTCATCCCAGACCGACCAAAAAACCCCCAAAAGAATATACACTTTATCCTCACATTTTATAATATTCATGAGTGATCACTTCATTTAAAGTGTAACACGTGACACACTGCCAGATTTGTACCAGTGATGATAATAATAATAAACATGATACATTTTGGGGGTCGCATCGCGTTTTTTTCTATCTTGGAATCGTTTAAATAAATTAAAAAAGACATTGTTGATATGGAATTGTTATAAATACTATATTTGTATAAATAAATATGTTCTTGTGTACAGTGAAAAAAGTGCCCTTGTTTTCACTATATTTTCCCCACGAGATGAATATAGGATCCATCTCTCTATCGATCTATCTGTCTATCGATCTAGCTGTCTATGCTCCCTAACGCAAGGGGGCAGCAGACTAGTATCAACACATTAGCCAAGGGCACACTAAAATAGCTTCCGTCGCATACCGGATCTCGACGTCGACGTGACAGGTAATGTCAATTATTCTCACTAATTGTCCGTTGACACGAAAAAAACTACCTGGCTGGCAATGTTTGGCGTGTGTATTGAAACAACAACAGTACTATATCAAGTTTATGGCTATTTAACTTGTTAAAGTTAAATGAGCCTCAAAGAACCATCGTGTGACGCAGCTAATAGCATGATCATTCTCATGAGTTTTGAAAATGGCGGGTCAAGTAGCCTTTTCAATGTTATGTCACGATGGGGGAAAACGCTTCTCTCAAAAAATTCGAATGTTTTGAAAGTTAAAGTGAAATACTAAATGAATTAATGTCAGGTAAAGATTTTTTATTTGGTGTTCGAGTTCTGAGTCAAGTAACGGAAGTGGAAAGAATGATGGCAATGAAACAGCTCCACCCAGTGGCACAATGCGACTCTACAACCAAGAGCTGGCATACTGGTCAAGAAAGAAAGAAAAATGACACAACTCGGCTTTATTTTTTTTTCGCGATTTCACAACAACTGAAGGTGTAGCAAAGCACTTATGAGAAAACATGAGTTAAAAGGTTTACAATAGTCCCAATTTACACATGTTTAAAACATTATAGCTAATTGGTTGGTTGATGTATTGGAAATATTTAAAAAGGTAGGTGACGAAGCACTCTGAATTGCATTTTTATGCCTATGATCAGCATGGTATCAACAAAGTTTAATTGAAAAAGTTATCTAAATGAAGCCCAACAAAACCTAGAATGGTAATGCACATTTTTCTGAAACGGCATGTCATACTAATCCTGGTTTGTTCGACACAGGCCTGGCCATTCCCGACATGACGCTTCTCATGGAAAAATGTCATGGCTGACATTTTGTGTTGCACACAAAGTTAGGGAGATCAGTGGACCTCAAGCCGACGCCTGGAATGCCTGCTATACTTGCCGTTGTCTCCCTGCCGCATTGGTGAGTGCCGCAAACAAAGCTATCAAGTGCAAATGAATCTCACAAGATACCATAAAGTCTCATTTTCATTCATTACGATAATGCTGAAAACATGTAGAAAAAAATAGACGCATGATATTACTACGGTAAGTTGTTCCACGTGTTTTTTACCGGAGTGCTGCACTGTTAGCACGTGATGTGAAAAGTAAGTGAAATCATATGCTTTTTGGCAAATTGTCATTTGTCGCTCTTTGTCGTTTATCTTTTTTAAAAAAAGTGAATATTTCACCCACTGTTTAGCAATACTACGAGTTCATACCACATCAAGTACTGTCATATGTTTTTGAGCAAGTTAATGTTATTTGGTCGTTGTCTATTTTTTTTTTCACCTCAGGGTGACACCCTTGAAGTCACGATTCCCTCTCACACAAAGCCCCCGCCCCAATCCGACAAAACGTGCCATTAAAGGCCATTTGCTCTCGACTGTGGATGTGTTGATGAAATCATCAAGGGTGTTGATGATGACTCACATTTGGTTGGAAGGAACAAATAAGTACACTCGGTTGGCCCCTCACCAATTCCTCTCACGCGCCCCCACCCCCTCCCCTTCACCATTCCCGTTGGTCACACTTGCTTTGATTTTTGACACCAACCACACCAGATTCCCCCGGTACAAAAGAAAACTTTTAATAAGTGTGTCAATAAATGAGCATTTACATTTCATATTTACAATTTGATGGCGCACTGTACAAAGAAACAACTGCCGAGTTCCTCACAGGATGTGGTAGACGGGGCTACCCGGCGTACACGGCTGCGTGTCGCCCGAGTTGGTGGGCGACGAGACAGCCTGGCCGGCTCGGCGACCGAATTGGGGCATTGAGAGCCGGTCCACGATGCTGGAAAGGCACTGCAGGCTGGACGCACCCGCCGGCTTGTCCGACAGACTCTCTGCAGAGAGATTATTGTTGTTATTCACCGGGATAATGGAGTGGGGGGGGGGCCTTAGTGTGAGACGGCTCTTACCGTTCTTTGCGTAGGAATAAGCGCTGCTGTAGTTGAGCTGCTGCCACACAGGACTGTTGCTGTCCGGCTGAAAGAAGGAGAAAAAAAAAACAAGCAGAATACATAAACATTTCTGCCCTTCCTGAGATTGTGGACAACCTAATAAATCCTGGGCTGGTAGGGTCGGGGGGGGGGGGGGGGTGGTGACTTGAAGCCCAAAGCGGGACAGCGAGAGCTCCTTCCTTTCCTTCCCCAGCGTGGCCAATCGATTGAGTCCGTGCGAGCCACAGCAGCTTGTGCGAGATGACACTTTCTCCTTGTAAATCTGCGCCCGTCGTGGCAGAGGTACGCCAGGCGGTCGGAATGCTCTCTTTTTTTTTTTTTTCCTCGACCTCTGTAAAATGGATTTTTAGCACCAGTGGGAAAGTCACCGCGAAAGGCGTACGGAGAGGCTAATGGTGGATGTCTCAGGGTGACATACGTGTGTATTTCTAAACTTCAACAAGTTTGTAGGACGAAGGCAAACTCAATGGCGACAGGGGTGCGCTAATTATGGGCGCCCATCCGTCTCTAAAACCCGGAAAGAATTTCTCTAAATTCTTAAAGGGTTGGTGGGAAAGTGAGGACTCGTAGTGGGAGTTTGACATGCGGGTGATCACGGGGTGCCGTAATTGAGGGGCAAGGGCCAGACGGGGTACAAATGGTAAATCGGACCCACCATCCACTGCCAAACATATTTGGAGATCCCCCCCCCCCCCCCCCTTGCTTGGCAGGGTGGCTTTTTAGGGCTGGAGGAGGAGAAGTGAAGTGATTGGAATGAGTTCCCAATTGGAAATCGAGCTTTTTGTGACCCGGAATCAGTTTCTAAAACGGACATTTGTTTCTCGAGCGGTGTTCCTGGCGCATCCGTAGGTAGGCTAGGGGGGACATTATTAGTTTGACAGTTATTCCAAATTGGAAACGCTAGTTTGGCCAAATGGTGTCTACTGTTGGTAGGCCTTTGCGTGTCAGGGGTGCGCGAGGGTCTCACCATGCTGTCGGAGCAGCTGGACAAAGGGCTGGCGGGTTCGGAGCCGCTGTAGTAGTGGTCCACCTGCTCGCGGAGGAGCTCCTGGAGGCTCTCGATGTACTGGATGGCATTCCGCAGGATCTCCACCTTGGGCAGGCGTTGGCTGGGGTTGGCCGAGGTGCAGCGGCGCAGGGCCTCGAAGGCGTGGTTGACTTTCTTGAGGCGGCGGCGCTCTCGCATGGTGGCGGCGCGCCGGCGGTCCACGAAGCTGGACTTGCGCTTGCAGGCCTTGCAGGCCCACTGGAGGCAGTGGCCCGGCTGGTGCGGGGGCGCGCCCGGTGCCCGCACGTGCTCGTCTTCGTCCGAGTCGTCCTCGGCCAGGTGGAGGGCGTCCGGCGACGGGGCGGCGTAGTAGAGCTGCGACGCGGAGAAGACGTCCATGCTTTTGGGAGCGCTGGCCACCTCTGAGGGATGTGAGGGGTCCGCTGCCCACGGGCCCCCCTTTTATGCCCCGGGGCCCACATTGGCCAGATCTAATTACCGCGGCCCACTGGCCCTGCCCTATCCCTCCTCGCACCCCCCCCCCCCCCCACACCCCCGTGTCCTGCCTGCTGACATTCCCACATCTGCCCTTGCTGATCTTTTCCCACTCGGACCCCCTCGTGAGTCTGCCCCTGCTCCTCAAGACACGCTTTAGCAACCGCCAAGTTGACTTTGGGGAAAATCAAAAATGCGCAGCCGAATTAATTGCTCCGTGCGGCGCTGGCAGAGACGCGTGAACAAGCCGTGATTATTTTGTCAGGCCATTCGCATAATCGTTCGGTGTATCAATTCATTGATTCGCGGACGACATGGTCACGGGAATCGACGACTATTTTGATCATCGATGTATCGTTTAGAGGCCAGACCTCCAGTTTCAGACTGTCAACAGTAAATAGTGTGAGCTTCCAGAGCAAAGCAGGATGAGTACCCCCTGCCCCCCCCCACTATTTGGTGAATGTGTGAATGCCAAATTGCAAGTATGTGGGGAAAAGTGCCGACCGAATAGCTTTTATTTTTGGGGTAAACACAATCAACTGTTAACTCATCCTTTTTTTTTCCCCCCACGTGAAAGTGGGAATGAGTGCCTAAAGTCGCCAAACCTCAACGTTCCATAGACGTCGGTGGCACTTGCGAGCGCCACTGGCCGCAGCTGCGAGGCAAAGGTGTCCCGTTTCAAGCAAACACCTCGGAGGCGTTGGCGCCAACCTTCATTCCACTCGCCACACTTTTTCCCACTTCCACTCGCGCTTCTTTGGCCAAACTTGAGCCGTGAAAGCTCATTGACGTCACACAGATGGCCCGGCGGCGCTTCCGAATGCGCCCTGCCGTCATTTCTTACACTTGCAAAGCTAATCTTCAGAGTCGCCGACAAAACTGTGCACATTTACTCTGATTTGGATCCAATAATTGCAATTTTATGTCGTTAGTTCACTTGATATTTAGACTTTGCGTCATCAAGCTTGCGGGGAAGAAAAGTCTCTATTTGTTGTTGTTTTTTTTTACAACTCTTAAGGTTTAAATTTGCTGGATTTTGGAAAAATAACAAATAAAAACGTGAACAATAATTTCCCTTCGCAAAAAAGGAAGACGTTAGCTCGCTCTCGATCTTGACGACCGTACCAACATATTTGGTCGTGACCACTTGACGTGTCTGATGATCAAAATTTTAGCTGCTACTTTCCGTCTTCATAATTGTGTCGGATCACCAAAAAAGAGCGACAACGAGGGTTTCATGTCGCGCGGCGATTTCTCACAACGTGTCAAAAGCGTTTGTCTCGCCTCTCTGGGAACTTTGCGCACCTAAAACAACACAGCGACACCCCCGAATTACTCCCGCACAGCTGACAAACACATCGGCGGCGATCAAACCCGCGTCGCGGCTTGAGAAGGAGAGAAGGGCAAAGCCTCAAAAGAGACACCCAAACGCCGATTTTTATTTAGTTACTTTTTTGCTAAATTGGTGATCCTGAGCTGCAACTTGGTTGGGGAAAAGCCCGCATTTGGCGGCCCTCACGTTCGGCCTCTTGACTCCGTTTTCCGAATATATTCGCGTTAACGTTCGGAGAAACTTTCCCGAGGCAGATGAGCAGATGATAAAGCACGAAGGGAGCTGCGGCGTGTCAAGTCATGAGCGGGTGAGCAAAGTGGGTGAAATCGAGGTCCGGTGGGTGGAACGGAGGGGAGGAGTTGGGGGGGGTAGAACACCATAAAAAAAAAAAATCACATCGCTGTTGGTGCTATCGGGTTTCTTGTGTCTGCTGCGTGCTCAAAACAGCTCAGGCACTAAACACTTCTTGTATGGGAGCCCATTCGATGCGGTCATTCAAAAAGAAGCCCGTTTCTCCGGCGGTTTCCAAAAGAAGCCGTTTATTTTTATGTATAAATTATTAAATAGTCCAACCGCTTCCTTTGTTTGTCCTCACTCGATTATAAAATAAATACATCTGAATTGTGACCGTTATAAAATATGTACACCAAGATAAAGATGGGAGAAACTCTGGGAAATTATTTTTCCGAAGCGGCGTTGTTGTCGCCGCCGCTGCTGATGCTGTCCACGATAGACGACAGACGCAGAAGGCTGCAGGACGCCGAAGACTCGCTGGACCCTGAACGCAAAAAAAAAAAGCAAAAATTGACATCCAATTGCGGGAAAAATGGTTTAAGGTTTGGCGGCACTTTACCCTCCCTCGGGATCACCGATCCGGCGCTGGAATGGTCGGCTGCATTGGTCCAGGTCTCGCAGGACTTTTTCCAATGGTTTCCAGAAGCAATCGCCTGGAGACACGACGCCATGTTTTTAATCATGGAAGTGTCGCTCTGTAAATATCGCAATGATCATGCGTAACATACGTCCACAAGGCAAACGTGTGCTGACGATTTCCAGTAAGCCCGTCGTCGTCTGCCAACGTCATAACAGGCAAAGTTATGCTAATGCTATTGTTCTCGCTAGCCTCTGTTTGGGAGCTTTTTGCAGCAAAGTCGTGAGAAACGCGGTTTGGGGTGGAGCTCAAACTAGCTAGTACGTTGGTTAGCATCCCGGCGCTTTGGACTCGATAGCTTTTCCTGCTCAAGTTAGCCATTGATGCTTGAGCACTCTGGCTCTCTGGGAGTTCCTTCTTACTTTCCTTCTCAAGTTTAAGTCACGTTGCTTTTCACACTTTTGGTCAGTTTTGATTTTTTTCCGCTGCAAAGTTGGATATCAGTCAGTTTCCTGACCTTCATTATTGGTCATCAACAGCATATTCACGCGTTGCCGCGGTTGAAGGTCTCGTAGGCCTGGTCCACTTACAGTTTCTTCTTTAGCGGAGTGGTCCTGTTCATCCAGACTGTGCAGTAGCTCCTGCAGCCTCTCGATGTAGCTGATGGCGCTGCGCAAGATCTCCACCTTGGGCAGCCTCTGGTTGGGGTTGGCCACCGTCTTCCTCTTGAGCGCGTCGAAAGCCTCGTTGATCTTCTTGAGGCGCCGCCGCTCGCGCAGCGTGGCGGCCTTCCGGCGGTCGGTGGGCGCTGACTTCCTCTTGCATACCTTGCATACCTTGCAGGCCCACATCAGGCACTGACCCTCGCAGTGGGCGCGCAGGCCGGGCGGCGCCAGGACGTGCTCCTCGCCGCTGCTGTCCTCGCCCGTCTCGGATGCCGCCCGCTCCCGGCCGGGCGATGGCGGGCTGTCGTCGTCCTCGGCGCCTGCGGGTTGGTAGAGCGGCGACACGTCCGCCATGTCCAAGTGCTGCAGCGCACCATGGTCGCCGTCGTCCAAGTAGCGCAAATCGTTGAAGAGGTACGCGTTGGTCTCGAAAAGGTCCATCATATTGTGGCGACGTGGCGTATGCTAGATCAAGCGCGACTGCTGCGGCATTTAAATAGCCGCGACACTCGGCACCCACCAGGCTTATATATAGAATGTGAAACCCTATCCTGGGCTTTGGCCACTACCATCTTTTTTTTTTTTTCTTAACACACACTACGTGGGGAATACACACACTATACTAATGTCACCAAACATTTCACAACAGGTGCCGACAAACAGTGAATATTCCCAATATACTCACAACTATGAAACTACAGCTGTACCTAAATTTACCAACGCCGGCCCACCATTGAGTTGAATGTGACCAAAAACAACAACAATAGAAAAATATCCAATTATTATTGAAAAACCAAGGTGGAGTAATAGTCGTGGCTGCTATGCTAGGTGTTTTTCACAGTTAGTGCAACTCCGAGGCGAGCTTAAGCTTAAAAAAACACCTGATCTAATCTAATGAATCATTTTATACAGTCAACGTTTAGTCCGACGTTATTGCAGGATGTTAGACTTTGTTAAAACGGTGTTAAACTTATGCACCCCCAAAAAGTTGGGAGGTGGTGATCTGGCCCCACTTGCAGGTCCACAATTGGAAACTTCTTCGTGTGCTGGATTCCTATTTTTACACAACCGCATGACCTTGCGTGATGGGACGTCCTGGCTCGAACTAGCATTAGCCACTAACCGGCTAGCGTGGCTAATACTGTACTGTGTCTTGCCTGTAAACAAACAAACAAAAAAGATGGACTTTTGCCTAATGGATGTGCCTCTCATAAACACAAAAAGAGGCATTCATGCAAAAATGAGCGTGATGCGACGCCGTGGCGTTTCACGGTGGTGGCGTGCCGTGTCCACCGATTCGCACTAGTGACAAAGGCCTTGGCGCGTAAATTCAAGATGTATGAAATATGTTCAAATCATGCAAGCAAGAATCTTGAATCTGGCCCACCAACAGTCGTGTAATTCTTGATGCATTGATACACATACATTGATTTACTGTGAAGAAAATTAAAAATGTGGAAGTCAGCCATTTTACATCCACCCGTCGGTCAGTTTTCTGACATTTTGCCAGTCCTCTGTTGCTGGCGGTGCTAATGTTAGCTCCAAGCCGACGTGTAATAAAGGACGCCCATTTCAGGAAACGTGATCAATACTTGAGCCTGAGATGCATTTTTAACATAAAAGGGTTGTTTCTGTCCCATTCCTTTTGTGGCCCCCGATTGTGTCTTCTCGCCAGCGGGCTACTGTGCCGTAAATCCAGGATTCGCCTCAGGGGGAGTTGGGGGGTTCTGGGGGTGAAGCTTCAGCTGTCAGGGAGAATCATGACATATCCTGGGCGCAAAGTCAAGCAGGCCTCTCGGAGCGTAAATCTGTCCCACAGCCCCCAAAAAGTCATCAGAGATCACAATCTTGACGTTCAACATCGTTCATGTAACATACGGAGTGTTACCTTTTGATGGTTTTTGGCTTTGAAGGCACGCATAACAAGAACGATATACCTCATCTTCCAATGATCACCAAATGAATCAATAAAGTGATTAGCATAGCAGAAGGAAAGTGTAGAAAAACACACAGACCCTGAAAGTAAGTGTGTGTGTGTGTGTGTCGTCCTTCCAGGTGGGAGCCACTTAGCGGCAGTGCTGACATGGATGCTCAGCAGCCGACTTGTTAATGAACGTGAACTTTGGGAACCCCTCCTCCTGCGCCCTCAGCCCTCCCGCCTGCTTTCCCTTCCCGACAGGGCGTCCATCTCCGAGCCGGGGTCGCACCGTGACGGACGCCACCGCGCATGTAAGACGGCTGCACACCTGCGAAATGCATTAGCCAATCTGATGTTGCACCGATTCACGTTGTAAAAAAGGGGCCCCTGGGGAAAAAGTGGACTCGTCTCAATAAAGACGGCAAGTTTTAAGGAACAATAAAGGAGACGCGTTTATAACCCACAGAATGAAGATCTTTTATGACGTATAGCTTTCTTGTCTGTAGGAATTGCCTTGAATGATCTCTTCATACATCCGGATGTGCGCCGGGACCTCAGCGGGGACTGGAAATAATTGTAAGTACGAGGACTTGACACTCACTGGCCACAACACCTTTTTACCCCCCCCCCCCCCCCCCCCCCTACGTGAGGTGTCTCATTCTAAGAATTGTGCAAAGTCAAGCCATCAATGCACAAACCAATGCGGAGTTCAATTTAGGCGCGTTACCGCTTTGACATCAATTTCAAATATTTGAGTCAACTTTGATGTATTATTGAGATTGAACCAGCATTTACCTAAATGGGTCTGGGATGACTGAAAGTTGTGAAAAAATTATCATCCTTTGCTGCCTGATCCGTTGAGGTACGCGCGGGATGTAACATCTCTAAACGGGCTCGGTGAGAGTGAATTTGTAGCAAATAATCAAAAAGGTTAGATTTGGTGTTTTGATTTCACTTGTACCAGAGCGGCGGCGAAAGAGAGCCAAAACAAAACCCGGAGCGAGCACCCCCACCCGCTCCCTTGAGCTAAGCTAACAGACGGCTCCTCTCACTCTCGGCCCCGAGATGGCGGCCGACGGGACGGGCTTGGATTTCAAAGGCGGCCGGCTAGGGAGGCCCCCCGATTGCATCTCGGGGCTCGAAGGGTGGGGGGGGTGCGCTTCAAAGTGCTAGCGGCTGAAGTTTGTCAATTAGCGGTGAGGAGGAGCCGGCCTTAACGCAAGCCACTAACTCTGCGTGAACTGGCGGCGTTGGCGTTATGACTCAATAGCGCCGTCCCCACCGATGGATGGCGAGGCTAATTAACCGCGGGACGGCAGCTGCCGGGCCGCCCTCGTAATCAAGGCGGCGTTTGGCCGTTCGCCTGTCATTGAGCCGCGCTCCCGTCCTGATTGATTCTGTCTTCATTTGGGAAAGTGACGGATTAGTACCCTAAGACACACCCCCCACCCCCAGCCAGACCGATGTGGACGATAGGCCAGCTCGTCTGGCCCCGCTGACCCCCCGTCTGGAGGCACTTCCACTCCGGCAAAACCTCGACAGTGCAGCATCAAACCGTTTCTGTCAGACTTGGATGTCATCGGCACGGCTGAGGCTCGCCGTGATCATGACGCAGGCCGAGATGGCATTTTTTCGTTTTGTTGTTGTTGTTTTTTTTTAATGCCAGCGGCTCCGGAGAGAATCTAACTAGAATATTGATGGATGTCGGCGTTGACATCATGCGGCGCGATGGCCCGCGTTTAAAACAACACGTCGCAAAGCCGCGCCACAGTGGGTAAAGAACACGGACCTTTGTCACCCGAAACCGCTGTCTGAGCCCACTGATGCTCCGTGTTGATCGTTTATGATGAACCCGGCGTGACCGTCTTTAATGACGCCTTTTGGGAATGAACTTGATGACAGATTGATATCGTCCCAATACTGTAATAATAGCCATTCAAACAGCGGGAGGTTGTAGAAAACTCTTTATTCTACTGGACCGAGCAAGTCCAAATAAAATTGAACTCACTCAACTTTGTTAATAGAGCACTTTAAAAACAAACCGCGCTGTAAGCGAAGAGGAGAAAAGTACAAAGAGAGGAGAAAGCTAGCCCCGAGGTATTGGAGCGCTTGCTTTGCCGACTCGTGAGCGCCTCTTTGCAGCTGCGTGCGTGCGTGCGTGTGTTTTGACACAGGATTTGAATTATTTTCAACAGGTTGCTTCCCCAAAACTCATCCGGAATAACGTTACTGTCCAAACACACATTGTGTGTCGATTGTGTGCGTGTACTTGTGTGTGTCACTCCATTTTTTTACCCCCTCCTATTTGGTTCCAGAGGTGTGAAGAGTTCGTGCGCACACACACACACCTTGCTTACGCACACTTAGAGCGTGCCTGGTGCCCAACATTTGAGCCGGCGTGAAGGTCGGCGCCACCTGTTTGATACAATAAAAATTCTAGTGTTACCTTGGTGGATGTTATTGGAGCTTGTGTTTCAGGATGTGTGTGTGTGTGTGTGCGCACGCAGGTGCATGCAGGGAAAAAAACAAAAGTCAGATGGGATGCTTCACTCACGTACGGAGAGATAACAGTAGAATTCCCCTTCCAGATTCTCAAACCTTTTTTGGGAACTGTTGTCTGAATTGAGTTCCAGAGTAATTTAAGGCTGGAATCTGGAACTTTTGGGGGAACGCTGCGTTGTTAGCACCACAGGAATATAGTTCCGGGTTCCTGTAATTACAGCTGGAAATGAGTCTTGCCAAAGCCATTGGAAGAATATTATTTTTGTTTTTTGTTTCAGTCGGTGGGACAATGCATGGTGGCTAAAACATGAGAGCGCGTGTAAAAGAGTCCCCGTGCTGCAGGAGTCTGCACTTTAATGACTTAATCCAAGTTCGCTCTCCTTTTGTGCATCTTTGCCAGCCAGCGTAATCCCGGCTGGCTCGATGAGAGCCCGGAGATGACCTCACTGTTTGCTTTCACGGGGTCCCCGTGGACGCCACTGGGAATGGGGTTGCGGTTGTTGGGGGGGGGGGGGGGTTGTGGTCTTGAAGGGGATAGCGGCGGGGCGGGGGTGCTCTTTCGGCCGCGTTGGAAACGAGGGTCCGCAGGGATGACGGTGGGCCGGAGCTCCTGTTACTTGCGGCTTAGTCACGCCGCGTGAAACTGATGTGCAGCAGCCACGGATCACGTTGCACGATATCGGCAAAGTGTCCCGATTTTAAAAAAGAAATAGTACTCGGTTAAAAAAACAAAACCATTCACTCACTCCGGAACTAGTGAGTATACCTTCTGGTTTGGTTTTTTTTTTGTTTATCCGGGAATGACAAAAATCGCAAATAGGAATTTCCAACTTCGGATATCTACCAACGGTGTCATTTTAAATACAGAATTAATGAGTTCAGTCTTGATAAATGTACTTCAATTCAGCCATCGTAAAAAGTCTTCAAATAATATACGAACCGGCAAAAATCTATTTAAAAATGCCCAACGACATATATCCGAAATGAAATCCACCACATATTTGCCTTGTTTGTGGAATAAGGTTTCCTGTCGAGTGGGGCGCGGGGCCCACACACGGAGATAAGGGGATGCGTGGTGGGGCTCGTCCTGGACGACATTTGGAAGGGGGAGCCCTTTTAATGCGTTGTTTCACACCGTATGGCGTCGACGGCTCTTGGACCACTTTGCCGCTCATGACCCGCTGCTCACGGTTGGCACGGGGAAGGTGGGGGGGGGGTCGATTTGGGGGTGCGAGTGTGTGTTTTTGTGTGTGGAGCAGGGCAGGCAGGACAGGTGGGACCTCCCATACTTAATGTGGACATCCAAGAGTGAGTGTTCTGCATTTAAGATGTCATGAGAAGAAGAAATGTTGGCTTCTTTTTTTTGGGGGGGGGGGGGCTGCTAGACAGCTAAGCCAAAGAATAACAAAACCTCTCCGGTGGAGGTAAAAAGTGCATTTCCTTCTCACCGTGTAAGCGCGAATCTCCATTATGGCACCATTTAGCGTCTCTGTGCTACATAGCCGAGACAAAAGGATGCAACCGGCCCACAAACGGGCAACTTCAACAACGTGGCTTCATCTTGCCGCTTTTATTTACTTGCCACCCACAGTTAACACCAGTAGGGAGCTAAGCACCCTGCCCCCCCTCACCACCACCACCACCAAAGACAGACCACCACCCTCCATTCCATCTCTGGCTCTGATCACCATAGCGCTTCCAAACACATCTTTAGGAGAGGCAACATTCCTGCAACTTTCCTTTTCCTGTGATCTGTTTCCACCGTGGTAATTTCCCAGTTTTGTGAGGCAGAATCGCACCCCGCACTCATTCAGACATTCCTTCGAGTGAGTCCGTTTGACTCATGTATGTCTTCACGCTTTTGCCAAATGATGATCAATAGTAGGCGATGGAGTCATCCGCGAGCTCCCATTAACCCCCGTTGGCCCCGTCCCCGAGCGCACGGGTCGCGGCCGCCGCACATCTTTGCTCCCAGCTTGACGCTAATGAAACGGCACGAGCCCCAGGGACCTTGCGCTTTCTTTCCCCTTGATGCCGACTCCCCGTGTGGTCGTCGGACGCTCCTGTTTGCAGAAGGCGACATGCTCACCTGCAACAACACTCGGCCAAGTGCTTGTAAACGTAGCGACGTGCTCGTAAGATGCGTGTAAACACCAACGACGTGGTAACCCGCTGTCGTTTCTTGAAGGAAGCGCATTGGAATCGGGTTGTGGTCTTTTTCTTGTCCGTAGAGAGATTCCGCATGCTGCACAGTTCGGGCCAGAATTCATGAAACGTACCAACATTGGTAAATGCCTACCGAGATACTGTCAGTAAAACACATGCTAATATTGATAAACCCGCTTCGTGAAACTTCGTGAAACAATTACTGTTTTTGGTAAATTGCCTGTCCATATTTGGTCATTGATCGCTCGATTGATAGTCCTAAAATATGAACCAATATCGTAAATGTATTTTTGCCAACAAAATACCGATATTTGTCAATGTGTACTCATGCTTATGAATGTCGGCTCTTTTTAAACGCCGAACCGATTCTTCATAAAACACATTCTGATATTTTCCCGGACACGGTCAATGCGTACAAATGTTGCCAAAGCCCAAAAGTGAAGTTGTTTTGGTATCCAGTCATATAATCCTCAGCGTGCTTCATGCTGCTGCGCATCATCTTTTGAACAAATGAGTGCCCTGAATTTATGCCTTTGCCACTTGTGGTCTTTGTCCTTCCCCAGCTGTTTGGTCTCCTGAGGTAAATTGCCATAAATCAGCCAAAGTTAATCTGCCGTGTGTGCGTGTGAGTGTGAGACTCATTTTTGAGATGGGGAGGGGGGGGGGTGCTCTTTACCTCCATTGGTTACAGAGCATCCATCAAGTGCTCAATGAAGGCTCAACATAGAAGTCCCCTCTAACCTCGTCATCGCCCCCGCAACCCCCACCCCACCCTTTCCCTCCTAATTCCTCCGCGTCTTCTTCTCGGACGATCCCGTTTGATTCTGAGGTCTCCTCGGCGCGCAATCAGTTTGAGAACGTTGATCCCAGCTCTTCCCGCCATCCGTCGCCTTTGCCATTATTCTTCCCTCATCTCAGACGCTCCTCGCCGTATCAGAAAGTCGATCCGAGTGCCCCGTCGTCCATCATGTAACTTAAACTGGAGGTGACTCTGCCGCGATATGACGCCTGACAGCAAATCATCCCGCGGGGGAGACGGCTGTGGAAATTCCACTCTGTTCGGGGGGGGGGAAAGGACTCTGCAGAAAAATGCTGCAGCATGCCAAAATGGGTTTGCCAGGACTAGATTCAAATAAGTCATCATTTTAGTCCTTCCTACCAGACCCATTTAGGCATGCAAGAGATCTGAAAGTATCAGCATAGCATCCGCAACGTCACCAAAATGGGAAGTGGAAAGCGACATATCTAAACAGGTCTGGTTGGAATCCACATATTCAGTCCCGCCGGGCCCGTGGAGGTATTTCCCTTCCACTAACTGTTCAAAAGAGCGTTGGGAACTTTACTAACGTGTGAACAATGTATGTTCAAGTACAGCAGCATACCAAAAAGGGCTGCTTGGGCTGGTTGAAGCAGCTCATGGCGCAATTGTTCCACACATAGAGTGCTGCCAAACCCGTGTCGTCATGCCGCATTGCTTAAATCATCACAATAGCAACCGCAAATTTACAAAAAATGTGCTACGACCCCGTTCACACAACTCATCGCACAGTTTTTACACGCATTAAATCCACCACCAGACCTGTCATGTCTTACACGACCACAATAGCATCCCCAAAACTAAGGCACAGCAGCATAAGCGGGGTGTTGGGAATGTGATACCGGGGTTGGGGGGGGGAGACATGAAATTGCCGTTGTTAGTGGAGCCAAATCTGTGGCGGCGGCGCAAGGGCTCCCTGGGCCGGCTTTGGCCGCTCCATTAAAGTGAAATATCAGATGGAGGGCTCACGCCGCTCCCATGACATCATCCGTGTTTTGGCCAAAAAATAAAACACAATCCCTGGCGCTAAAAGCATCCGCTCGCCATGTGCGGGATTAACGGGAAAATTGTCCATCATTTTTCTCACGTTCCGGATGATGCGGCCGTAACCTTTTGTGCGGCTCCTCACGCTTTCGAGTCATTTTGAGGAGGACGTCGAGGTGCCCTCCTTCCCTCCGACTCACACATCCATTCAGATGTGCATCCGGGGCGCCCCCCCCCCCCCCAAAATCCTTCCACACCTTGTTGGCAGGACCGGAACCTTCCCGTGTCCCTTCAGGGGTGGGCTCCGTTTGACTCATGAGAGGGGTCAAGACCCGCGCCCCCAAAGCACTTCCCGTTTCCGCTGAGGTGCTTTTTCCGAGGACCGCCGCCATGGCTTTGAAAGGACACTGCAAGGTGTTGGGCGGGAATCGAAACTGGCAGGATTGAGTTGGAATTCTTTTGCCATCTAATTGTTGCGGCTCAAACGACATTGATTATCATTACAATAGGAACAAAATAAACAAACTTTGGCAAAACAAGCAATATGTGCAAATATTTGTCAATGGCATAAGAATGTTCCAAAAATATCCAAAAGGCGACTTGGCATCGCTGCTCAGTCAGCGCGCGCACTCGTTTACAGCTGTTGAACCAAGGTAGCAATAGTTTCATCAACCGGCCACCTGGCGTCGAGCCTTTTAGGATCATCTTAAAATCAGGAGCCGTCCACTTTTGACGGAATGACGACCGCGTAGCCGTGTCTTGCCCCCACCCGGGCTCCCCAGAGGGCCTGTAAATCTGGACACTTTACTGCGGAGAGGGCAGGAGAGAACCGCACCCCCCCCTCGCCCGCGCTTGTCCCACTCTGGCCCACCATAATCCCACCACTTCCTCTGGTCCGGCTCACGCCACTAATGCATTTTCTGTAACTAACAGCCGTTGTTTCCCGATTGTCACGCTTCCATCTCACGGGGAGATGTCGGATAAGGTGTTGGGAGATACACATTTGATATGTATAGAGATCGTTTTTTTTTCACATTCGGTCCGACCAGACCCATTTTGCAATGGTCAATCCCAGCGGCATCCCCAACCTGACCGACACGTTACAACATTTGTCTTTGAAAAGTGCAACGTGACTAAATGGGCCTGGAAGGACTGGATTCAAACAAGTCTTCCGACTCATTGGGTGATGTCAGATGAAGGCTTGGCCGATGAGCGTTTATTAAAATTAAAAAAAAGAAACTGGCTGGCAGGAGAAGGTCTGGAATTGCAGTTAAGACTAATATGACCTGGCTCAGTCGGCCAGGTGGGACGCCTCAACCTGGGGCCCCTCGCTTCCGTCACGCTCGCCCAGAAATAAGAACACATGGGTGTCGAGTGAGAGCTGTGGCGTTTTTCTTTTTTTTAAATCACTGTGACGGGGGTGGGGGGGCGGATGGCACGGCAAGGGCGTTTGGCAGCAGTCGCGGGGCAATCGATTCGCAGCCCTTGTAACATTGTGAGCCACAACGCTGCTTAGCGGCGCGGGGCGGTGCGGCGCGGGGGGTCTCGCAACAGGTTGTCGGGAGGCTTGCCAAGAACGATTGGCCCGAGTCCCGTCGCTTGCCTTTTACCCGACCGACGGTTGATGGCTCGCTAAGTGCGCCCCGTTGCTTTGTGCCAGCGGTTGAAAAAGTATGCGTGAATGAGGAGAAATGTTGTGAGTGGGCAGAGTAGCAGCAGCAAACATTTTGTGGTGCAACACGAACTAGATTTTTACCCAAAAATCTGCAATGCTTACCGTCATGAAGGAAAAAAATGGGTGGGAGAGTGGGGCTATTTCAAATGCAAAAAAACAATCTCACAGATTTCCACGTATTCAGTCCGACCAGACCTTTTTTTTTTTTGCTTGCCGCTTCAAAATAGCTTCCTTCACGTTACGTTAATTGAAGGCCATGCCGCTCAGTCCAGCAACCAATCCATAAATCGGAATGGGCAAATTTGTCAAAGTGCGGCGTTCCAATTAGAAGCTCATAAAGAGCGTGCGCCTTCGACGGCAACAACAACAACGCGCAGTGAAAGATAACCTGCAGACTTCAAAGCTTGTCTGGCGTGCCGCCTCGAATCCTGACCGGGAACCCTGACCTTCCAGGGTGAAGGTCGGAGGTTGGGGTGGCTCGGCCTTGAGCTGGGGTTAAAGTTTGGCGGGGTGTGTGACCTTAGCGATTGCGTCGGGGCGTCACAGTCAAGCTCTCGCTTACCCTCGAATGACCCGACTCACCCTGAACACGGCCCACGCGCTGTAATAGATACGCGGCAGTATCGGGGGGAAGCGGCAGAGCACGTGCACCCAAAGACCACAAGCGTACAATTTTTAATTCTTGATTAATTCTTCAAATCGGATCAGAGGACTGCGGGGTAGACATCAGTAACCGCCGGACATTTTGGATCTGCCAATGAATTGAAGCCGGCAACATAATCGGTCAGTCGAGGCTCGCATTCTTCACTCTTAAAAACGCTTGTCATCGTCCGCCATCTTGTGAAACATTTTCATATGCCTTGATGTGTTGATTGCACTCTGTGCGTGCGCGCGTGCACACTGCACCCGATGACAAAATGCATCCTGGCTCGCCACCTCCGTGTTTGCCAGTGGAGGTGTTAACAGAGGAAAGGCAGGCGTCAAGTGTGTGCGTGTGGCACTAAAAGCAGTTCAAATGAGCTCGATTGGCAGCATTTTGTTTTGGTTGCGTGTTGCACCATTGCGAGAGTTGCTGACGGCGGCGCTCGGCTTCATAAACAAGCCGTGACGTCGGCAGCTGCAATCTTAAATGCTGATCATTTGCCAATAACGCTCAACTCTTGAAGCATGGCTTCTTGGAACGTTTTTGTCAGTTTCCCTAAAGTAGATGGGCCTCCCAAATGTTTGTGAAAGAAGCTGTCTTGGGGTGCTGACATTTTCACAACAAATTATAAATGGTGTGGCTGAAGAGAAATGGATACTTGAAACCAAAATTGCCTTTATATTTAAATGTATTTTACTTCTTTTTTTTTTTTTTTAAATACAGTGTGCAAATGAACTTCGAAGTAAAGTGACACATTTCTTGCATCTTTCCAGGCATGGGTTCTTGGGACGTTTTCTCCTCACTGCAGCCTCCATGACAGCGTCCATGAGAGGAGGTAAGAGTAAACAGTAGTAAACAACAGTAACACCGGGGGAGTGGGCCTCCTGCTGGGTTGATTATTGGGAAGGCTGTAAACAGGACCTATTACCCCCCCGCCCCCTCCCAAGCCCCCTGGGCTCCCCACCTCCACCACCAGTTAACCCAATCTCCCACACCCGCCACTCTCTAGCGTCACTTTTGCTGCGGAGAGAGCAGCAACATCTGGGCATCAGCTCATCATGATGAAGGCTGGCCAAACTGTTGTACTCTAGGGACACGCTGGATTTTAAAAAACGGACAGATGGGCCAAACCATTTGTATATGAGCTTAAAAAAAACAACTAAATAATTATTTCCCAAAATTACTATGTATATATATATATACATATGTGTATAAATATATATATGTATATGTGTCTTTTTCATTGAATAAAGCATAATCTGAAAACTATTTTACATACACTTTAAAAATCCACAATGATGTAAATAATTAATTCTGATTTGTATTGATCACGTACAATTGATTTCATTGTAATGTAGACATTTATGATAAAATAACTGCATCAAAATTGACAACAAATATTTTAAGAAATTTGGTGGCGCCCTGTCATGCAGTTCTGGGCTCCTTTTTTTTAAGTGTCCTTTGTCTCCCTCTGCTGTCGAAATACCGAAAGCGCAAGACCAAGCATCAAATGGTCTTTTTGGCATTGAAACATTGTTTCATGATGCACACCAAAATTCTATTCGGCAGTGTGCAAAGTATGGCTTGCGTTCTTTCAGCCAGCAAGCATTTACTAATTTCATTTTCTCATGTGATTGTGAGCGTCTGTGTCCCCCGCCTACTGCTCAAAGACAGGTGGGACAGGCTCCAGCACACCCGCAATCCTCAAGAGGAAAAGTTGTCAAGTTGTTTCATAAATCAAAACATTTGTATGCATTTTTAAATGTACCTCATATAGAAATGACCCGGTTCATCTGTCAGTTTGCCCCTCCCTCCTTACACTGAATTGTCACATGGGATGACATCCTTAATATAAAAACTGTTATGACACGTGCCGCCATTCTGAACAATTCTACACACAACGGGACAAAACATGACTTTTCTGGGGTTCAACTCCACTTTTATTACAAGGAAAATGGACACGGCCTTTAACGGTAGGACTTCTGGTAGCGGGCGCGGGCTCCGGGTCCACCGAACTTCTTGGACTCGCAGCGGCGAGGGTCGGCAACCAAAAGAGTCCTGTCGTACTGGATCAGGATGTCCTTTATCTCCTTTTTGGAAGCCTCGTCCACATCTGCGGGGTGGGGGGAAGAAGATGTTTAAAAAATGTAACTAGATATAAAATGAAAATGTGTGTTGTTGTGATCAACTTACACTTCTGATAGTACGCCACCAGGGATTTGGAGATGGCCTGGCGGATTGCTGGAAGGCATAAAAATGCCATTTAATGTGTGGAAAACTTTGAATGTGAATGTTTTGCTTACCGTAAACTTGCGCCACATGTCCGCCTCCCTTCACTCGGACTCGGATGTCCACTCCAGCGAAACGCTCCTTCCCCAGCAGCAGTACGGGCTCCAGAAGCTACACGAGAAAGGAGGGACGCAACCACTTATATTGCACGTCAAATACATATTCAATATTCATGTACAAGGGGCTTGCTCACCTTGTACTGGAGGGTGGCTGGCTCCACCATCTCCAGAGGTCTGCCGTTCACTTTAATCAGGCCATTGCCTCTCTTGCAGTGGGCGACTGCAGTGGCGGTTTTCTATGAGACAACAAATTACAAGATTAAAAAATGCAGTGATGTTTTTGATTTATGGAAAAAGCCGTAATACTCGTAACCCTAGCGAGCTAATTGTACCCAGGCCACACTTAGCCGCAACGCCACACGTGAGCCCGTTTCATCACTTTTGACTTACTTTGCGGCCGAAAACCTGGACAGATTGCAGAGGACCTTTCGCCGGCATGTTTCTGGAATACACAGGACACAATGCTTACGTTGGAAAGGTTTCACAGTGGTTTATTTTGGGTTTAGCAGCGCATTGAGGTGGCGGACATTACCGTCTTCAGCTAGGTTGCTGTACGGAGAGAACGACGGGGTTTCACGGGCGGAACATCAGGGCTATTTCGCGACCGTGGGTGCGGATTTGCGGCAACGTTTTGCGACGCCTGCTCTCGCTGTACAGTACCTCCATTTTACATTGACTGAGCCCGACAGAGTGGCACAAAAGTAACCACGCATATGATTGATTCGAATTAATTTCCACTACTTTGTTAAACTTGCATGTATTATATATATATATATATATATATATATATATATATATATATATATATATATATATTCTTTCCTACCCTCCATCATTACTTGGTTGCATTCTTCTATTCCACCTGCATGAATCGATAATTCCTTTCCTCCTTCATTGTTTCCTTTCTGTCCCTCGTATTTAAATTAGATGATCCTTTTGGGGGTAATTGTTCAATTTTAATTATCATAAAAGTATTCAGCGTCCATCATCGATTGTTATCCATCAAGTGAAACCGTGACGTAATTCTTGACCGTCGTCGGTGCAGCAGCGCTATCTAGCGGTTGTGAAAATGACACAAGAATGCTATTCATGTCCAATCAGCTTGAGGCGAAAGCTGTCATCAACCACAAGCTGACGACTTTTGAAAGAGAGCACCGATGACAATTTGCTGTGCTGAATTAAAACAAAACAAGCACCCATGCTGCGGTTTGTGCCACCTTGATTGCGAAGCTCGTGGCGCACTCAGGCTACAGAAATCCTGATCCTTGAATTGGCATTGAGGCGTGGTGTCAAGCTTTAAAGTAATCACACAAGTAGTGCCTAGCTGCAGAAGAGATTGCATTTACTGTGGCAAGAATAATGTTTCCTGTGTGGACCAGGAGCCCAAAACACATTTTGTAATGTTCTTTTTGTGGCACCTGAAGATGCCCCCCCCCCTATACGTTCCTTCACTCCTCCTTCGCTGTCTGCATAGGAAGCACGTTAAAGCCTCACTGAATTTCCTGTGTGTCAAGTTCACCTTGGTGTCCAGACGTTCGTTTGAAGCCCGGCAACACGAGAATGACAGTAGAGCATTTTAAAAAGACAGTGTTTCAGTCTCACAGTCACAACTAGTAAATAAAAAGCATGCCATATATGTGCATTTCCTCACCACCCGGGCCGTACGGAAACACATCACCTGGAGGCCAGACCCCGCTGACCCCGGTCTGTCACAGCGCCGTGAGCACGAGACAAACGCGGCGAGATTTAGTGCGGAGGAGATGCCGCTCCCGGCCCACCGCCGCCGCTCCTTTGACCATAATAGGCCAGCGGCGGCGCGCTGGGGGGAACGTGTTGCCGGTAATTGAAGCGCACCCGGGAGAGGAGAAGGACACGAGAGCGGTCCGAGCCTCTGTGAGGTACACACTCGCGCTGTTGCCACGGCAACCCGGCCGGGAGAACTCTTGTGGGTTCAGCGGGCGGAAAAGTCCGGCTCAGGATTGATGTCAACACGCTTTGCCTTTTATATCCCTCACAGATGAGACTTGAAAGGCTGCTCCTACCTGGACAGACCTAATTTTACACCTCATTTCATTTTACTGTGACGGCACCTTCAAAGAACATCAAAAAGACCAATCGTTATCTCCAAAAGGCTGCAGAGTGAAACTGAGACTTGAAAATGGACACCTAATTATCATTTGCACAAATGTAAATGATCCATACATTGGCCAGGTCCAAATGAGATGACTGTAAATCACATTTAAAAGTTATAAAAGGGTGAACGAAAGTTACCGTAAAACTCCATATGGTTGTTTGTGTTGAATAAGATGACAGTCTTGGTCCAGGTTAAATATGACAACCATGATACTTAAAAAAAGTAATGCAGGTTGAAATAAGACTAGCCCCAAACGTACTCCCACACTACTGGAAAAGGTGAACAATTGAGCCGGTAAAAAATATGTCATCACTATAAATCACCCCAAAATTCAAATGACACTACCGTAAATAAAAAAAATGTGCAAGGTAATTGAGATGACTACAGTGTTGCCGTGGTCGAAATGTGCTATTAGTTACCTTTTAAAGAGAAGGAAAAAAACAAAGAATTTCATGTAGCCAAAACTTGGCGACGCACATACACAAACACAGACAAACACCACTTTCCCTCTGCTCGTGTCACTCGCCTCCTTCTCCTGTTCCATCACTCTTATTTTCCGTTATCCTTCTGCCAGTGTGTGTGTGTGTGTGCGTGTGTGTGTTTCTCTCTGGGGGGTGGGGGGGTTCAAAGGTCACAGATGACTCAGTGGGTTGAAGATGGGGACACGGCATCCAAAGTACTCATCTTGCTTCCATTCTTATTGTTGTTGTCGTTAATGGCTTGAAAAATTTCGCAACTTGGACAAGCTTGCGCTACGTTAGCCGCTAAAGGAAGTGAGAAATGGTGGCTGTTTTCTTGTGTGTGCGCGTGTGTGTGTGTATGTCCCGAGAGAACAGGCTGGGAAGCGCGGCGATGGGAAAGTGGGCCAACGTTGTCAGGCCTCCGCTGGAGAGCTCCTTAAAAGGCGTGGAGAGATGATGTCGTGGACTCTTTCCTCCCGCGCACCCCCACCTTGAAGTTTTTTTTCCCCTCCTTGCAGTCTTCGGCCAAACTCATCATGCAGAGAGAAGAAGAAGACGAAGAAAAAAAAGGCCGATGACTTCACCCTGCTACACCAGCGAAGGCCCGCGTGCATCAGGAGCTGCCGAGGCTTGTTTTGAAAGATGAGACTTTGTGCATTTGGGAAGCTGGCGTGACGGCGAGCGTGTTAGGAAGGAGGAAGTGGAGAAGGACGGAGGATGCTCGAAGTCGCCTGCTGTCAGTCCCGCTTCCGGCCAACCAATCAGATCACATCCTGCCTGCACAGGTTTCCCCTTTTCACATTTCACATAGGTGGGAAGGATTGTTTGTCTGTTTCGTTAGCCTGTCAGCTAATATCAGACATCAGATTCTTTTTTTCCTAAATGCGACATGTATATACAGTATTTTTTATCTATGTCACTGTAAACAGTACAAATTACATTTTTTTTCCTTCCAATCCCACATGAGCCTTTTTCATATGTGGATATCAATCACATCCGTATACCCGATGCGATGCTGAGGTCATGCTAATCCGACCAGTACGGCACACTTAAAAAGGTGAAAAGAACGGTTTCACTTTTGTGGGCGATTTTGTTGAATGGTGTTTGTGCGATTTTTCTCATGTGTCTCTTGTGCTTTGATTCAGTACAGGTCGTGAAGCTTCAAGCACGGCTTTAAACTTTGCCCAGTATCAAGGTGAGCGCCAGCCACGCCCTAATTGCATTCGTCACCCTTGTGTGTGTGTGTGTGTGTTATCCGCAAGCCATCTGCTGTTATCAGGGGAATGCTGGGCGCACACTTTATGGACATATATGTAGCCTGGCTATTTTTAGCATCCCACGGCCTCCTCCCCTTCTTCCCCTTCCTCTTCCTTGGTGCCGATCTGGATAAATCTGCAATTTTTGCTGTGGATAATGTAACAAAATTGCGGCGCCGTAACATCCCACTTTCAAAGCAAAGTGCAGGAAAACATGTTCTTCACCCCGGGTATGTTCAATGCGGATCACAGTTGCTCAGGGTTCAGGTAATGATCACTCAGCTTGCGAATGTCAACTCAGAAAACAGGTGAGCTTTGAATCGATATGTGAAATCAAAATACAAATTCAAGGATGAAAATGCCTTCTGCCTTCTTATCAGTCTTCCTCCGCCATCCTGCGATTGCGCACCTCCTCCTCACTCCCACGCAAATCTTTTCATCCTGGATGCAGGTCCGAGGGGTGGGCCGCAAACTGAGTGCAAGTAAGACTTGAAATTGTGCTTTCTTTCCAGTGGGAGCTGGACCTTTATTTAGAATGTAAGAGAGCTGGTTGTCATGGAAACTGCATAGTCAGTTCTGGTATGATTTTTAGAGATGATGAGCAGACTGGAAAGAAGATGGCAGGAGTTCTCAAACATTTGAGTTCTGTACCTGTGTTGTGACTTTTGTGTTTGTCTCTTGAAGGGACAACGTCTTATTTCAGGAAGCGGTGTTGCATTCGCGACCTCACGCATTCTCAAGGTACTTCCTCTTTGGCCTAACTGTCACTGGGCTCATGGCATGCAACTGCCTTCTGCTTTTGTACCCCTCATATTTGACTCTGACAGTTTAGGAACGTAGCAGGAACAGATGGGACCAACAATCCAATCCAATGTAATGCTGATTGGATTGGATTCTTTTTTTTTATTTGCATGTGCATTATTTTTGCATGTCCCACATATTGTTCTGCTAACTACTATTTGTGTCATAAGGATTGAACATTGAACATGGTTTTACTCTCCACAGGGTTTTGGATTAAATTAGATATTTTGAATGAACAAGTCTCAAAAGCTCCAACAATGGACTCAGTAATGGACACAACTCGACTGCTGTTCTATTAGCAGCATCACTTTCAGGAAACCACGGTCGGAGGCATCGTGGCGCTGAGATCACTTGTAAGTTCAGTTCGGAGGCCCAACCCCCACGGCGGTGCCTGGCATTGATAGCGGCCTTTTGTAACAACCGCATGGCGCCAATCTTACCCGGTCCGAACGAGCCCAAGTGCTCCCAATTCCATTTAGGGGCTGCCCCGGTACTCAGGAAGGGAGACAGATCGTGAGTTTCAAGTGCTCCCATGCTCCCCGTGTCACCCCCAGCCTGCGGTTGGCGCCTCGGGGATGTGCAAGGCTGCTATCAGGAAGATAGACCCCGGGCTCGGCTTTCATGTTCTGGATGCCCTCAGAGAGAGAGAGCGAGAGAGAGAAATATCATGCCGACTGCAGGAGACAGTGACAATTGTGTGGAAAGGATGACAGATAGGTGATAGACTTATCTGCACTGCTAATACGACACAAATGTCATAACGGTGCCTCCTGGCTGTTGTGTAATATTTTCAAACTCTGTACACAGTTACTGTCTATAAGGGATTACCCGTCTCTCTTTCTCTCTCTCTCTCTCTCTCTCTTACTCTCTCACATCCACAGCAAGTGACGTCACACTGCAGCCCCTCCATCGTGGCTATCTCGCGAGACTACGAGTTAACAATCCAGCCGGCCTCTTCTCGCGCTGACGCCGATCTCCGATCGCCCCGCCTCCTCCTCTTCCTCCTCCTCCTCCTCCCCGGGTACGCCCTCCAGCTCCTTCCCCGCACGCAGCCCTCCCTTCCCACGCCCCAGTGAGTTGTGGGATAGTGCCAGTATAAAGTATATCCTCTCTCGGAGGAAGATAAGAAGCCCGAGACAGGAGGGGGATGAAGATGGCGGACGCCAAGCAGAAGAGGAACGAGCAGTTGAAGCGGTGGCTGGGCTCCGAGACGGACCTGGAGCCGCCGATCCTGAAGAAGAAGAAGACGAAGGTGAAGTTCGACGATGGCGCCGTGTTCCTGGCCGCCTGCTCAAGCGGCGACACGGAGGAGGTGCTGCGAATGCTCGACCGCGGCGCCGACATCAACTACGCCAACGTCGACGGGCTCACCGCCCTCCACCAGGTTGGTGGACCCGCAACCCCGTACCGGGCCCGGCTGCGATCGCCACGATTGTCCATTGAACACCTGTCAAGTGGAAGCTATTCTCCCGTTGTTTACCTACTTGGAGTTAGAACACCGGAGAACAGCCGCTCACATTGCCCTGCTGGGGGTACTCGTGTGATCAATTTCACACAGTATTAGTTGCATTTTTACTCGTGTGTACGTCGCAGAGGTAACGGCTCGGCGTGTTGTTGTTGTTTTTTGCCTTTTGCCTTTTGGGGGCTACTGTACTCAATGGCCGTCAACACACTACAGGCGATAGCCCGAGTCGGTGGGCGAAGTCTAATTGCTGGCAATGCAGCGACTGTGGCGCCTCGGTGCGATCTGTCAGCTTGTTTTGTTCTTTTTTTCCACGTGTGAATACGAGATGCGGTTGTGTTACTATGGCTGGTGTTGTCACCGATTGAGACTGGTTTTGTTTTACAAAGTGCAAATTAGCGTACGGTGGCTAAATGCTAGCAGCTAAATTCGGTTTGTTGATAAAGCCTCCATTAGCAACGCTGGCTAGTAGGCGAGTGTGTATTGTTCCGTTCACACGCTTGTGTTGCCCAATACTCGATTTGTTGTCTTGCTAGTATTATTAAAATATTCAGCGTTCTTGTATTTGATTTCATGGTCAATTCTGGCTGGGTTAGCCGGTTAATGCCAATGCTATGTTAGCTCAAGTAAGTAGCTCCGGTTAGCCACCATCGTTTGTTTAATTTGGATTTGTCTTTGGAATAACTAGAAAGAAGCGTCAAGTCAATGGATAACCGCCCCCTCAAAAAAGCTGATATTTAATGACCTTTCAAGTGTGAACGTGTGCTTTTCTATCCCCTGACATGTCAGCATTCCCGAGCTAGCTTTCTCCCCCCGCTAGCGGGGCTAGCTTCCCCTACAGTCAAATGATGAGATGGCAGCTCTTTGGCCTGAAGAGCGTCAGCATTTACTCGTCTTCTTTACCCTAACATGTTCAAATATCACATTTGTGTACCCTGCGTTAAAAGATGGCAGGTCTGAACTTGTTAACAGACGATGTGTCACAATTGAGATCCTCATAAGTGACTTTGTGTATGTGTACACATTTGAAGTTTCATTAACTTGAGCAATTTGTGCTGGCACAGCATTTATCACAGTCCATTGTTGTGTTTCTGATGGCCTCCACTCCACTTGGGTTATTTTTAGCAATAGTCTTGATCACTGCAGCTTTGTTGTTGACATTTTAGCGCATTTGTCCAGATGCTAAAATAGTCTGGTGATCAATGCGAGAATTTTGGTGTTAAACTTGTGACTCGTGCATGAATATAAAGTGATGTAACCTTCTGCCGACTTGACTGCTAAGCCCGTGTGTCATCATGTACGAACCTTTGTCAGCATTCACAAGAATGTGTATCTCTCTGTCATTTTCACCTTGGTTAAAATGTCAAATTAATACCCCCCCCCCCCCCCCCCTCTCTCTTTGCGCAAAGATCACCTTGCCTTTTTTTGGTGGGAGATGACGACCCGCAAGAGAGCGCTCCCCCAGGGACATACCCATCTCTGGAGAAGAGAAGCAGTGGTGTGTGTATACGTGTTGTTTGCAGGGTGGGCTTTTTAAGGAGCGAAGGTGGCACCACGGGAATTTGCACATTGGCCCACAAATTCCAAAAGTCAAGATGATGACGACGACATGATTTTCGTGTAAAAGAGCGTGGCCGTGTGTTTGCCACATTGGTGAGAAAGGCCTGGTGCATTGCTCTGGGGTGGGGGAGCGTAACGACATATTGTTCCCGAAAAGCGTTGACCGGCATAGGGTTATAAATATCACGGCAGCAAGTTCTCCCGACTGTATTTCAAGAGATGATGCTAACTTTGGCTGTGACTCAGTCGGTGGCCACGCTTTGCAATGGAGGGCCTGGCATAATCTGGCAATGGGAAGGGAGTCAACCAGCCCCCTGTCATGCTGGTGCAATGGCATCGTAAGTACGTTCTCGATGCCAACAGACGGACTTGAAATATTGACGTAATGAAGTCTGACGGTCTGACATGCTCACCATGGTGCATTTTTTGTCTCCGCGCTGGTAGTTTCAGGTGCAAACAACAATGAGGCGTGCAGGTTGACGTGGGTGTTTAAAAAAAAAAACGAATAGCACATCCTCCGCAAACAATGTTCTACGGTGTCCTCTTTGCTAAACTGGTCGCGGGACCGTAGCATTCCGAGCGCCGTCGCCTCGGCCTCCGCATTCCTCGCATGACAGTATTTGGAAACCATGGCAAAGAGCGAGCGGCGCAGACATTCCTCAGCTGTCACCTAAACCCCACCTCCCACCCCCTCTCTGGAGTGTCCCCACACCGCTGAGCTCCATCAAGCCAATTAGCGTGGAGGTAACCAGGACTTGTGGCCTCTGCCAGCAAAAGCTCCTCGTTGACCCACACCTGAACTTCTGCTTTTCTCGCCCGATCGGGCGGCTCTGTTCCCCATCCCCAAGTCTGTCTGTGACTTTATCGGGAGCGGTCGCCATGGCGACCACGACTCGAGCAGCGTGCGTTGGCGGATTTGCATGTACAAGAGTGGGAGTTGCATAACCGAGGGTGAGAGGGAAAGCGTTTGGCAGAGCTCAGCAGCGGCAGCGCGAAAATGAGTCAGGCTGCCGACTGGCGTTGCCATGGAACGGCCGCATGTGGCGGGCCGTGTTGTGTCCGTGCGGGCAGTGGGGGCGACCGCCCGTTCTTGGGGTTCTCGGACAGATGACTCAGGGAAATTGACAGTCATCTAATTCATTTCAGATGACAGAAAATAATCAAGGAGTGAAAAGCTGAGCCAAACGGAGAACTCGTCACGTATCAATAAAAAAAGGGGGGGGGGGAATCCTTTTCAGCCTTTGATGACAGTTTTGAGTCAACGATTGCTGCTCATTTTATTTGATGCATAGTGCAAGCGATTCTTTACGTCAAGCAGCCTGCCATTACTTGCTCTACCTGACCGCTCTCTGTGTCATCTTGAGAAGTTTCCCACCCCGCCGTCTCGTGCCTCAACCCCACCAGGTATCTTGCATTGCTATCCAGCTGGCGGCCGCGCTCAACCTTGTAATTAGCCCTCGTGAGTTATTGTGAGGCATCCCGACACCAGGCGAAATTTTCGCATCTCCCATCTTGCGCTCACCTGTTTTGCGCCTCCAATAAACAAGCGCCAGGCCCCAATTCTCTCGAGAATTGCATGCTTTGATGCCGACGTCAGTGTCGGAGTGTCTTTGGAAGCACTTGCAAGATTCAGACTTGGATCATTTGGAAGGATTCGAAGCATGAGGTTAGCGCAGCGCAGGGAAAATTCCACCATTTTTCACAAGTGTCGACGCTCTCTTACTGAGCATTTCTTTATCAGTATTGAGGCTTTTCCTGCCTCGTGATAGGAAGCCTTTGTTTGCTAAATGAGGTGGCTCGTTGAGAGTCACTGGTGCATTTCTAACATTTCTGCTGAATACATTAAGGTGCACCTCAATTATTCATGGCCCGGATTCTAGACGGTCTTGATTTGATCCCTTTGTTTGATTCGGCCAGTCAGGGGTTGTCTTAACCTAGACAGCTCTGCTAATGATGCCAATTCTCACAGGCTATTGCCGGCGTCGTTTTCAAAATGCCCAAGATGTGTTTCGGAACCTTGAAAGCACACGGTTGTGATTTTGATGCCATGAACCACGCTGCGTTAAATGGGAAACCGGGTCAACCGCAATCTGTGGCCGAGCTTTTTCAGATACGTAAACAGATGGCAGAAGTGAGCATGGCAGGCTAATTCCGCTCCAGGAACGGTGTTGGGTATCTCAGTTTTGGACCCGGCAGCACTCGGTGACTAAGCACATCCATTCTCGCGTCTGTAATTGGCAGGTCTGTCATTGTCGAGCCGACCAAGCCAGTAATCATCAGGCAGGAAGTCCCTGCGACGTCGATGATGCGATGCTCGGTTGGCGGCGGCGGCCGTGACTCGCCGGTGACACTTGCCTCACGTCGTCTCCGTTCGGCGACAAAAGGCGATGGCTCATTTTAGAGCACGTCGCCGTTGGTTGTCGAGTATTCCGGTGGAGTGAGACGACAGGTTGCGACTGGTTCGCCCGGGGTCGTTAGGAGGAATTTCTCAGAGGGAGGAAACCTGCTGCAACGCATTCGGCCAAGCAGACTTGACCCGAGCCAAAATTTGGCTTGGGGGGGGGGGAAGCTGAAGTCGAACACTTTTACTCATGTGTTAATACACCAGTTGGTTATTTTCTACAGAAATGTGTCCTAAAAAAACACACTCCTCTCAACACACAACGCAGGAGATGACAGAATAGCATTTCAAGCACCGGCCGAAGTATTTCACAAGCAGCTGTTTTCAAAGTCGGTTCGAGCATTTGAAAAGAAGGCCAGTAAGTGAACGGTGACGATGCCTGACTTTTTTGTTTTGTTTTGCAGGCAGCGTTTCACATTGCAACGTTTACAGTCGGCATTTTCAGTCCGCTCCCCGCCAAGCAAGGCGACGTTATCTCACTTCCTGGATGTTCACGTGGTGGAGGTGTTAAACAAATGACACGTCGGTGGGTCTCCAGAATTTCTCGGCGGGCGATTGGAAAGCGTCGCCGGGAACCCTGAAGAGCAACAGGAAGTGGCTGTTTATTTTTCTCATTTCCTCTTTGGTGAGGCTGCCCCCTCCTTCCACTCGCCTCTCCTCTTATCGTCGCACATGAACGTCCGCGTACCCCGCTTGCCCCGTCCGTCTGTATTGGCTAATGATTGCAAATGGGGGTGGGGGGCATCTGCTCACAAATATCTATGCCCCCCCGGTCTTCAGCTACAATCTTGCTGGCATTTTTTCCCCCCTTTTTTCTCAACTCCCCATCTTCCTCAGTCCTGCTTGTTTTTTTTCCACGGGAATCCCAGGTCCTTATATGGTCGTCATTGGTAGCAGCTAGAAGGCAGCGTGTGTGTGTGTTACAAGTGAGCTCATCTCGCAGTGTGTAGGGACCCAGCTGGTCACCCTGCAGCCCCTTCCCCCTCGGCCCCTGTGGCCTCTCAAACCCGACCAACAAGCACAGGAGCTCTATTCCAACATGTACGCACAACTTAAATTTCTTCACCTTTCTTTCGTTTTTTTTTAAATTATTATTTTGTGGGCATTAAGCGCAACCTTCCTCGAACCCCCACGTTCACCAGAGGAATTCCTTTTGTGGAAGTGGCTGCGAGAGGTGCCGGATGACGAGGGCCGGCAGGCGTGGCCAGAGTGCCGCCGATGCCTGAAAGCCCCGAGGCTCGGAGTCGTACTGATCTGGGAATTTCTCCACTGGTATGCTAGTCCAGGGCTGAGAGTGGGCAACTTTGCGCTTGGCGCTGTTGGGTCAAAGCACTGCTTGTGGCCTAAAAGCAAAATAAATTGACACCGGGAGCGGCGGGAAACGCAATCCCTTCCTCAAGGCTTTTTGACCCCCCCCCCCCGCACAACCACACACACTTTTTTTCTTGTCTCACATTTGATATGTAAGAAATAATGTAAAGTCCAATCGGTCTGCCTTCAAAAAACCTTGACATATCTGTGGTTGGTTGTCAGAAAAATGAAAAGTCAGCATTTATGGAGTGGCTCGTCCCCCCCACCCCCCAAGTCATCGATTTGTAGTGGGGTTTTCCCTTTGGCATCCGAATTCCACAGGTGACTTTTGACATGTCTCTGCTCGCGACTAATGCCGACATTAGAAATCGTTTTCGGCGGATGTTTCATGTCATTGCTGTCCGTTGGCTGATCAACCGGCACGTTTGTGCCTTTACGCTTACGTTGCATTTCCCATCTTGCGGGTTGCTTGCACGCCAAAGCCTCCCTGGCACCGGCTAAACAGGTTTGAATGACAGCGTGTCTGCTGGAGAGTGACTCACCGCAGCTTTGAATGCTCCGCTGTGTGCGGCCCGATGGCCTTTGTCACTCGATGAAGTTGGCCGTGCGCATCCTTCTCCACCGGCTCATTTCACCGGGCTGCTAACGGTCTTTCGCTAGCCTCTGCAGCGCAAGTGTCAAAGTATGGGAACTCCATTAATCCCATGACATAATCGCCTCTGCGTTTGCTTCCGATTTTTCACGCTTGGTTTTGAACAAGGAAAAAGTGACGCAATCTCATTCTAGAGTTTTTGACGCCTCTGCTCTCGAAAGGCAAATCTAGTGTGTGCGATTGTCCTGCCGAGCACATCAAATCCTCCAGATTGAGAGATGTTACTTATTTTTTCTTGTTGTCCACCTGGAGCAGAAGATATTGCTCGCTTGCACGCACGCACACGCACGCACGCTCGGTGAGATAGGCCGAGCGTGGATGCTCGGCAGCCGTGGCCATCTACGGCCGTGCGAACCAACCAAATTTGGACAAGGATTGCAGGCAGATCGACGTGTGCCCTGAACGTGAGGCCACTCTGTGTGCGTGCTTGCGTCTATCTGTTGTCAATGACTTTGTTGTCATAGCAACCCCAGCAGAGAAGGGGAAAGGGAGAAAGAGAAAGTCCAGGCGCCGTGTTGAAGGATGGCGGGTGAGTCGGATTTTTATGAGCGCTGTAGTAATTGCGAGGACAGTGTAGCTCCGAGTTCACGTTTATTCCATAAGTCGTGTTGTGATATCAGGCAGCACGGTGGTGGATGCTTTGTCCAGTTGCCTCACAGTTCTCAGTTGCTCTGCAATTCCTCCCACAGCTTTTGCAGGTGAGAGATGACCTTCCAGGAAGATCGATGTCAGGCCGGTCGTATTGGAGAGTTGTCGTCGTTCTTTCAATTAGCGTATAGGCCGGCGACCAGTCCAGTGTTGGTGTATGTGTCCCAATGTTGGCTGGTGACCAGTCCATGGTGTGAAGGATGGTGCAGTGATTGACGATCCGATTCCATTGAATTGGGCAACGAGTGCATCTTTGCTCTTTTATCGGCGTGAGCAACGTATCGATAACGAGCTCTTCAACTCAATGGCACAATGTCCAATGAACAAGCCTATTTATACGCGTCTTGTCGTAATGACGTTTTCCGAAATGCTCTTGGCGTGTCATGCAAAAGCGGCTGATTGGGCGTCTCCCCCGTCCTCCACAGGCCTGCATCGACGACAACCCGGACATGGTGACCTTCCTGGTGACGCACGGGGCCAGCATCAACCAACCCGACAACGAGGGCTGGATCCCCCTCCACGCCGCGGCCTCCTGCGGGTACCTGGGCATCGCAGAGTGAGTGGTCGGCGCCACCAACGGCACAACGTGGCCTCTTTGTTTCTTTTTGAACCGCTGCGATCTAGGAGATCGGGGTCACTCCTTTTATGTTAGCGGACCGATGTTATCGGGTGGAGATCAAGTTCCCCTTCCCTGACCTGATTTGCTGTTGCCGTACGGCCAGGCGACACATTTAGCCACGTTTTTTGGGAAGCGTTGGGAGAGAATTTCAGCGCTAGACACATGCAGGGAAAAGTGGAACTGAGAAGTGGCGCCACGAGTGAAAGCAAAAGGTCAAGTCGCTGGTCAGACGGGTGACTAATGGAGACGCTGTGTCACAGAGGGAACAAGAAGGAGGCTCTTTTTAGTCCGGCAAGCCGGCAAACAACAGCTTGGGCTCACAAAGAAGCCAATCTTGAGATGCGGAGCAGGCAGTCAAAGGGGCAAAGCATTTACACATTCGAAGGTCCTTTGAGATGATCGATGATTTTATATGACGCGAATGGTCGTTGCCCATGCAAAAAAAAAAAAAAAACGCCACTGCATCTTTGCTCCCGCCCGCGTTCCCTCCATGGCTCGGCCTCGTTGAAACTGTTGTGAATTGCAGGTACCTCATCAGCCAAGGGGCCAGCGTGGGCGTGGTCAACAGCGAGGGTGAGACGCCGCTGGACATCGCCGAAGAGGAGGCCATGGAAGAGCTCCTGCAGAACGAGATCAACCGACAAGGTACAGATGCGACTGACTCCTCCGTTGTTTGACAGGGGGGCTAATTTTAGCAGAATTTTGGAGGGTGGGGCCTTATCCACGAACATCGCGCCGTTTCTAAAAGTGGCGAGCGTATCGGGATTAGAGGGCGCCCCGCACAGAATGTCATGCGTAGATGTGTTGCTCACTGTCAGTCACCTGCTCCTTTTTTCCACCCGCTTACATCATAGTAACTTCTCTGAAAAGTAACATCTTCTCTATTCTCGGCCTGCGATGATGACCGCGCCCTCCGCTGCGTCAAGGCGTGCTCGGAGCGGTTTGATGTGGAAGGGCAACCCCGCCAAACGCCACGGCAAGGAAGAATCGCTTGCCATCCTTTTTGGCTTCATGCAGGTGTAGTGGGAAGTCAAAATGGAGGCAATTGGCCACCAAAGGGTCCTATTGAAACGTGCAAACAGTGGCACCTACCCGGACTTAAGAGTGCCTCACAATTCAAGCTTGTTTAGATGATGTGTTCTCCTGTTTTTCAAAAAAAAAAAATGTCGTCAGCTTTGAACTGCCGCCAGTTCCTCTGCTGGCTGGCTGTCATTGTGCAGTCCTACTTAGAGACCATTAGGCCCCCTGCTTTTTATAGACGCCGTGTAGGCAACTTCCCAAGAGATCGCGGGACAACCCGCCAGGCCATCGCTCCACTCCCGACATCCTGTCCGGTCCCGTTGTTGCTCACTTGCAGTCTCGGCGCCAGTATTTTTAAAAAACTGTCGCAAGAGTTAATTCGCATGCATCCCGGTGCAACTTTTCACAAGCATCCCTCGAGAAACAAATTTTCAAATACACTGCCTGCTGCACGTCGCGGCTCCCGGGCCGGTTCTCTCGTCGGCTCACCGTTTGTGTCGTACCAATCGGCGAACAAGTCGCTCCCCTTTTCCGCAGATTGAGTTTAGCGAGCGGATCAGGTGTATCGAGAGACAAAGCGGGCCCGTTTGGCGCATCGTGCTGACACATTGACCCACTTAACTGGCCGCTAACTCACCGTCACGTTGACAGAACATTGGCTACCAAACGCGCACTGCAAACCACAACAAGCGCACCAACTGTAAACACACGCGACAAAGACTTGGAGCTCACGAACCCCCCCTTTTTTTTTCTCCCTCTCCCTCCTCCGCTGTCTGGCAGGCGTGGACATCGAGGCGGCCCGCAAGGAGGAGGAGCGCGTCATGCTGCGCGACGCCCGCCAGTGGGTCAACAGCGGCCAGATCCAGGACATCCGCCACGCCAAGTCCGGAGGAACGGCGCTCCATGTGGCCGCCGCCAAGGGCTACGTGGAGGTTTTAAAGTAAGCGCTCTGAAATGCTCTCCAACAATATGGCAGAAGGTACATGCAACCCGTGCATGTTGAAGCCTTGAAATACCCCTCCCGCACACTTCCAACACATCCAAACCCACTCCAAGCTAGTTTTGAACTTAGTCTACGCGTCTTTGAACCCACCCAAAAAATTGCAAGAAAACACTCATGATTGTTGCCACTCTGCTTTTTCTAATCTGCAGGCTTTTAATCCAAGCGGGGTACGATGTAAATATTAAGGACTACGACGGCTGGACTCCTCTACACGCGGCGGCACACTGGGGCAAAGAGGAGGCCTGCAGGATACTCGTGGAGAATCTTTGCGACATGGACGTCATTAACAAAATGGTTTGTGTCCCCGGCATGCGCTGTGTCCATTTTGTTTTGTTGTTGTTGTTGTTGTTGAAGTCATGATTGGATCGCGCATCAGGGCCAGACGCCTTTTGACGTGTCGGATGAAGATGTTCTGGGATACCTGGAAGAGCTGCAAAAGAAACAAAATCTGGTCAGTTTGCGCCAATGCCGCCTCACCATCGATTGAACGCGCGGTCTCATTTTCAGTCTTCATTCCAGCTGATGAGCGAGAAGAAAGACGACAAGAAGTCTCCTCTGATTGAGACCACCACCACGGGGGACAACAACCAATCACTGAAGCCATTAAAGAGGTAATCAAAGTGAGGCATTTGTCTCACGCCGCGGGCGCTCGAGGCGCTAAAATGCCTGCGTCCGCAGCAAAGAGACGCTACTGCTGGAGCCGGAGAAGAGCGCCCCACGCATCGAGACCCTGGAGCCCGAGAAGGTGGATGAGGAGGAGGAGGAGGAAGAGGACGGCAAGAAAGACGAGTCCAGCTGCTCCAGCGAAGAAGAGGAGGAGGAAGATTCCGAGTCGGAGAACGAAACGGGCAAGTCCTCCGTCCGTCTGCAAACGGGGGCTGGCGGAGCTCCCGAAGTTACAGAAAAATAATCTTGAATTCAACTCTGACTTGTTGTCAACTGGCTAACTCCGCCTCTTCATCCTCTTTCTAGATAAAAGCAAGCCTTCGGCGTCGGTGGGCAACAGCACCGTGATGCCCGCCCCGACCGGCATCACCGTGTCCTCCGCCACCAGCCCCTCGTCGCCAACTAAAAAGGTACCGTGCACCAAATGCTTTCAAACACCTGAAGGAGGTCCACAAACCAAACGCATTTCAACCTTTGCTGAGGTTGAAGGACATTGAATTAGTTGGCTTCAAAAAAAAAAAAAGTTCTCCAGCGCTGTGAGTTGCAGCACTAAAGTGAGTGCTGCAGGGCCGGCATTCACTTCCTCCTCATTTGCAGATGCTGCCCTCTGTTGGTAAAATGGACACGTGCAGTAGTCCAAGAAGCATTTTTCGAGACGTGTTTTAGTAGAACAGGAGTACCTTGCGATTTGGAAAATGAAGGTTGTTTAACAAACGTGTCGGCGTCGCTGAAGTGGCCTGGCCATTGCATGCCTCCTCCTTCGTGATTGCTCTTGCAAATCCAAGGCCGGCCGGCTCCTCTTCCGTTTGAGATGATTCATTTTGATGGCTGCAGGTTTTTCTTTTCTTCTTTTTCATGCAAATGTGTGTGTGTGTTTTTTTTTTTTTAATTCCTTCTTTTGAAGCCTTGTAACCCACACATTCATCTTCAATGGAAGCAGATGTCCCAATGACACAATGTTTCCTGAGTTTGGCGCTTGGCAGGAATGAAGTGTGGTGTTAGCAGACCTCAAAGACAAAGGCTGTCCTTGCTACAAAGTTTTTCTTTTGCCGCTGCTTCAGTCTTACCCTCTCAACCCGCTTCTCTCTGTCTCTCTTGCCCCTCCCCCCCTCCTTCCTTGCGGCCCGCATCCGCTGGCTCTGTGCCTTGGGTTGGTTGTAGTTTGATTGCGTTGCCCCCGTCGCGCCCGCGGCGGAGCCGGGCTGTCCCGCATTGTGGCGTCAAGGCTTGCGCAAAACTGGCATTTCTCTCGTGCCCAAAAAAGCAACGGTGAGGCCAGTTTGGTGGTGTGCGCCCACTGCGATTTTCCGTTCTCTCCTGCACCTGTACTAAACAAAGACCCCCCCCTCAAAGCTGTCCTGGGTGGCACTGACATTCATCGGATCCACTTCGTTTGTGTGTTTTTTTTTCCCCTCAATCAGTGAATGCATAATTCTGTTGTCTGTTGTGTGTTGGTGTGACTTATGTCGCTTGTTGGGAAGATTCATTCGCACGATTAATGTTGCTTTGATAAAGTTATCATGAAGCAGAGGTGGGAGACTTGAGTCGCCAATTTTCTGACTTTGGAACAGAACCACAGATTCTGAGTGCCAAAGTGGCCACTGTGCATCGAATATCTTGTGACTTGCCTTGCTTAACCCAAGGAATGATTTTGAGCGTCCTCCGTTTGACTTGCTTGAAACTGAAAGGACTTGAGACTAATGATTTGCACACACGTGACTTCCTCCCACCTCTGCCACGATGGAAGTACACTTAGACGGGTTCGATGTGATCCTCTTAACAGGCATGTCCCAAAAACCCGATTCTTAACCCGGATCGTCGCACTTTCGGCAATTGAAATGTGACTCGCGTTGCCTCTTTCGTCCCAGGCGGCCACGCAACCTGGCACCAAGGTCTCGTCCAAAGTGGAGGAGGAGCGCAAGGACGAGTCGCCGGCGTCGTGGCGCCAGGGCCTGCGCAAGACGGGCAGCTACGGGGCGCTGGCGGAGATCACGGCCACCAAAGAGGCGCAGCGGGAGAAGGACACCGCCACGGGAGTGATGCGCTCGGCCTCCAGCCCGCGCCTCTCCTCCTCGCTGGATAACAAAGACAAGGTCTGTGCGCGGGAAGCCCTCCTCTCCCCCCGTCACAAAAATTGAGCATTTACTGGACGTGTAGCAAACTCTTCAACTTTGCACAGGAGAAGGACAAAGCGACTCGGCTGGCCTACGTGGCACCGACCATTCCCAGGAGGCTGGCCAGTGCGTCGGATGTCGACGAGAAGGAAAACAGGTGAACGAGCGGAGCTCCCACCAGGAGTGGGGAAACATTTATTGAAGGGTGGGGGGAGGACACCGAGTAGGTGAGAGTGAGAGCGCAGGATCGAGGGAAGGAGCGGGGAAGCAACATGGCACAACCTCAGCAAGCATGGCGCCTGCCTCCGCAGGGACTCGACGGCGCTGATTCGTAGCGGCTCGTACACCCGGCGGCGCTGGGACGACGACCTGAAGAACAGCGAAGGAACCGCCTCCACCAACAGAACCCCCAGCTACCAGCGAAGGTTAGCCACCGACGGCGCCGCGGGAGCCGCTCCTCGCTCTTCGTGCGCTTCTTGCCGAGGCCGTGGCGTCGCCGTGGTTTCACAGAAAACGCTTTCGCAAAGTCGGTTCGCCGCCTGACATACTGTATGTTGCACCCGCCACACGCCGCTGTCTCCGACAAGTATTTTTTCAGGGATTTTATGACATCGCATATGAGACCAAAATCAAAAGACTGTAAGTTGAATTGAGAACAAAAGTGCACACGTGTGCACTTTGTGAAGCGGCAGAGCAGCCAGACGGGCTCAAATTCAGCAGGTCACCTGTGTGACATGAATGCGTCACAAATCGTCTTTGTTTCACATATATATGTGTTTGTGTGTGCGTGCGCACGTCTCCACCGCTAACATGCTTCTTCCACCCGCCTGCCACCACCCCCCCCCCACCCCCTCCTCCCCCGCCAGCACGTCCCACACGCTGGCGCTAGGGCGGAGCGGCAGCACGCGGGACGTGCCGGCCAAGTCTTCGTCCACCTCCAGCTTGGACCCTAACGCCTGTAACACTAAACCCTGGCAGCCGCCCGCCTCCCACTACCAGTCGTACAGCATTTACCGCAGGTACACCCGCGCGCCCGCCTGCCGCTCGCCGTCCCGCACGCGACCGTCGGGCCACTTCCTCTCGATGCGCTAGGAGACGTCGGCTGTCCGCAGCAGGCTTTTGCAGCCGATGCGATCATCCACTTCGCAAACGTAAAGAAGCGGCAAGTTTCGGTTTGCCGATAACGTTGTGCTGATTTCCGCCCCGCAGCGGCTCTTTCGGCAGACGATACGACGACTTGAGCCCCTCGACGACGAGCGCCACCGCCACCTCGGCCGTCTCGTCCGCGACGACGACGACCGGCACCACCTCCTCCTCATCGGTTACCTCGCCCGCGGGCCACCGCGGCCTCCTCTCCGGCCTGGGCTCCGCCTCCACCCGTACTGGCTCCACCGGTCTCACCAGCAGGTCGGGTCGGCGTCGGGCCGCTTTTTGTTCAAATTTTCACTTATTGACTCGGGACAAATACCGCGTCTTTGTTCATCTCTGGAGCCAAATCCGCCTCGGCTGCGACAAGCTGGCGTAACGGGCGCCGTGTCAACAGGTACTGGTCCGAGGAGAACGCGGACAGGGAGAAAGACAGGGAGCGGGAGTCTGCCGCCGTCATCCCCACCATAAACACTGGCTCCACCACCACCACCACCACCACGTCGGCCACCACCGTTCTCGGCACGTCCGGCACCACCACCGGCCCAGAACGACGCAGGTGAAGAAAATGTGCTCAAAAACAAAACCAGCAATCGTAGTCGGAATGCAGCGATTTTCTCGCATGGGGAAGGAAATGATGGAGAGCACCCCATCAAAATGTTCTCAAATGCCTTCTGAAAGCATCCACACCCGTATAAAAGTACACTTTTGTTTTTGGAATTTGGAATTCCAGGTCCTACCTGACACCCGTACGAGACGAGGAGTCCGAATCGCAGAGGAAAGCTCGCTCTCGACAGGCGCGTCAGTCGAGGAGGTCCACCCAGGTGTGTTGATTGAAGCCCCCCTCCCTACCTAAAATAGCAATTGTACACACAACACATTGGGTTCTCCCCCCCCCCTTCTCGCAGGGCGTCACACTGACTGACCTGCAAGAGGCCGAGAAGACCATCGGCAGGAGTCGCACCCCAAAGAGCCGCGAGGAGGAGAAGCAGGACAAGGAGAAGCAGGAGGAGAAGAAGGAGTACGAATCCAAGGAGGACGACTACCGACCAAAGTACCGCAGCTTTGAAGACGTACGTTCCGCGCGCGCGCCTCCCGTCCGCCCCGCCGGCCGCCTCGCCATGTTCACGCGGGCCTCGCTCTGACTCGGCGCAGCGCTACCGCACCTCCTCGTCCATTTCCTCGCTGAGCAGCGCCTCGGCCCCGTCGTACTCCAGCGCCGCCCTGACCTCCGGCTCGAGCTCCCTCAACAGGCCCAACAGCCTGACGGGCATCGCCTCCTCCTACGGACGCTCCTCCAGGGACACCGAGAAAGGTACCGCAGTCATCTATCTGCGTTTTCTTGCCGTGACAAAGCCTGCGGCTGATAGGACCCCCCCCTCCGCAATGAGCTCAGATTCACTGCGGATGCCGGTGTTGAAAGGCGACACGCGTGCTCTTCTTTGGCCTTTAGAAATGGACAAAAAGGACGAGGAGAAGGAAGGCGACGACAAGTCTCAGCCTCGCTCCATCCGGGATCGCAGGCGGCCCCGCGAGAAGCGACGTTCCACCGGTGTCTCCTTTTGGACCCAAGATGTGAGACGCACTCACGATAACAAAGCAAGTTCTTCGGGGCCCTTACGTGTGCCGCGCTCGCGCTCTTTGCAGGGTGACGACAACGACCCCGAGCAGCGGTCCGACTCGGAGGAAGGCAGCATCAAGGGAGAAGTGCAGGTAACTCATCCAAAATGGCTGCCATCCAGCCAAATCAATAAATGCATTGAAATATTTTGGAATGAATTCATCTCTTTCCATTTGGGGTGAATTGATTTCCTGTAAACTTATCGGTTCAAATCAACGCTGGTGTTTTGAGAAAAGATCCAAGACGGGAACCGTTAACGGGTCCATCTTTTCTAATGTGCGCTCTCTTGTTTCCTGCCAGGTGGACCGCTTGTCCAGGTGAGTCCCGCCCCCTTGTGCGGCGCGCACGCAAGAGAGCCCGGCGGCCTCCTGACGCGCGCTCGTGTTGCAGAAACGACAGCGGCGCCGCGGCGGAGCGCAACGACTCGTCGCTCAGCCGCAGCTACGGCGAGAGTCGCAGGACGTACTCCAGCCGGCTGGACAGAGACGACGCCACCGACTACAAGAAGGTAGAGCAAAACGCCGCAAAACGGCTTTCACGATCGCCGGCCGGAAGGCGGGCGGTCCCCCTTTGAAACGGCTGGCGCTTTCCTCGCAGCTCTACGAGCAGATCTTGGCGGAGAACGAGAAGCTGAAGGCGCAGTTACGCGACACGGACCTGGAGCTGGCCGACTTGAAGCTGCAACTGGAGAAGGCCACGCAGGTGCCGCCATCGACGCCGCCGCCGCCTCCTTCTCCTCCCCGCAAGCCTTTTGTTCTTCCTGACTCCGTCCCTCCCCTCCCCTTTTTGTGTGCGCAGAGGCAGGAACGCTACGCCGACCGGTCGCAGCTGGAGATGGAGAAAAGGGTCAGTCGACAGTCCGCCGCAAGTCACGTGCCACTTGAAGTCACCCCGTCAAATAAAAGCACATTTTTAATCTGCATATTCTCCGTCTGCCGTACGGCGCGCGATTGACGCGTCTCGCCGGCCTTTGTGTCGCGGCTCCGCATGTGATGGATTGAAGAACTAGAAAAGTTTGACGCTTGCTAATTGGTGTGAAAAGAGAACTCCCCGACCGTGCTTGATGTGCCGTCTGTACGAAAGGGGGAGCTCTCAAATAGTTTCGTAAAGATGTCCGTGAAAAGAATCATCCGAATATTTGACGCCTTATCTTTTGAATGTATCTCAAGGTAATGAGCAGGCTTCAGTCTCATCCGGGCGCTGGTATGAACCCGAGCGGACTTGACCTTTTTGCTGCTGCCACTTGTTAGCCGCGTGACCACTACTCCACCTCCTTCCTCTCTCCTCCTCTTCTTTTTCTTCTTGTCGAGCCTTCGAGGCAGACGTCTTCTTTGCGGATCTAGAAAAGACGGTGTTTTGCTGTTGAAAATAGTGCATGGGGGGGGGGGGGGGGGGGTGACGTCATCACCGTAGAAAGGAAAGCTCAGCCTGGCCACGTGTTGATTGATCACAGTGTGTGTTGTGTTGATGGCTGACGCTTGTAGACGCCCCACGCGTGAGCGCGCGCGAGCAGCGTCTGGCACCGCACGCTTAGCCGGCATCGCCGCATCGAAAAGAAAATGGAAAAAAAAAAGCTCAACAAACAAGTAACCGTCATCCTTGTCGTCCTCCCAACAGGAAAGGCGAGCTCTCGAAAGGAAAATTTCTGAGATGGAGGAGGAACTCAAGGTAGATGCACACATGACATGTTGACGCTAAGGATGCCACTTGGCCCCGTGGAAGAATAAAAATATCAATTAAAAAAATTTTTTTTATTAAGATCATGAACCGATTAAAAAATGAATTTGTGGCAATTGACAAGCTTTCCATATTTGATGAATGAATTGCTTCAATTGTAAATCGGATCATATTTGATATGCTTAGAGCAACGCTCCCCCACCCCCTCTAGTAATTGATCCTTTTTGCACTTTTAAGTAGAAGTGACCCTTCCCCCCCCCCCATCTTGCTGCACTTTGTCGAGCTCCACCCACGGAAGGGTTCCGCCTCACTAGTTTTGCTCCCTTTCAATGTCGCAATGTCATGGCGCATTGTTGAAATGAGCTCCGGCGGGTCCAAACTCTGTCCTCCATTTAACACTCTTCCTTTTTCTCTTTGCTTGTCTCTTCCTATTCATGTGCTCCTCCCCTCCTCTCTCCTCTTCTTGCTGTCCACCACATTTCTTGCTGTTGTTGTCGTTGGGCTGCTGTGTGTGCCCCCCCCCCACCTTCCCCCTCCTTGCAGAACCTCCCCCAGGTAAAGCAGGTTCAGGCTCTGCGTCAGGTTAAGGAGCGGCTGCAGGCCGAAAACCGGGCGCTGGCCCGCGTGGTGGCGAAGCTCTCGCGGGCCGCCTGCAGCCGGCCGCCCGCCGTCGACCTCTAAAAGGCGGCCGCACTTCCTCCTTTTCACCTCGGCGACCCTCTTAGCCCTTGCCAAACCTCACCCTCCCCCACACCATCCATTCATGCCCCGCCCCCGCCCACAGGTGCTCGACTGGTTTTCACCTCCCTACAGTTGTTGGTGTTTTCCTTGAGGAGGGTGGGGGGGGGGAGTCCCTTGGTTGCAACTAGGGCTGGGCGAGTCATTGGGATCCACTCATCCCACTTTCTTTGGCTTGGGGCCATCTTGAACATGGTGTAAATTGGGCAGAACAACCCCCCCCCCCCAATCTCTTTTTCTGTGAAGTCCATCTCGCCCATCCCTCGTGCGAATACTTTGCTTTGTCGGCACATTCCGAGCCGGTTGCCGCTTGAAACCTGAAACGTGCCCGCAAAGGAAAGTGGGCCTGTGTAGTTTTTAGTTTGAGTGCCTTTGGCTTGCATGACGCGGCGAGACCCGCCCACAAACCCTCTTTGTCGGTGAGGGGCGAATGACATCAAACCCCCCCCCTCCGCCGTTGGATTCGCTCGAACGGCCGTGACATTGGATGGCGGCTATTGTCCAAGTTGAGTTCTGGGTTCGTTTCAAAAGACTCCGCTCGCGAGTTCCAGGAACTCAAAGTATAAAGAGCCTCTCATCACGCTGCGACTTGACGACCGCAAACTGTGTCCAAAGCGGCGTCCATCTTGAGTCGCGGCGCGGGCCGCGTCTGGCTGCGTGCATGCGTGGCTTTTTTGCAATATTTTCTTTGATTTCAAATTGTTCCTAATTTGCCGTGAGCCGTCGCGTTTGGGCGCCGCCCCGCCTTCCAAACGTGTCTCAGCCCTTTTGCCGTTGTTCCCACGCAGACGCTCCCCGACTTGAAAGCGGACAACCAGAGGCTAAAGGACGAGAACGGCGCGCTCATTCGAGTCATTAGCAAGCTTTCCAAGTAGAGCCAGACCGCCACCGCCACCGCCACCGCCGTCTTCGCCACCACTGCCACCCGCCTCCCCATCTGCCAGTGACTAATGGAATTGCACAACATATAGATCGAATTGCAAGAGACATCAGACTTTTTTTTTCCCCCCAATCCCTACCGTTTACAAGCCCAACGTCTATTCAACCAGTAAGCCTTAGTTGTACATAAAGAGGACCGCTCTTGAGGAATTATTATTATTGTTATTATTATTATTATTATTATTATTATTATTGCTATTACTATTACAACACCACCCGATTTTATTTGTGCCACGCCACCTTTTACTTGCTCCTGTGTTATCAGTGTGCTGTGTCCTCTTTCTCCCTTCTCCCTAAGAAGTGCCACTTCCTGTCTTTTTTTTTTTTTTTAAATCTCACACGTGCACTCACTCACTCACACACTCGCGCACACTCATGACCACCTCCTCCCCAATTTCGTTTTACCTCCGAGAGGGAAAAGAAACAGGAAAAATAAATCGATAAATCTTGAGGCGTACCAGGTGGAATTTAAGCTTTCACTGAATGTGCAATATGCATGATTAGAATTTTGGTTGTTTCATGCTTTAATGACATCACTTGGTTAGTCAGAAGTGTCACTCTTCTTCCACTTTATCCCCTTTTGTTTGTTTTTGGCTTGTAGTGTTAGTTGGTTTATACTCTGTATTTGTCACCTTGTTTTAGGAGGTACTGAGTGAAGCTGTGTGTGTGTGTGTGTGTGTGTGTGTGTGGATATACATAAGGCTGTATGTTTGAGAGCAGCGCACGCTGAGTCTGTTACTATTAAAAGTATACCAATTCCACACAGGACAAGCAGGTGTCTTTTTCTTTCTATTTTTTTTTCTTTTATTGAAGAGGCAAAAAGTGTTTCAGGTTTCAAAGTGGGACTGCCGACAGTGTTTTGTGTTTTTTTTCTTTCTTCTTCTTCAAAGAAAGTGGTAAAAAAAACTGCTTGACTACATTTCACTTTCTTTGAGTTCACTAACTTGTGTTGTTTTCCGTTTTTTTTTTGCTGTAGTATTCTAGCCAACAAGCTTAGCCTCCGTTTCACAAAAGTCTACGTGCACTGTCGACGCCGCGAGTCCAAAACACGCCGTTGAAATATTACACGCCAACTTTTATGCATTTCAGTGGCCTTTTTATTATGAACTATATTTTAGTCCAAGAAGAGAAAAAGCAAGAAGTCGCTGCAAATAGACTGATGATGAGAACGATGACATCTACTCTGTTTAAGTTTTATTTTATTCTTGTCATTTTGTTTTTCTTGTAAAATAGGTGTGTGGCTTAATACATGCAAGCTGTGCTGTGACTACCAACCACTGAAGAGTTCATTAAAAATAAACTTGTACATTGTAAAGTTCATGCCTTGTTCTTTTCATGTGTATGGAATATATATCAACTTTTATTTTAAGCCCTTGTCTCCAAGCAACATATGGATACAAATTAACAGAACCACTTCTTTTCTGAACATTAGCGCCTTTTAAAAAATTTATATCGAATTTAAACAAGTGTTTGCGGGCTCGACCTTTTAGTTTGACCCTTGTTGCTTTTTTTTTGTGGCGCGGACAGGCCATCAAGTCATTGCCAATGCAATACTCTATTCTGGCCGCAAGAGGGCGGGCATTTCATTAGATCATATTTTAAGTTGTTGATCTGGGTTTGCCGCTGTCAGGTAATTTTCACTGTGGGTCCATGGAGCCAAAGTGCTCAACTTTGAAATCCGCCAAGCATTATAAAACGGCACCTTGAGTCGTTTCTCGCCATCCTGCGTTTATTGTGCCCGAGCTGACCTCAGTCAACATTCCTTGAATGTCTTGCATCGTGGTGCACATTCAGGGCATGGCGAAGGCGCAATTTGCGCTTTAAAGACACGCGTTCTTGCTGAGAATCACGAGTCACTGAAATAAAATGATTAGCTGGGAGCTAACGAGATGGCGTGGGAGGGCTGCCTTTGTTGTGTCTCGGCCCATCTGACTCAAACATTCCTGTCACATCTTATTTAATCCCGCTCACAGTCGGTGCATTCTTATTATGCGGGATAATGTAACAAAACAACACACATCCAAACATTTTATTACACACGTTCTTATTAAAAAAAAAACAAGATAGCCACATTTCCCACCGCTTTATTAGGTCGTAAATGTCACAAACAAGAGAGTCTGGCGCTGTTGTTTTCCCAGGAGTCTTTCGGGTACACTCGGAAACCTTCGGTCATTTCCGGACTCGGCCCCCCGGTCCTGGAAGGCACAGGCAGTTGCGGTAGCTCGCGCAGCGCGAGCCAACGCAGTCAGGCGAGCAGGCGTCGGGCGCACCTGGTCGGAAGTTCCGGTGTGCCAGTTGGAGTTTGAGGAAGCCGACGACGAGACGCAGGTGAGTAGGCACAAAACCTCAAACGCACTTTGTCTCCTCAATTTGTGTCGTTGTAAAGTTTGCCAAGAGTTCGCCTTCGCTCCTTTTTAATGCATTCACAACACAAACAACGGCTCGCCTCAAAGGAGCCCCAGAACTTGGCTTTGGCTTCACCTTTCTCCCCCCCTTGTGCATGCCACCAGCTCCCGGGGCACTGGCTCGAGGAATGCGCGGCGCATTCCTGTAGAGGAGGAGAAAGTTGTCAAAACGAGCCGAAAGCGACGAGGGCGAAGCCAGTCAAAGCGCGAGCATGGCCACCGGCGGCTTCAAGTCGAGCGCCACCACCGACTTCCTGGAGGAATGGAAGGCCAAGCGGGAGAAAATGAGAGCCAAAATGCTCGGAGACATCGCCGCCGCCTCCGGAGCCGCGGGCGGCAGTAGCGGCGGGGGGGAAACGCAGCACTCGGCGGACGTCGGCGAGCCGGACGGGGAGAGCCCGTCGGCCGGCAAGAGCAAGGACAAGAAGAGCAGCGGGCCCAGCGCCAGGAAGGGCAAAGGGCAGATTGAGAAGAGGAAGCTGAGGGAGAAGAGGAGGTCGACGGGGGTCGTCAGCATGCCGTCCAATGAGGTGAGTTGAGCTGACGTTTGGGCTCCCTTCGCGTCAGACACCTGCTCGCCCATCACATCGTTCGTTTGAATGTTGGAGACGTGAATAAGAAACGTTTTATTTCCATTTAGACGTCACGTTCATTGAAAAATTACATCTCTAGAAGCAACGAGCATTAAAAAAAGAATTTAGCACGGCTTAATTTACACTATTTTCATGCAAAACTACAATTTCCTTTGTTGCACCCCCATTTGTGGCGCATTGTTACGCTTTGGTGTAGAGTTTCACTTTTCTGTTGTGTTTCTGAGCGCTTGCTCACGTCGACGCGTTTCTCGCCAGCCTTTGTGTCGTGGCTCCAGAAATAATTGTGGCCAGGAGGAGCTGTTGTTCCTCCGGCCCCCGCGCCCCCACCTCCAAATTCCTGCCATACATGTGTCTGCGCTAATCTGCGGCAGTTGTTTGAAGGAATGAAAGCGGCCTGCAGATGTTGGCCGAGGAGGGAGAAAAGGGGGGGCCGGCCCAAGTGAGGAGCAACTCGGTGAAGAGTTTGTTGACATTGCAGATTACATCACAGGCAGACTTTACACTTATTTTCACCCCCCCGACACCCCCACCCCACTCTGAAAAAAAGCGGAGCGAATGCTGTCAGGGATGACAAAAGGTCCACGTTTTCAACTGGAGCTTTGACGTGTCGGCGCCATATTTCATGACGATAACCTGTCAAGTTTTGCACGATTGCTTCTGCCCAGCGATGTCGGTTGAAAAGCATCTGCCGAGTCGACTCCTTTTTTTCATGCGCCTTATGTAAGCATGACACCTGAAAGTGAAAGTTTGGCCTTGGATAACTCGCCCGCCTTTACCTTGTAACCAAAAGGCTTCTAAAGAGTTTCCTCGCAGCTCAAATTGAGGCCTAAGAATGCGTTCATGGAAGGGCGTGCTGCCGTCAACGCCTTGTTAGCGCCTTGCTACAACCAGCAGCGAATACCATTCCTCAAAACGTCCATTTTACCCGTTGCTCACAGACGCCATTTTGCATGCGCGTGTGTGTGTGTGTGTGGAGCGTCACCAAGGTGCGGAGTGACACTCCCACTGGGGAATTCCCACAGGGAGTCGAGCAAAGATGGCCGCTTCTCATTTGCGCTCCCTCGAGTGACCTCCGCCAGGGCTGTCGCCAGAAGGCGCTTTGTCACCTTTACAGCTTGTCTGAAAATTTGGCCCCAGTTAATTTGGGGGGGGGGGGGGGGCACTTCATTCGCCATAACAGGAATACGAGCACGCTGATCCCTCTGAATTGATAAATCAACATCTCAGGACTTCATTTCAGCCGACTGCTGCTTTCTTCCCTCTTTTATCCTCATTTGCATGCTGATGACTTCATTCAGCGCCTTTCCCCGGCCCGCGTGTGGTCATCAGGGAACATTGTGTCGAGGACGTTGATTTGTGGAGGGGGGGGGGGCGGGGTGCACGCGCTAAGGAAGCGGGAAGGCTTCTGGGACATTGCCGCTTTTGCCAGTCGGCTCCAATCAGGCGCTTCACAAGCGCCAGGCCTTTGGGAGCCGTCGCACTTTGCAAGTGGAATGACGTTGACATTCCACACTAACCGCTTCCACCCCCCCACTTCCCTCCACGCTTGAGTTGTTGGTTTCAGACTTATTCAAATCCTTAAAATGTGGGCAAAAAATAACATTTCAATCAATTTGCTTACCGCAAATTTGGAGATGCATTTGGCAGGGGAAAAAAAAAAAAAGTGAGTGTCGATTTCTGTTTTTCAGTTAGCATGTAGCATCAGGTTCAAAATTCTTCCAAGTTAAGCCAAAAGATGCATTCTATTTTCTTGAAAAGCAGAGAATTTGAAGCCGTGCGGCGCTTTCGTGTGAAACGAGCGCTTTTGTGTCAATTTGGGGCCGGCTGTCGAGCGAAGCCGCGTGATGACGTAAGCCGCCGCTTGCGTGGCGCGCACACAAAAGCTCTGTTGCTGTTCAGTCAGTCAGACTAAACCACCGCGAGCGGGACAACCGAGACTTGGCTGCCTCGGAGCCCTTTGCCGGCTCCACGGACAACCTTGGACACGTGCGTCGCGGCGGAAGCAGCTGTAGTTTTGGCGTTTCCAAAACCAAAACGGTCAAAAGAACCCGAATACGGGCGGTGACAAAAGAAGGAAATCAAAGCATTTAAATGGTGATGAAATGCCTCTAGTGGAGGCGCTTTGCACTGCGCTCCGAGGCGGCCTCGCCGTGGCGCTGCGGCAGCGGCTCCCCCTTCATCCGTCCCAGCCACCTCGTTTGTATGCAAAGCTTCGCCCGGGCGATGCTTCAATGAACGGATGAAAAAAAAAAAAAAAGCCCTCGACTGGAAGCGAGCGCGGCCGGCGCAACCATCCGCTCGTACGGCGATGTGACAGGCGGCGCTCGGTGCGGCGGGGCGCCCGCGCTCACTCTGTCAGGCGAGCTCTTCGCCAGCTGTCATCTGGCGTGACGACTTTAGCGAGAGCTTGCGCGTTTTCCGCCGGTAGCGTTAACGTGAACGCCGCGAAGGATGGCATGTCGCCAAAATACGATAAATGTCATGGATGTAGCACCATTCGGTTTGCGATGCGAAACAACGGAGTCCATCGCAGATGCGATCGAAATTAGCGAGTCGCTAGCATCAGAGCTACAATTACGTTACAATTAAGGCTCGTCTCCTTAAGCCGGGCTTTGGCCTTTGACCTTTGTGCTGCTGCCCGAGCGCGCATTCCTGTTCTCCGTGGCCTTTTGTCTTGTTCCCACACAGCCCCGATGAGTGCTTGGGCTTCTTCCAAGGACGTCCGTTCCACAAGCAAACTCGGACTCGCTCGCTCCGCCTTATCCCAACCTTTTATTTCCTCGCGAGCCGCATCGGAGACAAAAGCGTTTTGCCGCCGACCTCGACGCTCAATGAAAGCGGCGGAATGCTTTCCGTAACTCTCCCCCCCCCACGCTAGTGAGCGCGCGCGTGACATTTTAGCATGGCTACCACGCGCGTCGGGCTGAGGCGGGTCAAAGAAATTCCACTTCAATCGGAGGAAAAGGGAAAGCGGCGCGGAGGAAGCGCGCTAAGCTGCGGGCCGAGCAATCCAAACAAACTGGAGCGTTTTTTTTTTTTTTTTTTTTTCACACGGAAGCCAGGCCGCCGATCGGCATCCAACTCGCGGAACAAAATCTGCGCAGACATTTTTCACTTCTTTATTTGTTCATTTTTTTTCCATTGAAGCCTCACCCCGTCCCCGAACTGAAACGCGCATCAAACATGTTTTACGAGCTCGTCAACGCGCCCGCCCGGGCGGGAATGTGACCTTATCATCCTCCCCGCCGCGCTTTGGCGCGGCTTAGCGGACGAGTCGCGACATTCCCATGGAAGACGTGAATGCAATCGCGGCTCGCGTAGTAGCATCGGCGCGTTTACGAGCCGGCGCGATTTGCTTCTCGGGCAGGCCGCCGACTCGGCACTTTGGGCATAAACAGGAAATGGAAGCTGACACGCTCGCCTGCCTTCCTCTTGCGGGAATGCTGAAAGAATGTCGGGAGTCGTCAAATAGTTTCCGGAAGGACATCGTAGTACAGTCGTGGTGATCAACAAGACCCCTCGAACCTTTCAAAGTCACCCACGTGTGGCAAAAGACTTTCCGCTAACAACCCGGGCTAAATTTGGCCCCTCACCCGACATCCAAAGCTGGTCTCTCAGTTGCGATGTCTCACTTGGATGTACTTCCCACCACCATTTTTTTTTAAGGCTAATGCTGAGTTTTCAATGACACGACTGCGTTTTGGATTCATGTTGTGCAATGTAATTTTTTTTTTGTAGTAGCGGGGGTCGGGGTGTGGGGGGGGATAGCCTTTGTGAACGCATAGAATAGATGGTTGTTTGCTTACGCGTCGAAGCGGCTGTGAATGATCGACTCGGCCGGGGGGGGTCAAGGTGCGTCTCTCGCGCAGCCAAAGTGAAAATGGAAAGCTGCTGTTTAACGTTGCCCTCCTCCGCTCAGGCCTCCGTTTCATCGCTTGTTTTTTTTTTTTTTTTTTTAAATGAAAACGCACTGTGGCTAATGAGTTTGTTTGAAAAGGGCGCAGCGGATTGATGCGTTAACCGGCACTTATTGCATTTCCGGGCATCAAATCAAAGCGCTTATTTCACATTTGGGCTAATGTGGGCTAATTGTTTGTTAGCGCCGGAGTGCGCAGGAAATGAAATGGAGCTCTTGAAGGCGCGTTAAAGGGGCCAGATTTTCACTTCGGGGCGGGGGGTCGACTCACTTTTGTTGCCAGCATTTTACGGTAGCCTCGCTTGCTTCTTCTTCTTCTTCTTCTTCAGTAGGGGGGGGTGTTCCCGCTGGTGCAAGCCAAAGTAAATCCCGCTGATGAGTTTCCGCTGCCGGGATGAAGTAGCACTTGATTGGAATTCCTCTCATATTGAAAGTCGGATCGCTGCCGGCCCCCTTCATGCAAGGGTTACCCCCCCTCTCCCCCCCCCCGTGCCTCTTCATGCTTCTCACTCACTCCATATGCGCATGATAGATGGCACATATCCGGAAAACGTATCGTTTCCCTCCGCATGGGGTCCACGTCCGCACGTGACGTGTTTTTCCGGGGGTGGGGGGGATGCGTTCCCTGGCTGGAATGGGCTGCTTTGGGACTCAAAAGCTTCACAGGATGCAAATGTCTGCTTTGGTGTGAAATGTGTTTGATTTCCAACCCGTGCGAGATCTGACGTCTGAAAAACGTCCGCTTTGACAGATTTTGGGGGGGGGGGGGCGTGAGTGAAACTGCATCCCGTCTCCTTGGGGAAAAAAAAAAAAAAATGGAGTCCAAGTCAGGCTCATGCAGCACAACCGACCGGTCGGGCAGCTTGCGCGGTTTTGCCGTACGTTAGCTCGTCACGACCTGTTTCTGCTGCCCGACTCGTGCGAGCTCTCGGGCTTAAGCATTCCACATCTCGCGCCGTGCCCACGCCCGCCATTTAAGGTCGAATGAGGCGCTCGAAAACTTTCTCCGACCGTGCGACAGAACAAAGGAGTCGGGCTGTGATGTCATCGTGTGCCGCCTTTCGTCAAGAATGTAGTACGCTGGATTAAAAAAAAAAAAAAGTAAAATCCCCTGTAACATGAGGCACAGTTCATACGGTGATACTTTCGCCTACCACTAGAGGGAGCACAAGTTGAGTGGATATTTGATATGCTCACTGATCACTTGTTTAATCTGCCGTTGTAAGCTCTCAAATTTAGTCTTGGGCTGGCCTGAAAAGTCCTGCTTGGAAAAAAAAAAAACACGACACACTTTTCTGCCTCAGTTGTTGTCGTCGTTCATCAGGACGACTCTTTCTGCCATATTTGGAGTCGGCTCCAAAGCAGGCCCCCACCCTCTGTCCCCCGCAGGTGATTGGCGCTTTTGTCTCCTGGCCCTTCATCATCTTCTTTCTTTTGCGTGACGTTCCGCCGCTCTTCTAATCCTTCCTGGCCCAGACAGCAAACCGGTTCAGCCGCTTCTCATCCACGTAAAACGTTGGCGAATAACCGCTTGCCTGACGGCTTGGGGCTGTTTGTGTGTGTGTGTGTGTGGGGGGGGGGGGTCTTGAGAATAGGAAGGATGACGTGTCAACCAGATTAGAGGTTGGACAAAACCCAGGACGGCTTCCTTTCCACCCGACAGGCCTCCGTAGCACAATTTCACTTCCCTAGCCGGTCATCCTCATAAAGGAAATGGAGTGACAAGGAGGTGAGCGCTGTGGATCCACTTGACCCTTGACCCTGAATTCCACTCGCTGCCGGAGGGTCACATCGGATCAAACGGAAACATTCCAACCGGTTGCTGATAAGGGAACAGTCGGACGGATTTTTATTTGTATTTTTCTTCCTGATCCAAAACAAAAATGGAGACCTTTACGTAAGAACAGCTTTCAGGTTATTGAAAGCAGATGTGGCGACGCAGCATTGTCTTCAAATAGTTGCACGGACGTGCCGGTTCTGGGCCAGACCACTTGTAGCCTTTTTGTTTTTTGTTTTTTTTAGCTTGGCTGAACAAAATTGAAGTCGATTCACCAAATTTGGAGCGAGCGACATTGCGCTACGATGACGACAAGCGAGCTAGCGTTCCCAAGTCGCCGTGTTTTCGGACGGTCGGTCGGGGCAATCCGAAGTCACCGCCGTGCACGTTTTCTTTTTGGACAATCCGTCACAGTCGGGTCCATCCGGGATGCTTTTTCGACTGAAGTAAACACTCTGCCGAGGCTTTGGATCACTGACTGCTTCTGGTAAACAGGAAGCGAGTGAGGGCTCTGGAGTCTATCTGGCGCCCGCTCAAGTCGCTCCGTGTCGGGGCCTCGGAGTCTTCCCTCGCAATTGCACTCCGGGCCCGATCATTGGCTCGCTTTTCCGATCAACTCAATCATACTTTGCGCTAAGAACCGCGCCGGCCAAAACATCCCTTATATGGTGAGCGGCCATCTTGGAGTGTCGACTCCATCCAAAGACAACGTTGAGACTCCTGATTGCGACGTCAACGGAGCGCTTTGCGGTCTGGCACCCGGAGCTTCAAGTTACGTCCGGGGGGAGGAAGACGCAAAGTTCAGAAAAGGAGCCGAGGAAAAGTACGAAAAGCATTTGGCAGGAAAGGCCTCACAAATGACTTCATTCCCAACAAGCTATTTTTAGCAGCCTGTTCAGTGAGTGAAACAGGAAGCATTTGTTTGAATTTGGGACAGCCGCCATCTTGAAAGGATGCAATTTCATCAATCAATCAATCAATCAATGGGTGTCGGTGTGATCGCATGCGTTTCCGAGAAGTGCTGTTGCATGGCGCCCGCCTGGCCCACTGGATGCCCGTCCGAAATTTGTGCGAATCGCCCGTCGCTCCTCACGTCTCTCATCTTAAGAGGATTAGAAGTGTGGAGTCAAAGGTCATCCGGGCCCGCCAACGATCTGCGCTCTCATCGCAACCCACTTTTCAGGCTCCTCATTCTTCTTGCGTTCCCCCCCCCGGCAGAGCTTGGATGAACTCGAGGATGACGACGGTGCCGAAAAAGACGAGGGGGAGGAGCAGCTGGTCCTGGCCAACACCTTCCAGAACGAGACCATGACGGCGGACCCGGCCACTGGACTTGTTGCGGTAAGAAAGCATCCAAGTTTTGTCGAAAATGGCATTTCCGTCGGAAATGGACGTGCTCCGTTTTTGACGTGACGCCCAAGACGGCTCTTTGGAAAGCTAACCATTCAGCATTTAGCCGGCCTCGTTAGCTTAGCATGTTTTTAGCCTTCTTGATTTGCTGGAACAGCGGCAAAGCCACAGCAGCAGTTTCCCGTGGCGGTGTTTAGTGACCGGAGAGCCGCGTGGGCCCGTTTGGGTGTCGAGACGACGGCGAGAGAAGCTCATATTTAACCGCCCGCGAGGAAACGCTTCATCGATCACGATAAACGCGGCTCGGCGCCGCGCTCGAGTGCGTCGGCCTCGCCGGCGGTCGCGCCGAGGCGCATCGAAAAGTCATCTGTGCCACTTGGAGCTCACGCAAGAGATTTGTCTCTATTTATTTTATTTTTTGTTGTCAGGCGGCATACCAGCGACTGCCGACTGGCAGTTCAAGGACCGTTTTCGCACTCATTCTCCCTTCACGTGAGCAGGTTAGCATCAGTGGCTAACCTGCTAGCGGAAACACAAAAAGGCGCCGCTTGAAATGTCTTTGGCATCCCCGTCGAGCAGTATTTGTTTTGTTTGCGTGCGGACGGCTCACTCGGCTCTCTTATTCGAGCATCAATCACGCCGCGGCTCCGGGGAAGGACTCCTATTTTTCTTTTCAAATGAACAAGCTCGTCGCAAAAGTCGAGCTCATTTCCCGCCTTCTGACGGCACGCGCTGGAAGCAATCTAAAGATGTTTCAATCCAATTTGGAGAAGAGACGCCCGCTTTCTCGGGGCGAGCGCTGCATTCTCAGTGCATAAATTCAAACGACTCCTGGAGTGTCCCCCCCCCCCCCCCCCGCCCCACAAAATGCTTTTCCACCCAACTCGTGCGTTTTGTTTTCTGTTTCAGGGACGATCTGTGAACAGCCGCACCAAGAGGTAAGAAGATATCCAAATGCAACATCCTGATGCAAAAGTGTTTTTGAATCCTCTTCCTCTTGGTTGATTTCCCATCCGATGGCCGCTTTGGCGTCAGCTGACATGGCACCATCTGGAGCCTCCCCCCCCCACCTCTCCCCCCTGCACCCTCCCTCTCGCCGGGAGCAATTGATGTGCTTGGGGAAAGGTTCGGGTCAGATAAACGCGCCAGTTCACCAAAGTCCAGATTGCTTTGACATTTGATGAAAATGACAACGGCAAAGTGGCCAGTCGCGGCATGTAAAAAAAATATCTAAATATAAATATCTGCTCAAATATGCGTGAGGCCATAGCTAGTAATCCAAACTCTTTGAATAAATAGATGACTTGACCGCAGACATATATTCATTATCCTCTGTGAAGAATGACTGCTGTCACTGAGGTGTATCTTCATGCATATCCATTGTGTTTATGTTACACTGCCGCCCGGTGGCCAGGGCGTGCACAGCGGAAGGAGCTGAAAAATGACTTGGAAGCGAAAATTGGGCGCAACGACATTCTATTACGCGTCGCTCTGCTTTGTTTTGACAGTGTGAACGATCCGGTTTTCGTCACCTTTTTGTTTTTCGGGATGGTCAAAAGCGGCATTTGTTGCCTTTTGATGCGCTCGCTCAAAGCGAGCCCGTCACCAAATCAACCTTTCCGCCCCTCGGCGGTTTGCTTCTCCGCCGCGCTCGCGCAATGGGTGACGCACGCTCGTCCGGCCCGACGCACAAAGCGTCGCTTCGGCACAAAAGCTCTTCGACAAAGGCGATCACGCTCGCCTGGTTGAACGCGCCCCTCCCCCGCCTCTTCCTTTCACCACTTTGTGATTCACGCCTTTGGTGAAAGGAATGGCTTTCAAGCAGCAGGTGTGCTCATCACCTTCCTGTGTGTGCAGCTGCAGCAGCTCGGGCGAGGAGAGTCGGCATCGCCACAACCGCCACGTCAGAGATGCCACGCCTGGAAGTCTGGAGAAGAGGCTGGAGGAGCTGGAGCAGGTACGCCACTTGATTTAGGTTTTTTTTTTTTTTTTTTTTGCGCACGTGATTTCTTTGCAAGCGGATTGACAAGTAGAACAATTAGGAAAAAGACCTTCAAGGGAATAGAAAAAAAATCACAACAACAAATATTGTCAATCCACGAATGTGCGTTTGTCTCCTTGCTTGCGGCCCGATGATGATGATGATGATGATGATGACGATGAAATTCTCTTGACGGTCCGAGTGTCTTTTGATCACGGGCCCGGCCCTGGTCGTGGAGCACTTGTCCAGACGAGCGGCCCTTTGAACCCGCACCCACGCTTCAAAGCCACGAGCTCCTTTTATGTCTCCAACCCGAGAGAGCGGTTTTCCGTTCTTGGTCACCATGGAAACGGACGAGCGCTCATCTGCAACGAGGAAGACAAATTGCTGTTTTGATGGCAAAATGAGCCCATTTTTTTCAAATTTTCTTCCCAGGAGCTGGCCTGCGAGCGGCAGGAGAAGGGCAGGTTGCTGAAGGCCCAGCAGGACAAAGACGACCTCATTGACAAGCTCAAAGAGGAGATGGACCTGCTCTACCGGGTGAGCGTCGCATCCGGTTTAGCGCCTGAACGGGGCCGCGGGTTGAATTCAAGTCGTGCGGGAGCAGTCATCCGCGGATCGCATGATCCTCCACTGATTGATTGTTGAAGGCGTCGTTGGCTCAGGCCCGACTACTAACCGGCATGCGAACCCAATTGATTGTTGCCAACAGAGGGCGCCGTTGTGGCGCACCCTCCTACTTTTGATTCGCTGCCTAAAACGCGACCGCGCTGTCCCTGCAGGACCTGGACGACATCGAAGACGAGAACGAGCAGCTGAAGCAGGAAAACAAAACTCTGCTCAAGGTGGTGGGTCAGCTGACCAGGTAGAAGCCGCTTCAACCCACCGTCGTCGCTGTGTCCATATTTAATGTAAATGTTTTTGTATATAAGTACCGTTTAGAAGGACAGGACTGTATTGTGTTTCAAAAGAAATTCCCGCATCTAGTACAGCTGCTTTTTAAGGACCGGTTCGCTATGCCTCGGTGGGTCACTCATATCACTTTCTACGCTTTGCACATTTCAGTGTTTTGGGCGGGAGGGTGGGGGGGGGGGTTATATCATCCACAATTTCAGGTCATATGAATTGAGGGCTTATGTCTTTGGTTCACGCGCCTCAAATGTGTTTCCAATGAGCTGCGCGCCGCTTCTGTCTCGGTAAACCTTTTAAAACAATTAAAAAAATATAAATACACCCCCCCCCGTTTTGTTTAAGCTTTTAAAAGGCGCACGAGAAGGGTGTCAAGTGTTGCATTATGCATATGTGCAGAAGATGCAGTCGTTTAATAAAACTTTGATTATCTCCCCTTCAGTTGCCTGGCTTGTGTTCATTACGGCTAATTGGATGTGATGATAGCGCGGCGCTCGCTAATGCAAGGCGGCGGGCGGAGGGCGGCGGGCGGAGGGCGGCAGCGGGGGTCGACGCGCAGCCACACGCACGGCGACACGAATCCACCTGCCACTCATCCGCTTAGGACCTCGTACGCAAAAACCACCATCAGGAAATCTCCTGCTAATGACAAAATGGCGGCGCATCGCTAATCGGTAGATAACGTAATTGTGGTCACTATTCATTTTCTGCTTCCATTTGGAAACACTTGTTGTTTGCAGCCGTTATTTCAGGCTCACGGCGTTAACGGATTTGACGGGCCGCTTTGTTTCCTTGTCGGCTCCAATTGGGAAGTTTCGTATTTGCCAACAAACAGCCTTTGATCGCGGCGTCAACGCTCCGAGGGCCAAAAGGCGCCTCAGGCCCGAAACGCGTGAACAGGAGATGTCTTGCGATAGGCCGCCCTTATCTGCTGCGCGGCGAAGGTCGAGCATATTTCAACCTGCCATCTCTGCGAGCAATCTCCTCAATCTGGAGCCCGCCGGGAGGCCAAAAAAAGCGTTTGGACAGACACCAACCAAGAATTCGAGCCGTCCACTCGGTCTTCTTCTGAGGCGGCCGCCACCGTTTTATGCTTCGTCGTCTGAAAAATGGAGAGCCAAATGTCCGCGTTAGAATTGACGCTTCACCAGGCGGAAAACTTCCTAGCGGCTCGACAGACCCGAGTGGCCGGACGCTCTGCTGGGATTTGAGTCATCGCCTCTTTCTGATGCCTCCTCTGTGTCGCCACGGCAACGGCGTGCCCCAATCGATGGGTCGCGAACTTAAAACCGCGAGCCGTGCCGGTCTTTGGGCTCTCGATAGCCACCACCTTTGCACAATCGAGGATCAGTCGAGCCACACCTCCAGTTGCCGCCCATCCTCCAGTAAGTGTTTGTCCGCAAGTTCTCGCTTGCCGCGTGCCCCGCCGCGACCAACTTTTTCTTTTTGTTTCTAACAGGGGAGCGCGTGACCCCAACGCGGCAGCGGCGGATGACTCGCAAAGTCCCAGCCGAGCGGGAAGGCGAGCCCGCGTGAAGGTCACGTCGCCGTTGCCATGACGTCGCCCCCCGCCACCGCCGCCATCTTCCTCCTCCCGCCGAGTCAGCATGCCGCAGCGTCAACACACGGCGGGTCCAGACGGGCGGCCATCTGTCAGCTGCTCTTCTACTACCCCGCAAAATGGCCGACGAGACATGCGTAAGTGGCGTCACGTGAGGGTCAACCGCTCCAAGTCATGCGCGCAGGCAAAATCCACGCAGAAGAAGTCAACATCCCCCCCCCCCAAAATGGCACTGAATGAAATTACATGGCGACAAGAAAAGAATAAATTACAAAAAAATGTATATAATGTGTCCAAATTGCAATTGAAAACCAGAATTTTCAACTTGACTGAAAAATTACTGGGGGGTCGGGGGGAGGGTCAATCGAGACCTCGTGCATTGGATTGCAAGCCATGTGCAATTTCTCATGTTTCCTCCTCGTGATGTATTTGCAAGTTGCGCCCGACGAGGCCGTCCGTCCATCCGTCCGTCCGTCCATACAGCCGGGCCTTTCCCGCCTGGTGGTGCGAGTGTCATTAGGACATGAAAGCGTGAGGTCATCTCCTCAGGCCCATTTTCTACTGGTGGCTTTGCATAATGGCTGCGCCCCCCCCCCCCCCCCCCCGTACCCCCCTTCTCAAAGCCACCTCGCCTCCATTAGCACCGGCGTAACATGCGGCGATGGACGCCTAATAACACTCGCTCTCTCTCCTGCCGACTTATTTAGTGGATAAAAGGAACAAGGAAGGAAAGAAGACTGTGCACGGCGCCATTTTTTTTAGACGATTAAAAAAAAATCTATTCTGTATAGAAATATTAGACAGTTCATTTTAAACGTTTTGTCCTAGTCTAGGTTGGAAAAGCAGTGCTTCAGATTTGGGGATATTTTTTTTTTCCTCTTAATTTCCCGCCTGTGTGTTTGACAAATCTTTTGAGCGTTGTGTGCCGTGAGACCCCGGTATGGGATGCTCGCCGTGCACCGGCGCCGCAGGTGGTTCGCACCGCAGTGCATAATTACCACACTTTCCAATTCCAAAGAAAACCGGCGCCACTTTGATTTGTTTCTTTTCCAGTCAGAACGTTTCGGTCGTCTGCCGTCGTGTGTTGCCGCGCTCTTCTGCAGCTGCACTCTGCACCATCATGTGACCCTCCGGACTAAAAATAAACCCTCCATCCCACACATCATGGGGCTGATAGGCGCGCGCACCCGTGAGTGAAGGTGATGCGTGTAGCGTGGCACACGCAAAAAGATCGAATGATTCGGCCTTGAGCGGCTGCGGCGCGACAATTTCCGAGTGTGACTGTCACCCTCTGCTAATTGACTTCCATCAAAAGGAAATGTTGACAATCGATAACAACAGGATGATATAAACAAACCCTTTTTTTTTATAGATGGTTAGGCCATTTTAGCCAGTCAGAAGATAGAAGAAAGCTACTTCTGGAAGAAGAGCGGCAACGGGAATCTAGTCAGTACATTTACGGTGGAGTAATTCCTAAATTTATGAATAGAAGATGGACAAAATTAAGTACCATTCAAATTGAGAGAAAACAAATTCAAATTCAAGTCAAGTCACATTTATTTCTCAAAGGGCTTCACATGCCCACAGTTAACAAACATTCACGGTATCCCCTGACTTTAACTCCCACAATTCCCTGCGGCTGAAAAGGAAAATCGCCTGGATGTGTGACCTCGTTTGAACGTCATCAAAGCTCGCCCCGAGGCGTCTCGTTGCGCGCCTTTTGGCGGGCGACATGACGTCACACCACCTCAAAGCAGGTGGCTCGACTTGCTGGCAGGGCCGTAACGGTAAGGTGAAGACGCCCGTTAAGTCATATTTTAACAAGCGAATAAAAATAAAATACAGCTTTAGCCCCCCCACATTTTTGGCCCAGACCCGTGGTTTGTGAGCCGCCGTGCTGAATGGTTCTAACGACCGCGTGTTAACACGCCGGGCTAGATAGCATCGCTACTTCCCGTTCTGTCAGAAAATGAGAACTCGACGCCATTTTGGCGCTGTGTGCAGATTTCTTGAATTACAAAAAGAGACAAATATGCCGTCGTTTCCATTTGCGCTCAAATGTGAGTAGTGGCAGCTTTAATTGGATTTATTTAGAGGGGCTGGGGGGAGGCATTGTATGCCCGCCTTTGTCAAATGGACAAGAAGAAATGAGGTGATGAAGTGGCAATTTGCATTTCCAAGAAAAGAGTGGATTAGTCAGTCCATTGACATGTGACACCTGATCCAGTGAGAAAAGGCAGCAATTCCCCAGAGAAACTCCTCACGTTAATTATTCCTTTTTCTGTTGGTTTTACATTGTACAGTATGCGTTTTTTGACGGACGCATGCGCAGTATGCTGCCGCGCCTGACGGTGCAGATTAAACTCGGTTAACGACGTCATGGTCTGAACATTTAGACGTAAACATTATATTATAAAAACAATTTCATGATAAACATCAATGTGCTTCTTTCAGGGCGTTGATGGATGACCCCCCCCTACACACACAGTGGCAGAGGTGCATTTGTTCGAGGGTAGGGATCTTCCCTGGCTGATTTCACTCGATTGATTGTCACGTAGTTGGCTTCCTCTGTACTGAGAAGGCATGTGCTCTATTTTTATTGTTTTCAATAAGAAGAGGTACATGACCATTTCAGTTTCGCCGCCCACACCTCACGTCAAAGCAAACCTTGCGTCCTGCCTGGTGCGAAACTGCCGTCTGAGCACATTGTTATGGCTGCAAATGTTGTGTCTCTATAAATAGATGATTGATTATTGGACTGTGGCTGCAGAGCTGCGTGACCTTTCGCAGTGCCTCGCCGAATGCCGCCGCCCACTCCGGTGTGGGTGCCCACTGCAGGGGGGGGGAAAGCTTTTCGACCCTCAAAAAGTCTGTTCACGACTATCAAGGCTTCACATTTAATCTTGCAAATGTCATGTGAGTAGTTTTTAATACATTTAAATTATTTTACAGTTTACATAATAAAATCAGAAGGATTCTATGTGATGTATATAGTTTAATTCATTGTTCATAATCAGCTTTCTTATTTTGTAAAAAAAAAAAAAAAAGACTATTCATCCTTTGAGGCAAATGGATGTTGTCACTTCCCCATCTGGCCAATGCATTAGGTACACCGTAGACTCAAGGTTTTGATTGACACCAAGTTGAAGACTTCCTGGAGTTGAGGTCACCATGGCGACGCAGTCCATCCCTCTTCAGCAGCCAGGCAACGACCTTGCGGGTGTTTTTGTCTTCCTTCTCGGGAAAATTAACCCGGCCCTTATGGCAAGTTCTTACAAGTCGGCTGTGGCAGCGAGCGGGTGGTCTTTTATCACATTCCCTTCTCACAGCCAATCACGGTCGAGAGCTCGCTGCTGCGGGATGCTGGAGGGATTCCGAGGAATCGTTCTCCGAGTGTTGTGATCGTCACCGCCATAAACAGATCATCATCCAGGCTCCACCCCCGAGGTCCCCTCCCTGCCTCGCTCACTCCCTCGCTCTCATCCCCTCTTGTTTGGCGTGTCGCTACCTCTCCCAACTCCAGATGCCTCCCCACCAGGAAGGTGCGCCGGCCGCCGTCTGCAAGGTAAGAGCACTGGCCGCTCCTTTTTTTTTTTTTTTTTTTCCGTTAGTTTGTTTTTAATAGTGGGGGAACTTCCGAAAGGTTCAGTCTCTTGCGGCTTGTATTTTTTTTTTTTGTTCTCCGTGTGTGCTGTGGTCTCCGGTTGCGAGGGGAGACCACGGTGTTGGTGTGTGGGTGGATGGAGGGGGAGGATGGGAAGCGTCTTTCACCACTTCAATGCCATCAAATGTATTATTTAATTATTTTCTTTTTGGGTGTTCCGTGGGACGCTTTTCCCAGGAAAGGCGCCGCTTATTCGGTTAGCTTCGTCTCCATCTTAAGGTAAACTGGTGCGTTTTGTTTTGTTTCTTGTCCGTACTCGTAAGACAATTCAGCAGGCCAGTAGACCGAGCGACTCGGCCTCGTTTTACCGATGGACTAAAAATAGGTCTTGAAAGTAACCCAATATGGTTTCAAAATGTTCACTTGGAAGGATGCGGTCGCGGGTAGTTGTCCTACCGTCTTAAAATACAGCGTCCAGGTAATGAACCGCAAAACTACATAAACTTTGCGGATGCGTAAAAGTCGTCCAGCTTCAAGCGAACACGTGACGCAAGACCCCCACGGACGGGCAAACGAAACCCGCATCGATTCGGCAGTAATTATAAACACTGAAGTGAGCGGCAGCGGTGCATGCGCACAATGTTGGCAGTCATAAATTCTATATCCTCTGCCAAGAATGACAATCATTACAGCCTACTTTCATCATGAAATCTCCATGTACTGTAATACGTCTACTTCCTCCTGGCGGCACACCAGGAGGCGTCAAAATGAAACCAGGATCCATTAAAGGATGTTTTGATAAAGTACAATGCTGCTGCGAGCGAGTTGCCCCGTTCAAAAAGATTTGGGAGGTACCACTTTTGATCAGATTGCTCCCTCTTGCTCCTCTCGGTGACGATCGAACGGCTCGCTGGGAAGCAAAAAGGTGAGGAGGAGGAGAAAGGCGGGGCAGGTGCAGCTGCTTGCAGCCAGCCTTGGGAATACATTAACCAGGAAGCTGGTGTCCCAGCGTTACCAGGTGACGGACGCAAAAGACACCAGCGAGTCCAGACCCCACCGCTGAACCCCCGCCCAAGGCCGCGCTTACGTTTCGTTCAAGCGCGAGGGCTCGGACGATGCCAAAACCGCAAGAAATCGCTAATATCCTGTCCCCTAGTTATCTGCCAAGAGCATAGAAAATTTCACCTGAGAATATTGCTCAAGGTGCCTCCACCCGCTGTCCATTCCCATTCCCCCTGGTGGCGCTCTTGCGCACCAGACTCATAGTTGACATTCCCTGCGGGAAATGCCCGCACGAGCGGCGCCGGCGGCGCTTTCATTGCGGCCGTCATTTGAAGCTCTCGCTTAAGAGGAAATTGCTTGCGGCCCCGGCGCATTTCTTTAATATCCTGATTCTGAGGCGGAGCCGGTCTCCGCGCTTATTAGAAGATGAACGCGTCGCCGAGAGACGGACTGCATGCGAGGTGTAGCATCGAGCTACGTGAGCAATGTCCACAGTAGGCTTGAAACATCCCTCGTTTATCACGGTTAATGGGGACCAAAACCATCCGCGCTAAACGAAAATCCACGAAGTAGCGTCCAATTAACATAAAGGGGTAAAAACAAAAAGTGCGGTTCATTGGAGATGCGCTTTAAAAACTCGACCACGGTGTGATCGCCAGTGTGCCGGCCGCCGCTGAAACTCGCCTCTGCCGTTTGTCGCCATGGCAACCAAGTCTCCCGCCGGGTTGTAGGCTGTCACGCCGGCGCCTCGGGATCGTCCCGCTCTGGTCGAAATAGTCGGAGAACGCCGTCGGACGCTCCCGGCCGCACCCGCATCGAGGGCACCGGGAGGTGTTTTCTCCCAAAACATGTCCGCCCAGTTTGATGGCAAAACGGTCGTTAGCGTGGCGCTCGGGGATAATAAGCGGGGCATCTGCCGGCGTTTGATATCAAGCATCTCGCGCCGTTGCCGTTTCAAGATGGCCCCGATTTGCAGGCGACGCTTCGATGGGCTCTTCGCTGCCGAGCCTCCGGCGCAACTTGTCATCTTATTTACTGTTGTGCTCAGGAGCCGCCGCCGCGATAAGCGCGCAAAATTGGCCGTCCTTTCTTATCTCCTCAATGAACGCGTTACCTTGATGCTGCCGCCAGGAAGAGATCGCTCTCCATTTTCTAATCGGCCTCCGACATGACGCCGACTTTGCCGACGGTGGACGTGCAGATTCACGTCGTCGCGTCGTGAAACATTGGCGAGGACAATTTTTTTTTCCCGAAAATCTTTCCCCAAAAAGTACATTCTGGCGGAAACGGTCAGGCTATCCCGAAAAAATACGGTGATTATGCAAGAAAAGCGGGCCTATCGTGTACATTTTTTGACACCCATCTTCAAGAAAATGCCTGCCTTGATTGAAGACGCAAGAGAGAGCCGAGCGAGTCCAATCAGAGGCGGCCCGCTGTCAATCTCGCGCGTCCCCCGGAAGCCAACGCTAATTGCATATGCAAATGAGCAGAGCCGAGCGACTTTACATCAGCTCGAGGCTTTTTTGCTGATTACCAGATAAGCACGAATCTCCTCGTCGCCTTAATGAAGCCGCACGCCGACCGGCGTAATGGCAAAATCACACCGGAAAATAGAAATGAAAAATCAACATTGATGAGTGCAAATCATGAAGTGCGACTTTCGTAGTCACGCCCGCTTCAAAGTGTCGACGCTGACAAAATGCGTAGCAAAATGAAAAGTTGAAATCCGTCGCAGCCTTAAAATTGGCCCAACGTCGATTTCAAGGGGGGCATTTTCAAATGTGAATCCCCACTTGGGATGGACATCATGCGATCCGTAATTTTATTTGCATTTCCAGCCCCAAATGTGGCACGCATGAACCATCGCACACCGTTTCTTCCCTTTTGAAATGCTGCATTTCCATGACAACTCTCTCTGCTGCTGACAAACAAAAGATCATCGCGCGCTCTCCTCAGCAGGCGAGCCAGAGAAAAATGTAGACTCCCAAATGGAGCCCCTGGCCAAGTGCCTCAAATGGCCGCCACATACTTGGGGCCAAAAGTGTTGTCGATGGCAATCCGCGTTTTTGGTGTGCCGGTGAATTTCACGGCCAAATAACGAAACGCCATTCGGAAGTACCGGCCAATCAATAACTTTGTCGTGTTGGGGCTGTGGCTTCTGACCAAATGCGTCTCTGATTTGGGTCATGTTTGGCTTCCGCCGACCGAACACGGCAAGTTGCCTCGATGCTAACTCAGCTCGCAAGCGGCTCGACGTCCAATCCCGGGCGTCTTCTTTCAAATAAATGCCGCAGACCGTGGATGCCGGCGCAGGGCGACTAATGATCGCGCGGGGCCAAATTGGATATTGGCCAGCGGAAACGAGCAGTGGTGGCAGATGAGCGCTGATGAATGAGCGGGCGGTGGCTTGGATTGGCTTTTTATCTGCCCCCGCGGCTGAACGGAAATTGATGGGCCGTGGCGAACAGAGACGCTGTCGTCTGTCTGGAGTGCCCCCCCGCCCCCCAGTTTAATGTTGTGCCTGTCAGGTCGATCTTTTGCTGTTCTTAGCAAGTCCAACTGACCCTGAGCAGCATCAAAGGGTTAAATATTGCCTGGGCTAATGCCACTCTGCTGGCGTTTAAGGCCCTCGGTGCCTTCGCCGCGCGATAAGCACCCGCCCCCCCCCCCCCTGCCCTAAATCCATATGTGAGCACATCGATCGTCTGCGTTTAGCAGCGTGCGCCGTACAAGTGTTATCTCTGGTCACGGTGAATTGAGGCACTCAGACGCAAGGCGTAGATTTTCCTTGGAGTTCAAGGTCACCTTGAGGGATGAGGATGGAACGATAAGCCCGGCGGGGAAAAGTGCTTTTCGTCGCTGTGAGCTCACCAGGAGATCACTTTAGAAGAAAGCGGCCCACGGCTCAAGGAAGAAACTAATTGCGGGGATTCATAAATTAGCCGACGTTATCGCTATCTCGCAAATATTTTTGTGAGCGGTTGATTCTTGTCGTTGTCCAGCTTGTGGAATATCACTTGACACTCCCGCCAATATGATGAGCATTCCTGCGTCAACCGCCGGCAACAAAAGTGGCTGCACCTCGATGTGAAAATGTCACCATTTTGCACATCATGTCCGGCAATCATTATTTTCCAGCACTTAGCCTTTTTTTGGGGGGGTGGGGGTGGTTACAGATCATCTATTGCATCGTTATCGCTCTCTGTACCGTCACCGGTGGTTTTCTCACTTTTTGACACCATTTGTGCCACGGCGAATGGATCCCGCCATCCGCTAAACAACTCTCATCATGCGGAGTCGCGTTTCGCTCATTGACGCCAAGCAAACGTTCGACCGCGGCGTGCGCCGTCTGTCTCGACTCGTTCCTCTCACTTAGCGCTAATGCCGCCGATTGAACGACGAGCAGGCGCGCTCCAAACACGAGCCGGGGCCAAACAAGCAAGCCTAATAGAAGCCGAGCGGGCCCGAGTGCATCCCCCAAAATGTCTGAAGCCGTCCGGCTAATCGGCCTCGATGGGAGACGTGCGCCGCCCGCCGTCTCTGTTCATCGCCGTTTCGACAACCAAAAGTGGATACGGATGGCAAAGCTGCGCGCGCGCGCGTCATCGCCAGGGAATATTCACCTCTTGACTGCCAACGAGCGTTATTAATCCGCCAGATTTCGATCGTCGAGCGCCGGGTTGTTTACAAGCCACCCGTTCTGCTGGTTTATCGAAATGTTAATTGGCATGTGGATTTGCGGCGGATGGCGACGCAACAGATGAACTCGATAGAATATTTATTGCGCGGCACGCCGTCCGCAAACGCTCGCATAACAAGCGGGTTAATAATTGAAAAGGGCAGCGGGCAAAGCAAACATTTGGCAGCCGGCGGCCACGTTTCATTCCCCGACCAAAGTGGGGGTTCACCGCCGCTATTATTTTCCGTCTTTAAAGGTTAAAGCGTCCCACCCCCGCCCGCCAAGATGGCCCCCTTGACCGCGAGTCACACTGTCACGGTTTCAAAAGGGGCTCCCCCTCCTCCCCCCCAAATGTTGCCGAGGTTACGCTAATGCTAACAAGCATGGGGGTACGCAAACTTTTGCCACATTTGCTTTTTTAACTCAGCACGCGCAAATGTTCTCCTGCCGCCTCACCCACGCAGCCAAATGCCGGGAGAAGGCCATGTGGATTTTCCACGTGGTCGCTTTGTGTTGTTTGCTTTAAGCGATGGATTCCCGAGATGATAATGCTCGCCACTTGGGCGTAGCGTCGACGCAACAAACGCGCCTCGGCCAGCTGTTGTCGGTCTCGGGGGACGGCGGGCGCTCGAATCGGGCAGGGGGCTCATCTGGAGAGTCGGCGCCAGACTTCTCCCTCGGCTCGGTGGCGCTAACTCCGCTTTGACCTAAATTTTCGCCGGCCCGACCGGCGTATTTGTCACGCCGTCGATCACGGCTGAACTTCTTGCGCCGACGTCTCGTCGGTCATCGCGTCAACCTTTCCCGCCAACCGCTCAATCGCCGCCATCAATCACGCGTCAACGCGGCTCAAAGGAGACGGCGCGGGTGCACATCTGTATTAGTGACCTCCATCATCGCTAAGGCGCCGCGCGGCCTGTTTTTCTATTTCCTGCGCTCAGGCGGCCTCGGGAAGAATCCTTAATGATTATTTATAATCCTTTTTGGGATATCGTTTTTGGCGAAGGGCCTCGTTTCGACCAAATAAGTGGAACGGAAAAGCAGCCTGGCCCGGGGCATGGAGCTAAATACATTCAAATGCGCTCGCCTAGCCAAGTGGAACAAAATCAAGTTGAAAACAGTCGAGCTGTGGACACGGAAACCTTGCCAGCCCGCAGAAGCTCGCTCCAGTAAGCACGTCCGCATCTGAGCTAATATTTCTTGTTTAAAATTCACAAGGAACTTTGCACAAAATCCTCGGCTTTTGTTGTCAAAAGTCACGCGAGTCCTTTTATCACCTTCACCGGTGGCCCGGCAGCCCGCTTGATGGCACGTTAGCCCTTTTGACGAGCACTTTGCGGCCAAACGGAGTCGCCCGACTGCGTTTACCGCTTCAATCAAATTCTGGCGGCTCGCGTGCCACGTCGCTCCGCCGAGGCTTCTAAAGAAAACGCCGCATATGAATGCGTTGCCGGGTACGGTACTTCGCGCTCCTTCAATCTCGCCCCGCCAATTTGCACATGCAAATGGCCGGGTGGGTGGCCGGCACCGCATAAATTACATTTACATGCGATTGGGCGCCGGAAACGGGAGAATTACAATCTAGGAGACGGGAGATTGATTGCACTCGTCTTTTTTTTTTCCTTTTAATTTAATGTCTTTTTTCCTTGGGAGGACTCCGGGCGCGGCTTGGGGGCTCCTCGGTGCAGCGTTCGGCTAATGCAACCGTGGATTTGGAAGGTCTGGCGGCTTGGAGGCGGCACTCGCTCAGCAAATGGAGTTAAATGTTGTTCGCTAGTGAAGTACTTCTCGGTAACGCAGCTTTGCTTACTTTTTGGATTTGACATCATGGCGAAACCCGGTGATTAAAAATCCAATTTTCCATAATATGTCCCGTTTAAATGAGCTGCGCTAATGTAGCATCCACCTCCTCGCTGAGCTCGACTAATGAGCGGCTAAGTGGGCGGGCAGAACATTCGCCGATGAAGATATTCCAGGTTTGACTCAAGCAACCCACCGCGTGTTACTTTTTTTTTTTTTTTTCCCCCATCACACGGACTTCGGCTGCTTTGATTGGCGGCCATTAACCTTCGGCTCATGCTGTTTTTTTCTTTCTCTTGCCGTCAAAGGGGAAAAGTCCGAAAAAGGAGCCAATGTCAGCCTGACATGTCGGCGGCGGCCGTCACCACGTCGCTTCGTTTTTTTGTCGGCTTTGATGAGAAGGCGGCGGCGACTCTTTTAATGAGGCACGAAAGGTCAGCTCGGAATCACAAATGTGCTGCTGAAATAAAAGGAAATGAATCCACCTGGCTTTTCCCCCCCCCCATCCAGTCTTGGCTAACTTGGACTGTAATATCCCAAGACTTAAAAACTGTAGACATTTTTTTTACAGCATGCCGCTTGCTGAAATGATAAAATAAAAACATAAAGCCCGCAACAGCATAGTCCAAATTTACTATGGCGTTATCAGAATGGAATGCCGCTAACACTGCAGCACTGCTTACCTTTCGGCTTTGACACGGTGGTTCTTTTTGGGGGGGGGGGAACTTGATCCAGAGACTCATCGATATGTATCCAAACATTAAAAAGTCTATTTTCCACGATACCGTATGTCTGCTCGAAGCATTCCCGACTCGAAGGCAGGCGCTCCCAAACAAGGTTTCCCTGCTCTGTAATTGGATTGTCGTGCACTTTGCAGCCAAATGTGCGCAGCGCTCGGGCCATGTGCTCGTCCCACAAACTCGATTAAAGCAAGTCTAACGACCGGACGGCGAGCTGCTTCTGACGCACAAATGCCAACTGCATCCCAGTGTTGTCTTTTTAAGATGAGCAGGACGTGTTTGCCTCTCATCCGCGAAGAGGAAATTTTAAATTGAATCGTGCAACTGACATTTAATAGCACGAGCATGCTAATTCCACCCGACAAATATGCAAATTGTCTTCAAAACAAGCAATTAGGATAATAACTTCATGATGCGTGAGAGATGCAACATTTAGAAAAAAAAGAGACGGCAAAATGAAAATGAGAAAATTCACTAATGTTGTTAAATGTCAACCTATATGAATAGTTTCAACAGTCACACGCGATCATCCCACAAAATGTGTATATCATTTAAAACTCATCTGATAACATTATACCTAATAGTAAATGGCTTACACAGTATTCCATTTTTTTTGTAATGTCCCCTATCATACATACACGCACAAGTGGCAAAGACTCTCCGTAACAACCCAGGCTGAACCTCCTTCCCGACATAGAAAGTTTCAGCAAACACGGTGCATTTGTGAGTTGTAACACGCAAAAATGCGCGGGATTGCCGTTTTGAAAATACCCACTGCTAGCCTAGCGTTAGCATCACGGTCGTGGGATTCGCCAGAACATTTTGCGCCGCGTGAATAGTGTCTCGGTAAAGCGGCATGTGACTCATCGGCCCAAGTTATTTCAGAGGCATCAATTCACTGACGGCAACTCAAATGCTCAAGTGCGATTTCTCCTCAACACCTGCCGAGTTGGGGCACTTTCAAAGGAAAGTGTCTTTTTGATGGATGCCAGGCGTAAATTGGGTCAGCCTCCCCGCGGAGGCGTCACGCGTGGTCATGCTTGTCTCCTCCAATAAACCGCGGGGGCCTTCAGCTTATGCAAAAAAGTCTTCTTACCTCGCCACGGCGCTAAAGAGGCACTTGTGTGTCAAAAACAGCACGCCAAAAAAAAAAATGACAGGTGAAAGTCAGACTTAAAATGCAAACACGGCGGCCATCCAAGGGCAAAAGCGTCATCCTCTCGCCGCCAGACCATCTGAATGTCATTACACCGTCTGATTGGAGTGGCGCGTTCAAGGGCGTTCACTCAGCCCAGATGGCCGCGGAGGGCCGCACTCCAGACCACCAAAACAAGACATCACTCACCACCAATCGGACCCAATGCGCTTACGTAGCGTTCAGAGAAAATTGATTTCGTAACAAGTCACACTGAAGCCACGCACTCGCTTGTAGTATCTCGCTGTGCACATTTTGACCCCCAATCACTGTGCTAGATTATTACGCCGTTTTTTTTTTTTTTGTGCCACTGCCGCCGCCTATCACTCGTATTCCGGCCCCGTGTTTACTTTTTAATTTGCAAGTGTTGATTGCGACGTTGGCACGTTGGCTGCACAAGAGCTTCAAGTCTTCTTTTTCTATTGACACCCAATGTAGTGCAGTGACAACGGCGACATAATTAAGACACGTCGCAGCCTGTCTCCTCAAACTTTTGGAAACGTTTAATTGCAGAGCAATCACGTTTTCACATCAAGACAGACAAATGTGGCGCGAAAGGCTCGGCTCCACCACCCTGACTAAAAAAAAAAACAAAAAACAATGCAAAATACTGAATAATTCCTGCCGCCTCCACGGGTGGAATTATTCATGTCGGCTCGCCACTCATACCCCCGATCAGAGAACGGCAGAATACTAAGAAGGCCTTTGTGCTAGCTTGGCGTCGGATGGCTGTGGATGGGGGTGGGGGGGCAAGTTGAAAAAAGACACGTTTCGATGACCTACTTTGTAATGCGTCTTCAATGCGCTCATCTTAAAAGTGTTGACTCGGCGCTTGGCTGGCATGGCGCCGAGTCAACTCCCGCCGTCGTTGAGCCGGCGCTCGCGCAAGCGCTTTCGTTTTGCTCATAAGCGACTCAACCATCTGTTTTTATCTCATTTGTCTGCCTCTAATTGGCGTCACTTTTACGGTAAGTGGCTTCAAAAGCTCGTTTGCCGCAGGTCGCGACGTGCCTGATGCCTGAAAGATTGCTTCTTAGACAGCGGGTACACCGGGGGCCTCGGTTTAAAACGGAAGGCAAGTCGTCAGCAGCATTGTCGGCGCTGTGATGAACCGATGCTCAAGTAAGCAAACGGCCTTCCGCCAAAGTCTTTGAGCGCCGTTCAAGCCGCCCTCGCTGCCCCGCCGCCCGTTTGCCGAAGCTACAAAGAAGTTGCGCGCATACATCAGGAGACAATAGAAAGAGGACGGCCTGATGAAAACTCCTCCCCCCCCCCCCCGGTGCAATATCTCCACGCCGGATATTGTGGCCGCTGTAAAACACGAAGCCGCCGTTGTTCTTGTACGCTCCCCGTCCCCATCAACAGATGCTGAGATCTCATCTTGTCCTCGCTGTCTGTCAACACGCCGTCCTCATTTTCTTGTGTGCCGTTCGGGCCGAGCGCGTGCGCCGCATTCCTCATCATCTTGTTGGCATATTGCTAATGCTAATAGCCGCAGGAGTGGCCCGTAAGCGCTCACCCATGATGAAAATGTGAGCTCTCGGCCCACAAAAATGGAATATCGAGCACGGCTTGATAAGACGCCACCTAGCTACAACTCGTGACGGTGTTTCCGACCAATTAAAGCGAGCGAAACGCAAAGCACAAAATGTTGAAGCGGGGCTTTGAGGATGAGCCTCTGGAAACGGTCGCTACAACCTTCCCGAAGGTCGCTCTCCCGGCGACTCGGATGATGACTCGGGAGTCGTCGTCGTCTGTCTTCTCCCACCCCCGCTCGCGGTCATTCGGTGGAATGATTTGTGTTCATTAGCGAAGCCCATCTTTGACACGGTCTCCTATTGTCTCTTTCAGCAAACGCCGCTGTCAAGCTAGGACTGGACGGACCCCGGCCGAGTGAACAAATCGTAAGTGTCTCCGTTATGTTCCAAATTCCCAAAAGTCCGGCGATGCCGTCGCGATGATACCTGCGCGCAATCTCCCATCAAATGAGTTGATCCCACCGCGAGTCGGGATGCTCATTGGACATGCGGACCGTGTCCTCCTGCTTCCCCAGTAATGAGATCTGGAGGCGTGCAATCTCGTTGGCGTCGCGGTGGGAAGGCGCGACCTCTGCGGTCATTAATACGGCTGCGCTATTTTCTCCGCGAGATTATAAACTCTAACCGAGTGCGTTGAGCTCCAATTTGCAATGAAATATTCGGCGCTGAAGCTGCGGCGCGCAAAACGGTGGAATGGCCCATCCTTCCGTCTTTTGGCCCGTGGTCAGCGTCTCCAAATGAAAGCCGCCGCCGCCGCCGCATCTCCCCGCGCCCCCGTTTTAATCTCGCTGCGCTTCCATTTCATTTCCTGCCCGCTTCGATGAATCAAACTCATCTCGTGTCACTCTTGCGCACTTTACCTTCCTAATCCGCACGATGGCACCAGCCCGCGTCATCTTCTGCACAGTCGTGATGGTGAGGCAGGCGGAGAAGACGAGGCCCTGTCCTCGGGGATGGCCGGTCCCCAAGCCCCCCGCCCCCCTCCCGACTCCCTCGTGGTTGTCTGATGTGTCCTCTGTGAGCCAAAGCATCTCGGACACATTGCGGTCGCCATGAGCTGGAGGAGATATGACAAACGCGAAAGGTCGACCCCGCTTGCCGCCGCCGCACGACACCCGACGCCAAGCTCTGCGCTCGCCCGGCGAGCATCCTCTGAGCCCGTTTGCTTCAGCGGCTTATCGTCAGTTGTTGAATTCCCCGAGAGAGGGGGTTTGGACTACATGAGCGGCATTTAGCCAGCAACCAGATGCTTGTTTAATGCGTCCCTGGCTTCAGCTTTGGGAAAAAAAAAAAAAAACACGGACGGATAATTCATGTTGTCTGTTTGCGGTGTTGTGGCGACGGCCAACCTTCTGCCTGTGCGGCCCCCTCAAAACACGGCCGTCCTCCCCTTCCCCTTCATCCAGCCTGACACCTCCTCATAGAAGCGGCTCTTTTGAGAGTCAACCCATGACGACGACGGTCTTCATCAGCCCGACGCGCGACTTCCACGCCGCTTGCGTCACGCCGGGCCGGGTTGCCAAGGCAACTGAAAGCGCACGGATATTTCGGCAAAGCGCGTCAGGTTTCTCGCACCTTTCCGAGAATAGCGCGGACGAGCAACGCTGACGACTGCACTGCGACGTTTACTTTTTGACGCGTTTAAATTTTTTTAAACCGAATGAACTTAAATAAAGCCACGCAACCACGGCGAGAACATGCTCACCATTGCCGTGTCGTGACATATTTCGTGTTTATTCGGCTTCATGGCTGAAAAGGTGCTAGGCGAGATGCAAGTGCTCTCGGCTGTGCTTGAAAATGGCGGAAGAGCTCCTCAAAGAGATGGCCGCGCTCCCTCCAGAGCGCCGACTTTGATCCGCGAGTCGCTCTGTTGCCGACGATGACGACTTGTTTGTCAAACCGGCTCGCGCGCTCCCCCCTCGCCATGACCGCCGGGGGCTTCGTGACCGTGGCACGACCTCCAAACATCACATCCAAATTGCCGCACTTCCCTTCCCGTGACCCTTTGGCTAACTCCGAGACGCTGCCCGAACACTTTACCCGGCGCAAACACGAGGTTACCGATCTGTCCCGACACTTCTCCTAATACACCCTCAGAAAAACAAACGCCCAAAAAAAAAAAAAAAAATCCTGTCTGATCTAATGCAGGTGCATCTGGCTCTTTGGATCCTGTCACCATGGAGACGACCCTCCCCCCCTCCGTTGCAACCCGCACCGCACCCCCTGCCGCACCCCCCGCTGGCCTAGTTTGGCTCGCCTGCCCTCGCTGAAAGACGTTACGCAACCACGGCATAGTCAGAGACGAGGTTAGCGCTCGAGTGTGATGGCGACCCAATCGCACTGAAGTGTTGGAGATAAGTCGCCGTTTTCAAGGCCGCGGTTCAATCAAATCGCGCCCAGCTGAAAAAACAACGTAACGCGATACCAATTGATTTGTGACGGAAGGCCCACGTTGATTCGGTGCATTGCGATGATGCGACGACAGCCATGATGTCATTTTTTAAATTTACGAATCATGAAGTGACCTCGGGCACATATGCGCAGTTCAAATGCGCTTATTTGCAGAATAATGCCGGGAACCATTTGAACACGCAGCCCAGCTCATTTTGCCGCCATTTTAGGGTAGCCTCCATCTTGACTGAGGGCCCGGCCTGTTTCCATCTCTGTCGCACCCCCCTCCCCCTTCGCCTCGCTTTATCCGACCCCCGCAGTCCTGCCGTGATTCTTATTTATATGTGGCAGCAGGTAGGGGAAAGACTCGTGCCTCTTTGGGATTGGCATCACTTAAGCGGCGAGAGGTGGGCAAACCTTGAGTTCAAGAGCCTCGTTTTTAAACAGATTGGCCAAGTAAAAAAAATATTGCACACATTGTGTGTGTGTGTGTGTGCACCCCCCAGCCCCAGCCCACCCAGCTTGGACTCGAGCCTTCCGCAGCGCTTCTTGTTCTCTGAACTCTGACTGCGGCGACAAGGCGGTCCACCTTGGTCGGCGTAATCTTGTTTGCCCAGGAGGGGGGGGGCCACGTCTGCGACAAAAGCTCCGCCCCGGAGATATTTGCAAACGTTGTCGCGATAAGGCCCAGGATGTTTGCGTAGAGGCACAGTGCTCCGGGACGACGTGGCGCCGTTAGCGTTAGCGACTAGCCGCTGGCAAATACTGTGAAGAACGAGACGCCGACTGCGCTTTTGTGAACTCGCTCGTCGGCTTGTGCGCGATTTGAACCACGGAAAATCACTTCAAAAAGCGAGAAAATCATCCACACAAATAAACTCCCTGCGCCCAGGCCAAAGTTAAATTCTTCAAGGTCGGCTTGCTCCGCCGCGCATCCTCATTTCCGTCTAGATTACCGCGGTAATATCTCTCCTGTGGAGTGTGTCCCCCCCCGCCCCACTCGATCCAAAGATTGCCTCTTCTCCGTGTCGTTACATAAGCAAAAGCTCGCAGAGCGTGAAGACATTTGCGCCGCCGTGTCGGGAATTCTGCAACAGGAGCGGCATTTAGCGCTAGGCGGGAACGGTGGAGCGGGTTGGCGGTGCCGGGTCTGCGCTGCCTTTGTTGCCGTCTTTTTTTTTTCTTCCGTTTTTCTTTCTTGCGCAAAAGTGGCATGAGGTGATGAGCAGACGGCTCGGAGGAGAAAATGTGAAAAGGCGGCAGGAATAGAGGGAGAGCGGAAGATCTGCAGATACTCCCGCGCCCGTATTTTGCGTCATTTTTTTAAAATTGGCAGACGGGATGGCGATATTTGATGGGCACTAGAATGCTTTGAGGATTTAAAATATCTCTCTAAAATGATTGGCAATTTGAATGATGCGGAACTTGACGACCCCCTCGTCTGTACGTAGAAGGTGTGAATCTCTGCGGCAGAGGCAGTGTCGGTTCGGACAGAGTTGAGCGCTGGTTTCCCGAGGCGCCGCGTTTCATCTGGGCCCCCTTAAAGCCTATTTGGCCTGCGTGCGGCCCGGCCGGGATGGCCAAGTCCAATTTCTTCTCTCTTAGTGGACCTGATGGATCCAAAGTGGCACGACGGCCAAAGCGGGAGAAGGCGAATGGCGAGGCCTGTGCGCCGACTACCCCCCCCCCTCCCCGCCCCCACATTTGTTTATTCCCAGCCAGAGGGTATGAAGCCGTTTTCTTTATTTAGCGTGACTCGGGGATGATAGTCAAAAAAAGAGTTGCTTTTGGGGAGCTGAAGAGGGAGGGGCCCTGTCAAGGTGACCTCAGAGGGTTGATACAGTATACGTGTAGACACCACGCCGTCACCATGCTTTATCCCACCCACTCGCAGCGATACAAAAGAGAGAAAATGGCCAACTGCCGTCTCTTCGTTCTCCATTTCTCGTCCATTTACGCCAACGTACGACGGGCGCTCAGTCTCCCGCCGAAGCAATTTTTACCGCGTGCAAACTCCGGCCAAAGGGCAGAAGCCTAAAAGCGTCGTCGAAAGCCTTTTCGGCCGTTTTTGCCATCCTCGTCCTCGGACGCATTTGCTGCGCTCGGAGATGGCGGTGCGCTTTTTCCACCCCGAGTATGCGTTAAGGTCTATAAACGAAAATGAAATTGGGCTGGCAGCCGAGGGGCGTCTGCGCTTTCCATACCCGACGTACAATGAGGGCATCCATCCATCATCGGACCCTCGCCGCCCGCGCGCCGTTGCGCCACGCGGTCAATTCTGCGTAATGAGCAATTGTGCTGCAATTGTGCTGCCGGGGATCTCTGGGATCTCTGCAACATTTGCTTGCTCCAGCAGCGATGCTGCCGACTATCTGCAGCTCAGGTGGACCCCAAGGGGCCCTCCCTATCTCCCACAATGCATCACCGACATTAAAACACTGAAGGCATCAGCAACTTTGCACGGACTGGGACAATTCTCGTCGTATCAGAGTTGAACCTGCAAATGTGAGATTTGTCTTCACTTCTGCGCAATCGCGATAAGCTCTGGCGATTGCTTCATCAGTCTGTCGAAAGGCGACGATGTACCGTAGCCACGTGATTTCTCGGGGGTATCCCCATCAGTGGGGTTTGGAAAAGTCGGTCGTAATATGAAGGAACTCGTAAACATCCGATAGATGTCATGCGTCCGCGTCAAGCAAACAACCCGGTCTCCCGTCACCTCGGCTGTGTTTTGTTGCCGGGCAGTGACAACGGTCGCCGAGGTAATTAAATTACGCCAACCACCACGGGGGTACTCGTAATTACTTGCTTCCTAAATCCAAACTAATCCCCCCCCCTCTCGAATCTCCGGGAGCAGGCTCGGCTGCCCGAGTCGTCGACGCTCGCCTCGCTGCCGTTGCGAACGTCGCGAGGATTGGCCGTGCGCTCGTTTCCCCCCAGCTGAAAACGGACCATTTTTTTGGCCCGCGACGCAAGTTTAAACATCTGCAGGATATCATCGGCGTTGGCAACTCTCGCTGACCCCGAGCAGGTGTTGCCGTGTGAACGCTGGCGGCGGGTGTTGGTTGAAAAGGCGCACCTGTGCCCACTGAAAAGACGCCTCTGAATACTTCCATATTTCAACAGCCACTTATCCAGCGCCGAGGCTGTCAGCCATCGGCGACGGCTGCTGCGGCGCCGGCTTCCTGTCAGGGTGGAAGCGGCGGAGGCGGCCGTTGATGGAACAAATGGAGAAGATTTCTCCGTCAATCATTTCACGCCTATTTCCGTCCCGTACAATCTTTTTTTTTTTATACATTTCTTTGGAAAACAACTCTAGCCTGATAGCTTAGCGTGTGTAACGTTAGCCCAGTAGCTTCTATTTTTAGCAATGTTTGCTTCCACTAAAGTCCTTTTCGTCATGCAATAAACTTGTTCGCCAAACCCGAGGTCAAGTTAGTCTCGTGTAAGATGCTTCAATTTCTCTCACAGCAAAGCATTTTCTGTTTCCGATCAAATTTATCATGATAGCTTGGATTCTCCATTGCGGCTTCAGTTATTTTCTAAATACCCTCGTAAAGCTTGGCCAAGTCGCTTCAGGTATTTGTTTTTAAACAAGTGCGCGCCACGCAGCGCTAAGTATCTTACACTAGAAGAACGTTGTCTCATCTCGGAATCCTCAGTTCAATGTCATTTCCAGCCAATTAATTGCATAACGCAGCATGATATTCAGCTTGGGGAGTATTGCAACATCGCATTAGCTGGTAGCTCAGCAACAAGCATAAATAATACGACGTAGACGTCTGCAGGAGGGCATTTAAATCTTTCTGAAAGGAAACCCGTCACCTTCATGAGAAAGACTTTGAGGGGACGGGGGGGGGCTGAAAGAAAATGGCACACGCTGCCGTTCTAACAAAAAGCTGTAAATGTCACCGCGGTGGAGGCGTCGGATGCTCCCAAGCGCCGCTCGTCCGCCAATGATGTGACGCCAGCCAGGCTTCTGAAAGGAGACATTTGCGCAAGAAGTCACGGAGCCATTATGGATAATCGCGCTGCCATTTTGCAATCGTTCAATAAGTACGCCGCAAAACTGTCCGCAATCAAGCAGACAAACAACAAAATGGCACTAAACGAGCCGTCCAATGCTTTTTATTTTTTTCCTTAACTGACTAAATGAGATATTACTCTTCCCCAAATATTGTATCTCTATTCTTAAGAAAAACATTGTGTGGAATTCAAGCTATAGCTTAGCTTACCTTGCCCGACGTTGTTGTCGATGCAGCGATCGGGCCCCGTCGCAATCGGTGGCGATCGGCGCCCCGCGTTTGCTTTGTCTTCCCGTTGTCACTCGGCAGTGTTTTGCGTCCTTCGCAGCCGAGCTTTATTTACCCTGACGCTCGTCCGCACGTATGCCAACCCTCAGCCCCCTCCCCACGTTGTTTTTCCCCTTCCGCCGTATCGCACTCACGTCGACCTGACACATTCTATTACCCGCGATGGATGCGGCTGCCTTTTTCCGTGCCGATAATCTGCCCCGCGACACAAAAAATAAGACGCGTCATTAGGCCTGGTTCTGAAACAAATGTTTGGATTTGCATTCAGTGATGCCATTATGCTGATCGAACATTTGGAGTTGATTCTTTTGAAAATAGTTTTATTGCGGGAGTGCTTAGAAAAATCATTCAGCGCGAGAGAGCAAAGTACAGCAAAAAAAAAAAAATGGAGATGAGGAACTTGTGCTTCCAAAAGGATCAGCATTTGTTCACTTGTTGGGTTTCAAAGTAGCGCAGTGACAAAACGTTTTCCCTAACGGAGTCAAGAATTGTGACCGATAATCTTGACGGGAATTGCGATGATCGTTTTAATGGCGCAGCCCGACATCCACAACGTCTTGGCCTGCTTTATATCACAACAGCCCGGCATGAGAAGAGGGGTGTGTAGACTTTTCCGATCCCACTAAGATGCTGTTTTTAAAGCCACGAAGCAATCGTCTCATGACTGCATTTCAAGTAGACATCATGACCACGCGCATCGTTAGCCATATATGGTGGCGCTTGCTTTGTGGGGGCGGGACGTCCGTACGCTCTCTGGGAATGCCCTTGACGACGTTTCGCTGAGGAGGGCTGGGGGTCGACACGGCATCATCCCCTCACGCGCACACACCCAGTGATTGTTGTTTTCACAGTGCAGAGTGGTGCGCGCGAGTCGGAGAAAATGTCAGAAAATAGCCAGCGCGGCGATGCAGAGGGGGGGGGGATACGTGCATTCTGTCTGACAGTAGAGGAAGAGAGCCAGTGTGTGTAAGCGTGCGTGCGTGTGCGGGGGGCTTGAGTAGGTGGGCGGGAAGAGAGGAGCGACTGTCACGGAGGGGGAGAGAGAGAGAGAGAGTGGAAGACGAGACAGCCGCTCGCTGGCCGGATGCTCAAGTGTGCCGTCGGGAGCGTCGACGTCGGCGGTTTGTGAGTGCTTTTCATTTCTTTGATTTTGCTTTCATTTGCATGCAGCGGCGCTTCGCAACTTGACGCCACGCAACACCCTGAGCTTCTTGGGACCAGGAACAAGACCTCCTGCCTGCCTGCCTGCCTGCCTGCCAGCGCTAAGACGAGACTGCTGCCAGGTAGGACGCCGCTCGACGCGTGCACACGCAAGGTCGTGATTGTCGTAAGCAGGAGATGGTGGGAAGCGCACGCCAGCGAGCGCGGTGACAGGCGTCAGATTGGGGACGATGGGATTACTGGAAAGGAGATCGTTAAATCAGCTTTTGGGTGTGTGTGTGTGTGTGGTAGACTGGAGAACACTTTCACGCGCTCACTTTTTTGCCGCCAAATGCCCATTTGCACGCAAAACAAATTGCCAAGTTATCCGATTTCAAGGGGGTGAAAATGGAGTCCGTTGAATGGTGGAGACATCGCATTTGATCATGGCAAGCCTTAGCTGCCGTGCAATTTGGCCCCACCCGTGCGCTCACGTGATTCCATCTTTTTCCACAAAAAAAAAAACTCGATTCTTGCGATGAAAAAGTTGATTCTGGCACCGGACCAAAAAAAAAAACCCCCAAAACTAAACAAAAAGGTGACGTTCAAATTCAAATACAGTTGTAGCATCGACACATCACAACATAGCATAGCAAGCCCAAAATGGATTGCACATTCCTCACTGTGCTCTGACCTTGACACAACCTTGGGAGCTGTTTGTCTTTGTAAAAGTCTGCCTCAATTTATGATTTTTGTGAAATTAATCTGCTCTTTTTAAAAAAAAATTGTGTAAGAACGTCAAATACTAGTACTAGACGGTTCATGTAGTCAGGGAATTGATCCGTTTTCGGTCAGTTAAAATCTGTTTCCATGTTTTCAAATGGATTGATTTCTATCTATTTTCCAAAATGAATATCTGCTCGAGCGCTACCTCCTTTCACTCGGGTGCTCGCCGTTCACTGTGGCTCGATGGCCCCTCCAGTGCTCTGATTGGCTCTCTTCTTAAGTGGGCGGGGCAGGGAGATTCTGTGTTGAGGGCCTCAAGCGGGATGTGCAGCTTGGTTCCCGTTTTCAGGACCGAGGACAGCGCACCAGCGCCTATTTGGAGGACTCTTCTTGTGTGGCGATTACATCACCTTGCCAGATTTGAATATTTACTATAGGCATGAGTCATGCGAGCACACGCGCGCGATCACAATCAGGCTGCTTAATGGACCGTCGCGTGGGTTTATTTAGCCTTCGTGTCGTCAGGCTGCTTAGCTAGATGCCGAGTTCCTTTTTTACAGCAGTCGTGCTTGTCTTGTCTCCAGAGATTAAAAATGGTCGTTTTTGTTTAGAAAGTTTCCACCGGTGTGATTAGACGGCGGACCTAATGAAAGGTCTCGAATAATTGATCCCAGCAGGCGAGCGAGTGGATTCCTTTATTCCCGTCGGTCTTTAGCTGATGACAGCAAGCGTGGCCCCACAGAGACCCTCCCCAGTGTTACACACACAAATATGCAAACGTTTTGACAGTGATTGTGTGCAACACACACGCACGCGCAGAGCCTGACACAAACAATAAGGTCTTGCCCCCCGGCCTCACTTGCCACCATCAGACAGCCAACCGTCATCTACTCCCCCGCACCCCATCCCCATCCCCTCCCCCCTAGACATGTCGCCTAATTGAGGCAACTAATAACCCGCCCGGGTCATTTGTAGTCTATGTAGCCATTAGCATAATTGAACGGGCGCGATAGTGAAGTGGTGTAAGATGTGTTCACAACGCGACGGACCATCGGCAGGCGCGGCTCAATTGCCTTTGATTTGCTGGAGCGCCAGACGGGATGTCAGAGTCGCCGCGGCCGATGGCAGCCCGCCGCCCGCTGGTTAAATGTTGTAAGTGCAAGGAAAGGAAAGCTCACGAAAACCAAAGACCTGCGTCCACTGTCGTGACTGATGGACAACTTAAATGAATCTTGATGTCACGGTTGTGCAGCGGTCACCACAGTGGATAACGCGTCATCCAGTACGCCGTCAAACGCGAGATAGCAGTTGTAATAGTTTCAATTGGGTAAGATATATATATATTTTTATTTTTTTAAGGAAAAATAAATAAGTCGCGTATCCCAACGTGTTGCTATGCTAACTGCGCCTACATCGGCTACTTGTGCAGTCTGCAGGTAAGCAGCAATTAAAGGACCCCTCATGCCAAGAGGCTATCTGAGAGAGGAAGCCGCAGCGCGTCGGGTTACCGTCACATATTTTCCTCTTGCGCGCTCTCCCCAAACTCCAAATGGAGGCTAATCGCCCATCGGGCGAGCACCATTATGCACCTGGGAACAGATCCCATTACAGATGCGTCCCGCGCCGGCTTTGTGCTCTCTTTGAGGAACGCCGTGTGCATAATATTCAGGCGTCCTCGCCTCGCCAGTCGTGACTGCAATTTGGGAGTCGGAACGTTCCGGGGGAAAGGGAGCGCGCATTTCACATTGACATTGAGATTCCGAATGCTGCCCGCGCGCTTGTTCGTTAACATCCCGCCGTAGCGCCACTTTGCAAAGGATAAAGAAGATATGCCTGTGAGTAGTGTTACATTATTCCTCATTAGCCTGTCTGTGGCAATTTGCGCGACGGTGTCAACCCGCGTCCCGCATGAGGGTTTGACACCCTGAGAACGGAATTGAAGGCATGAACTACCTTCCTGTCATTTCGTCCAAACCCTCGGTTGACGTACCTGCCGACGCCATTCACCCCCGACGCGAAATCTCGCATCCCATCGGCTTTTCTTCCTTGGTAGAAATAAATGACCCAGCATGCACCTGGGAGAGATTGCTGCCACCGTGCAGACGGATTATGGCAGCAGGAGTCTGACATTCACTTACAGTAATACACGACACTAATGGACTGTTTCGAGGCACCTTTCCGTGTCGGTGCGCGTGCGCGTACGCCCTCTCACGATAACTCACCAGTTGTGCTGGATTCAATTAACCAAACAACTTGCAGTGTCCGGTTGCGTCCACACGACATTGCTTGAGTGGCGTCGGTTCTTGTGTGCTTTCCGAGTTGAGAGTTTTGTCTGCGCTAGTGTTGCCGGTGAATGTGTTTTGCAAAGAGGAGTGTAGTTGAGTCAACGTATTTTCATTTTTTAAGTTGCTCCAAAGGGAAATTAGCAGCCCATTGAGTGTTGTTTGTAATCAGCAAATGAGCATTTTCTGGAAAAACAAAACAAACACACACACAAACAAACAAAAAAAAACCCTGGCATCCCGTGTGTGTGTGTGTTTCTTTGGACTGATGGCAGAATTCAAGCATCCTTATTGTTCATTTTCTCGCCCAATTTTGCCTCCTTCTGATGACAGTAATTGTAAAAGCCGCTTTCTTGAATCCCACGTTTCCTAGAAAGTAATTATCTCCTGAAAAAACGGCGTCAGCCTGCACAATTTGGTTTGGAGAGTCCAGCCAGCGGGTTGCCAGATAATTGAATAGGTTTGACAATTACGACCAAGCAGACAAACACACAAAAGAGAGCGCTTTCGCCGCGTCGCTCAAACGATTGCGCAAAAGACTAAAAACAGGTAATAAATAAATAAATGACTACCCCCGTTTTAAAATGTCAATGGCGTCTGACCCCGGGTGCTCTCCCGCACGTCAATCACGGCGTGGAGCTTGAGTGACGCAGCGATCGCCGCGCTTTGCTAACCTTTGGCGCTTGTGTGTTTGGATGTTATCTGGCGATCGCGGAGGGAGGACTCTCTCATTGTCGGCTTATTTCTAACCATATCGATCGCGACATCGATCCTCCTTAACGGCGCCGACAAACGTCTTTGAGCTTTCACGTGATGGGGCACAGCGGAGGCCGTTTGGGTGCGTGACGCCGAACGCGACTCTGCACTCGCAGTGCCGCCTTCATGTCGCTTTGATTTTTTGAATTGGCCCTGCTACAAATCACTCTGCATTTGCGGTGCCGGATTCATGTCGTCGTCGTCTGTTTGATTTTGCATCCAGCTCGGCAAACACGGAGCAATTTATCGTGAAGTGAGACTTCATCTTGCTCTAAGTTACACTTCACATCTTGTGATTGATGCAAAAGAACTACCCCAAAAAAAACCGTGCCAATTTGTGCATGTGTTCTGGATGCAAAATAATTATTCAGATTCTGTAATTGTGGCGCCGGATTCGCATTTTGTGACTCGTAGTGAGATAACGCTTCACCTCACGATGAATCAGGCGGTACCTGGCGTGCCGGGTTGATGGACCCTTGAATATCATTTGCAAAAGTCGTCCCAGGGCGCACACGAAGCACCCGCGGGAGAACCCAAACGGCAATGGCGCTCGCATCCGCGGCTGTATTTTCACACTAATTCCCAACGTTGGCGCGCACGTCCGAGATAGACGGCTTACGCGTGTGCCGTTCTTGGTTTCTATGACAACCGTGATCCCTGTATGATAATGGGATTCCCGCCGTAGGCGTGAACATGCTCATCCTCCGTTCGCGGGAATCTGCGGGTGAGGCTTACTGTGTGTACCTAATCAAGTGGCTGCGGTGGATTTTCTTGTTTCTGGTCTTACAAAATGGCAGCTTGTACGGTTTTTATCCACGAGCGGAATGATTTTTGTGGGTTTTTTAAAATGTTTTTTTTTTTAATCATTTTTTTTGCGCGTGTTTGTTAAAGGGGGCCACGGCCAGACTGAGCGCATTCATCTCTCGGCCAGGAAAAAGCGTGACAACTATAGATCCGTCTCTCCTTTTGCACAAGACAAATAACCTCATTACCCAATGGGAGCATTCAAAATAGGATCATGTCGGGAAAAGTGCCTCGGGAGAGAGAGCGCGTGCGGACCTGCTGCTTTTATTTTTCCGAGTCTCCTTTCACCCACAAGACAAAGTCGTGCCCTCCTCGTCTTGTCGTTTTATACACAGATCGGCTGCCGGGATGCATTTATTTCACCGTAACGGCCGTCTTTTTCCACAATAGCCCGCAGGTCTGATTTGCGAGCATAGGAACATGCCGTACCCCCAACCCGGCCAAATCGGACTCCCCGCACATAATTACACAATCGCGTCGGGAATTCCCCGTGGCAGTTTCGCCTCGGCTACGTCCACGAAATCCTGGCGCGCCTTCGCGGAATTCATATTCATTTATATTCGTTAGTGACAGAAAAAAAAAAAGCAAAGAAACAAAGGCATTGAAACGAGATGACGCCGTTCCCTTAATGCAAACTGATGGTGGCCAGCATGAGAACAGAGCGTAATATATTCTAAATATATTTTCAAGTATCGTCAGAAACCTCTCTTTTATTTTGAAATGGAGTTTTGTTTTTCAATACTAGTATGGATCTTAGTGCCCAAATACTAGTTGGCCACTCAGTCACGCTGCTTCAAGCAGCACGCGTAGACTGGTCGCAGGACCAAAGACAGGCGTCCAATCCTAGCCACGTCGTACTTTCAAATCCAGCCCGCTTCTGCCGACTGTCAAAAATCTCTCGTCTGGACTTTCTATCCCTCGGGTGAGCCCTCCCGCCACCCACCTCTCCGCTGTCAACGTGTGACAGGAGGAAGCGGCAAGCTTGTTGTTGCTTTCCACTTTTATTTTTTTCCCCTTCGCATCAGTCTGGAGTGTTTACACACGGCTCAAGGTCAAGCTAGGGCGCGCGCACGCACGCATGTACGCAAGCAAGCAGTCATTTGCATGAGAAAACAATGTCGCTGCTATTTTGGAGGAGGCGGTCGACATCTGCGGGGCACTGGGCTTTCTCCAATTAGACATAAATGAAAGGAAATATCAAGGGTGGATTCGAGTCTGCTCGCGGGACCCCCACCCCAGTTAAGTAGAAGCCTAGTCAAAGAAATCCTATTTTCGGCTCAAAATAGCCACTGAAAAATGTAAAGACGCCTTTGAAACGATGTTCGGACTCAACGGGAAGCCCCCACACCGGCGAGCGTGAAGGCATCATCCCGGCGCGAGGTGCAATTGAAGCCGCCGGAAAAGATCCGCGTTGTAATGCTCTCGCCGCCTCGGCTAAATGGAGACAAAGTGCTTGTCGTTTGCTTGCTAACACCCGCTAATTCCTGTAAATGTCAGAAGCGACGGCTTCACTCTCAGGTGTTTGAAAGGAGGAGAGAAAAAAAAAATCATCTCCGGTGTCCAAACGTATTTTTGCCCTTTATTGGTCAAGCGAGCACCCGGATGACGCAAAATCCGGGTGTTTCTCCTCTCATGGCGCGGCGAAATCGACAACAAGCGGTGCTATCAAATGCGCATTTGGGAGGATTTTTCGGACATTTCCAGGCGAGCGCCGATCGCGACCGCCATTCTAACGTCCACATTCCGCGTCGGACGTGCGCACCGACGCAGTGAGTCACCATCTCGGTTCATTTGCAGCCAACGATAAGAAATCTCGGCGCTCTAATGGGATGCGCGTGCCGCCGCTAGCAATTAATGCCGGCCATAAATCATCGGTTTATCTCCGTCTTCCTGCGGACACATTGTTCCCACCAGTAAATGCTGATTAATTTTGTTTACGATTGAGACCGGGTCCTCTCTAGGCTGACCTCAAGCCTCGGCATACTTGGCGAAGCGACAATCCCGGCGCGCTCTCTGACGGGCGCAGGAGAGGTTCCCACTCCAAGCACAATGGCGCCTAATTATATCGTCCTCGCCACTCGTCGCCGTTCCGGCCGAAATCAGCGCGTCCTCGCGGCGATCCGCAGAGCTCGTAATTGACTTGTAGCGTAACGAGGAGTGTTCTTTGCTCGGCGTAGGAGGCGATCCGTCTTGATAATCACAGCCGGTCGCCGCGCAACTTTCTCCCCGACGCGCGATTTTCGCTATCCAATTGGCTTTAATCATCTCGGGTCGTGTTTGCCGATGAAGGAGCTATTGGCTACATGCTTCAGCGTAAAAGCCATTGATTACGATGATGGGTCACAATCAGCGACTTAATACGCGAAGGTCACGGTATTTCCTCCCGACTCGGAGGAACATTGAGGTCTGGAGCCGCGGCGGAAGCTCACCTAATGGTGCAATTTCAGCCGCAAAGCAGACCCCCCCCCCATTCACGCGCGCCGCTCCCGTTCTCTCGGCAAAACGAGAGGAGATGGCGGAGCCGCGAGGTCGCGTCCGCCGAGACTCCGCGTGAGGGGAGGGATCATGAATTGTTTGCGTGGCCCGCTCGGCTCCGGAGGCCGCCGCTGCAAGGTGGCCCGGGTCTGCCTTTCTACTCTGCCGACCCCGGTAGCGCTCGTCGTGGTTTGACTCCAAAAAACTCCAAAACGAGCGAGCATTCGAAAAGGTTGTTGCTTCAGGGCACCCTGCCATGTTCTACCCTGTCAGCAGGCGCTCAAGATTTTCTTTTCGCGCTCTGTTGGCCTCTTCCTGTCTCGCCGGTTCAGGTATGACTTTGTCCACACAGGCGTCACATTTGAGGGAGGGGGGTGGGGGGGAAAAGGTTGTTCTTTGGCAGGCGCCGCAGCCTCAAGCCCAAAATAAGCCCGTCACATCGTCACCTGCCACGTTTTAAATTAGCATGCGTCTAATTAACAGGCTCGCTGACGTTCCGCTCCTGTTTGCGAAAGGATGTTTGGACAAAAGCGAGGCTTTTAAACCACCCCGAATAGGCAGCCGTGTTTTATTCCGCGTCATTAAACCGTGCGCTTTGCTTCGAAAGCCTTGTTCACCTCTTTTTTTTGTGTGTGATTTGTGATTGGATCTACGGTTAAAAACTGGGAGTTCGACAAAGGCTTTTAGACTTGGGATTTGGCAGTCGGCTTTCAGAGTTCGGGGCTTCGGATGAGTCCTCGGAACCCGAGCGCGTTTATCCCGTCTCGCTATGCGGCGTTCGATCCCGTCACTGTGTTTTAGGGATTAAATTCCCCGCCGCCACGCATCCGCACGTAACGCGATATGCTCGCTATCTGTCTTTTCATCTTGACAATCGGCCTTTTGTAAACGGATTCAGCGGGAGCCATTTTGCCCGAGACCGAAGACGAGAGGATGCGAGTGTTTGTTAGTCGTCGCAATGTTTTAGTCATTGTCGGGGGGGGGGGGGGGGTGTCGGCGCGGGCAAGTGACTGAGCAAACAGCTCATTCCGTTTCTTACCGCTTGCAGCAAGCGGGGAGAGGATGAAATGGCGTCGACGGAGCGTCCGTATAAATGGGATCGGCCAAGCTCGGCGACTCCCGCGCGGCGGTCACAGCTACCTTCCTCCAAATTGAGACGAGCGGCGAGATCGGACGCGGCTTCTGCGTTTTGGGGCGACGGGGCGGCGCGTGTCAGAGGAAGTTATCTGCGCAGCGCGCCGCCGGGAATTGGTGTCGACGAGATAGTGTGGTTGCAAATAGCGACGTGTTTCGTTGACGCTCATCGCGGGAATGAACGCTCGCCTGGTGACTAATTATGAAAAAAAAAACGACTTGACCCAAATAAACAGCCCCTCGTCGAGCTTGTTTACTTGAATAAATGCCGCCCCTCGACGGCCAAAATTCACCCGTGCGTAACTTGGACGACGATGCCGCCGCCGCCGATTTGGCAGTCGCTCGCGGTGATAATGATCACGTTAGAGGCGGGGAGGGTCTCTCTCCCGTTGCCTCGGGCGTCCTCCGCAACAGATGTTTCGTTCGGGGCAGATGCTTGCGGTGAAGTCTTTCGGTCAAGCTCGCGTTTTCGAAAATCCCCTTTTAGCATCTCGCAGATGACAAAAGAAGACCCCCCCCAAAAGAATAAGCGTACGTCTGACACGTGGAGGCTTTTCCAACGGCGGACCCTCCATCTCCCTATCTCGACATCGCGGCCGACTGGCAGCAATTTGCTCCCGATTTCTCAGGCTGCCTCGACGCGGTCGCCTCAGATCCCTATCGCCCGGATTTGATGCCTCGCCGCTACAGAAACATCTCGCCCGTCTTATCGGGCGTCAAGATGCGGAGATGCGTTCAACAAGCCAGCAAGGGTGTCCCAGTCAAATTGAAATGATCGCTACAGATGACGCTACAGATGACGCTCCAGAAACGCGCGTTTGCCCGGATACGTCTTTTTAGCGACAAACTGCCGATACTTGTTCGTTGGGGCATCAGCCGCACGCTCTCGACAGTTTTTTCAGCCCCGTTCTTCAAGCGGCGTGATGAGTTTCAAAAGGCTGTCGTGTTCATTTAAAATGGCATCCGGATCGGTCCAAAGAAAAGAGCGTCTTCTTTAGTTTTTTTTTTTTTTTGTTTTGTTTTTTCTCCGTCTCAGTTGTCGTAGGAGGGGAAGTACCCTGTCGACGAAAACAAAGCGAGCGCGTCTTCCGTGACGACTTTGAAATGACTTTTGGCGTGAGGAGGGAAAGCGGCGCGTCGTCAAAGACGACTTCATTGTTTACGCTGCGCCCCCATTGTGCCGCCGTCATCGAATCACGGCGCTTATTTGCCGAAGGTGTTTGTCTCCTCGCCGGTCTCTCGATGACACCGCGAGCAGATGAGCAACGTGACAATGTCGTTATTGTTGTCTTGATTTGTCTTTTGCTTCTCAGCGCCGTCGCTCGAATCCTACCCACCCATTCGGGGCCTTTGAGAGGAACAGTGCTGGCGCCTAACCGATAAGACCTTGGTTTGAACTCGTACGCCATTTCCTTTAGTCGGCCGTTAGAAGAGTTTGACCATCTTGCTGTTGGTGAAGACCAACAGAGAAAGATTCTGAAAACCGAAAGTGGCCCGCGATCCGTCGGCCCTGCGTTTTGTCACGCCCACTTATCGATTTGGGTCCGCTTCGTTTTGTGGCTGAATGGCCGAGCCATTTTCCACGGGGTGCCTTGTCTGTCATATAAATGGACCGCTCGTCCCCTCCGGCGGAGCGCTGGCGCTGCCGCGGGAACAAGAGAAGAGCGATAAAGGCTGGCCGACGGCTCCTTTCTTCCCTCTACTTAGCTTTGCGACGCTTTTGGAAGGCGTAATTGAAAATGTGGCGAAATCCTTGAGCCGAGTCCTTAATAGAGCTGTCGCGGCCCGGCAGCAAAGCGAGGTTAATAACTTTTTTTTTTCTTCCCCCCCCCCACTTGCATTACCTCCAGAGATTGGCCGCAGGTGAGCAAAGAGGCCGAGCGGGACAAGGCGCAAGGAGCCACTTCCTTCTTCTTATCGGCCACCGCAGCCGGCGGTCACAAGGCGCCTTATTATATTTCTAAAGACACCCCCCCCTCCCCCGCCGCGCGGGACACGTGTCGGCAGCCGGCCGGCGTCCCGCTCGTGACTGACAGCCGCAAATGACTGCATTGGTTCACTAACCGCGCCTTTTACTCCAGGGCCGGTGACATTTGGCTCTTACGTGCTAAATTCAACTCTCTAACCTCGTCAACGCCCCCCTGCTCCCCCGCCCCTCCTTTTTTTGGGGGGGGTATGAAAGAATAACTCCGGACCCAACAAACCCAAAGCTCTGCTCACACATCAGATAAATATCATCGCCTCTCTCGACTCGACAGCATGCTAATTTTAAACTGTTGCCGTTTGGACCCGAACACGTGTCCTGGCGCTGATTAGTTTTGATTGTTTTATCCGGGATCTGCGAGAAGGACCCGATTCCCGAGCGTCGCGGGCAATCAGACTTGATTAGCGGGTTTTTCACCACCGCCCCCGTACGCCGAAATAAAACGCGTCTGCCTGCGCTCTGCGTGCTGCGCATCGATCCACGTTATTGATCGTGGCCCAATTTAGCCTGCCTCTTTTGATGCTAGCCTGACAATAGCATTGGGACGGTTAGCGGGTGGTTATTCGGCAAAAGGTTCGAATTGGGGATTGGCGGAAACCGTTTGAAAATCGCTCCCCCGAAGACATTTTTGTCTGAGCCGCGGGAAATTTGCGCAGGACGACTCGTCACCGAAAGCCACGTCTGCCGTTTTGCTTTTGACGCGGCGTTTTGCGGCTCACTTTCTAGGGGACTTGGCGTCGGAATTCATTTCAGTTGACATTTGTCGATAGTTAGCGAGAATTATCGATAAATGGGTTGTAATTGCTGATTTGCCGCATGATTAACTCATTGAAAGGTACAAGAAGGATGTGAATCGTGTTCCTGCTTCCCGCTGGTGTATGGGTTTCTCTTTTGGGGGGGGGGAGAGTATGTTTCGGCACCGTAGCATAGCGAAGTAAGCGGCCAGGGAAGTGACCCAGATAGAGAGAAGGGAACTGTGTGTTGTTTCCAGCATTGGCGCTGCGTTTGGGGACCTGCTGGGCCATCTGGCTGCTCCGTAATTGGGTTGAAGGTTTACAGCCGATGGAGCGGATTCTAGTCGTTCTGTCTGCCTTGTAGATCTTTTTCAGGATTTCATGATATGCAGGCGGCTGTACCTTGACTTCCTCGAGTGTCCCGACATTGGAGTTTTTTTCGCAAAATTTGAGTCACGCACGATTCTGTGATGCCCTCGCGCGTGGGAAAGGAGAGCCAAATCGCATCCGTTCATTGAACGGGGCCACGCCCCTTAAAGCCACATCCAACAAACAAATACGACACTAATGACACATTTTCTGTTAATGACTCCAATTGCATTTTTTTTCCTTTGGTTTTAATTTACACATGACTACATCTCAGAATATCGACCAAAGTAATGCATTGGAAATATTTCTTCATATTATAAATGCGATTTAATGCGTGTCTTTTTTTTCCCCCGCCTGCCGGAACATCGAATGTGACACTTCAGTGGAGTGGAAAGGATGCACCGCGGTGTCGCGCAGGGAGCAACGAGCGGCCATTTTGTGCTTGTTTTGCTTAGAGGTCGTCAAAACGGCGCACGGGGGCGGGGGGCCGGGTGTATGCTATGCATGATATTCCCGCGCAGACACGAGGGCACTCGGAAAAGGTCACCGCCGCTTCGGCTTTATCCCGTGAAACGAGCTGAAGTGGATCTCTTGCCGCTAGAGGAGAGCGAGCGGGGAGTTGGCGTGCCAAAGGAGGATGAGTCACGAAGGTGCAAAAGGTAGCACGACAGCGTTTAGATCCAAGCGTCGCTGCCTACTGTCGTTTGAAAGAGGCGGCGTGGAAGGCATCATGAAAATAGGCCCTTTGGGGTCATTTGGCCCATTTCAAGCAGTTTTTCACCCTGAGATCTGAAACATTTGGTCGTCTTTTCTATGGAGAGTAGACACACAAAAAAAAGAGAGGAAAAAAAACCTTCAAGGGGCCAGGCCTGACATACATAGGAACTGTCGGCCATTTTGTTCTGAAGTGGCCATTTCCAGGTTGCCTTGAGCCGTTTTTACGGTCGTCCTTCAAAGGTGAACTCCTTTGATATTGCATGAGTTGCGACCACGTTTGAAGTGCTTCTACTCGACAGAAGGACTCGGCTGAAATTGAAATAATTGTTTTCTTTTTGGTCATTGTTTGTGGGCGGAGCAAGGTCAATGACTCACTCTCAAGCACAAAAAAACACCCTCATCGCTCCCATGTGGCTTTGGTGGTCCGGGTGATTTTTACATGTGTGCTTAGTCATGTCTTGTTGACACAATCACACGTGCGGCGGCCTTTCGGGCTGTCTTGCAAACACGCGATTCAATTATATCTGAAAGCGGCGCCGACATTTATTGCCCGCGTCGCACGGGGCTAATAAATAATCTCCCGTTTAAGCAAAGCCAAAGCAGCTTTGTTGTGACTACACGTGCTTAGCTGTCCAGACTTAGCCGGCAGATGCCGGCGCGCCTCACCAAACCTCGCGCGCGTCTGTCCGAAGGGTTAAAAAAAAAAATTATTCTTTTTATGTCTTTGTCTGTTGCGATGACGCAGGCTCGGCAAGATGAACGAGAGTCGGAGGGAAGCGCTGGCGGCGGCCCCCGCGCCCACCGCCTCCTCCTCCTCCTCCTCTTCCTCATCGTCCGGCAACACCACCAACATGGCGGGCGGCCCCGGCGCCGGACCCAAGGACGAGGCCTTCTCCAAGCTGAAAGACAAGTTCATGAACGAACTCAACAAGATCCCACGTGAGTGGTCCCCGACCGACCATGTCGCCTCGAAATTGAAGGTGAAATAACGGCGATGCGGAGCTGCGGCGAGAACAATTTTGTGAACAAATGAATGATCACGGAGGAGAATCGGAGAATTCTCTCAGCGCCGGTTTGAGAAGCTCGATGGACCTTTTGTCATCCAAATGAATCGCTGCTGCCATGCTAATTTTTTTTTTAATCTTTGCAAAGCAGCAACATCCACATCCTGGATCCTCAGGGTAACATTTTCGCTCGTTACTTTCACACCTGCCAGTAGAGTGGCGCACATACATGTCGGCGAGTGAAATCCACGCGCGAGCTCGCAGCGCGTCATCCGGCCCGGTTAAATATAGCGGCAATTGGCACCGCGGGGAGAGAAGCTCCTGTGGAAGAGTAGTGGCCCTATTTTCTACAAATACGCACCGAGACATTTACGAGTGCCCGCGGAGAAATGCCTGCGCGTGTTTACCAAAATAAAATTGCATCGAGATGACAGGCACAGCTTCGGAGGTCGTTGCCAAGGTTAAGGAAAAGATGGACGGAGCAGTCGTATGCTACGCTACAGCAAAAAATAGAATGGAAAGTCTGAAAATTTGACACACTAAAAAGAGCGAGTCATAAAACATGTCGCCGGTGATTGTGCCTGTACGTTGGCCGCCATGTCGAGCGCCCGATTGCAGTCTGACTATTTTATTTTTTTTTTCGGGGGCGGGGGGACATTTTTCAACATGCGCCTTTAACGTCTCACTCAGCGTAACAACAGATAACCAGTTGAAGGGCTTTGCACATCTCGCCTTTTATCCCCCCCCCCCTGCTCGGTCCCTCTTGTGCTATTTTTCTCTGGAGAGAAGACACTCGCACAATGTCGTTAATTAGGGGAAGCTTTTATGGCTTTCTGGGACTCGGGCCGGCTTTAATTAAGGAGCTCGCAAGTGCTTCTCATTGGCCGACGTGTGCTCGATGAAGATGATAAGGAGCGTCCGGGAGGGTGCGCCGGTAGAATAATTAGCATGCCTGCTTTCCAAAAGGGAATTTGGGTTTTGGGTATTACTCTCCCCTTCCCCCACGCAAGCTAGTTTTGTCTGGCCTTTTTCTGATGAGCGATGTGATCCGACGCGGCTTCTCGTCCCCTCCGCAGTGCCGTCGTGGGCCATCGTGTCCATCGCCTTCGTGGCCATCATCCTGGTGCTGGCCTGCTGCTTCTGCGTGTGCAAAAAGTGGATCTTCAAGAAGAAGAACAAGAAGAAGGGCAAGGACAAAGGCAAAAACGCCATCAACATGAAGGACGTCAAGGACGGGGCCAAAACCGAGGTAGCGGCCCGTCGGCGCCGCGGTTCAAGATTGACGAGCGAGCGCAACGCTTTGGCTTTTGCCGCAAACGCCTTTCTTGAAAGTCGCGGTTGTGCTCCGAGCGATGGCAAAAAAAGAGAGTGGAGCTCAAACGTCGAGAAAGGGAGAAACGCTCAGATTCCCCGGCGCTGCCTGTAAATCTCTGATTGATTTGACGTCACGTTTTGGGGGGGATTTGGGGGGGGGGGCAAAGCTTCACATCTGCGTTGCATGGGTGAGAGCCGCCATTATTCTGACCACGGCTAACACATGGCTCCCCTTTTTTTGACGATGATTATTTAAAATCGTAACGATGTTCAGATTTCTGTGATCACGCTGGGTTCTACTCCTTGGGGGGGGGGGGGGCTTAGAGGGGCCACCGTCATTTCTCGGCGTGTTGCTCCTGTTGACTCCTGCGTGTGTTTTGTTTTAATTTGTGTTTCTTCCTTCCATGTCCTCCTTATCTGTGTTGTGTCTGATGACTGTGCGGGATGGTCGCTGGCGGTAGGTTTCCCAATTGCTGTTGGATTTTCTTACGCCTGCTGCTCTGATGTTCTGATCGTTTTTGCGATAGCCTCTCGACGACGGCCTAACCCCCCCGTTGAGCCCGACTTTATGTAACTATGCATACAGTACACGTCCAGCCCTTGTACCGTGTATATGCGCGTACACGCTGCCTATGCGCATATACACGACACGTATGATAAGACGGGCCTGAGCGACACCGATTGGTTGCCGGGCGAGCCTCCCGCGTTTTCGACACCAGCCGACCGCCAAATTCCATCCGGTGTCCAATTGGATCTTTTTTTTTTCTTCTTCTTCTAAGCGGGAGACCGATCCGGAGACCAATCGGCATTGTTCGGCCTTTTGCTTTCACTGGAGCGAACTGGCCGACTGACTCAGAAGAACCGCCCCCTTCCTCCCCCCCTGATAGTACTTGCGCAAGCACCCATTTGCTGGCATGACGCTTGGATGGCGCATTGGCATAAGAGAGGGGGCTCCGGGGGGATGGATGGCGACCCATCTTTCGGGCAGGGGTCCTCAATTCAAGCGTAGGGAGAAAATGCCTCGGGGGCATTAGAACGGAGAAGATGCAAATGAATTCACGACTAAAATAGAATTTGCTTCTGTTCCTATGCTAAATAAAATAACGTTTGGCATCCCAAAGTGCCTCAACATCGAAAAACATCAACTTTAAATTCCAGTGAGCATTTCTAAAATTGCTCGCTCACTCGCAACGCAACCTGATCTGAGCAGACACATGCCTCGTTTGTCGTGTTGGCTTAGTGGTGTAACCTTTAAAATGGAAAAGCCAAAATAGTCCCTATTCCAAATGTGCCCCCCCCCCCCCCCACACACACACAAATTGAGGACCTCTGCTTTAGGCAGACACTGACGATGATGATGCGCTGCTGATGATGTTTGAGGGTGTCAATACTCGGGATTGGGTTGCGGTGATGCGGGAGCACCACAGAGAATGCTGTGCATGCCAAAGAAACGGGGTGGGGTGGGGGGGACACGACTCTCGGACGGCAACTATCGATGCCGAGTGAATGACTTTTGAGCCTCTTGGATCGCATGTTGAAGCCAACTCCCCCACCCCCAGCACCGGCACCTAACCCGGCACCCTCCCCACCCCCCCAGGGTTGATCCGACTTGAACTGACACCAAGGCAACTGTGATCTCTTTCCAGAAGATTTTTTTTTTCTCTCTCCTCTTCTCTGTGTGTCTCTGCGTCCTTGTTGTCTTCTCGACGCCTGCCCGTCGCGCTCATCTGCGGTGCCGTGCTGTGATCTTTCCTCCGGACGGGCCATCGGGGGAGCGAGGCTTTAGTGCATCTGGGGGAGCATGTTGCCGTGTTAACCGTTGTGTGTTTTAGTGCTTGCTCCTCCCCCCCCCCCCTTCCTCCTCTTCCTCCACCCTTCAAATGTCCTCGATCAAGCGGCAGCCTTTGCAGGAGTCGGTCCGCCGAGCCGGCAGCGGGGGGAGTGGCGCCGGCGCCCGGGCGGCCCCGGGGCGAGGCGGCACTGACTCTTGGTGGGTGTCTCCTCCAGGCCTTGAAGGATGAGGAGGACGCCGAAACGGGCCTGACGGAAACGGAGAAAGAGGCCGAGCCCAAGGAGGACCAGAAACTGGGCAAATTACAGTACTCGCTGGATTACAATTTCACCGAGAACACGGTGAGACACCGCCGGACACGGCGAGCTCCCCCCCGTCGTTTGTCTGGTGTTTTTGTCGTAAGTATGTGCCCGGCACGTCACGACGTTGGCGCGGCTGCCGACCGCTGCTTTTCATAGACTGTCGTTCCCCCCCGAAATTGGGATTTGACTTTCCTTGCCTATCCCCGAGTAGGCTATTTAGCGACGGCTACCATTTGGTTGCGGGAATTCCCAGCGGGGCTCCGGCGTCGCGCTCCGCCTGGTCCTCTCCTTTGTTTCCACTCGATTGCAAGACATCCCGCCGGCAGATGCCCATCTGCTTCCTTTGGTTCCGCCGGCTGACTTTTAAAAAGCAGACGATGCGGGACCGACGTTCGCCGGCCAGATGTTGTGTGACAGATAAGCGACGCGCTGACTGTGAACACGCCGTCCCTCCCCCCCCGTCGGGACGTTCGACTCTCCGGTGATGAGCGCGGCTGACGGGAAGCGCAATTAGCTCGGAGACGCGATCGTTTGCCTTCGTCTTGGAAACAAAACATCGGTGGCGGCATCCGTTGAGAATTGCCGGACAGTATGACGTGAGCATGGCCTCACTCATGCTACCGTTAAAAAAAAAAAAAAAAAAGGCCGTGCTGGGGTCGACCTAAATCCTTCTTCCGTTCCCTTTGACCTCAGCGACCTTCTTGCGAACTGGACCGCCGGGCCAAGCTCAAGCCCAAATGCCATTCGCATGTCGAAAAAGCCAGCTCTAAAAATGCTGCCTGCCGTCAAATCAAAAGCGAACGCAGCTCTTGGTCTCCTTTGCGGAGTGCTCCTCCCCCAGGAGACGACCGTTCACCGGTGGCCTTTGTCAGCACTCAAGTAAAAGACTGCGGAATGCTTAATGACACTTGTAAAAGTCAAAGGGCCGCGCACATCATTAGCGCTCAAGTCATGGATGACTTTCGCCGTGACAAATTGCGCCGTCGTTTGGCAGAAACGACAATATCACGAATCCTCGGGCAACTTCGCGGAACAACCGATGGATGTGGATTGATTGTTTTCTGAGCTCTTCGCGTGTACCCAGGGGGGCACCGGGTCAACCATTTTTCACCACGAAAGGTCGCGCAAATGAAGCAAAGAAGAAAAAAACCACAATGTGCAATGAGAAATTTTATCGAGGAATTAAACCAGCATTGTCTTAACCATTGCTCTCATTATATTACACCCGTTGAAATGGAACGTAACCCCGATCCCAATGGGAGGGGGCCATACTGCATTATCGTAGGCCGCAATTACACTTTTAATCTGGCGCGCCACCTCGGCGTTGACGCACCGAGTCGTGATTCCCAACCATCGCGCGCCAACTGCGTCGGAGTAGATTTTGTTTTGCGGTGTTTTTATCCGCTCCCGCCGGTCGACCGCAAGAGTGAGCGGCCGCGGCTGAGCCCCGGCCCGCGACGCATCGCTGCGGCGAAGCCGGCGAAAAGCGCCTTAGCGGTGCGGAGAGCGGCGCAAACAGTGAAGCAGATGTGCAAACAGTGTGGCAGGTGCGATTACAAGCGCCGCGCGCCCGCCGAGGTCACGTGGTGTTGCTTTTTCAGATCTTTTCAACGGCGGGGGTAAAAAAAAAAATCCCCTCGTCGCGCCAGCTCCCGAAACACAAATTTGTCAGGTTCTCGACACCGACGCCTTTTGTCTCTTTCCTCCGCTCAGCTCATGGTGGGGATCATCCAGGCGGCCGAGCTTCCCGCCATGGACATGGGCGGCACGTCCGACCCCTACGTCAAGGTTTACCTGCTGCCTGACAAGAAGAAGAAGTTTGAGACCAAAGTCCACCGCAAGACCCTCAATCCCGTCTTCAACGAGCAGTTCACCTTCAAGGTAACGTTCCGCCTTTTTTTTCTTCTTCTTCTTCTTCTTCTTTCCCGCTCCCAATTTGCATACGGGCTACGGTGCGCAGACGGCAGCCAGCTGGCGCATTAACAAGCTTTTGACAAAACAGATCACACGCCCGCGCGGCAGATGCCGAGCCCGCGCCGTCGCGCATGCGAGGCTTTTGCTCGGCGGCGAGGAAACTTTGTGCTCGCCGCCCATTGCCCTCCTTGCTTCCAGTGTAGCGCCGCCCCTGGCGAGAGACCGCCACTGCACCCGGGCCACTCTTGACTTTTTTTTTCCTTCAGGTTCCCTACGTGGAGCTGGGCGGGAAGACCCTGGTGATGACGGTGTACGACTTTGACCGCTTCTCCAAGCACGACGCCATCGGCGACATCAAGGTGCCCATGAACAAGGTGGACTTCAGCCACATCACAGAGGAGTGGCGAGACCTGCAGAGCGCCGAGAAGGAGGAGGTGAGCGCCAAACGCCAAGCGGCGCTTAATCGCACGGCCACGCTTTCCCCCTCAATTAATAGGACGGTGCGGCGCACGGTTCGGGAGATTCAATTTTCACGCTAAATGTCATGGCGCGCCCTTGCACGTTGCCACGGCAACCTGCTTCTTAGCACCGCCGTTGCTCCGTTTTAAAGGTTAATTGCGACAGCGCGAGGTGGGCCGGGCCGCCGCGCTTTAACTTGAAGGGCCGGCGCCCGCAAGCGTTTCCGCAATGTGTTGGAAGAGGGCAGGAAAATGTGCTTGTTTGTCGTCAAACTAAGTGGACCCCCCCCACCTCCCCCACCCACCCCGAGTTCGCTGTGATTCATCTGTTACGGCAACATGGCTTCCTAAAGTGATGTTTAGCCATTGAATCGGTTCATTTTAATTAGCATGTAGCTAACGATCGCATTTAATGGAGCCGAGCTTCGGCTTTGCTTCTTTTTTTTTTTTTTTTTCTTCCTCTGGGGAAATGAAATGTTGTCAATTGAACGCCAAAGTATTTTTGCGGGCTTCACTTGATCTCTATTACGGTTCTGCTCGGTGGACGCCGCCATTAGCTGCTGAACACCGACGCGTGCGTGATTTATGATGTCTACACGTTTATTACAAAGAGACAAAGTTGCCAGCTACAGCTCATTAAAAGCCAATAAACGGCTTCGGACTTTGCGGCAATGATTCTTAACGGAGCCGTGTTTCCCAACCCTCGTTTGAGTCCTGGCACGTATTTCACGCCACACCGCCAAACAAAAACATGACCGACGACTTGCTTTTTTTTTGTTGTTGTTGCCGCCACAGCAAGAGAAGCTGGGCGACATCTGCTTCTCGCTGCGCTACGTGCCCACCGCCGGCAAGCTCACCGTGGTGGTCCTGGAGGCCAAGAACCTGAAGAAGATGGACGTGGGTGGCCTTTCGGGTGAGCTTTTACACGGGGGACTTGACACGATCCGGATGTCGGAACCGCTCACCGACTTTTGCTGCAAAATTGTCACGTGAGGAGCGCGTCGGCCCTCGCGTGTCATACGAGACACTCGAAAGGCACGCGCGAGGCCGAGAGTCACCCGCGGCCGCGCCGCTCACCGCGACCGATCCAAAGTGACACCAGGGCCGGCGAGATGACGGCCGTTCTATTTTTAACCCGCTTTGAGATTGATTGGGCAAAGCCGCAAACTCCCGGCGTGCAATTCTCTCGCCGAGGCCGCCACCCCCAATAATCCCGCGCCTCGCCACCCGTGCGGAAAATATCCGCGAAAAAGGCGCGCCTGCAAAGCGGCGAGAAGATGAGCTCCAGGGGGCGCCGCGCTATCCCTCCGGCCCGCGCGGGCAAGGTGGGTCCGGGCCGCGAGACGTTTTCCTGAGGGGCGTGTCCGTTGCGCCGCAGATCCGTACGTGAAGATCCACCTGATGCAGAACGGCAAGCGCCTGAAGAAGAAGAAGACCACCATCAAGAAGAACACGCTCAACCCCTACTACAACGAGTCCTTCAGCTTCGAGGTCCCCTTCGAGCAAATCCAGGTACCCTCTTCCTTTTCTCCTCCGTCCTTCATACGGTAGCACGAGCTACGATCAATATGGGGGACACATAAGATGCGATAATGATGTCGAGTCGGTCGGGATTTTTTTTTTTTAACTCGGCTCCTGTGCGTCCGCGTGTGTGTAGAAGGTGCAGGTGGTGATCACGGTGCTGGACTACGACAAGATCGGCAAGAACGACGCCATCGGCAAAGTCTTCGTGGGCCTCAACAGCTCGGGCACGGAGCTGCGCCATTGGTCCGACATGCTGGCCAATCCCAGGAGACCCATCGCCCAGTGGCACGTGCTCAAGCCCGAGGAGGAGGTGGACGCGCAGCTCTCCACCAAGAAATAGGCAGGAGCCCCCCCCCCCTCTCGACCCTTCAACCGCCCCGCGCCCCCTCCTCGCCTCGCCCGTCGCCTCCTCCACGCTCCTGCCTTCTAGTGGAAAAAGGGGGGCGGCAAGGTATGACGGGGGGTGGTGGGGGGTACACGAGGCCGTCCGAGTATTTATTGCGTCAGGAACGCTGGTATACACATTTTGACGGAACCGTTTCTTCCATTTTGTGAGCTTTCTTGAAATGATGCTTTGATCAAATCTTTGGTTCAATGTTGCTTTGGTGTGTGTGAGTAATGACATTGTCAAACAATGGAACACATACGCCCCCCCCCCATCCCCCCCAACCAAAAATAATGTGAAACAGTGGGTGATTTCATTTATTGGAAATCATCAGATCATGATTTTCATTTTCCGTGTCCATTTTTAACAATGTTGATTTGACCAATGAATATTCATCACTGAATAGAAATTACATTTTTTGGGGGAGAACGCAGATGTTCTGCAATTTGCGAGAAATCAAAATGTGGCCCCTGGAGCAACGAACCTTTCCTGCCACCCCCCACCCCCCCCTTTTCAATTGCCAATCTGTGTAAATACCTCAGTGATAGCCACGCCTCTGTATCCTCGCCATCAGGGTCTCTCTCGTCGCTTGGTCGCCCCCCCCCCCCCCCCCATCAGCCCTTTGGCCAGGCCCCACCCGCCCCAGCCCCTCCTTCTTTTAAGCAATATGATGTGTAGAGACGACAGCATAGCGCATGACCGACACACTTGTACATAGATGATGTCCATCCATCCGTCCGTCCATCCGCGCGCCGTACTGTAAACCGTATACGTGATGCAGGCCCACGCATTTCCCAGTTGACGTGTTTCTATGTTGTTCTAGCTGGATGTTTTGACGACAGACGTTCTATTTTAAACGCGTGTACATGGCGCACGTACGTGTGTGTGTGTGAGAAAGTGTGTGCGTGACCCAGTGTGAACCAGAGCCAATATGATGCAAGCCGGGACTTCTGAAGAATACTCCGTTCGGACATTCCAAAATAGGCATTTGCATGATTGCGTTGTACGCGCGCACGAGCAAACGTCCAAAAGACTAACTAAACTGCTTTGGTTATTTGAAGGGAGGGGCTTCTATAAGCACATGATTTCTTAAGAATTTTTTCTACTTATTCGTCAGTCCGAGGGTCCTCGCTTCGACTTAAGCGTACGACCAATCTCGCATCCTTTTGCTCTACGCCCCCGCTGAAGTCGAGCCATCGTGATAAAAGCACCAAGTTGTCGCCGTCGTGTCCTTATCTCTTTACCCCCCCTTTTTTTTTTTGGTTTGTTTGTTTGCCTTGTCGGCCGGCGTCGCTGCTTTTTTTGTTGTTGTTTCCCCCCCCCCCCCCCCCCACCCCCAATTGCAGAAGACAAAAATCGCCCTCAGGGGACGCCGGTACGTAAACACTGCCATGCGCCAGGGGGGGTTCCCTTGCTCCCCTCCCCTCCTGCGTCGAACACTTGTTTGGGAACAAAACCAGTCCTGGCCTTCAGTTGCCTCTTCGTAGACGCCATTTTTTTTTTCGCTGCCAATCCTTGGATGTGTTAAACATAAACTATTAATCTGTTGTTTGAATGACAACAGGTGGTGACAAAGGCCAATTGTCCCTTCTGCCATTTTGTTGAAGCGCATTTAATTGTTCTGCCGATCGCTATAAGTCGCTGGCACTGATATATTTCTAGGAAATAAATTGGATCATTTCAGTGGTTGGGAATATGACCGCTTTTCAATGTTTTTATCAAATCTCGTGTCCAGGTAGTGAGGGGGGACTTTTTTTTTTCAGCGTTGTCGTGTAGTTGGCATAGCGCCATTTGCGGAGAAGCTACCCATCCCCACCATTCCGCGGGTGTCTCGCCAGACGCCCACTTTGTGTGTCACTGTGATGCCGTGCGTGTAGACGTGTAGACTTTGCGCTAGTTTGCTCCGTAGTGACGTCGCCCATTTACCGCCAAGAGAGTTTGGTGAGCACTGTGCAATACTCCGCGTGCGTGTGTTCATTCCATTATCTGAAAATGGCGAAATACCGAGCGAGGAAGCGGCGACGATGTTCCCCGTTTGGTTTGGTTTTCCTCTGGTGTGCGCGTGAGTGTCTGCGTGTGTGTGTGTGCGCGCGTGTGCCTGAGTGTGTACACGCGCACAGTTCAGGGAGTTAAATACCAAACGAGCTCTCCATATCTCTGTGGGTGTGGGTGTGGGTGTACATATTTACATACAAAAATGTATATCTATGAGAATTATGATAATCTAATCTTCTTTTACGTGTCGCCATCCTTTTCTAACGGAGGTTACAATGTTGAATGTACAGTTCGGACCGTGTTGGTGTTGGTTAGATGTACTTTGCACTTTTATTTTGTACAAAAACGACGTTTTACACCCTCCTTTTGTGTCATTTTCAAGCCCCTCCCCTTCCCAAAGAAGAAAAGCAGCAAATTTTAAAGAAAACGTGTTGGAGGGGAGAAAGAAAATGTGCAAAGTAGAAAAGGGGCAGGAACGTGGTGGCAGCGCAGGAAAACAAAAACAAAAAACTCGACTAAATAAAAGCCATTCAACTGCACCTCCGCACCAAGCTCCGCCTCTGACGATTACCTGCACCAATCAGAGCAAAGCGGTGTGAAAAGGACGTGAAGATCCTCGTTGCCTTTGCTGTTTCAAAAACTGCCTGCTTAGCTATTTTGTGAGTTTTCTCCTCTGTAATCTCGTAAAATTGTTCATTCTTTTCTTTTTTATTTGATTTTCTCTGTGAGTGTGTGTGTGCGTGTTGTGATTAACTCTGTGGAGTTTTCTGTTGTTCTATAACTTCATAATCTACAATGATCAATCAATAAAAAAAATATTTTATTTCCCTGTTGAGATACAGAAGCCACACGTGTCCTGTCGTCAATAATCCGCTCGCTGTCTGCCGCCCCCTAGCGGTAACGCAGAATACATAGTAAGGCTTGGTGACTCGTGTCACTACTGCCATCTGATGGCAGTGATGGTGAACCACGCGGCCATAGATAAAGATTAAAATGTACTTGATTAAAATTGTATTTTTTTACATGTATACATTTGACGCTTGCTTACGAATAAACATAACACACACACACGCATATATATATAAATAGATGTTTCATAACAACAAGCTATTTTTCCGCACAGAAATGAACGGAAGCGACGCAATAGTGCCGGTATTCCTTAATTGTCGATTTTTATTCTATAACTTGAATATATGCTAAATTTTTGGGACATTTTGTGTCCAAACTGGGACTCCCAGTGTCTTGGAGCGCAAGTTCTCCCGGACCCTTATACTTTGGTATGCGGAAGTGATGTTCGGACATGCGGAAGTGACGTTGGTACAGCCGAAAGTTACGTTTATCAAGGGACCAGTGCTTATGGCGAACAGTCCAGATTGGAAACGGTTTCCTCAAAACACCTATACTACGTTATCAGAGCTTATCGTTCCAGTACTGTGTGTAGCATAATGCAAAGCGTTATTGAAGTACTAGCAATAGCATATGAAATGGGGGTTTATAATAATGTACGAGCTGTTGTCTGCTGCCTCGCTTTTATTTTGAAAGACGTAAGCGGGGTAATGTTTTGAACCAAATGCGAACCTGACCAAACAGCCTGTTGCAACCTGCAAGCGTTTGACAGCAAGCAAACGCCACAACTGCTGTGCCTGCCTGTCCGCCCGCAACGAGCCTTCATTAGTTTTGTCCAACCAAGTAAAAGAAAATGCTGTCCTACATCATCGGGGTGAGTACACTTCAACAAAAAAAAAAGCATCGGTGTGTCTCCAGTGTCCGCTCACTTGATGGCGATCAGAGTGTTAACAGTGTCTGGACAAGAGGCCCGGACTCGATCTCCGGAAAGTGTGACTCACTTGACCCGAGAGCGCGTTCAAGCTGCTAAATGAGCCCGTTAAACCGGGACAACGCCCTGCTGAGCTCCCTTGCCCGGAGATTCGCCCAGTGCTAATGTCAAAGCTAATGCTAACGCCAATGCTAATTTGTGTCAGATTATCCGAGGCGGCTTTGATGGCCTGGTGAACTTGCTCTTCAGGCTCCTATTTCCTCGGCGGAGGCCCGCCATCACCCTGGAGGACCCCAGCGTCAAGTATGCACTGCGACTTATTGATAAGCAGGTGAGGAGGCGTTCCCTCACGCACCTTTTCCTCCAACAAACGCGGTTCCTTGACTGGCTACTTGCCCGAAATAGTAAAGTAGTTACTTTACGGATGACTGAATATTAAGACTACCTTAGCTACTTTTTCATGTAAATTAGATTATTCGTTACTTGAATAGTTACGTTCCGCAGATATTGGCAGCCCTGCTTAACATTTTGCATTTTGACTGTGACAATTAAGGAAAATGAACTTTTGGACTTTTCTCTTTTTTTTCCCCAAACTTGATGCAGAAATGGTAAACTCGGTAATGTGTTCTAGACAATACTGAATTCAGTACATTTTTATGATGTGATGTAGTTACATGACATTGGATATTTTTTTTAACCTGACCAGACGGATAGATTTTTGGTTGGTGGGGGCAGGCCATTGTAAGCAAGATACAGTACATGATGATATTTTTGAAAAGATCACCCAATGTGCGCCTTCCCCATTTGTCTTCAATTTGATCCAGATTGTGAGTCACGACACGCGGAAGTTCCGCTTCGCTCTGCCGTCCCGCGAACATGTCCTGGGTCTCCCTGTGGGTCAGTGTGGCGTGAGTGGGTTCCCTAATCATGTCTTTTATCCATCACCCCAAACGCAACAATGTCATCCCCAGGACAGCACATCTATTTGTCGGCCAAAATCGACGGCAAGCTGGCGGTGCGCCCGTACACGCCCACGTCCAGCGATGACGATAAAGGCTACGTGGACCTGGTCATCAAGGTGACAACATTCACTCCACTTTGTCTCGCGTATTGCGATCTGACTTCTCAGGCCGTTGTGTGTCCACGTGCAGGTTTACTTCAAAAACGTCCATCCTAAATTCCCAGAAGGTGGCAAGATGAGTCAATACTTGGAGAGTCTGCGCATCGGCGACACCATCGACTTCAGAGGACCTAGCGGGCTTCTCATCTACAAGGGCAAAGGTGACACTCCGTGTGTGTGTGTGTGGGGGTGGGGGGGGCCTCATGTGGAGACATCATTTTTAATGACATGATGTGAAGAACATTCTTCCCAGTATTGCAAGACAACAATGATGAGAAAAATGAAATTCTGAATAAGGGCACATTTTCCTCTGCAGGTGTTTTTGACATTCAGGCTGACAAAAAGTCTCCAGCTGTGACCAAGACGGCCAAACACGTGGGCATGATTGCGGGAGGGACGGGTAAAGTTTCACCTTCGACCCCCAAGCTTTGCCTGAAGCCTCCTAAATGTTTATGGCAGTCTTCATATGGAGACATTTTTGTCACGCGTCTCTCGTGAACATTGTGTCAGGGATCACGCCCATGCTGCAGCTCATCGCGGCCATCATGAAGGACCCGCAGGACCAGACCGTGTGCCACCTACTCTTCGCCAACCAGGTCGGTGGGACCCCCCGCCCCCACTCGCTCCGTCCTCCCCCTCATCTCAGTCACGTCTCGTGTTCCCACAGACAGAGAAGGACATCCTCCTGAGGCCCGAGCTGGAGGAGATTCAAGTCAACAACCCCGAGCGCTTCAAGCTGTGGTTCACCGTGGACAGAGCGCCCACCGGTATGTTCATCTGCACGTACGCAGCCGTGACGTGATGTTTTCCGTCTGACAACCGTGTCGTGATCTCAACTTCCCCGTGTGCCGGTGGTAGACTGGGAGTTCAGCGAGGGCTTCATCAGCGAGGCGATGGTGCGGGACCACCTTCCGCCACCCTCCGCCGACAGCCTGGTGCTGATGTGCGGACCGCCGCCCATGATCCAGTTTGCTTGCAACCCCAACCTGGACAAGGTGGGTCACGCCGCCGAGCGCAGGTTCACCTTCTAGACGCTCAGGCGTGACCCCCCCCCCGCCCCGTACATATTACATGTTGTATTTATATCATGTCACGCAGCTTGAGCGCTCACCCCAATGATTGTGCCTTATATAATTTTTTTTAAATTATGCAGACTGATGTTATGTGTTGCACTACTCGTGTGGACGCAAGTGTTATTTTTTTTTCTCCACCTTACTGCCACTTTGAATTTCTATTCAAAATCGGTAATTCAACCAGCGTGTTGATTATCACGCATGTCAGCACTTTAACAGAGGCCCCGGAAACATCAGACATGATGACATGACTTTTGTCCAATTGTTTATTGCAAAAAAATGAAATCAAAATTGAATTGTATGCAGCACATTGTTTGATAAAATAAGTCTTCATCCAGAACAAGTTTTGCTGTCGGCGTCTTTTCTCCTTGAGCTAACACACTCACAGTCACGCATACACACGTCGCAGCTCCGGGCCCGGAGGGCCACGATCCTGCCTGTTTTGCAGCTCACCCGGCCGGCAGCAACGCACCTGATTCAGATGGTCAGCTCCTCAACCGGCTCTGAAGCAGCAATTAGAACGATCCTGATGATTCCAATCAGCCACGTTGCTCTCGAGAGAGCTGGAAAACAAGCAAGACAGCGGCCCTTGAGGACCGAGAGTGACGCCATCGCCGGAAACCTATTGAAGCCGGGAAAAGGGCGACAATCACGATTTCTCACCTCTGCCAGACTCGGGTCGTCGTCGTCGTCCACCTGCATCCCCGCAACATCATCGCTAACTTTGACAAGGTGAGTGTTCACTCTTTGCCTCTTTGAACTCACTGCTTTTGCTGACTTTGAACCTAAAAAGTTCAATGTAGTGAAGACCACGTGATAGAGCACAAGAGGGGGGCTAAATGCACGCAAAAAAATAGCAAACTACTCTGTGCAAAACGTCAACGTGTATTCGTATTTGTCCACTAGATGGGGTCATGCGGCAAATGTTCATTACATGCTAGGGACATGCTGCGTGTGTGCAGTTGAGATTAACTTGTCGTGAGCTGTAAATCTAACTGTGGTTCTTTGTCCGTTGTCGTGAGCTGTACACCTAACTGTGGTTCTTTGTCCGTTGGCCACGTGACGAAAATGATGGTGACTTTGATATTTTGTGTATTAATACCTCGGAATAAAAGCTTCAACGATGCTCTGCAAATTCATTGTATTGCATTAATTGTATGGCGTTTCAAAGCTCCTAACGATGGTGGAAAACTACTGTCATAGGAATGCCGAATGTTTGTGTCTTTGCACGAGAACGAAACAGGAAATGAGCCAGCGGGTCGCCAGTGCGCATGCTCGCGCCTCCACCCAGCCCAGCACGAGCTCCGCGCTCGACAAAACGTGGGCGCCATCTTGTTTATCTTCGACGGCGGGAGTCGAGCGTTAAGAACGAGGGAAATATCCACTTTCGAACCCCGATACGGCTCATCAAACTCCAGCTACACGCGAATCCGACGTCTTTGCGTCGACCGGTTTCCCAAAAACTGAAAAGGAGAAGAGCTAGTTGTCATTGTGCGCTGCTGCGACATTTGCGGCTAATGGCGCCGGAATGGCTCTCCGGCTGCGCCCCTCTCCCCTCACAGCTCAGAGCCCGCCCACAAAATACTAACCGCATGATGTCATTGCAATCATACTTTTTCACACACACGTACCCTACAAAAAAAGAACATTTTTAAAACTTGGATTTATGTTGAATAGTGTTATTAGGGCGCAATCATCGTTAAGTCGTCGGGGGGGAAACACGCGACGGTTCATTCACAATCTTTATCCTACATTTTCTTGCTGTGTCCTGCCCCGAGCACCTCCGCCTTGACGCAACCGACTTTTTGAGATGCTCCTCGGCCAACTTTGCGCCGGCCTAAGAGAGAGGAAGGAATACAAAAATAAAATAAGATGAATAAAAGAACAAGGCTGTGCTTTTGCTGCGCCTCTGAAAAAGCAGCCGATGCGGTGAGACTAGTGCGCATGCGCGATGAGCTGTGCTTTGGTTGTGGGGGAGGGGAGTGTGCTGCACGGAAACGATGAGGACATCCTCGCCATCGTTGTGATGTCAAAGGGAATTCTACAGAGGTTTGACGCAACGTAATATACATATTGTATACACCACAGCCCATCTGATGCACCATGCGCGCCGGATTATGCAAGTGTATTAATTAAATAACAACAGAGCCGTCCCTTTCGGATGTTTGTTGCGGTATAAGTTCAATAATATACCTATTATTGAATGTATCCTATGATATCTTATATCCATCTATTTTCTATTGGGCTTGTCCTCGTTAGAGTCACAATGAATGTCCACCACAGTTGATTGTAGTTGGGACTTAAAGTTGTTTCCATTACAATAATTGTAACTTGTGCGTACGTATTTACGCACGCCCCGCTCCCCACCCTATCTACAAACCGCTCTTGTGTAAAGGGTTATATAAGAGCTGAGCTCTCTTGCCGCTTTGTGTTCGGGATTTTGTTTTGCTGTTCTTCATACAGGCGCCCAACATATTGTCAATAACTGTGTGTGAGTCAGTCTGCCATGCGTGTTTTTGGAAAATGGGAGGAAACCAGAGTACCCGGAGAAAACCCACGCAGTTCTGGGGAGAACATGCAAACCCCACACAACCCGGAGCTGGACCTGAACCGGTACCTCTGCACCGTGAGCTGTATAGTAATAATGTTTTCTATGATTGCCATGACATAGAAGTAAGACAAACCACATGTATACTACATACATTACACATCCAATTATAAAAAAATGGTCGTATTCATTTGGAAAAAAGACCCCAAAGATGTTTTATAAAATTCATAGAAACTGTTGCCCAGTAGAGGTAAAACGGACACGCGCACGCATCAGGCGCGCGCACTTGTCGGGCACGGCGGCCCCTGTGAAATGGACCTGGTCACCCCGCAGCGCGTGGAGGCGGGGCGTCGCTCTCACTGACTGGGGGAGGGGCGCGAGGGGGGGAGACCGGGAGGAGGCGGAGCCTACACAGTCCTGGCAGGGCCGCCATTTTTGCAAGGGGAAAAGACACTGCTTTTGAGGGGGATCTAATTTCTAAAAGTCGCTCTTTGCCCAGCGAATAGTTTGTTTTTAACGCCCCCCTCTCAATTCCTGCGACGAACCGGGCCTCCCACTCCTTGTGCGGCACCAAAGGCAGCGCGGAATTTTGGACAGGAGAGGACTATCTCGAGGACGAGGCGAGAATCTAAACGTTTTAGAGCTTTTTTTTGCTAGTGATCCGCAGTGTGTGTACACAAGTATTGTTTTGGTCGCGGAGGGTGAGTGGACAGCGGCGAGGGTCTTGCCCTGCTGCCTAATTTGTTGCCTGGACCCCTTCCAACGTGGATACAACACGGTAAGTACACCGCAGTTTGTTGTTCATGTCAGGTTAGCACAAATCCGACCCTGGAAGGCTATTGTTGGCTTTACTTTAGCTGGCACATCACGCCAATGCTGGCTAACGTTGTATACGTGTATAGCTTGCATGCTATCCCAGCCACATTTGTGGACATTGCGTTTAATGCGAATTCACGATGCATTTAAGGAGAAATACCCAGGTAATAAAGTAATGTGTCCTATTGGCAACGTCAAAATAGCGCTTGTTTCCTACTAGCTAGCACATGCTATTAGCCCAAATTAGCTTGACAGATACGGTGGGGCAACGTTTGAGTGGCCGTACATTAAACGTCATAAAAAGCTGCCTGGTGTTGTTGTTAGAATATGGATATCGCAGTCATCGCTTAATTGGAAAAAAAAAGTCAGCAGACACCCTGAACCCCGATCGAACATCACGATGATTTAGAGGCGTAACGCTGAAAATGTCAAGCCATTGTTAAAACGGCCAATTAAGTAGAATGTACGTTTAGGTGGACCTCAATGCACTGTGTGAGTACGTACTTTTTTTCGTAGTGGAGGCGGGCCTGACATATGACAACGGTCGTGGTTCGGCACGGTGTCGTTGCGGGCCAAAATGCGCACCGTTTCGGCCCTAAACCTTTGCACATTACTGTATTTGCCTATCGGCTTTCGATCGACAAGGTCCCTAACTACGCCTTTGAGCAAACCAATCCAGTCGACATGGTAATAATCTGCGTTAGATTACAAACTTTACAGTCCTGCTCGCTCGCAGCAGCCAATTTCCGTCCGGAATCAAGCGCCTCAGAAACAATAAACGCTATTATTAATGTAAAGAAGCGTGTAAAATATGTGAGTGCAATTCCCAAGTTGCATGCAAGCTGCTGCTGAAATTGCTTAAATGCCTGCCTCACATTGCGCAGTGACCTCACGCTCCTGGGGGTTTTTTTTTAAAGACGAGGCTTTATGAATTTAAGAATAAAAGCATGTTGCTGTTGTCGTATCTCGGCTTGTGGTTTGATGTAAAATTTTAACTATGTACTGGATTTGGATTCTGCAAGTATGGGGGAGGGGACACCCCATGCCATGTCAGACAGTTTGTAATTTAACAAGAATATATTCTAGATAAAGAGTTGCCGTACTTTTTCAAAGTAATAAATTAGTTATGTGTCACGCGAGTGTGAGTCGACCAAAGGAGGCGTGATCGCTTCTTCCTGTTTATGTGCATACAAAACATTAGCCCACTTTTCATTGTCGTTGCTAGCTTAGCCCAGCTAGCGCCCATTACGTATTATTCCGTTCGCCGCCTTTTTGACCTTCACTGACGACACAAAGTGGAATTACCCTCCGGTTATCAATGTGTCTCAGTCTTCCGCCCGACCACGTTGGACAAGTGGGGCGCATTCGCCCCGTCGCCGTGCTCCGATCTCCGTTTCGATCCATCCATAAGTGGGCCACATAATTGCTAGCCCATTAGCACGCTAGCTTCGCTTTCGACGAGCTCTTCGACACACGGGCACGCAGAGACAAAACTCTCGTTGGACGGGCTAGACACTGCGACTCGCCTATGCGGGGAGCGAGGCGGCCGAGTGCGGGGCAGAGTGGCGTTCCTCGCGGCTGGCGAGCCGCCGCCGACTTTGCGACGATGAAAAAGCGGCAGGAAAATGGCGTCCGCGGCCAGCCTGTGGTGGGAACATAATAGCAACGTTGTCGCCTCCACACCCCTACCGGCAGCCCTCACTGCAGCGCCGACACACTCGCCGAGAAGCAACTGCACACGCATATACGTTTCATCGTGAGAACAGTCACCAACAAAGCAAACCGATTGAATAGAAAAAGACCCTCGGAACCCCCCAAAAAAGAAGCTGCTCTGGAAGGGAAGAGTGACGTGTGCTGGCTTCTTCTCCTTTAAATATAATACACGATTCGTTTAAAATGAACCCATAGAAGCATAATTAGGCCAAATGAGTTATAATTCAGACTTGTGACAGGATGTTTCATCTTGTGTTGCCTTGTTTCTGGAGACATTTGGTTGCTTTGGAGACGGCAGTTCCCCTTGCGACAAAGGCGTCCATCAGAGGATAAATCCATTATTATTCCTCTCTACGACTGGAGAGAAGCACACAGACGAGGCTTCTCTCTGGAGGTTTATCGCGAATGTGTCACGGTCAAACAGAGGCCTGTCTTTGTGCGCTTGGGGTGCATTTGTCTTTTTCAACTTCACAAAATGCTTTCACGTCTGTTTAGGTGAAGCGTTGTCGCCCAGCAGATCTCACCATGTAGGGCCCGTGCGTGCATGTGAGTGTGGCACTACTCTCACCCCCCACCTACTCACGAGTGATCTCACTCATGTGGTACCCACACCCCGAGAGACCCGCACAAGACAAATGCGCCCCGGCTCCTGTTCAGCTCCACACGCTCACGTGACCTCCCAGATGGGTGGAGGAGGCTAGGCTCAGGTGACCTGTTTTTGTGCCACTGGCTGCTCTGTAACAGATCACTCTTTTTTAACAGGAGGGCGGACCTCCGCCGAGGCCTGGCAGCCTCCTCGGTGGCGTGAGCGGTTCCGGGTAGCGGACTTTTAAACAGGCTTCGGCATTGATGCCGGTGGCGTAACACCACTGCGCGGAATGGGTCATAAATGACTGCAGCAAGGGGACCTGTGGAGACCTGTAGAAGCCTTTTTTTTTTTTTTGACACAAACTGCTGTAAGCCCATAGTCCCAACTTCGTCTGTTTCTCTAAAGGAGCTATTGACGTTGTAGTTGATACGACAAGCATTTGTCATTCAGTTTCACTCAAATATGTCATAAAAACGCTGAAACGCTTTTAAATGCAATCCTCGAGACTGCCTTTGGTTTTCGTAACGTGCTTCCCCGCCAGGCCACGGAAGTGCCCTTGGCCTCGTCGCCATTTCCGAGGTAGTGAGCACAAACAATACGACGCATCTGTCATTGTCCTCCTAAATGCTTTTTTAAGAGTCTTTCTGGGGTTTTCAGTTATTGCGCATAGTTTAGTACAGGATGCATACAAATGCCCCCGCCCATGTTTGGTGCACACTTGCAGCGCTATTTACAAAGCGCTGGCTGGATGTGTGTCATTGTGGCTACAGAGGAAACATTCCATCCGGGTCATACTTTGTGTTTGATTCTGCTCGCTAGCTAGTTGAGTCACTGCAACCGCCTACCAGGATGGTGTCAAGGCACATCTGTTTGCTGTTTGGCAGTGAGAAGGGGGTGGGGGGGGGATTTGTAATTTTCCTCATCAAAAAAAAAAATCATCTTTGGAGAGCTAGCTGCAGGAACCACAATGAAAACATGCAGAGGAGGCGGCTGATTCTGGGTTTCCCTTGCAAGGCTGAAAAAAAAAACGCGTCTTCTTCTGCACACAATGAAGCTACTGTGTCCCCTCACTCTCAGATTGGTTTACGCTGCGCGTGAGCTCAACGTCGCCACCCAGAGTCCACGTGAGGTCACGGCTGTTTAGCGTCACTGTCAGACGGTCCCCGTCAGTCCTCGGCCCCTCTCCTTTCGCTTCCACTCTGCGTCTCTAGTTTATTTAGGAAGTGCACAGAGGAGGGAAAGGGATTCGGCTGGGTGGGGCGACTGGGCAAAGGAAAGAGTGGCGCTTTATTTTTTTTCCTCCCCCTTTCTTTTTCTTGGACGCCTGACTCCAAGGGTGACGGACAGTTCCTGTAAGGGAAGTGGGAGGCGCACGCAGAGGCACTCAAAGCTCAGATTTAGTCAGGAATGCTGGTGTACTGTACTTGTTTTCTCTTTTTCTCCCCCCCCCTGCTCTCTCGCAGTCGCCTTTTGTCCGTCTTGACTCTCGTTGGGCCGTCGTGTGCGCTCCAGAGACGGGAAGCGAGCCTTTGGATGAAGTGGGAGTCAAGCGAGTGGCTCATAAACACAGAGCTGCTATTTGTTAATGCAAAGGAAAGGGCTTGTCTGACGTTTGGTGGTGGTTGTTGGCAAGCCGCCCCCGCCCCTTGTTTGAACAATCAGTTCAATGGGTCGTTTCACCCTGCCATTGAACAGCGGAAATGTCAAGAGGTAGACGCGACTGACACTCGGGTCGGGGTGATTGTCTCGCGATTGTTCAGGCCCGCAGGTGGCAGTTGGCTCCCACACGAGTGCATCTCGATCACTCGACGTTCTCCGTCTCCATCGCACCCGCCGGAGCTTTTGTTTGTCCGCAGAGTGAGCGCGGCCAGGCGGAGGTGTGACCTCCAACCTATTTCGTCTCGTCATCTGTCCCCTCCCGCTAATCCCGCTTATCAACAGAGCTCTGTATCCGGGCCAGCCACACTGACACACATGCTCCTGTCTGGGTGTTCACAACACACACGCCCCTGAGTTGCCACCAATACTGCCGACAGTTGCAGCATGCGCCTTTTCAAAGTAGCCCGTCCTCACCGTGCCCAAAAAGCCATCGGAGCGCCCTTTTCCCTTCATGGCTGCCGGCGGCCGTGCGCGGTCTCTTGCTCCGCTTTGTGGGAGCTTGCGCGCAGTGCAGCTTTAGCTTGTATGTTGTACGTGTTTCATTGCCCAGGCAAATGCTGACTTTCTCCGTCCTTTTATCGTCCTTCGACCAGGCCTTGTGGATGCACTTAGATGTCTGCAATGACTGCTGTGGCCGGCATGCCCCAGTGTTTTGGACTGCCATTCTCTGGACTCAGTAGGACAAGAACTGATCAGCAGAGAACGTCATGAGCATAGTCATCCCCGCGGGGGTGGACACAGCAGCAGACGCCTCGTACCTGGACATGGCGGCGGGCTCGGAGTAAGTATCCTCGGGATGCCGCGCCGCCCCGGTTTTTCATCCGCTTTGCTTTTCCACCGACACTCCTGACGCCCCTCGGGAGTTCCCATGAAACTTTGATCACAAACCCTCTTTTCTCAGAGTCGATCCCGCTTCAAATGTAATCGCGCTCGGCAAATTTTATGAGTGAAATTGATCCAAATTGGCAGCGGTCCAAGATCAGCTCATGCACGGTTCAACAATTTCCCATGTGCATGTCCTCCCCTCATTAAATAGCCCTCGTAGCGATGCTTCCTTCGCCTCCTTTAAACGCTCCGAGGCAATTACAGGAGAGGAACTCACAGTAATGGACAGTTGCGCCCCCGCCATTGATTGTTCTTGCACTTAACCGTAGCCGTCGTGATCTACATCCGCCCGTGTCAAAACGGCAGCGGCCGGCGGTTTGCGCGCCGCTGAGGCTGAAAGGTGTGCGCCGTCATGGCAACGAGCCTCACGACTCCCCACCGGCCCGCCCTCCCTCCGGTTTGCTCGTCAAGGACATTGGCACGGCTTCAAATGAAGCAAGATGCTCTCGCATGACTAAAGAACTGCCCGCGTCATCCGCTCGCGAGGAGGGAAGCAGGACGGGGTCGGCCTCTTTAAACCGGAGAGCCCCGCCCCCTTTTTGCCTTCATCAGAGCTGTTGCGGTGACAGCTTGCGTTGCCATGGTATCTGCCCATCGCCGCCACATCGCTCCACTTACCTCCCCTCTGCACTGCGCAAGGCCTGTTTCCATGGAAGTGGTCTGAGTGACAGGTGGCCCTCACAACAAAGCTCCCTCCTCCTTCTCCTCAGTGGAGCGCTGCGTCTCATGGCGTGTGTGTGTGTGTGTGGGGGGGGGGTGACGACACGCACCCCTTTTTGACTCCTCTGCATGCTCTTTTTTTTTTCCCGTCCACCGGCGTTGAAAAAGATCTCGTGATAAAAATGGCCGCGCTGAGGGGGGGGAGAAAAAAAAGATGGTGGGAGGGAGTTGCGTCTTGTCCTTTCCACATCCCCTCAAGTATGCAGCAGGGCGGCCAGCTGTTGGCTAATGCAGCGTGCGCCTGCCTGCGTGCGTGCGCGCTTGTCCACAAGCACACACCGGCGGAGTTGCAAGCGTTGCCATGGCGGCCAGCAAGGAGCGAAGGCGTTTCCTCCGGCCGCTCGTCTCCCGTTTGTCCGGGCCTTGTTTTTGCCCGTGTGGAATCGCAGCTGTTCCTCGATTAAATCCAACATTTGAGTCGGTATCCTCCCTCCGCACTGCACAACTTGGCTCACTTGTTTGCACACCTGACGCTACAAGTGTGGAGTGTGAAGGCTCGTTTATTGGGGCGGGAGGGATGTCGCACACCCACCCGCGATAGACCAACTTTAAAAAATTGAAAATGATTTTGCCCCTTTACACATTTAAACTTTTTAAAATACACTCAGGGCCACCAAACACACACTTTTCAAGTATTCCATCCAAAAAAAAAAGCTGCGCTCGCTGTTGTTGCAACAAATTAAAAGGCAATTGGAGTGATCAATTGCCTTTTGATAATTAGTGACCTGAAAGTTTTTTTTTGTGTTTGTTTGTTTTTGCACAGTACGTCCGATTTGGTGGTGTTAATGATTGATGGCTAAAATGTTGTTCTTCCCCCTCCGTGTCTTCCACGCCCGTGACGGTTAGGAGCGCCAGTGTGGCGGTTAATGAGTAGCGTAGGCACACAAGGAAGCGCTCCTCCTCACACACGGACAAACGCAAACGCGCGCGCCTCAACACAGTTCCTCCTCTCGACCTCGTGCGCACACTTGTTCGGCTTTCACTTTGACGGCGGCGCCGTGTGCGGGAAGCGTCGAATATCGCGCGGCGCGTTCTACGAGGACTTGCGGCAGGTACGCTTGCGCCGAAACGAGGAGTTGAGTTGGGGCGGCTTTGCGTTTTTTTAAATGTCGTTCAACCTGTTTGCTCTCTTTTTTTCAAAGTGTTTTAAGCTTCGGTGTTTTTTAAAAAATGCAAAACGTGTCGAGGAGTAAGAGCGAAAGTGGCATGGACTGCTGTGCTTGTGTGAAATGCCGCGCGACTTGTTCACTCTAAATTGTGAGTTGCACATGTCTTACTTTAGCAGATCAGGCTGAATTATCTATTATTTTACTTTACAGAATTTGATTGCGACCCCCCCAACTGAATCAGGCTAAAAATGAATGGATACTTCCTTCTTAGATCACACCATTTCCTCCATAAAACACATCTGCCATGTGACAATAGTGAGTTGGATTGGTCACAAACTGCCAAACAGGCTCTCAGCGTTGGTGCGCGCATTTTTTTTTTTTTTGCCACGGAAAGTAGAACTACAGGTTTGGCCTGAGCCAGCCTGACAAACGGTTGCGTCTACGTGCCGCGCACGTCCGCCGATCTGCCTCGTAGACAGAGAGGCGCTTCCAGTGGCATATTGTACGTCCACAGCCGTTCCAGCAAACGCGCAGAAGACAATGCTAATATTGTGCGCTAGCTAAGGTGAGCATTGTGTGCGTGTTTGCAGACCCGAGTCGGTGGAGGCCAGCCCCGTGGTGGTAGAAAAGTCCAGCTACCCGCACCAGATCTACAGCAGCAGCTCTCACCATTCCCACAGTTACATCGGCCTGCCTTATGCCGTGAGTAGCCGCGGCCAGCAACCCGGAGACGTTGCGTTCGCAAACGGACGCCTGACGACTTTGCGTTCGCCCTCCAGGACCATAACTATGGGGCGCGGCCCCCGCCCACGCCGCCGGCCTCGCCTCCCCCCTCCATGTTGATCCGCCAGGGCGATGGGGGGTTGTTTGTTCCGGGCGGCCAGGATGAAGCGTCCACGGGCACCACGCTCAGCACCTCCGAGGATGGCAGCTACGGGGCCGACATCACCCGCTGCATCTGCGGCTTCACGCACGACGACGGCTACATGATCTGCTGCGACAAGTGCAGGTTCGCCGGCCTCGAAGCGCGCCGCTGTTTCGCAACGCCCCGGCCATCCCCGGATGACTCAACTCTGTGCTTTGATTGCCGTCGCTAGCGCCTGGCAGCACATCGACTGCATGGGCATCGACAGGCAGAACATTCCCGAGACGTACCTTTGCGAGCGGTGCCAGCCGAGGCACCTGGACCGGGAGAGGGCCATCCTTCTGCAGACGAGGAAGCGGGAATGTTTGTCAGGTAGGACCGAACGAAGCCAGGGGGGAGACCGTTCGCTGTACCCTCGAGAAGCAAACGGAGCCGCTTTTAAAATCGTCGCTAGTGTCTCGTTTGAATGCAGTTGGAAAACGAGCACATTGGTATGTTGTTAGCTAAAATGACGTGTGCTATTAGGCTAACGGAAGTTGTGTGGAAACTTTCTGAAAAGTGACTCAAATGCTAAAAAGCACATACATTTCCCCTCTAAATAACACGCTGATCATAGTCTGAGTAATACTACACAACAAAGTAGTCACCGGCTGCAGAGCAAAAAAAAAAACAAGCTGCTTTTGCAGACTCGTTCAGTCAACATTTGATTAAAGATGTATGTCCTTGGTAATAGCTCAGCAACCACAGCTGAAACCAAAAAAACTCCCGATTTTAAAAGGTGATGATCAACAAGCTCAGCTGCATTTTGTTGTGGTTGTATTCACGCCGCTGTCCAACCTCTGTAAAGTTCTGTCCAAAGACGTCATCGGGCAATTGCACTGTCATCCGGTAACTTTGACCGACTAATAAATCCGCCGGCGGCGACATTCTCCAAAAACGAGTTGGTAACATTCTCAGACTCGCATACTTGCAGTCCCCACTTCACCATATTGACGTCACTAGCGCCGGGGCGCACCTCTTTGAACAGTGACACCTGCTGGACAGAAAAAGAACGCGTTTCATCTGCGCCGCTGGCCTCCTTGTCATTCAAGTAGACGGGGACACCAGCGCGACGGAGAGCGGGGATGAGGTGCCTCTGGAGCTCTACTCCACTTTCCAGCACACGCCCACCACCATCACCCTCACCACGGGGCGCCTGGGCAACAAGCAGGTGGACAAGAAGCGCAAGAAGAGCGGCGAAAAGGAACCCCCGGCATCTTCGGCGCGAGCCAAGAAGGTAAATTCCGCAAAATCGACATAGCATAGCATAGCATAGCATAGCATAGCATAGCATAAACGCTACTTCCAAAATGTCGAGGGAAGTTTTTAAAAAAGTGACGCCATGTTGGAGATTACGCACTTTCCCTTTTGTTCATCTTTTAATTGCTCCCCCGCAGGCCTTCCGAGAGGGCTCCAGAAAGTCCTCCAGAGTGAAGGTAAAAATACACGCGGCGCCACAAGACGGGTTTCTCTGCGCCGATCCTCAAATAAACCCGCCCCGTTTCTCGTGGCACAGGGCGCCGCCCCGGAGCAGGAGCCGACGGAGCACCCGGCTCTGTGGGAGAACAAGATCAAGACGTGGATGGAGCGCTACGAGGAGGCCAGCAGCAATCAGTACAGCGAGGACGTGCAGGTACTGCTGCGCGTCAAGGAGCAAGGCGACGGCAAGAGCCTGGCTTACAACACGCACCCGGCCTCCTTCAAGCCCCCGGTGGAGGTACGACAAACGCGGGCCGCTGTGTCGTACTTTCTTCGGTTGCGCAGACCAGTGGCTCAGGCTGTGCGTTTTTTTTTTTTTGCGCAGAGTCAAGTTCAAAAGAACAAGAAAATCCTCAAGGCCGTCAGAGACTTGGCCCCCGATTCCCTCATCATCGAGTACAGGGGCAAGTTTATGCTTCGGCAGCAGTTTGAAGCCAACGGATACTTCTTCAAGAGGTCAGTCGCGGGACACGGCAATACAAAAAAGAGAGATTGGATTGATGGTGGTGGGGGGGGGGGGCGCATCCACATTTTCATACAACTCCAGCTCACACTTGTCTCTGCTTCCTTTTCTAGACCATACCCCTTTGTGTTATTTTACTCCAAATTTGACGGTCTGGAGATGTGCGTGGACGCGCGCAGCTTCGGCAACGAGGCGCGCTTCATCCGCCGCTCCTGCACCCCCAACGCCGAGGTGAGGCCGCACGCCCCCCCGACGGCAACGTATCGCAACTCTCAGTACGCGCTCTCACACTCTCCCCGACCGACTGCGCGTCAGGTGCGGCACGTCATCGAGGACGCCATGTTACACTTGTACATCTACTCGCTAAGGCCCATCGCCAAAGGCACGGAGATCACCATCGGTTTTGATTACGACTTCGGCAGCTGGTGAGTCACGCGCCTTCCCCCCCATCCCGGGGGTGATTTCAGCTGGGAACTCACCCGTTTTGCTTCGTGCGCAGTAAATACAAGGTGGACTGCGCCTGCGTGAAGGGCAACCCGGAGTGCCCCGTTCTCAAGCATAATCTGGAGCCCACCGAGAACCTGGGCTCCGGCGCGCGGCGGCGGAACAGCCGCAAGGACAAGGACCCGGGCCGGGAAGACCTGAGCCAGAACCAAAACATTGGCGTGGATTGCGAGGGCAAGGGCAAGAGCGTGGGCGACTGCAAGCAGAGGAAACTGTCGCCCCTGCGACTCTCCATCTCAAACAATCAGGTACCAACTCCCCAGCCCGTAGCCAATCACTGATTTCCCCAGTTTATCGTCTCCACATGTGAGTTCCACTGTTTGTCCATTTTTTATTTTTATTTTTATTGACTTATTTTTTAAAAAAACATTTCAACTTTAGTTTGACCTCCCGCGTCACCTTTGTCCCCCGAGTTACTTTACCACATTCCAGATAAAGCTCTTTAGCCCCAATAAAGGAGGCGATAGCGACTCATTTCTCGGTGCGCATCGACGCCAGTGGGTGGGCAGTGTTGTTTTGTGCCCACTCGCGGCACAAGCCGAGTCGACGACACCTCCCAATCTTCCCCAATATTCACCTCAGCCAGTACGCTTCAGGTGACTGGCCCCCACTCTCTCCCCTCCTCACCTTTGCCGTCCTCCGCTGCTCTCACCTGTTCTCCTTCTCGTCTGTAGCCAGACCTGAATGACAAAACGTCATGCCGCCACCTCTCCCCCCCCCCAACCCCCAACCCCCCGCCTCCCTTTTACAGGATCCCGACTTATTTGAGGATCTAGAAGACAAAACGTCCGTTAGCAATGAAGTAGAGATGGAGTCAGAGGAACAGATTGCAGAGAGAAGGAAGAAGATGGTAAGTGTGCCGAGGCGAACGGCGCCCTTTCAGCTTTTGAGTAGCTTTCCTGCAGCCCCCCAGCGCAGAGTGTAGATGGCAAAAATCGACAACCACCCCCCCCCCCCCCCCCGCCCTTCCCCGCCCCACTTGTTTGTGTCTGGGTGTGGTCTGATATTTGTGGCTCGGTTTTGCTGCAGCTGTCTCTTTCATCTTCATCAGCACTGACACCCCCCCCCCCCTTATGTGTCTCGCTTTGGCCTTCCGTTTCCTTTGCCTCCTTGCCTGTTGCTTTGTGTTTTACGCAGGCAAAAACGTCGGTGCCCCCTCTTAAAGCGCTATCCCGTCACACACTGAATGAAATGACCCGCCCGCCCGCTCGCCAGTCCGCTCCATTACGTTCTCGACGCATGAGAGGGATGAAAATGAGCGAGCGGGGGGAGGGGGTCGACTAAACACTGGAAATGACCCCCGCAGTCGGCCTCATTTGCCATCGCGGAGCCTGGGCGTCAAGTGCCGACTCATCGTTAGCCCGCCAGCGTGCCGCTAAAGACTCTGCGAGAGATGGATTCTCACACATTTGGAGGAGTGAAAGCCGGTTGCCGGTTATTTTGGCGAACCTACTCCTCGCATTTCTGCGAATCCGCTCCAAATTGTCGCTCACGATGTCGCCGCCCAGCCCCCAGGGTAGCTGTTCCAACCTCATGCTTCTTGTGCCTCGGCAGTGCTCCTCTTGACTTTCCCTCTGTCTTGAGCCCGCCGAGGGGTGTCGCGTTCTCTCCGCAGCTCCAAATGAATCCGTCGCCTTGCTCCGCGTGACGCCGAGCATTGTTTTCATCTCTCATGGAACTCCTTCCTCCCCCGCAGACGCGAGAGGAGCGCAAGATGGAGGCCATCCTGCAGGCTTTCGCACGGATGGAGAAGCGGGAGAAGCGGCGCGAGCAAGCGCTGGAACGCATCGGCAGCGTCAAGCCCGAGCTGGGGGGTCGCAGCGACATCAAGGAGGAGCCGCCGGCCACTCCGGAGACGGCCGACTCCCCTTCTGTCGTACAGGTAGGATGTTATGGTGCTGCAAAGGGGGGGGAACTTTATAGTGTGTTTTAGCATAGTAGCATAGCATAGTGATTTAGCATAAACACAAGTCAGTAAATCAGACCTGTTCCAACCGCAGCTCATGTCAGAGCTTTGCGCTCGGAGCTGTAACTCTCTCTTCCATCTCCCTAGCCGCCTCTTCTCGAGGTAAAAGAGGAGCCGGGGTTGAAGCCGGCTAAGGTGAAAGGCTCGCGGAACAGGAAAAGCTTTTCCAGGAACCGCACGCACATCGGCCAGCAGCGGCGGCGAGCTCGCACCATCAGCACCTGCTCCGACTTGGCCCCGGGCTCTCCGGCGGAGCCCGTCGAGCCTCTGAGCGGCGAACCCCTGGAGGGGGAGGCGCCTATCGCGCCGGAGCCCGAGGCCGTCGCCGCCCAGCCGCCGGACGCCAGCCCCCCGCAGAGCGACTCTCCGGCCCCCGACCGAAACCGCAGCGGGAGCAAGAGCTTCAAAACGAAAAAGGTATCGTCATTGCGCCAGGCGAGGAGCGAGCCGGCCGGCGCTCATCATTTTTTTGCCTCCGCAGCACTTTGTCAGCGAATGGGTGGGCGAGAAACAGCCGGACGCGTTGGCGGCGCGCGCCCCGGAGCCGGCGCCGGAGCGACCGCTGCGGATCAGCAGCGACCCCGAAGTCCTGGCCACCCAGCTCAACGCCCTTCCGGGCCTGGCCTGCTCGCCGCAGGTATACAGCACGCCCAAGCACTACGTGCGCTTCTCCTCGCCTTTCCTTGCCAACCGCAGCCCCACCGCCCCCGGCATTCCCACCGGGAGACGGCGCTCCAGAGAACTGCCCGAAACGCCCCCGACCAGCGGGTCCTGCAAGAAGGTGCCGTATTTCCTCTTCACTTTGCTCCGCATCAAAAGCTTCGCCGGATCACTCACGCTCCCTTCTTTGGCTGCAGCGATGGTTAAAGCAGGCGCTCGAGGAGGAGGGCTCCACCAGTCCGGCCAGAAGATCCAGTCTCTTTATGCCCAGCGAGGGTCCTCTCAGTCCCTCCGTCAACGGAGACTCGGACAGCCCCCTTCCCTACAACGGCTCCTGCTCGCTGCCCGGTACCGAGCGCTCTTAATCAGCAATCTTGCCGATCGACGCGCGTGACGCTGGTGTGTTCTTTCAGAGTTGCCCACGCCTTTGAAGAAGCGGCGCTTGAGCCCTCTCGACGCCTGCATGTCGGAGAGCTCCACGCCCTACGCCTCCCCTTGCGCCACGCCCACCCGGGCCGACCCGACGGAAACGTTGGCGCCGCCCGCGTCCACGCCGCCGCGGCCCCGAAGCGAGGAGTCCGGAGCGGAGCGTGTCGCCGGCACGCCAACGCAAACACTTACTCCGCCGCGGGAGGTGAATGACCCCGTTTTTTGTTTTTTTTCCCTCCGTACCCTTTTGGTGAAATGGTGACTGACCACATCCCGTGTTCTCCGCAGAGCGAATGTTCGACGGAAAGCTCGCCCGACGTCGGCACGAAAGCAAATTTATTGGAGGTGGGCAACCCGCCGGAGCGTCCCCCTTCGTTGATCCCGTCTCCCTCCGTTCGGACGCCGTGCTCCGACGCTCTCCCGCCAGACGCCAAGACCTCAGTACTCGAGAGTCCGCTGCCGCCCGCCGTTATCGAGTGCGCGGACTCGGCGGAGGACCGGCCGGACGTTGCGACGGCGGAGGGCGGCAGCGGGGGCGGTGAGGCTTCCTCCTCTGGCGAAACGTGTGCTTCCTCCTCCTTCCCGGGCTGGATCAAGAGCCCGGAAAGGTGCCCGACGACAGCGGCCGGCCTCAGCTTCTCTCCCGTCAACTCCAACCTAAGGGACCTCACCCCGTCGCACACCTTGGAGCCCCTGCAGGCTCCTTTCAGACCCGAAGCCGCAACGGGACCCGCGGCGGCGGCACCAAGCGCCCAGGCGGTTTTTGCTGACGGCCAGGGGCCCCTCTTTTACCCCTGCGCCGAAGACCCAAACTCGGCCGGCTTCTCCCGCTCTCTCGTTAGCGACGAGGGAGGCGGGTCAGCGCAAAATCCGCCGCAGAAGAAGAAGGTGAGCTCGTAGCGTGCAACATCACCCTCTCGCGGTCCGCCACGACACCCGCGCTCAACGCCACGTCCCTCTTCAAGGTCTCCCTGCTGGAATACAGGAAGCGGCAGCGCGAAGCTCGCCGCAGCGGCTCCAAGACCGACTGCGGCTCCCCGGTGTCCGGCGCGCCCTCTTTGAGCGTGGACGCTTTTCCCGTTGTCGCCATGGAGACCGAGGGCTCCTTACCTCCGCCCCCTCCTCCTCCTCCTCCGCCTCCCCCCCCTCCTTCTGCGGCTCTTGGCGGCGGCAAGGAGCCGCAGACCGCGGAGGAGACGGAGAGCTCGGGCGAGAGGGAAGGAGCAGAGGGACAATGGTAGGCGGGGAGGCGACGTCACGACACCCGCCGTCTTTGTCTTTGAGCTCATGGATGTTTTCCTTCGCAGGACGTCGTCCACGTCCGTCGAGCAGGCGCGGGAGCGCAGCTACCACAGAGCTCTGCTGCTCAGTAAAGACAAAGACACAGGTGACGGACCGACAAGCACTTCAAAGGAAAATCGTGATCCCAATGTTGTCGGGAAACCAAAATCCAGTCACGCGTACTGCAGGCCTGACTAGACCTCAAAAGTATGGAGACATCATTTCTTTCTCTTGTTCAAGATGGTGAAGCAGACGGAGGCGATACACCCACACCGAGGGACTCTCCATCTCCTGGACTTCAGAAGACCCCGACTCACGCAGTAAGTCTTGAGCGGATTATGCAGGACTTGTTTTCCTTTCTTTTCTTTTTTTTTTTGAACGATTTTGTCGCTTCCTCTTAGCCGGGCTCTCCTGGCCCACTGGGTTCTGTAGTACCCTGCAGCTGGAAAGAGGAAGAAGGAGGAGTGAGCCAGACCCTGCAGCTGCCCAAGTCCAAACCGCCGGCCGTCACCCCGACCAAGCTGCACCCGCCGCCGCCGCCGCCCTCCTCGCCCGTGCACTACCCGGGGCCGCCCCTCCTCCACGCGCAGCCTCAGGGCTCGCCCTACCGCAGCCAGAGAGCGCTCTTCTCCTCCCAGTCGCAGAACCAAACCGCAGGCCAGGTCGCCACGCCGTCGTTCGTCCAGTACAATGCGCAGGCCGCCCCCCCTCCGCCGCCGCCGCCTCCCCCACCGGTGCCGCCCGCCTCCGCGGCCTACTTCCCCGCTCAGACTGGCTCCCCGGTGGGCCCCTTCCCCGGATTCAAAGCGGCCGTGACGCCCTCCTACCCTGCGGGCTCTCAGGCCCTGATGCAGACTCTTCCCCACAACGTGCACTACCAGACCTCGGCCGCCCCGCCTCCACCCCCGCCGCCGCCGCCGCCCCCCCACCCCATGTCCAGCCCCGCCCTGCTGCACGTCAACCTGCAGCCCGCTCCCATCCAGCAGATCATGCTGACGGCCGCCCCCTCGCTGACGCAAGGCCAGCCCTCGGCTCAGCAACAGCCGCCCTTGTCCCTCACCCCGCCTCCGCCGCCGCCCCCGCCGCCGCCCAACCCCTCCGGCGGCGCCCAGATGCCGCCCCACCATTTCCCGAACTTGACGGGCTTTCAAACGACGTTGCTCGCCAACCCCTCGGTGCCCGCGTCCGCGTACGCCCCGTCCCTTCAGCAGAGCGGACTGCCCCCTCCCCCGCCGCCGCCCCCGCAACAGACTCAACCGGGCTCGGCTCCGGCCGCCGCCGCTCAACTGCCGGCTCGCGCGGGCCCCGCCTCCTCGACGGCCTTCCACACTTCGGGTTACCTGAGCACAGGGTGGCACTGAACTCTGCCTAAACAGGATTGGGGGGGGGTGAGGGGGGGGACGAGGGTCGGGTTGTAAAGCTGTGGAAATTTGCATTCAATTTCCATGGGAAAATTTGGAAATATTCCAGGCGAAGAGTTGAACGAGTGTGCCGCGACACCATCAGCGACTTCAGTACCTTGTTTGCACACACACACAAAAAAAAAATTGAATTTTGGCTCCCAACACCGACAATTCCCGTTCATAACTGACGGAAATGAAATCGCTCGCCGCTTTTCTCGCATTGCTGGTTTATTCCCATGGAAATCTTTCCACTTTGAAAACTCCCGTCATTTTGCAAGCCCAGACACGCGGGGCAACTGTAGATATATTTTCTATGGCCAGTGGAAAAACAGCTGATTGTTGGATAAAAGGGTATTTAAATAAGAAAAACAAACAAACAGACTGACATCATCTTCTCGACAAACTGTCAAAGATGGACGACCCGTCGTGGTGCTCTTGGCGCTCTGCTCCTTTTCTACTTCCTTCCTGTGACGAGTTGGGGAGGACTTCACCGTCTCATTCGGGGTCCTGTTCTGTTGTTCAGCCACACTTTGTTTTGCTGTGGACATTCCACCCCCCCCCCCCCTCTCTCTTCCCTTCCTTTCCTTTCTCCTCCTTTTGTCTGTCTGTTGTCACTGTTCCTTTTCTCTTGATCTAGCGGCGCGTTATCGCATTTGTTCTGTTGAGGAAAAAGTGACTTTTTTTTTTTCAAGTTGCTTCCATCTGACATCAGAAGTCCGTTGAGCGCCGCAGAAAAAAGATTGGCGGGCGATGGCCTCACCACCTTGAAAGTGCCGCACTTTGGTTCGCGCGTTTGATGCGAGATGTGCGCCTCCCGCGCATCTAGGATGCTAGAGGTTTATTTTTTTCCCCCCCAAAAAAGGAGCGTTATTTGTAGAAAGTGTAATTTAAATGTATGATAGGTGGTCACTGCAGCTTTCACCAGGAACACGTTTGTAAATATCTGCTTTTTTTTTGTTTTTCTACGCCTGTACAATTCGCAGCCATTGCCTCCCATTTTTCAAACGTGGATGTACATACGAAAGCTCTTCTTGGCAAAGCTGAATGTTTCCGTGACTGTAACATTATTTTTTATTTCCACGCTCTCTGGACTCTTCGACTTTGTCCTATTTTTTATTGTTATTGTTATTATTATTATTATTCGTGAGTGTGTTTGTGCCGAGGGGAGGAGCTCACAGACACTGCACTGGTGGCTATTTTCATGGTTCATTATAATAAATCACTGTAATGACAGTTTTATAAACAGCTTTGCAAACTTTCGTTTTCTTTAAAACACCGATGAACACGTTTATTTTCATATTCCCCCCATCTTTATTCAACAGGACACTCTTGGACAAGGCAACATCAGGTCAGCATCTGAACAGGAAGTGAACTCACAGTAACAAGTCTCGCTTGGTAAATGCACTCCAGTGTGCCGCAGACGTTATTGCCTCTTCAGAAAAAATGAATATGCATTTTAAAATCCTGTAAATCCATGCAAACAGTAGTTAAAATCAGTAAAAACAAGCATTATTCACAAGTTTTTACAATCGGTCTCGGCGCTTGCATCTTTAATTCTGGACACCAGAGGGCGGTGTTACCTCTTTGGTGTCTTGAGATACAAGCCGGGTTTTTTTTCTTCGTTTTTGCTTTTACTTGCTGCCAGCAAATATTTAAGATTCGAACGTCGTTTTGTGGCATCGAGTAACCACATCACTTAAAAGTCCGCTAGCTGACTGAACCACCGTATTTGGTCATATGCACTTATCGATGCATATTCTGTGGACATATTTTGCAAGTAACACGAACACAAATTATCATGCGTAAACTGTAGAGGTAGATGAATTATGTCTGTTGATGGGGGTTTTTTTCCCCCCCCAAAAAAATTATTTGCCTCGGAGGGCTTTAGCACCCCACAGCGATACAGTATATGGATGGCACATGTACTGCACGTAACAACCGCTCCCCAACGGTAGGCTGCAGCTTTTTTTTGTTTTTACCTCAAATCTATCATAGTCACGTCCACCACTTAATCACGAACATTTAAGTGGAACAAAATGGCAAATGACAGCATGAATTTGGTTCATAAAAAGTCTCGGTTCCCCCCATCATTCGATAGTGTCTTTATATCCTCATAGACATTCAGCAACTTGTGTGGGTGGGTGCCCAAAGAGAAGCAGCCAGTTTGAGGTCAATGATATATTTCAAATGGAATGTTCCTTGCCGTCCTCAAGGATTTGTTTGTTTGGATCTTTCCGAACACCTCGGCCTCTGATTGGAGTAGAAGAGACAACATCATAACCTGTACATTGGAAAATACTGTAACAAGCAAACTTGCTTAGTATTACCGTCCACTTTATAAAATAAGGAAATTGCTCCCATTCCTCACCTTGTATATGCGTCTTAAAAGGCTGGCTTGCACCTTATATGGCGTTGTTCGCACTCTCTGGAGGAGAAATTGCAAGAGAAAGCCGTTTAAAATGGCGACCGCACCGTTATTGAGCAGCTGTGGACAGCGTGGCACAAGCCTTCGTGTTCTGCATTGGCTCGATAGCTGCTTAAAGGACTAGAGAAGTGTGAATTTTTGCGGCAGCCTAGTTAGGCATGAATTAATGTCTCATCGGGTTGCCGTGCAAGTGGGAAAACGCCCGTTAGTCATTGACTCCCTTTCGAGCCACTTACTGTCTGCCAGCAACTCGTCGGCCATGAGGCTGTCTTGGCGGTTGCCAAGAACAAAGGCGAGGAAGGAGAGAATGAGGGCGTCCATGATGCCCATGATGGCCAGGATGTAGGCCCAGCGCAGGGAGCAGGCGCCAAGCGTGTATTTGTCCGTCTGCTCGCCGCACATGCGCTTCACCTCGTCGCTGTCCCAGCCGTCCGGGTAGATCATGCAGCCCAGGATCAGACACGTTCCTGTGGGGGGGAAAAAAAGAGAGAGAGCGGATGTGTTCTCAGCCTCAGAAATTGGGGATGCATAGCAGTGACGTTTCCCCAATGGCCTGGCAGCCCAGCTTCAAAGGCAGGCAGAAAACAAAATGAGGACATGAGCTTAAAACGTTCTCAAGAATTCACCAAGCAACAAGGCAGCCTCGAAATACAACTTCTGTCTTCACGACCACAATCATATAAAATTTAGTGAACAATATGGGAGGACGTCGGTGCATTGTTTGGATGTATCCGGGTGCTGTTGTGCAGCCACAGTCTTATTTTAGCTTTAGCTTAGCATTCCTCCATTGCCAAGTTGTCATTGAGCGCTTGCTTGGGGGAGATTACTTACTGCGCCTTTGGAAATCCTCATTAGTGAAAGGAGGTGATCCTCTTTAATCCGCACAAGTCGTCTGCGCTTTACATCCGCCAGCCCCCCGAACCATCTTCCCACCCCCTAAACACTTCCATCCAACTCCGCTGCATTGGAATTATGCTCAAATTGCCAAAATAACTGAAAGGACTTGTATGCTGTGCAAGGAACCAAACTAACTGAATCAAAAGGTACTGTTGGGACGTACCTAAATAAGTGAACCAAGCCATAACTTTGGCTTGGTACCGTATTAAACCACAGCACAACTTTTGTGTAAAGTACTATGATAACCAAATGACCAAGTTGAGGTGCAATAACCTGGAAAGGCTACCAAAAAAGTAACAGACACAAATTTGCCAAAATAAATGAAGAAATTGACTGTGTTGGCGTTACCAAAAACAGGTATGGCTATAAGTGAGTCGTCTGGGCAGCAAATTAAGCGTGTAAGTGAGCTTGTGCGAGGTACCATCAAGTCATTTCTCTATTTGGTGGGGGGGGGGGGGGCGGCATTCCATCATGACGCTCCAGGCTCTAAACTCAGCCAGCCCTCTCACCTGCAGCCAGCTGCATCCACCCGCAGATCTTGTAGACGGTGCCCGTGCCGCAGAAGAAGAAGAGCGCGAAGCATCCGATGCAGCCGAGCACCAGCACCATGGACGTGGCGATGAAGAAGGCGGCGGCCTTGAAGGCGCCCGACGGGATGCTAGAGAACTCCGCGAAGCTGCCCTGGCACGTCAGCTCCCGCGACAGGCCGCTGCCGATGCAGTAGTGGAAGAGGCCGAAGTAGCCCGTCTGCGGCGTGTCGGCGCCGTCGCCGATCCAGTAGGGCTGGATGAAGCACACCACGTTGACGATGGCGAACAGGATGGTGAAGATGGCCCACAGCACGCCGATGGCGCGCGAGTTGCGCACGTAGTTGGTCTGGTAGATTTTGGCTGCCTCCGAGGCGGGGAGCATGCTGGTGGCGCTACCGGTGCTCGGGGCCCCGGGCACCATCCTCCGCCTTCTGACGGCAAAGATGCCCGCGCTCAGCTGCACATCCACGGCTTGGAAGGGGGAGGGGGGGGGGGGCTCAATCACCACCGTCCAACCTTCTCCTCTTCTCCTTCTTTCGTCACACTCGCAGCATCACTTGATTTGACGCAGCTGCTTTGCATTCGTTTATGTTCCGAAATAAAGCATCTCGACAAAAACTACGGCCGAGCATGCATGAGTTGTTTACTCGGGCGAAACCTCAGTGCTCATCCGACGCATCAGCTGCACACACACAGCGGCCGTGGATATTTCAAGGATAACCCACATCCTTTAATCCCCATCTGACGTCGCCTGTTACACCGTGTGTGCGCGCGTGCGCGCGCCATGTGTGGCTTCAGTGCACTCGATCGAGCACGTAATTACATCTGCAAGCAAGGATGAATGAATCAACAAAAATAACTGCAGAAACGGCTGCCATGGCTTGTTAAAGTGCATAAATAGTCTATTACTTTTATGCAATAAATACGTATTTTCACCAACTATGGCTTATTATATTCAGATATTTATGTCGAATATCGTTGAGTCGCATACAACACAGTAGCAGAATATCGTGTTTTAAAAATAAGTGTGCCGGCTTTTAACAAAGAAAACTACATTACCCATAATTCGTTAGTAAAGAGGCTTGATTGTGATTGGCTGATTTCACAGTGTAGAATGTGGATACCCGCGAAACTTCTCTCATGGTTGACGATGGCGTCGTCTTAATTCCACTTTTTTTAAATTAAACGTTCATGTTAGTCATATTCTCACCAGTTCCCGATATGTAGACATTATCCCCCCTCTCCCCCGTGTCGTTAAAAAGTAATGTGTATTATCAGTCTTCGTTTTATTCACTCTGACAAGACATCTGGTGGCGTTTCAAGCCCTTCGTTGACAACCATGCTAGGTGAGCTAAGCTAACGGATGAACTAGTTTGGGCAAAATGTCGTCGTCGCCGCTGCCGCCGCCACTTCAGCAGCAGCGGCATCCAGGCTACGAGGAGGAAAGGCTGCGGAGGGTGGCCGAACAGCTGCCGTGTCGGGAGGTCCAAGCCGGGATGCTTCTGTCACTCATGGGAGAGGTAAGACGTCTCTCAACACGTTCGCTTACATACGGGCCGACCATGTTTATAGTCTTTTAGTTGTCATTATGTTTCGTTTCTATTTCGTCTCGACTTTTTTTATGAATCAGGTGATTAGTTTCTAAGGAGGATTTGTTGGTTAGTTAGTTTTGTAAGACACTTGGTTGTAGTTTTGTTTTTTTTAGTTTGTATAATTTCAAACAAGACAAAAGAGAACAGCAAAATAAAAAACAACTGTAGGCTAGCACCAGCCGGTGCTAATAATGATGGTGTTAAGTTGATTGTAATTGTGTTGTCTTATTTGATGTTTGATGCAACAGCCTCAGCAGTACAGCTTGCCTTGCATCTTCATCTACGGTCATCGGGCCTCGGGGAAAAGTTATGTGGTGAACATTCTGTTGAAGGAACTGGAGGTAGGTGTGTGTGTGCGTGCCTGTGTGTAAATATGCAGCAATTGTTTAAACGCTGTGTTGTCCACCTTATAGCTGCCTCATGCCACCATCAGCTGTGTCGAGTGCATCACTGCCGCCCAGCTCTTCGAACAAGTCCTGCTGGCCCTCTTTGGCGGGGACGCTGCCGCCACTCTCCCCCGCTACCCTTCGTTGTCCGATTTTGTCCGCATCTACAGGCACCATCGCTCCCGGGCTTCCGCTGAGCAGACGCGCTACATCGTGAGGATACAGAATAAGCACTTTTGCGTCCTATTCAATCTTTGTGTTGGCTTCAGTGTGCGGTGGTGGTCTTCAGGTGTTGGAAAAAGCAGAGTTGCTGCGAGACATGGATGCTAACCTGCTTTCGGTTCTTGTACGCCTTCAGGAACTGGTGAGCATCTAACAGCAAAGTTGGCAGTTTGCACATCAGAATTTACTGGCAAATATTTCTTTGTCATATTCAAAATATATGATTTATTCAATGGTGAGGGCGATATGGAATATGTGTGTCTTTTTTTTTTTTTCATAACGATTTTCCTGCATGCGGCGTCTGCAGGTGGAGGACAACTTGACCGTCCTCCTGCTGAGCGAGCTGGTCTGGGACACATTCCGGCCAAACACAGGCTGCTTGGAGCCTCTGCTGCTTCACTTCCCCGACTACACCAAAGGTTTATTTTTGTGCCCCTCTTCACACTGCATGTTGACGTGAGATGCTCGTTTGCACACGCCATTTTCTTCCAACAGCGCTCTGAAGGTGTGAACATGTGCTAGTTCAGCCTATTTCATTGTATTTTTTTTTATTTTTATTTTTTTAAATAGCCGAGCTGCACCAGATCTTGTCCCGAGACAGGCACCCGTCCTATTCCGCCGACTTGTATGCCTCCTACATCCATATCCTGCTGGGCATCTTCTACGCAGTCTGTCGGGACCTCAGAGAGCTGCGCCACCTGGTGGGTCGCGCCTGAAATGTCACCTGCCCCACACGTCAATGCTCATTGTTCGCTGGTTTCTCGCTTTAGGCCGCACTGAACTTTACCAAATTCTGCGAGCCTGTGACTGAAGGGAAAGGTAGGTCACCTAAAGTAGCATGAAGTGGCTAACAATTGGCCAACGTACGTGTGTGTTGTTTGTCTGCAAGCGAAAGAGAGCGACACGCACAAGCTGTGGCGAAACATCGAGCCTCACTTGAAGAAAGCCATGCAAACGGTTTACTTGAGGGAGGTCTCCAGGTGAGCGGAGCATTTTCAGCGCTTCTCTTCAAGAAATGTTGACCCTCATGTGTGTATTTGTGTCTGTTTCAGCCTGGAATGGGAGAAGATGCAGCAAGTGGAGACTGAAACAGGCCCTTTAAGAGGTCACTCCAATGGCTGCGGCTGTCGATTTTTTTTTTTTTAATAGATTACTCAACTGATTATCCTTTTGTAAGGATAATGGGTATGGGTTCCAATTCCTTTGCGCTTGCATATTTTTGTCCTCCCGTCAGGTTTGTCGGCTCACACCCACGTGGAGCTACCTTTTTACTCCAAGTTCCTGCTGATCGCCGCCTACCTGGCGTCTTACAACCCCGCCCGCACCGACAAGCGCTTCTTCGTCAAGGTGAGGTGGTGACAGAACGATAAATGATTCACAAAAAAACAAAACAAAAGACTGACGTTGAATTGAAAAGTCACTTTTAATACGTTAAAAATGACGTTGCATTTTAAAATAATGGCTGAGGATTTTATTTTTATTTCTCTATATAAATGACTGAGATTTAAAATGATGATTTCAAATAATAAAAGGGTTGTCTGAAAAATCACCCAAAAAGAGACTGAGGAATAATTATGCTCGAAATTGCAGAGCAAAAAATAATAAAGACAACATTGAAATGCATATCTCATAAATATTCCTTCCCTACAGCATCACGGCAAAATAAAAAAGAGCAAGTTCCTGAAGAAGAATGAGAAGGTGAGCGTTCAGAAACATTTTCTCCTTCCACAAAGGTGTTATGAAACATTGCCCAAACTCTCGCATGGCGGTTCACGTTTACGTACGTCTCCAAAGACGAGCAACCATCTGCTAGGACCCAAACCTTTCACACTGGACCGGCTGCTGGCCATCTTTTACAGCGTGGTGGACAGCAGGGTGGCGCCCACTGCCAGCATCTTCTCTCAGGTTGGCTTGGCCCTCCTCACCTGACTGGTATCCACGGCAACCGCCTCCACTCGTCGTCATTCCGCCTCGCTCTGCTTCTCGTTCAGATCTCCTCGCTGGTCACCTTGCAGCTGTTGACGCAGGTGAGCCACGCCGACCAGCTGGACGCCCCCAAGTACAAATGCGCCGTCTCTGTGGACTTCATTTGCGCCGTTTCCAGGTATGCACGCGTGTGTGCCTGCGTGCGCCGCTTTGATGACCACGCACGCACGCACGCACACTGGGTTATTTCTCTTCCCAGGACGGTGAACTTTGACATCATCAAGTATCTATATGACTTCCTGTGAGATACTTTCTCTCGACGTGGACATGATCATTGTGTGGGCATTACAAAATAAATTGCTTAAATTGCAACAACACGGGCATCGATTTTTTTATTTTTATTTTTATTTTTTAGCCTTTGCGAAACATGAGTCATATTCGCGGCTTGCTGTGAATGACATTAATCAATTGAAATACAACATCACAAATCTTGGGTGATCAAGCAACTTTATTGTACAAACGAGCAAACCAAAAGGCACTAGTCACAAATGCGGCCCATGTCGTTGATCCGTTTCTACTTTGAGTAACAGGCGGCAGCAACTCGTGTGATTAGATAAAAATGTCTAAAGTACAAACGTGTTCCCATCAGTGCCTGTTAATTTGTATCCACTGAATCCCTCGCTTGCGACTGGATTCTGTTTGAATGCAACTGGCCAGACGTAAGGGACAATTGTAATCATTAGACCCGATAACCACTTTTTTTTTTTTCCCGGTCTGGGCATATACGGACTTGTTTATTCTATTCAAATTGACTTGGCTAAACGCTGTGCCGCCTGCTGTGGATCATGGCCACGATGTGCGCCAGGTCCAGACTCTTCATCATCACCTCCATGAAGTCGTCATCGGAGCGAGCGCCCGCCACAAACTCTTCCAGCGACAGCTCGCCTGTCGTCGTGGAACACAACATTAAGGTACACCCGAGCGTTTTGAGTCTGCTTTATGCACAGTTGTCTCGTTTCCAAAAAAGATGAGCTACAAATAAGTAAAAATAAATGCTTACATTTATTTTTTTTTTAAATTTAAATAATGGCAGAGGGGAAATGCACAAAATATGCAATCGAACAAAATATACATTTATATCATGTTTCTTCAATATTAAAAAAAAACAGCCTGGCAAAGAACATTTTTGAAATAGAATAACAAATAAATTGATAAAACAAATTGAAATTGCCAAAATTGATCAAACAATCTCGCAAATAACAATCTATTTAAATGCCCAGAAATGATTTTTCTCTCTCTCTCACCGTCGCCGTTGATGTCGATCCTGTCGAAGACGCTGTTGGTGAAGTCCTCAGCGGTCACTTCCTGGTTCTCGTTGCCTGTAATGGCGCGAATGGCCTGAGGGAACAACCAACCACACGATCAATCGCTTCCTTCGTATTCCTCGTCATTATTCTTCAGGCTCCGGCAAGTGAGTTCTTGCCCTTCTCGGCTCCAACCTTGATTATGTTGAGCAGCTCGTGTCGGTCGATGCATCCGTTGCCGTCCACGTCGTAGAGCTTGAAGTACCAGCGCAGCTTGTGCTCCATCTTGCCGCGCATCACCAGGCTGAGCGCCGCCACGTACTCCATGAAGTCGATGTAGCCGTCCTAAGGGCGCCGTTTTGCTCACTTGAGACGGCGACACTAATGCAGCGCGTACTCGACGTTCACTATTCGCCAAGTCCCTGAAACAACTTTGTCCCTTTGGGTTTTTTTTGGTTCAGGCCTTTTCAAAATGCCACAAGATGGCGCCAAAGCCCCAGTGGTGTCGAGGAACTTTGTTGAAATGATGCATAGAAGTTTTGTATAGCAAGGAGGATCTAAGTTTAGCCTGGCTTCTTCCAAGAGAGTCTTTGCCACCCATTCATGCGCACTGCCGACGCATTTTTCCGAGAGCCGATCACCTGTCGTTTGCGATTCCCGAAACCCCCGGTCCTAATTGTCCAATTATCCAGGCAGGAGTGTGTGAGGGAATGCGTCATGTCGCTGTCAGCTCATCTCCCTGCTGAAGATTACAATGGCGGCTCACCCCCACCCTCCCTGGCAGACGATGACCTCGTCTCAGGTATTGCATATGTCCCTCACCGCAGCGGCTTTTAATGAGGCGCCCTTCAAAGCATCAAAGAGGAACGACTATTGCGCAAATTGCTTTTTTTTGTGAGTGCGCTGTATACTAATTTGGCCAAGGGGCTTGCAAAATCTTGGAAACTCCTCGGCGTGATGCACTTCACAGCATTCTGTCAACACAGCGAAACGATTGTGTTCCCAATATTGAGGAACGTTTAAAAAATGGTGACTCAAGAACAGTTTTCGCACAGTCAATGGAACAGCCACTTGAAAGCGGTCGCAAGTATTTTCAGGAAAGAAAGTCATGTCGAAATGCAAAAATAATCATCCTCGTTCGTTCAGGAAATGTAGGTTAGAAAATAACTAAATGATAGTTGGAAACATTCTGAAACATAAACGCCTTAAATGAAATGCAAGTAATGCATAAAATGATCACACTTGTTACCAATAAAGTTTTTTGCAACCGATTCCAAATGTCATTTTTTGTTGTTGACCACATTAGACTTTCACAATCATAATAAAATATGTCATATTGTAATATTTATGAACTAAGGGCAAAGTGGAATTATTTTCTGACACGTCGGAGCTCTAAATGACAACTCATCATAAAAGCTTTGATGGGTCAAACTTGAAAACCCCAAAATGAAAATATCAAATCTGATGTGCCAGACAAACAAAAGTCATCTCTTATTAAACTCCAAATTTGCTGTTCACCAGTGGAACATAAATAAATAGATCGGTCATGACATCATCAATGTCGAGAGCCTTGTGCTAAACGTGTAACTCGTTCGTACCTTGTTCATGTCGAAGGTGCGGAACATCTGCTCGATGTAAGCGTTGGCCCCCGTGTCGAGACCGCGCAGGCCGAAGAACTGCTTGAACTCGTGCAGGGTGAGTTGACCCGACGGGCACTCTATCATGAACTTCTTGTACCACAAGTGCATCTCCACTGCCTGCAGGTCATCCACCGTGCTGCCTGTCGCATTGCCCATGACCACAGCCTGTTGTTTGCCCGATGGGTCTACTGTGAACGGCACCTCACAGTCACACAAAGAACGGGCGAAGAAGGGCGCAAGCCACCGCGATGCCTTTTGTAGGCCACTTTGTGATGCCCTTCTCGTTTCCTAATCCCTGCAGGTAATCTCATCTAACGCGTTAAGAAGCCCCATTAAAACGGCCGCCGCTTTGCCTGGTACGCTGACACGACACAAAACGCCGCGTTCATCCGTCACGTGGAGGCACTCGGCCCATCGGTGCGGGCGTAAAATCGAGGCCCCCCCCCCCCGCCAGTGCCGTCATTCTTTCAATGCAATGCTTTTCTTGTGTCGTGACGATGAGCACAAAGAAACGAAAATTCTGTTGGAATGGAAAATTGGTGGGGAGGAGGGCGGTTAATGTTTATCTTAGGGCTGACCAATTAATTAAATCAAAATTCACATTACTTAAAAAAAAAACATGGTCAGAGGACGAAGAAAAAGTCGTAATATTGAATTGCAATCACCTTGTTGAGGAAAGAAAATTTCAATTCAATTATTTCCCCCCAAAATTTCAGACCTAGTTTATAAGATAACCATAATCTTTAATTTTATAGTGAGTATGTTGTGTTTTATGGAACAATATACATATGTAAAAATATATACATACAACATATGACCTATGATAATTTTTCGTGTTTAAAAAAAAAAAAAGGAAACTTGTATAATCATCAATCAGTGTTGCTGCCACAAAGACATTCCCAGTCCTGACTGAATGCTGTCTAAGTGCTACAATCGTCAAAGATGCCATGACAACATGGTGTTTTTCCAACTAAAAGTCCCAATATTTCCCAAAACTAATATCAATTCATTTTGGGGGGTTGATTTTGTAGTAGTGTCATGACAATTATGTATTTTAACACATCATACCTGTCAGAGGCATTGTCTTTCATCACCAAAATGATGAAACTACTCATACAAATGTAACATAAATGGATTAAAAGAGCCCATAAAACGCGATCATAAGGCCTCAACTTCACAGGGTAAAAGACGAGATGAAGTGTGATGGTCAGTCCACTTCGGTCTTCCACCTCAAAGCGCGTCGCAGGTGCGTGTAGACGCCGTCAAAGGCGGATAGTGTGCAGCGCGTGAGGTGCGTGGTCCAACTCCCGGCGCCCGCCATCCATTGCACAAAGCGGCCCGCGAAGGCTGCGAAGAGCGTCACGTAGTGGGCCAGCAACGCCAGGCTTCGCCCCAGCTGCCTGCCACGGCTGACAATCAGCTTGACTGCCTGGTCGTGCCTTGCCATCATTGCGTTATTATTTTTCACCTAGAAAAGAGAAGTTGTTGGAAATATTCACATCACAATTCCTCAGGAATGGGCATTCCTAGCCCATTTTTGGGGGGTGCTAAAGCATCCCTAAATTTAATCCCAGCCACCAGAAACTTCAAATCTTATGTTAGAATTGCACTTGCTCACAGGCATAATTTCTCTATCATCTGCAAAGAACGACTAATATTCCTGTACCTTACTGAGGAGTTATACTGCCGCCAGGTGGCGAAGGAGCGCCGACCAGATGGGGCAAAACAATGTCCATTTCAGTGAAGCTAATTCCAGTCATTTTAATGGGGAAATGTTTTTAAAGCTTTGATTATTTACTTCTTCGTTTGTTGATGCCGACGGCCTGTTGCATTGGAATTGGCACACGGTGCCTTACCGTGTCGTCCAATCAGCGTAGAGCAGGTTTTGTTTCCGGGAGAGTTTGGTGATGTGGCTCTGCTTGGAAATCCATCCGAGGAGATCTAGCCGATAAAGAGAGCGCCGAAAACCCACCGAGAAGCACTCATACAGGTGAGTCAAAGGTCCTTCTACCCAATCTTACCGCTTAGCAGACTCCACAAGGAACTGTCACACTCGACGGCCTTCAACCGCGCCAGGGTGCATTTAAACGCTCTCTTCTAATTTGCAAACGTTAGCTAGCTAAGTAGCATCGACGCGGAAACTGTAAACAACCAAAGATTCCCAGCCGACTCCTTGCATGCTAACCGCGCTTGTAACATCCCGACATGTCCACCGCCCTCTCTCGGCGTCAGCGTCCAGCTACTTGGTTGGATTTCGCAATAGTTCTGGTGAATCGTCGCTGTGGAAGAACGCGGTGACGCAAACGCAGTGGACGACGGCTTCGGGAAAAGTCGGTTGTTTTCGTGACGGCTCGGATGTTAGGGATCGCAGCCTGTGTTGCAGGAAACATGAATGTTCCGAGCTCAAAATGAATGCATATATAGATAGAGCTATGTATGTACTTAGCTCTGCGTACTTATTGTATTGCATCTTCATTCTAAACTTTCATTTTACAATTGATCCTTTTTAAAAAAAAATATAAATCCGTGTTTTTGTTTTCTTAAATGAAACTGTACGAAGCATGCATCACATATTTATGCTTGCTTCCCCATCCCTTGCACAGTGCCATCCTTATGTTCAGCCGCCTGGCTACAGTCCTCCAGGAGCTCTCTGGAGAGGAGGGTCAGGATGGAGAGACACAGGTGAGATCTAGAAAAATCCAAACTACCACTCTGAATTTGACTACACTTTAAATTGCCGCCCCCCCAGGAGAGTGAACTCGCACCTCAGCTTCCTGCCAACGCAGGCGAGGCTGCAGCAGCGTTGGAAGTACCTGAGGAAGTCAACGAGCATCTGGCCCACCTGGAGCAGTTGGTGGTGCAACTGAAGGAGCTTATCCGTGACAAGGACACTCAGCTGGCTGGGAAAGATGAACTTCTCAAGGTTGAATAACCGAATGGCTGTAAATGATGAAAAACATCAACGGAATCCCTCAATTCTTTGTGCTTCCTCTTTGCAGAATGAAAGGGAGAAGAGCGAGGCTCGCTTTAGTAAGCTCAAACTACAGGCCAAAGCCAAGATAACCTCCCTCAGCAAGCAGATTGATGATTTGAAGGGACAAGGAGGAGCAACTGTAAGCCCTCAATCAAATATACTACACTGTCTGTATGTAAGATGACCATTATTTTTTTTTCTTTGTGACACAAGACGCCTGACGGCTCATTTTCAAGCGATGTGGCTGCGGAAGGCGAACTACAAGAGCTCCAAAGCAAGCTTCGTGAAGATGAGGCCAAGACTAGCGAGCTACTAGCGCAACTCCGGGCCACTGAGAAACTGCTGGAAGAGAAGGACGCCGCCCATGCCGAGCAGTTGAAGCACCTCCGGGCAGTGGTGCACGACAAGGATGTGCGCTTCCAGGAGCAGATTCAGAAGCATGAAGAGGAGCTGCTGAGGGCCACTGCACAATCATCCAATGATGGCGAGCTGCAGCAGGTGCGAGACCTTACGCTAAACAACTAAGATGTATAAATGATGCTAATCCTGGTCAGTGGCTTCTCGTAGGCCCTCCACGTGTCCCAACGACGGTGTGAGGAGCTTGAGGAGGCCTTGAAATCACGTTCACAAGTGCTGGAAATGCTGCAGCAGGAAGTCACCAGTGCGGATCAACAAAAACAGGTTCAGATTCTTAAATACACTTGAGCCTTTCATGGAAGTGTCCTGAATCTGCACGATCCCTTTGTCTGCCTAGATTCTGACTGCCGAGTTCCGGCAAATGGAGGGCGAGCTGGCCGAAGCTGTCAAACAGAGGCAGGAGTGGGCTCAGCGGTTCAGCGAAGCTGATGCGGCCCTTCAGAAAGCACTGGAGCGGGCATGTGAGGAAGCAGCGAAGCACGAGAGGGAGCTTTCATCGCTGAGCCACGCAGCCAGCGACAGCCTGGAGAAGGAGAGGACGGAAGTTGCCAGGCTGGAAAAAGAGTTGGCTTTGATGAACGAGAGTGCCGTAGCGTGTCACGATGCGTCAGAGAGAGACAAGTTGGAAATATTTCGCCTCGAAAAGGAGCTCGCATCTAGCAGAGAATTGGAGTCAGAAGTCATCCAGGCCAGCCGCAGCCACCTGGAGGAGACCAAATCTGAAGTTGCCAGGCTGGAGCAAGAGCTCGCTTCTCTTCAAGAGGGACAGGAAGAGTCCCGGAAGAAGAGCCACATCTTGGCTGAGATTTGGAGACATTTACAACCTCTGACCCTCTGCGATGTAGAGCCATCGGAGGACACTAAGGTCCCAGATGACCTTTGCCTTGTTCTGGACACCGTGCTGTCCATTGAGACACAAATGAACAGGCTCAAAGATGATCACAGGGAGAATGAGGAACATTGTCTTGAAGCCAAGCACACAATGGAGGCTCTTCAAGGTGAGTAAGAAGATTGCCTCTTTGGTGATTTTACTTTGTCTTAAGCGCACATGGATTTCTTTCCAGATCAACTGGACAGAAGTATCAGCGAGAAGGAGGATGCCATGGCCATGGTTAAGCAGCTGGAGCAGCAGATCGAGCTGGTGAGCGCTCTTAATAAGAAGGTCTTATCTGCAAAGTCAGACAAGACGTGACAGAAACCAGGTCATAGACGTGCAGTGAGCCCTCTAATCTCTTCTGCACTCTTCCATTGTCATTACCGACTCTCTCCTCTGACCTTCAGATCGCCGCACTGATGTTGATGCTTCTGATAAGGTAACCAGGCCAACTAAAGTCATTTTATTCTTCTTCCCCTCGGTTAGATTTCTGAAAAGGATTCAGAGGAGCCACGAGCAGATGCGCCTTCTGAAGCTGACAGAGGTAGAAAGTTTTTTTTTTTTTTTTTAAATCAAGGACTTCAAAAGCAATGGTGGTCATTGTTTTTCCATTTTGACCTGTATGGATTTTCATAGTGGCTCTCTCGGCACTTGAGCAACAGCTATCGGAAAAAGATAATGAGCTTAGCGTCTTGCGACAACGTCTGCGAGTGGCTGAAGAGCAGAGCACCAGTGATGTTGCATCGTCTCACATTGTTGATCAAGCTCCAGACCAAACTGAAACTGATGACGCAGGAAATAATTGCGCAATGCCTCCTGACTGCCTGGAGGACACCCAAGAAGATGAGACCACTTTGGTCGCTGAGGACACATCCGTCCTCTCCCTTACCGCGGACACTGAAAGCAGCCCAGAGCTCATCGAACAGCAGGAATCCCCTGAAGAGTCAAAAGGGGCTTCCTCTGATGAGATGGTCACCAGCACAGATTCCGAGGTGGCTCACAGCAGCTGGACCCTATTAGAAGCCGTGAACCAGGATGGACGTCAGGAATGGCCGTCGATCGTGCAGGACTTTGGCCAGCTACAATCATGGGAGACCGCGAGCATGGAACAGGAAACCTCCACAACTTCAGTGACGTCCTCCTCCGTCGTGATCCGAGAGACCGTTGCGGTTCACATCATGCAGGAGGGTGCCTCCCCAGAAAATGTTTCCACGGGCCTGTTTGCTCAGGCCCTGGCGGAGGAGCTCCAAAAAAGGTACAGTGAACTTCTAGCTGAGCTAGAAACACTCAGAGAGGCGGCGGCAGTATCACATGAGAAGATCAAGAGTCTAGAAGTAGAAACACAAAGGCTTACTGCTGAGAAAGAAGCAGCGGTCTCTCGGGCCGGCGACGTTGAAGAGGAGCTCAAGTCTGCCAGAGGCGAACTCCAAAATCTCTCTCAGCAGAGCAGCTGCATGGCGGAGAAGCACAGTGCTGAAATCTGCCTTTTAGAAGAACAAATCAACATTCTGTCCAATGACGGCAAAGACAAGGAGCAGAAGATCCAGGCTCTCCACACTGAGTTGAAAATGGCTCGCCAAGCCCTCTCTGAGCAGGACAACCAGGCCCTGATGTTGAGCGCACAGTTAGAGGACAGAGAGCTCCTGTCCTCCGAGCTGCAGAGGAAGCTTCAGCATCTGGAGAGCAACATGTTGGAACGCTCGCAGATGTCAGCTCTTGACAGCGAATCTTTGTCCAAGAAGGAGTCGGAGATCTGTGAGCTGCAGCTCCGCCTCAGCCAGAAAGAGCAACAGATGACAGAGCTTGATGAAAGGATGTCTGCCAAACTCAGCCAGGTGGAAGAGGAGCGCGTCTTGCTCGACGGTGAAGTCAACAAACTGAAGGAGCAGCTGGTGGAGGTTCAGCAGTTACGAGAAGAGACTTCTTCTCCGGAGATGGACGAGGAACTCGTGAGTTTACGCAGATCCAAAGAGGAGTTTGAAACCCAGCTGGCAACCACAAAAAAGAAGTTGCAGGTTGTGCTCGTGCAACGGAAGGAGCTCACGAAGAAGGTTTCTGATCTGGAGACGGCGTTGAAGAAGAATGCAGAAAAAGATGAAACGGCGGCACCCGAAACTTCTCCGGAGGTTGAAAAATATTCCGCGGAGGAGATGCAGGCCAAAGTGGCAGAGCTGGAGCAAACATTGAGGTCCAAAGACGAAGCAATTGAGAACCTTCGATGCAAGATGAGCCAACAGGAGAAACTTTTGTCTGAAACACTTGCACCGAACAGAGAGCTGAGCAAAGACACCGAAACCCAACAGGCCAACAACACCTTGTTACGATCCCAAGTGGCCTCCTTGGAAACGGAGTGCGAAACCCTGCAGAAGAAAGTCCTGGAGGCCCAAGAATCTCGCAAGGAGAGCATCCGCAAAGCCAAAGAGAAAGACAGGCACCATCGGGATCAGTTGAAGCAGCAGAAGGAAGAATACACTGAGCTCATGGGACGTTTTGAGCTGCAGAGTGGTGAGCGTGAGGTTCTTCTCACAAAAGTTCAGGAACTAGAAGATAAAATGAGCCCACATGAAGAGGAGCGCAAGGACCTGGTGGCAAAGATCGAGAAGACCTCAGCTGACGATTGGGTCCAAGAAGACTGGGTGGATTTTGCAGCGGTTGAGACTGATTCGGTTCAACATAAATCTAGTGTTCAGGGAGGAGAGCAACTTGGCGAGCAGTCTGAGGTTCTCTCTGCTCAAACAGAGGAACCCTTGAAAGCTCTAAGGGAAGAGATTAAGGCTATGGAGATGGCAAACTTGGCGCTTGAGAGCAAGCTTCGGGAAGCTCAGACCAGTTTGTCCCAGAAGGAGGCTGAACTGCAGGATGTTAGCAAGGAGCTACAAGCCCTACGAGAAAATGAAAGACGGATTGAAGCACTCTCCGATGAAATTAAAGATCTACGTGAAAAGTACAGACAAGCCGAGTCTTGTGCCGAAGCCTTGAAAGCAGAAATGGAAGCCGCATCCGTCGCTGCATCTTCTCAGTCCGCCAGCTCCATTGCTGCTCTTCAAGCCGAAGTGGAGGATTTCAAACTGTTTCTGGACAAGAAGAACCTTGAGATCACTGAGCTAAGCCAGCAGCTCCGTGAGCAAAACACACTCATACTCTCAATGCAGGACACGGTGGGCCACAAGGATCAACTGATAGCCTCCCTCGAGCAGGAGCTCAAGGTGGAACAGGAGAAAAGTAAGCAGTTGGAGGTTGAGGTTCCGCAGAGGCAGGAGGAGGAGGACAGCGAAGCCAAGCTACAGCAGCTTCAGCGTAAGCTTCAGGCGGCCCTCATCTCTCGCAAGGAAGTGCTGAAAGAGAGCAAGACCCAGAAGGAACAGCTACGTGAGAGTGAGACGCTCGTAGTTGAACTGCAGCAAAAGATGCAGACGGCACAAGATGAGCTCCAGAAGGTCCGAGCGGAACGCACCAGACTGATAGACGAGGTAGACCGCATGTTGCTAGAAAACCAAAGTTTGGGCTCGTCCTGCGAGAGTCTCAAGCTGGCAATGGACGCCATAGCAAGCGAGAAAGACGCATGTCGAAGAGAAGGTGAGCTGGCCAAAGAGGAGGCCGCTCGGATGTGCAAGGAATGGGAGGAGAAGGTCAACGGCATGAAGGATGAGTATGAAACCCTGCTACGCTCCTATGAAAACGTGAGCGACGAGGCGGAGCGCGTCAGGCGAGTCCTCGAGGCCGCCAGGCAGGAGAGGCAGGAGCTCGCAGCCAAGGTGAGGTCCAATGAGGCCTCCAGGGAGGAAGCAGAAACACGGGCGGAAGAGGCTCGGAAAGAAGTCGAGGTGGTGAAAGACAAAATGAGGAAGTTTGTTAAGGGCAAGCAGCAAAAGATCCTGGAGTTGGAGGAGGAGATGGAAAGACTTCGTGAGGGGCAGGAGAAAACACAAATAAAATCGGAGGGTGATGCTCGAGCCACTGAGTTGAGCAGACTTCGGGAGGAACTGCAGACTTTGAAAGTTGAGTTGAACACTGCAGTGGCAGAAAGAGACGCTTTAACACGAGCGATCGAACAGATGAAGGAACGATTTCAGCATTTGGAAGAACAGGACCACGCTGCTCCTCTCGTCGGGGAGGTTCGGCACTCGGATCCGGTTTTAACCGAGACAGAAATGGTGGAGTCCCAAACAAACCCAGAGGAGAGTCCAGATGACCACACAAGTTCAATATCTGCTGTAGTTATTGGATCAGAACCTACAATGGAACAAGCTTTATTTGAGGACAAAATAAAGGAGATGGAGGTTGCGCTTATTTCAGAGAGGGAAAGCTGGCAGGAGAGGGAGGCTCAACTGAAGGCTGGACTGGCCTCTCTTGAACGGGATCTCCAGGAGAGCAACGAAAAGGAGAGCCTTATGGAAGAGTATCTGCAAGAGAGCAAAGAGCGGGAAAAGTGTCTGATCGAGGAGGGCACCAAACGGGAGGTCCAGTTCAAGGACCTCCTAAAAAATCTGGAAAGTGAGAAGGACAACTTGGAGGAACGTCTGATGGACCAGCTGGCCCAACTCAATGGCAGCATCGCCAGATACCAGCAAGAGGCCGCTGACCACCACGAGAAACTTGCTGAACTTCAGCGGGACGCGGAGAGACTCGAGAAGGAGCGGGCCGAGCTTGAAGCCGAGGCCCGGGCGCAAACGGACCGAGCGGCTCGGCTGGAGGAGGACTTTAGGCAAGCCCAGAGGCAGAGGGCAGAAGCCGAAACGGAGATGGGGAAGCAGAGGGAGCTGGAGCAGCAGCTGAGGTCTGCTCAGAGGGTCAAAGAAGGCAGTCAGAGCCGAGCGCGTCAGCTGGAGGAACTCCTGAGGGAGAAGCAGCTGGAGGTCCGTCAGCTCCAGAAGGACGGCATCCAGTACCAAGAGAGGATCAGCGAACTGGGAGTGGAAGCGAAGGCGCTGCAGCTAGGCCATGATGAGCTCGGCAAGAACCTTGCGCAGTCCCTAGAAGAGACGCGCAAGAACCTGCAGGAGCTGAAGAAAACCCAAGCAGAATTGGCAAGCTGTAAATCCAGCTTGAATGAAGCTCGGGAGCAATTAAGCCAAGTCACACTTGAGAAAACAACTTTGGAAAAGAACATCCATCAGAAGGAAGCTCTTTGGAAAGCCGAAGCGGAGCAAACGCTGGACTCGGTCAGATTCAGATTAGGAGCCGAACTGAAGGAGATGGAGCTGAGACTGGAGGAGGCTTACCGCGAACGGGAGAAAGAAGAAGAAGCCACGCTGGAGGCCAGAGAAGCCGCTGATGCGGCCGAGAGCCGCGCGCAGGAGATGCAGGCCCGCCTTGACGAGTCTCTCGCCCGGCTCGCCGCCTTCTCGCGCTGCATGTCGTCGCTGCAGGACGACCGAGACAGAGTTCTGGATGAGGCCCGGCAATGGGAGACGCGCTTTAACGATGCACTACTTGCCAAGGAGGCTGAAATTCGAGACACGGAAACCAGGGCCAAGGAGCTGGCGGAGAACCTTCAGAAAGAATCTGCTCTCAAAGAGGAACTCCAGCTCAGACTGCACACGTAGGTCACAAATCTGTCTTTCGTGGTTCCCGCGCATTGGCTTGAAATTCTCGAGTTTTACATTTCAGGTTAGAAAAAGCTGACCAGGAGCGGCAGTTGAAACTGGATGAGGCGGCGGAGAAACTCGATGGGAGCCAAGCTGAGCTGGAGAGGGAGCACGCCGAGCTCCTGCAAACCACAGCCGAATTGCAGTCGGCGCAGAGCGAAGTACGGCTGCTCAAGGGCGAGCTGGAAAGCCACAGCCAGAGGGTCCGTGCCCTCGAGGAGGCTGTGGGTCGGCTGCAGGAGGATATCGGCGAGGCCCGGGCGGAGCTGCGGGACAGGGAGGCGGACGATCGACGTCTTTGCCTGACCTTGGAGCAGCTGGAGGCGGACCTGCACTCCTCCAAGGCATTGACGGAGACCCTGCGGGTGGCGTTACATGATAAGGAGAAGAGGGAAGTGGAAATGCTGGATGAGAAGGAGCAAGCCGTTGCTCAGGTAAGAAGAGAAAAAAAATCTTTCTGCTCCCCGTGAGTGCCCGGAGACTATTGCGTTTGTCCTCACAGGCCGCGGACGAGGCACGCAAGGAGTCCGAGGGCAGGGCACGTGAGGCTGACGAGGAGCTGGAACGCAAACGAGCAGAACTGCGAGACCTCGAGGAGAAACTGCGATTGGCCGAGGTGGAGAGCGACAGCCGGAGAGCCAAACTGGATTCCTTCACGAAGGCCATGGGCTCCTTGCAGGACGACCGAGACAGAGTGCTCGGCATGTACAAGCAGCTGGAGGAGAAACACCTCCAGGTCATGGTCGACAAGGATGCTGTGATCCAGGAGGCGGCAAGCGAGAGTAACAGTCTCAAGGAGGATCTGCGCTCTCTGCTGGTCCAGAGGGACGACCTGTACGCCGAGAAGGCCAAACTGTCCGCTCAACTCCACGGCTACAGAGATGAACTCAAGCAGGTTCTCAGCATGAAGGACTCTCAACACAAACAGCTCCTCGCCGCCCAGCGGGATCGCATCACCTCCTTGGAGAAGGAGCGCGACGATTTGGAGAGTGCGCTGAAGAAGGCCGGTGAGTCAGAAGCTGTCAAAGTGGAGCAGATGATGCCATTGCAAGCCGTCAACGCCTCGGGGGCTGAGGTGGAGAAGCTGAGGGAGCAGTTGGAGAACGCCCGACAGAAAGTGCAGGCTGCGGAGGAGAACCTTCTGAAGGAGAGGGAGGCGCATGAGAAAGAGACCAAAGAACTGTCCGAGCTGCGCTGGGAGGGAGGCCTGATGCGCACAGAGTCCGAGAGTGCTCAAGAGAGAGTGGCCGAGCTGGCTCGAGACCTGCTGGCCGTCGAACAGAAGCTACTGGCGGAGAAGGAACTGGTGGTGCGACTGAAGGCGGAGAACCAGTCGTTCGGCAAGGCCATGGCCTCGCTGCAAGACAGCAAGGACCAGGCGGAACGCAAAGCCTGCCGGCTCAGTCTCGAGCTGGACGAGGCCACCAAAGCCGGAACCGGAAGCCTCTCTCCAAGCAGCTCTGGAGAAGTGTGGAGCCTGAAGAATGCCCTGCAAGCTCTCCAGAACGACCGCGAGAGACTGGTGAGTCACGTCCTTCTCAAGGGGTGCCGAAAGCTATTGCTCCAAATAATTCTGGCCTTTCCTGACAGCTGGAGCAGCTTCAAGCACAGACGATGGAGCTGAAGACCAACAAGTCACAGCTGGCTCGCCTGGGAGCGGGTGAACTGATCAAAGTCAGCCAAGAGCTCTTTGAGGAGAAGAACAGGAATGCACACTTGGCCGGCATCATCACGGAGATGGAGGACATGGCGGCAAGCGGCAAACGGGAAGTAGAAATGCTCAGGTGAGACATACCAACAGCGCAAGCGCGTCATATCCTGTGCATGTCAGTTGTTGGTGACGTCTGCGCGCGCCTGCACCCCGCAGACTGGAACGCGTGGACTGGATGGCCCAAGCCGAGCAACTGAAGCAGCAGACGCTCAGCACGCTGTCGGAGCGTGACCAGCAGCTGAGACAGCTCACCGCCATGTTGGAGGAGGCGCATGCGCACACGCCCAAATACCAGAAGGAACAGTACCACACAGAGGTCAACAAACCTTTGCCAAACACTTTCAAAGAAATGATGATAATTTCAGAACAAAAGAGAAAAAAAAGTCATTTCATGTTTTGCTTTTTGGTTTCCCAATCTGAAATCTAAAAAAAGAAATTGTCATTATCGACAGTTCCCACCTAAAATAGTTGAAATAATTTTACATTTTTCTCCTGCTAAATTTGAATGGTCAAAAAAGACGTAGTTGTTGTTTTCATGTTCAGAAAGACTATTGGCTGGATGATTTTATTTTAGAATTGTTACATTCACTCCATCTCAGGCCTCACGGGAAGTGGACAGCGCTCCCGGTGCTCCTCAGGAGAGGAGCAGCCTGCAGGAGGGGCACGCCTCCCTGGCTGAGCTCTCGCAGCTGCAGCGGAGGTACTGCACGGAACCCGGGAAGACATTTCGTGTCACGGTACAGAGGTTGGGAATCACCGGTCATAATTTTTATGCGCTCCTTCAGACTCGATGAAGAGACGCAACAGAGGCTGGCAGCTGAGGAGCAGCTCTTGGAAGCGCAAGATCGACTCAGGCGGTACAAGAAGAGAGGCCAAATGGAGTGGTCGTGAATTTGTGTCATGTCCACTGACGTTCTTTGTTGAATACTCCGCCACAGCCAATCCAAATGGGAGGATCACTCTGAGACGGCCGTTTTCATCGAGCCTCCCCCAGGCGGCGTCACGCGTGTGAGTCTCACCGCCTTTGAAATGCGGGCACTTGTGTCGAGACGTGTGACTCGAGTACCCTACCTGTATAACGCCCACTTTCTCCCCGCGAAGACCCGTCGAGGAGCCACCCCGGGATTGATGCGGGCGCTACGCTCGGGCATGTGCTGGCGCCGCCGCACGCCGCTTCTGCTGGCCGTCTACCTGCTCGGCGTACACGTTCTGCTGCTGCTGTGCTTGGGCGGCTTCCTGTGACAACTTCAAAGGGTTACCGCACACAAACATTGCACTTTACGTACAATAAACACACACATTCACAGTCCTTTGCCAGTTTATTAGGAGCCCTGATCACAGCAAGAACTGCCAATCCGGTGCGGGCTTGGTGTACCTAATTAATTGGCCGGGGTATTTTGAAGGATCTGCTGTTAGTTTTAAAGTTGAGGACATGAAGGGAAAATGTTATGCGTGGAAATGCAAATAATCGTATACATATTTATATATCCAAGAGGTTCATGTTGTGCAGTTTGCCTTCTTCACACTTTGTTGTGATCACAAAAAAAGGGTGGTACAACTACCAATAATTCCGTTCAACCTTCCCCCCCCCCCCAAAAGGGACTTTTCCATAATATTCTCTGTCCACTAATGTTGATAATGGGTTCCAAAGGAGATGCGCTCCTTGTAGTAGCCATCTCATTCCAACATAAACTGTTCTACTGTGATTTAGCCTAATTTATTGTTAGTTGAAATGGTTCACGCCTCTTTCTTTCCTGCTTGCATCATTCCTTTTGAGGTGTACACTGTACGTGACGGTTTTAAAGGGCTGCAGGGGAAACATGTTTTTCTGTTACTTGGCTAAAAAAAGATCCCATTTTGCAAGGTTGGGTGTGAGGTATCCTTGTTTTTGGTGACATATTCAAAAATGTTGAATAAAAATATATTTTTAGTGGGAACTGAAGTGTGTTTTACTGTAGACTCAATGCAGTATTATCTTTCTTTCACCTCGGTGAAGTCAAAAGATGATTTTTGTACGCTTGATAACATCCAAGAGTCACAATATTACAATACTGTAGTTTGATACACCGCCTTCAAGTGTTCGTACTCGGTATGACAAGCCCACAAGTCAAGTCGCAAAGTCGCACACCGCTCGAGCACGTGATGTTGATGCTCGCGCACCTTCCGTCTCGACACTTCTACTGAGACACGGAAATCTACAGAACTGACAAAAAGGTAACGTGAGCCTCTCTTTCAACGTAAATGTTTTTGATGTCATGTCTTTGGTTTTTAACCAAACAAGTATGTTACGTTTTTTCTTATTGATGAAGATGCAGTTGGGTAATCTTCAATTCTATGACGGCATCGTGTGGACAAGCAACATGTGCAAATGTACAAATTCACCAATATCGGTCTTATGAGAAATGCTAAAACAATACGCAGTGCAAATATGTTTTCTTTCTTTTTCTCATGCATGTACATTAAAAAAAAACATTGCTCTGGTTCATTTTCGGGAAATAAAACTTGTGTGTGCACTTTTTCCATCATCCCCAATGAATTTCTGAAAATATGAATCCGTCATTGTATGCGTTACGTTTTGCAGATGTGGAAGTCGATGGTCGGCCACAATGTGAGCGCGAAGGTGGCTGCCGAATGCGACGACTGGGAGACGGACCCGGACTTTGAGGTAATGCGTGAGGACTTCCTGCCAATATGGTGCAGGATGTATGTTGATGTAAACTCTTCCTTTTTCAGAATGATGTGTCGGAGCAGGAGCAGAGGTGGGGGGCCAAGACCATTGAAGGTTCTGGTCACAAAGAACCCATCAGGTAACTCAAGTTGCCATCCGTGTTCACTTATTGAGTCCTGCATTCGCTCATGGCTGTCAATGTGTCGAAACAGGAAGGGGAAGTGAGAGCGGATCAAGTTATCGCCTAATATGGAATTTAGCAAATGTTGACACTAGCAATACTGTGTTACAAAAAGGACGGGGAGAGCTGGCAACAGTATTTGGAGTGTGAGACGAAGCAGTGGAGAAAGGATTGGGTGAATGACAGGGATGAAAATGACTCACTCATTCCATCAGATTTTGATGGTATGAAAAAATTAAGAAAGATTAGCGGTCCCTCGTTTTTGCAAAATATATTATTTTGACATTTTGGGTCGATAGCTAGTTTTGTTTTACAATCATTCACTTGACAATGCCGTCGTCGTATTACGTATTAACACCTTTTTTTCCCCAAAATGCATCATGACCACCGAAAAAACAGATGGCGATGAAGCTTGAACTATGTTTTTTTTTTAAATTTGATTTGATTTAATTTGATTTAATTTTAATTTGACTTTTTTTTTTTTTGCAGTGTTGCGGATCTGAGGCACAAAGTGGCAGCAGAGCACGAGCAGGTGAAGCATCAGGAGATGACCCCCAAAGCGTCGTACGGCTACGGAGGCAAGTTTGGCGTGGAGAAGGACCGCATGGACAAGGTGTGATTGACATTGATAGGCTTCATGTTTTGATCAAAAGTCAACCAAACATTTTGTGGTCGTGCAGGTGGCGGTGGGACACGACTATGTGGCTCAAGTGCAGCAGCACAGTTCCCAGAAAGATGCGGCCAAGGGATTTGGAGGGAAGTTTGGGGTGGAGAAAGATCGGCATGACAAGGTCAGAGGACAAGAGGGACGAGGTTTTATTTTTATTCATTCAACTTTCCGTCGACACTTTTTATGCTTGGCTTTCATTCCTTTAAACGGAAAACTTCAAAAATAATCATAAATGTACATATTCTGGCAGAATATGTCATCAGCCATATTTTGCAAGGAGTTACCAGTATCGAACAAATACTACCAACGCCACTGTAAATACATTTTTACGCGCACTTTTAAAATGTAATTTTGTTGAATGAAATGTTTAAAATAAAAACCTTTAAAGAGAAGCATATAGGATTCCGAAATTCTTACGTATCCAATATATATACGTTGTCTGTGCAGTCTGCTGTGGGTTTTGAGTATAAAGGAGAAGTCGAGCAGCATACGTCACAGAAAGGTTGGTCAACTGGAATTATTCTGTCATATAAAATGCTTCATTTGTACTACATTGAGTCTCGTGCCAATGTGTGTCCTTCCAGATTATTCCAAAGGCTTTGGGGGTAAATACGGCGTGGAAAAGGAGAAGGTGGACAAAGCCGCCTTGGGCTATGACTACAAAGGCCAAACAGAGAAGCATCAGTCGCAGAGAGGTGGATAAACACTGTTGCTCGCATTGCACTCTGCATGATTTCACCCCCCCCCCACCTACCCCCCTCCCTTTTTGCGGCACCAGATTATTCCAAAGGCTTCGGAGGCAAATACGGCGTGGAGAAGGAGAAAGTGGACAGAGCCGCCGTGGGTTACGACTATGAGGGACGCACAGAAAAACACCAGTCCCAAAAAGGTGACAGAACTCGGATGCGGCGGCACTCATTCGGTGCGCAACATCACTGTAATCCGGTGGAATCTGTACAGATTATTCAGCAGGTTTCGGAGGTCGATATGGAGTACAATCGGAGCGCGTGGACAAGGTGAGTGAGTCGGTTCAACTACATTTTGTCGTGCTGTGTTCAGCCATTCAACTTGATTGAAATCTTTGTATTTTTTGCTGCAGAGTGCAGCTGGCTTCTCTGACATGGACTCCCCGACCTCTGCTTATGAGAAGACGCAGCCAATAGAAGCCTGTAAATTGTTGATTGATGGATTTATGTATATGCCGAGAACAAAGTTGACATTGACTGTGCGTTCCGTGCAGCCGGCGCCAATGCGGGCGAGCTGAAGGCTCGTTTCGAGAGCCTGGCCAAGGCCTCAAACGAGGAGACGGTGAGGAGAGTAGACGAGAAGAGTAGCAAGAAGGACCGAGAGAAGAACCGACGACAGGCACCAGAACGCAAACAGCTGGTGACCCCCCCACTTAAAAAAAAATTGAAAAAGGAAAAATCCTGGGAGGATTTTTAGCAAGTTCACTTTAATATTGCTTGCTGTACAGGAGCACAAGAGCAGAGACGACCAACTTCATCTTGCAGATGTTCCAGAAGTGCTTGCAGAGTGTGACGCATCACCGGAGATCGACCGGAATACACCGGAAGAACCACAAGCACAGGTCAATTACTTTTGAATATAGCCAGAAGTCAGGTTACCGGTTCCATACAGGCATCGTGTGTGCATTTCCGTTGCGATACCTGCTAAAGTGTGCAGTCTTGATCCCGTGTGTCCATAGTTGAAATCAGCCGACAACGAGCCGCCGGCTTCGTCTCTACCCTCTGACCGCTTCCTGCAAGAAGACCTTCCCCTGCCCCCCGTCGAGGAGGTGGAGGATGTGTATGACCAAGTCACGGAGGAAGAGGACAGAAGCGACGAGTACGAGGAGGTGGCGCCGCCACTCCCGACGTTGATTGAGGAAGGCGAGGAATACGAAGAAGTCGGCGCCCCGCCCCCGGCTGCTTGGTCAGGTACAGCATCAACGCACAAGTATGTACACAACGGCACTTTGACTTGTATTTTGGGTTTTGGAATCTTCTTGTTTTCATGTGCCAGCGGCAGATGACTACGAGGACCTGTCAGGTGGCGTCCAAGCCATCGCTATTTACGACTATCAAGGAGGTTCGTTTCTACTTTCAGCTCATATTTTTTGAATCATATCTGCGCGCCGGTGAGGATGTATCGGCTCACTTCTGCAGAGGACGAGGACGAGATCTCCTTCAACCCCGACGACATCATCACTGACATTGAGATGATCGATGAGGGCTGGTGGAAGGGACGCTGCCACGGACGCACTGGCCTGTTTCCTGCCGCGTATGTCCAGCTGACGCAGTGAGACACAGACGGCAAAAGCCGCGGGGCGCACCGCTACGTGTAAGCTTTTTATTAATTTTTTTTAATGGCTGGGCATAATTGTCAAAGGTTGCAAATATTGTGAAAACAACACACAGTACTTGGCTCCCATTCAGAATAGAGATGTCCTGATCAAATATTTGGCCATTGTGAGTTGCTCGATTTCAAGCGTTAGGCCACATATACTATTTTTGGAATGCATTTCTAAGTAAAAGACAAACTACGTTATTTTTTTTTTTTCAATTATAATTAGCTCAAATTCTTTTGTGTCCTTGCCAACCCAAAAGGTTGCATGTAAAACTGAACTATTGCTCCTCCATTTGACAATGCCTTATACACCCATGGGTAATTCTTTGCTTGGTGACCACAAAAAAATAAAAGAAAATATCAAACTGTCAAATATTTCCACCCGATAGCAATCATTTAAAAATTGGCCAAGTATATTAATTTAAAAAAAAAAAACATTGTCTCCTGACACTGCAAACAGAAAAAAATACGAAATGTTTATGTTGCAAAAAGTCTGCTAGATATGCTAAGAGTAAAAATTACAAAAATAATAATTTCATCCAATACGTTAATGGGACATATGCCTATTCCTGGTTAGGTTACCAAAATAATAACCAGGGAAATTTACATTTGTCAACTCTTTATGGCTCAATTGAGTAGTATTGGTAAATCACTAATGGCTTTACAGTTGTTTAGATGCACATTATGGGGGGGGGGGGGGATGAAACAAAAATTTACTTATTGTGTCCATCCAAAGTGTTTCTACTGTTCCATCCAAATAAACAGAGCCTCTGTGGTACATCAATGTTATCCACATTGTGGCAGTCATCGTGGAAAGACCGATTGCCTCCAGAGTCTTTTTTTATTTTTGTTGCAATGCTTTTCACCAGGCAATGCCCTTCTTCTTGTATGGTTTTCCTTTTTGGCCGCTTTTCTGAGCCTTGCGCTTGGTCCTCAGCTTCTTGGCCTGCCGCTGGTTCATCCACACCGGATACTGTCCGTGCTCATTCAGCAGTGTCTTCTTGTTGCGCTTGCTGTCCAAGTCCATGCTGCCATCTGCAGCACAAGTGATCGTTTATTTGCAATATATATTTGCGTTTATCAGCAAGTAAAGGCAGCGTGAAGACGCTCAATCTCGCTCACCGTCGTTTCCGTCTCCCTCCGTGACGACGTCAGCCTCTTTCTTGATCTTCTCAACCGGGACCACGGTGGCGATCTCCTGCACGTCGCTCATCACGGCATCCTCGCCTTTCTTGCCCAGACCAAGGGCTTGTTTCAGGCGTGCCATCTCCTTGGGGGCGTTCTTCTTCCTCTTTTCAGCTCGCATCTTCCTCTTCCATTTACTCCGCAAGCTTTTGGCCATCTTGTCTTTATGGGGGGAAAAAATCACCATGAACACATTTTATTTGTCCTCACGCACTTTCTGACTTCGTGTTTTTAAAAGACGCCGTTTGACGCATCAAATTAGGACAAATCGCGGACATTGGTATTATTTTGCTAAATATGATCAAGTAAAGAAATAGCAAAGCTAACATCTGCTAGCTCGTTAGCGATCAAACTGCTACGCTATTCAACGCAAATCGGGCATTGAAGTGCTCAACGTCATAATGTTGACCTCTAAACAATAAACGCACTACAGTACATAGAGTAGCGTACAGGTTGGAGATCTTTCCGTTGAAGTTGGACCGTAGATACAGGAAGGAATGGACACGTGTTTACAAGTCGCAGAGCAGCTACGTGAAAGAAGGTGCGATTTGATTGGCTGTGCGCATAGACTGAAGATCGCCAGCTCTCATTGGGCTCTCTTTCCCCTGGGTGATGACATGACTTCTCATTGGCTAATCGTCACCAACCCGGAAGCTTCGCTAAACAACGTCCACCAGTATGTTCTCGGATACAAATAACACCTTGGTGTGCGTGTAATTATATATTTAGCTTTTTTAGGTCATAAAACAAAAGTTTGTAACATTGTTCTGTTGAGTTTAAACAATTCTGTCGTAACTAAAATCATGAGCAGCCCTACGGTGAGCGGCGACTTTACGGTTGTTTTCAAGACTCCGCTGTCTTCGACTCAAAGCAAACTATTGGACATGTTGGAAGACGCCACCGAGCAACTGATGCTCTATAAAGACTTCGACGCTTCTTTTCACGTCTGCGAGAGAGGCCTGGAGAGCCTCGCACACGAGGAGGAAGAGGACGTGAGGTGACGTATTAAGTTAAACCACACTCTTCAATTTATTATTTATTTTCATGTCATGTATCCACTCAAGTAGGGGGGAACTTAAGGCTGGCTTTTGCATCGTGGGCATTCAAGCTTTGGCTGAGCTCAACCGGTGGCCAGGTGTGCTCTCCTGGGTCCGTCAGCATTATGGGCATCAGGAGGACATACCAGCTAAAATACTGCAAATGTGGTGAGTACAAGGGAATCACATTGTCCATGTGCCATTGCACAGTGTTTTTCATCCTTTGTCTTCTTTTCCGACAGCATCCTCCTCTACGCCAAGGTGGGCGAGCCAGCAGCAGTGAAAGAGGCTACTCAAGTGTGGCTGCGCAACCCATCTAACCGCGGGCTCCAGGGGTTTCGCACGGTGGCTGAACTCTACCTGCTGCACGTCCTCCTGCCCCTCGAACTCACGGACCAGGCCCGGGAACTTGTCGTTGGCGACTTGGGGTGCGCCACGTTCACCGAAGAGCAACAACAGACGGCTCGGGATATCATAGAACAAGAGGAACGTGAGAAAAAGGCGCGAGATGTCACCAGAGATTGTAGTTTAAGACCTGAAAATGCCTCGACGCAAGGTGAGAACTGATTTTGATCTTTCGATTGAGCAACAACGAAAACTGTCCTCCTTCCTTACACACATCACCTGTGCACTAACGGTATACTGGAACTTGCTCCACACAGGTTCCCTTCTCCACAAAGTGGAGGCCTTGTTGCGGCTTACTTGCAGGAGATTGACGTCTGCTTCCGGATTCTTCCCGTTCCATAAACTCATCTTGGCAGCTCTTATTCTCTACATGCTTTTGTTACGCCTGGATCCAGGTATGCTTTTACACCAAATGGGAAAAAAATGTGCATATTGGTGATGTTGTCATGAATACGCTTGCACTTTTTTTCTTTCTCTGTGCGGTAGTGCTTCCGTCTTCCTTTGTGTGGATTTCCAAATTACATCAGCTGCTCCGACAGATGTGGAACATCATGACGGCTCCATATTATCGAGCTCGGAAAGACTGAGTGTGGACCTTCTCGTAATTTGATTTCTCCTTAATGTCATTCCAAACTGGTTGATATAAAAGATGCAGCTCGAGGATAGGAAAGGGATTTTACAGTGCATTCTTGTGGATCATGTGTAATGGGGTTATTTCATTTTCCGTCCTTGTTGATGTTCAATCAAGTGTTATTTTATTTACAATACACGCTGATTTCTATAGCGCTTTCACAACAGCTGTAACAAAGCGCTTAACAAAACGGTTAACAAAGTAAAATAATAAATTTGCTGTTTATTTAATCAGAGCTCGTGTTTTAGTCTCAGTTGAAGCCTTTGGTCTATATATTCTTCATAATCACACAATATCAAAGCTGCAGTTTTGTTTTATTTTCCCTCCACATGTCAACGTTTCACACGTCAGGTAATCTATCTTTTCACCTTTGATTATTTGATCAATTTACTGATGCTGTATTTTCCTTTTTTTCCAGCAAATGCACAGAAAAGAGCAAGGTGATTGGCGCAGGAAAGGTTCGCACTTTTCCCATTACATTTATTATTCCTGTCCATTCAGATTACCGCTACATGTTTTATGCTTTGAGTACTGTACCTCAACAAATAAATGCAGCAGTGTCACGTGTTTGTGTGTAGGTGGTGCTCAAGAGTCATCACATGCGCATGCTAACCTCCACAAGTTTCCTACTTAAGCACTCGAAGGGTGGAAAGTAAACAAAAAAAAAGCATGGCTGACCACATCAGTGAGCAGTTGCCCATAAAAGTCACCAAATGCCAAACAAGTCTGAGCAAAAGATATTTTTAATTTTTACCACGTCACGTCGTACTGAGATGAGATGTATAGCTTCACCATTAGTTTGTTTAGAGAACGCTCAGGGTATTGTATGTCCGAATTGTATTATCGCTTTGCGTTGTTATTATTATTGGAGTGCATCATTGTTAGTGGAATGCACTCTTGCCCACTTTGGTAATTGGAGTGTATCTTCTTTACAGTGACTCATTGTGTAATTGAAGGGTATCCACCGCATTAGCGGAATTGTGAATGGCGTGAATCGTACCGCGATTTTCAGAGACGCGTCTCGTAATTTGAGTGAATTGTGTTGATTGCAGTTGGAATGAATCGGATCATAATCTGAGCGATTCGTTGTCATTGGATGTATTAGTAATCGGAGTGAATGGTGTCACTCGTCTTATTATTGTAATTGAAGTGCATCATAAGAGTTTAAATGAAATCTGCACTCCGCCAGCCCCTGCGGTGACGCGTCAGTGACACCGCGCCAGTGTTGACGTGTGTTTAGCTCGTTGCTAGGTGAGCGTGCGCTGGAGAAAATGAACTTTTTTTTTTTTTGTTGAGTGTTGGCTTTCAGAAAGATCCCTCCGTCTCCCCCTCTCGTGCTGCATTCCGGACATTTCACTAGCGTCATCAATATTACCGCTTAAAAATCAGCCTCAAGCGGAGCCGCCATATTGTTGGTGTGGCTTTTTGATTTATTCCAACCATGGAGCTGATGTCACCTTCTCACAGCAGATTAGCTTGCAGACTTAATTTAAGGCAGCCATGTCCAAACTTGCGCACAGAAAAATATATGCAAGCGGTGGCCATTTTGGTATTTGTCACCTAATTGTTGATGAACGAAAATGAGCCACAAAATGGCCGCCCGGCCCTGTTGTCAACCACGGTTCCACTCGGAAGGCCGCTGTGTTAGCTCGCTACGTTCTAGCGTTGTCATTACTTAGCAGCGATGTAACCATTTATTCTTTGCGGAAAAATGAATGAAGAACATGCGGAAAAGCCAAATAAAAACGAATTGGTACGAGCTAAGTGTGAACCGTTTACCCTCTTGTCAATATGCACTTCCAGGTTAACTCCTTTTTCTGCATGCCTGTCTTGGAAACCATGGTGACGTCCGCTATTGTTGGTCGCAAACTAAAGTCGGATGCTTTGATGTGTGCTCCCTTTCATGTTGATAAGGCATCATAAAAGCATATCACTGCTTTCACTTTCGCCTGTTATATAGTCACTAAGTACTGAATTGTGCTCTTGATGCTCCTTTAGGAGAGCGGCGCACCCCTTCCGGTGGCACACGTGCTCCAAAAGAAAAGCCTGTGATGTTCATCAAGGTCAGTCTTTTGCAAACTCTTCAAGTCGCGCGCACCCCCTTTGTTGGACTTGCTCCCTGCCAGCCATTTTCAAAGGTGCCTTTCCCATCCTGCCAGCTGTTTGATAGCATTTCAACTGATCTTTCGTTGCGTGACGATATGAAAACAGTAGTTGACCGGAAAAACAGGTTTTCAAACCTTGTCGGGTTTGACCAAAATCACTGGTGAAAAGAAACGTGCACAGCGGTGACTTTTTAGCTTTTTGTGACACTTCAAAACGAGATAACACAAAGAAGGCCTTACCGTTGCCGTCGCTCCGTTCACTGCACCGGCTCGAATTGAATATTCGCCGTTCACTGCGACTGCGTCATCTTTTCTCACAATGGCAACGCATACTTTCTACGACTGTCTTTGACACATACTGTCTTCTGCCTCAACTTGTCCCACTTATCAAAAACTGTGCTGATCCCAAACGAAATCCGAAACGGTGCGACGCCGCGATTTACCGGGAATCTGTTGGGTCATTGCAGCGGTTTACAAATCTGATTGTACGGTCAATCGTCGTGTGCGGTCGGTGCCACGCACCCCCATCATCATCTTAACCAAACCCCCCCTCTCCCCTCCCCCAAAACATATATAGACAATAATTACATGCCCCAGACTGTCAATAGTTGGGAATCCCTGCCTCGACATAACTCAAAATCGGCTTCTTATCTTCAACGGTTGGAATTGGAGCTGCCATTTTCCCTTGGTTTGAGATTCTTGGAAGCGTGTCGCAAATTACACATGTGCTGCGGTGACTTTTGTTGTGAGGGGAGGAAAAAAAAAAGTGATGCGGGGCGGCGGTTTGGTTTGGAGCGTGACGTGACTTTTGGGTGGCTGTCGCTGCGATTCCATGATGCGCGTTCGATGCGTTCAGGGTGGAGGAAGAAAACGCTGAGCAGACGGTTAAGTCGTCCAAGGCTCCCCACCGCCCCCCCCTTCTTATTCACGGCGCCCCACCCGTCGTTACCCTTCAGTCGGCGCCTTATCTGCGCTCCTTATCATCACGTCGGCATGTATTTTGAAGCCGGGCCGCTCGGGTTACTGGGAAATTGCTTCCTGTCCTAACAGCCATCTTGAAACCTTTGAACCACCTGCCCGCGCCGCTCGTCTGCCCTCGCCTGCCCTCGCCGTTTCGTTCCCATGGGGGGGGGGGGGAGTCGTTAAAAAGACAAAACAAAACACGTCGTCTGGTTGCGACTTGTCACGTTGAAGACTCATCCGGACACGATCGGAACGTATCATAATAAATCCTGGCCTGGCGCACCTCCTATAAGGAGGAGTGAGGGCAACTGCACCTCCAGGCCAAATTTCACTTTGGCATTTCGAATCGCACAAGCGCGAACTACCGCCGCACGCTCCGTGCGTCTTCGTGTCTAGTCGCAAAACAAACAAACCAAAAAAATTGCTGCATTTTCACGATGTGACTAAAACTTTGATTTGCATGGCTAGCTAGAAGCATTAGCGGCCAGTGACAAATTGGATTTGTTTGAATCGGGCTCATCCGGGGTACGTACGTTCGGCGAGGTGAGCGTCCCATCGTTGGAGCGCTCTGACCTCCTCGCCGTTCCCACACAAAGACCCTCTAATGCCAGGTAGCCGGCGGCGGCATTCCTCAAGCATTCCTCCACGGGGAAGTTGCTTGGATGGGGGACCAAACAATGACCCGCTCTCACTCGTCGGGTTTAGGGTTCTGTGGGAAAGTCCAGCGGCGGGTTGAGGCGGGACGGCGGATGGAATGTTCTGCGGGAGATGCGCCGACAAGATGGAGGGAGGTCTTCTCATGACGGGCGGCTGATAAAGTGCTTTGATGGAGCCGTGCTGTTTGCACATGCTCGTCATGCTTTCGGAACTTTGCGCGTTTTCAGGCTGATGTCATGTCAAGGGGGGTGGGGGGGGGATCTGCTGTGACTCGCTGCGTTACACGGTAGACCCAACATCATCGCTTTCGATTAACATGCATCTCCACGTGTGTCTTATGTAAATGATATTTGCAGCTACGAACCTGATGACTGTTTAATTTCCTGTCACATTTAGCAGCATTGCTATGATGGCACTTTGCTGGCACACTACAAAACATTCAAGTGCTATGGGGGGGGGGGGGCGGGCAGCCACGTGTCCCGGCTGATAAATGAAGGCAGCTCGCCCTTTTGCCTCTTCTGGCGTTTGACAAAGCGGCGCCACGCTGGCGTGAAAAGCCGCCTTTTGTAGAAAAGTGAGGCTAAATGCTAAGCCAAGAGCTTGATTGAAGCCACGTCCCTCTTCAACATCCCAAGCAAAGCTCATGAGTTAGCGCGCCCCTTACCTGCCCCCAAAATGGCGCCATCGATGTCCATTTTGATCTCTCTAACTCTAAAAATAAATAACCGTCTTACGTCACGCGGTGTCACGCGGCTGCCAACGATGTGACTCAAATTGAAGTGAAACTTGTGGCAAGACGGTGGAATGTCAAAATAGACCGGAGCGCCGTTCCCGTTTGAGTCTTGCGCACTCCGGCGCCTCTTGCACGCCACGATTTAGGAAACCCTGCTTTCACCAAACATTCGCCATCATAGGCAGATGGTCCCGGTAGCTTTTTCGCGCCTTTGCGCGACATCGTCCTTCCGCCTTGCCGCGCCGTTCCTTTGGGGCTATCGTCGCCGATAACAAAGGCGCTCGTATGAGGAGCAACTCGATCGCCGCACAATGCGATTCCTTTTATTGCGGCCCTGCTTCTCGTTAGGCCTCCTCTCATCTGCAGCCTGTTATGGTGGAGTGGGGGGCGGGGGGCGGGGGGGTGACATCATACGAGTCTCGCGGCAGCCGTGGGTAATTGGCTAGCTCTCCGCCTCCTCCGGAGCGAGCGGCCCGGGCCAAGCAGAACACACAAGTGGAGCCAGGCCATGCGAGTCAGATGCACGGGGTTTTTCCAGGGCGGCTGGCGGCGAGGCCGAAGCTGCTGGGGGGCGGGGGGGGGGGGGGGGGGGCGCAGCCCGTCCGACTGTAAAAGTCCGAAATGAATGAAGAGCCTCAACTCGAATGAAACGCGATATCAAGTGTGCCCCGGGCGGACCCGTTTGATGTGTACGACAATCGGCGGCTGTAGCGCGCTGCGTCACTGCGCCTTTTCTCCACTTTGATTTAAAAGAGAAGAAGGAAAAAAATAAAAAAGCCGAAAGCCAAAGAGCTCACGGCCCACACAATGTTCCGTTTGGACTGAGCTGCCGTCACAGTCGGCCATTGTTTGTGCTATTTCAACGCTTTGGAAAGAAGTTCACATGGCTTGACGCCGCATTTCAGGAAAGGGGCACAATTCAAGCCCTCTAACTGGCTTCAAGTGGCCATTTAAGAAGATGTTCTCCGTGGAATTTGGAATATATCGTGGATCCCGAGCGACCCGTTTTATATTTTTCAAGTGAAGGCCTGGCGCTAATGACGATGACAAGCCGTGCTCCTCACACGATATACGTTGCCCTTTCCTGAAGTCGTGCCAAGTCGTTCCTTCTTACCTGCCCGTCACACATCTCGGGTTCTTAATAATACGGCTGGCCCATATGACGTGTACCCCGCGTCTCCATCCGGAGCTTTTTCATTGCTTAGTCTGCACAATATCATCTTGTAGCGAGAGTTGGACCGAGTCGACCGCTCGTTTATTTGAATAAAATAACGTACGTCGTCGTGAAAAGAAATCCTCGGTGGGAAAACCTGGTTTCCGAGAGGGCGCGGCGCCGGACGTGTTGGCGCGTGCCCGTCCGCGCCGTCTTCCAAACGGGTGTCGCTCTCAGTCGTTAAGGATGCTCTGGTTGGGGTGGGGGGGGGGGGGGGGTTAGCGCGTCACTCGTTAGCACGTCAAAATACGAAGCAAGCATAAAATAAAATGATGCTTTTTGGAGAAGTCGGCAAACGAGCACATTGCGCAATTCACCGTCCGAACGATCGGCTCGGATGCGCGCGGGTTCCCACGCGACGCCGTCTGTCAGCGGGGAGGCGCCAGGTATGTCGCCAAAAGAATCCAACCCGGCCCTCGAGTCACGCCTGCGACACGCTCGCATTTTTCATCCTCCCCCGCGTACGGGATGGTACGGCCCAGCTTTGAATTTGTAAACGAGTCGCGCGTCGATGTCAAAAGTTGAAATGCGCTTTCCGACGGAAAAATGCAACAGTGGCAGGAACGAGTTCCGAGCGGTCCCGATCTGCAAAACTCGCGAGCCCCCCTTGCAAACATTTTGCAAACGGCTTCTCTTTGGATGAAGCCGGCTCGCTTGAAGGACCCCCCCCCCCCCCCCCATTCTGACGACAGCCGTCAGGGTGGAGGGGGTGGAGTGAGAGTGGCCGCACCTTGGCAGCTCTTTGCGTCTTGCTCACAGCCACATGGATGGAAGCTCTCCTCCCACGCTGCACATTTCACACATTCCGCAAGAGTGTTTGCTCCCACCACCCCACCCCCCCTTCTCTGCAGGTCAACACACTTGAATCTGACGCGGCTTTTTGTGTGTGTCTTTTGTTGCGGGCGCTTTGCCATAGGAAGTGCTGGATCTAGTATGAGTTTCTTCTACATTTTTTTTTTTGGGGGGGGGCGCCGTCATCCCATTTTTGTTTGTTTGTTTGCTTTTCCCACCGTCGAGGATCTGAAAGTTTTTGGAATTGACGTTTTGATGGGGCTGGCCATAAAACGGGAGGCCTCCCCTGTGCTTTCGTTTCCTCGCTGACAGTGGGAATCCTGACCGAGGGCGCCGAGCTCTGGCCCGCATTTCCAAGCATAACATCAGTCCTAACGACTTCCTGTTAGCGGCCTGGAAACAAAGACATCATAGGTTGTCAGTGGAGGAGTAACCCCCCGCCCCCCACAGTCCACCCTCGTTTTTTCTTGAGAATCGGGCGGACTGAAAGGGGAGCGGTTGCACATTCAGATGTCTGTTGCTCTTGGTCCCCTGTCCCCAACGCTAACGTCCGAGGTGGGCTGGTGTCTTGTCAATGGATGTTCCATAAAATTGGAGGGGGGGGGGGGTTGGAAACACAAATCCACCTGGTTGAGGTATTATAACTTTACAAATTTGCAGCGTCAAATCTGACGTTTATTTTCCAAAGTATCGCGAGCGCGTATGAGATTGAAAAGGAGGCGGTTTGGGTCTCCGTCGCTGCGGGCGGACATTTTGTCCTTATATGCCGAGGTCGCCGAGTCGCACCGCCGGAACTTTCCTTGGCCTTCCTCCCCGGGGAGGTGGTCTCGGTCCTGGGAAGCGCTGGCCTGCGACCGAGCGGACCCTCGTAGCTCCACGACACACAGGCGCTGGGAAGAATTGACGATCTTCTTCCAGTATGATCCCAATCCGCTTCGATGCCAGAGAGCCAACGTGGGAATTGGCTCGTGGGAACCATCGTGTCCTGTCACGATGTGCCCGATTGACCTCAAAACAAAACATCATGATCTGGTCCGTCAAGCTCGTTATTTAATTGACACCCCCGTATTTTATTTATTTATTTTTTTGTGAGTCTGCCTGTCGAACTGGATTTGTTGCTGTGGGATCCAAGCAATGCTGCACCCGCAACACGCGACCGTAACCAATAAATCGGGGAGAAATTTGATATGCGCTGGTAAAATAAGAAGAGAGCGCCGTTGTGACAAGCTTGCGTGTTTTGTCGGACCGGCTTTGCCCCCCAGGCCCCCCCCCCCGACCCACGCCCCCACCGGTTCTGACGGCCTCAGCGCGATGTTGTCATCCGTGGCTATGCGAACTTATCCCGGCATTTCCTGCAGATAGGCTCAGTATGCTGGTGTTTGTCCGACTGGCGGAACGCTACTGTACATTCCGCAACAGTCGAGGGGAGCCCGCCGGCTTTTGCCGAGGCCTATCCGGGTCGCCCACCTAGGGGGGGGGGGCTCTTTTTGCTGCCGCCCGCCACCCAGACGCGAGCCCTCCCCTTTGCTCTCCCATGTTTGTAAGCGCCATATCGCCTGGCCAGGGATACTTTGAAAGCCTTGAAATTGCAAGGCGCCCCCTGTTCCGCCCTCCCCATTTCCTCCGCCTTTTCTCTCAGGGGGGGGAAATGTAAGCGTGCGGCAGTGGAAATGTTGCCGCGTGCGTGACGGGAAGCGGACGCGCGAAGAAAGCAAAACTATTTGCGGAACAATGAGGCCTTTTAGAGAAGGAGGAGGGGGGGGGGATCACGGTGCCTTTTTCGGGGGTACCGTGTCCTGTCACTGGGGGGGGGGGGGTTACCCTTGATGCGTGACAGCCTCGCGGTCTGTTGATCAACTCTTTGAGCGCCGCAAAGTTGCACAGCTCGCTTCGGTACTCTCCGTCGATAGCTGGACGTTGTTGGAAAGCGGCGACTTGCTGTCAAAGCATCGTCGCGGGGGGGGGGGGGGGGCATTGATGTCGAGTTGCTTTTGTCGGATGCAAGGCCGCCAAGCGTCCAGCTGCAAGACTCTCTGGTCTCCTCGTCTTTCGATTAAACATCCTGTCCCTGATGAATTGTCACTCTCCGTCGTCGTGACACACCCTCTCATTGGCCTCGGCCAATCATCTGCTTCCAGTTGTCAACAGCTGCCACCCGCGCCTCTTTGCCGGAATTTTCCCCCTTTTTTTTTTTCTTTTCTCCTCGTTTCATCCGTTCCCCAACACACACGCACTTGTTCACTTGCAACTTGCTTCAGCGTTCCGCAGCGGGGCGGTGATGTCACACGCATATGTCGCTTGATGACTTCATCCCAGCTTGACCCCCACAAAGAAACGATGCATTTCGCTCGGGGCGTCCGCCTTTTTCGTAAAGTTTTCGCCTTTGCTCGCAGTAAGCTCACGGAACAAAAAGCTTCCAATCATTTACGTTTCTCCAAAGGCTCCAATTGGTTGAGCACCGCAGAAGCGACTCCCGGATCTCTGAAAACTATTATTCCCCCCCCCGAGCAGAGTCTCATTTGGGCTTACCTGACTTGCGAAAAGAATTCCAGCCGCAACGCGCTTGACATATTTCGACCGACAATTCCTGCAACGTTTCATTCTTGCTACTCGTCAATGCCTTTGAAAGGAGAGAAGCGCTTTGCGGCCTGCGCGGGTGCGCTCTTGCCCCCGCTTCTCCGCCACCGCCGCTGCACGTTATCGACGGCGCACTGGAGAAAGCGGCCCAGGAGTGAGCCACGCAAGCTGCTGGATGTCACGCTTGTATACACACTTAATGGTTGAGGTAGCGCGGGGGAAGGGGGCGGGGGGGGGGGGTGACCCGGGGTCCTCGGCGCCGAAAAGAAAACCCCTCTTGTGTTCCGCAGCTCCAGACCAGCTGGCGAGAAGGCCGAGCCGCCGGATGTTGCGATCTGTCCCTTCATTGTCCCGCTTCCAAATGTTGCCATTTGAGTTTGAATGATGACTTTGGGAATAGCCAAAACATTCCGAAGACAGAGAGTGGGAAACACCCTCTTCTCTCCCCCCCCCCCCCCCCCCCCCCCCCCCCCATCTGTGCATTTGTGTTCCACGGTGGCTGCCTATGTGATGAGTTAATGAGACGGAAGAAAAGGCGCTTGGATGTCTTGATAGCAAGTAGCCTGCCGTTCCCTTTCCTGGACTTGTGCGGGAAAGCACCTCATTCCCAACTTCTCCTGCGACATTTCACGTTTGGGAGCACCCGTATAAAAGCGGGGCCACCATGTGACACGCACGCGGCGCCTCCTCTCGGCCGTCGGCCGTCGCTCGGCGGGAGTCCTGGCCGCAGCATTCCTGCCGTAGCGTCTTGGGCGCTACTGTCCCTTGCTAAGCTGTAATCAAGCAACTTGCCGCATAAAACGCTCGCCCGGCGCATCCTTTTTTGGCGCTTCCCTCTCTTTAGGGTTTTCCTTTCATCTGATTGGCCGACTTCCAGAAGCCCGCTGCGGGGAAGTTCCACTTTGGCTGGCCAGTGGTACGCTTCAACCTAGCAATTTTCCACCCCTGGGGGGGGGGTAGCCACGGAGCCATAACATCGGCGGGATGGCGCTTGTGTATCGGGGGGGGGGCTGCCGGAAAGGCGGGAAAGAAGTTTGACTCGGAAGTGTCATTTGCGCTTCAGAATGATTAGTTGCCACGTCCTTTCTCTGCGATCCGATCGTTTCGTTTACACAACATCGCTCATTCGTGACGTGTAAGGAATCGATAAGCGCAAGCGCAAACAAAGCATTCCTCGGGATCGAAAGCATGGGACCCAAAGTGTGTCACCCCCGCCCCTCCTTCGTTGCATCTGACGGTTCGAGTGCAAGGAAGCCGCTGTGGCTAACTTTCTTCACATTTCACTTTCGTGTGGGTGGTGATGCTGCTCTTCAGAGACTTTTTTTCTGCCCCCCCCCTCCCCCTCCCCTGACTTTTGTTGCTGCCCATGTGCGGGCCTCTCGTAGGTTGACTGGGCTGGTATGCAAGGGGAATCTTTGGATCAAGGTGATTTCACGCTCCTCCACGCTTTCCCAGCGCTCTCTGTTACCTTTGTGTGCGCGCGTGCGCACGTTATCATAACGCACGTGTCCAAACAACTCAAAGTCTGACACGTCTTTTTTTTGTTTTCCCCCCCCCTCCCATAAGTGTCCGCGTATAATAGGGTAGACCTATTTTGTCGGTGTGTCCCCATACATCACAGAAGAGGAAAGAACGACCGTCTTTACTTTGAAGTTGAGCTAATCTGGCTAACCTTGACATTCCCTTCCCATGCTCGCCTCTCATAATAGCTCCACAGTGTGTGTGTGTTAGTGCGCGCGTGTGTGTTTTCAATGAAACTGCATATCTCATTCAGTTCTTTGGGTGCAGGGGGAGGGGAAGCAAGCGAGCAAGAAAGTGTGTGGGGGGGTTAATGGCTTGGGGGGTTGTGAAAAGAAGTTCAGCTGTCATTCAAGACTTCCAACATGATCGGAAGCAGCTCAGTTATGTCTTTTCATGATAAGAGACACACGTGGCCAAACGACCACATGATATCCTATCCTGATGTACTTGAACCAGTTTGGGGGGGTGGGGGTGCGGGGTTCGGAGTTGAGACATATTTAACTGCACTTTTTGTTTTCCATTTTTCATCCGTTTACACGGTTCAACATCAAAGACTCGTTTCAGATTGTGACGAAAAGACTGACGTGTCGGGAATCGATAAGCGATTTGATGTTGCGATTTGAGGTTGCAAGGATTCGGGCCTACGAGACATGATGATAACTTAATCGTTTTTTTTTTTTAAACTGCCTTTACTCTGCACAACACACAGCATATTTAGCACATGAGCTAACTGTGCCGCTTCTGACATTCCTTGTGTTCACCAGTGAATTATTGACTCAGAAAAATGCAGCACCCCCCCCACCTTTTTTTTTTTTGTAACAACTCCAACAAGTCCAGTAGAATGTTGACTATTTGTGGCCAGTGAATGACAAAGGAATTTATTGCCACCATAACACGCCAGCAGCTAGCTAGCCTTTTAGCTTTGTTAGCTTCCTTTGAATCGCCTCATTCATTTTGATATTTTTATTGAATATATCCTTCACTTGTTTCTTTTTTTTAACCACCAGTAATTGCAGTCGCAGTTATTGCCACAACATGCAAGAACTCGGAGCATGAACGAGCCAGTCATCTTCCGTTTATCTTCGAATGGCTTTGTTAATTTATATCTTATTTATTTAGACTTTTTTCCCCACAACAACAAAGTGCGGTAGGACGCCAATCTTATGGCCATTAAGTTCCCTATTAAGTATTTCAGACAAGACGATGTGTGTTTGGTATCATGACTTTTTATTTGTAGTGCTTTTACTTTGTCGAGCCTTCCCAATTTGTCTCGCTGATATTTTGAAGGCGTCAACCGGAACTTCCGCATCTCCCTCGGCGCCACCTTGACAGCCGAAAAGTCATCAGAAGAGGAAGAAGTAGACGGAGACGACGAGGCGAGCGGTGGGAGCAAGACTGAAACAAAAGTTGCAGTCGCAGCCTCATGCTTGGAGCAGGGCGCTTCTCCTCCTCCTCTTGCCCGTTGTCCCCCACACCGTGACACTTTTATATCGGCTTCATATTTTCGTCACCAAGCACGCAGAAAAGCGACCGGGCCATATCATGGAGCTTTACTGCATGGAGTCGGTGTCGGAGGTGAAAGCCCCGGTGGACCCGAACATCCTCCACGATGACCGGGTCTTGCAAACCCTGCTGACCGTGGAGGACCGCTTCCTACCGCAGTGCTCCTACTTCCAGCGGGTCCAGAAGGATATTAAGCCCTACATGAGGCGAATCGTCGCGGGTTGGATGCTCGAGGTCGGTAGATCGGTTTTGACTCCGATGCTAACGCTGGCTAATTTGCGCTTTTTTAAAAAAAATTTTATTTTTGGAGGGGGGTCATAATTGCACGATTTTTGCGGCGCGTTTGCACGCCCGAGGTGGATGTTTTTTTTTTTTTTTACCGGAGTTGTCCGACAATTTTGTGGAGATGAGTCACCAAAAGGCGTGGGAGAGTCGGAAATTCCACGACGAAGACAATTCAGCTTCGTAAAGACGTAGCCTAGCTTGATATTTACTTGTGCTAGTGGTGTTAAACTGGCCTAATTTCGTCGAATAGTTGGGCCGAACGACACACGACAACTTGATTCTAATTTACAGCTGGATAAAAAGCAATTTTACTCACCGCACGAATTATTGCGATTTTTTAAAAAAAAACTGCACAAGCAAGACAGGCAGCATGGCGACCTGCAACTTTTCGTCGTGTGTGTGTGCAAAGTAAGCCTGAAGTAAGCATTGTCCAACAACCAAATCTCGGCCCAATGACTTCCTTTTGCATTTCTGCATCTGGAAACACCAAAATCAGTTTTACTTGCTACTTGCACAAAGTAGCTGCATTTTTTTTTCTTGGCTAAAATGCACTCTCTTGTGTGTCACCCCTAAACCCCTTTCCAGGTGTGTGAGGCCGAGAGGAGCGAAGAGGACATCTTCCCACTGGCCATCAATTATTTGGACAGATTCCTTGCCGTGATGCCCACCAGGAAGGATTATCTGCAGCTGCTGGGTGCCGTGTGCATGTTCCTGGCCTCCAAACTGAAGGACAGCAGGCCCATCTCGGCCGAGAAGCTGTGCATGTACACGGACAACTCCATCTCACCACTGGAGCTGCTGGTAAGCCGAGGTCTCAAAGCACGAGGGCCTCGCGTTCTAGTGCTAATGGCGGAGTTGGTTTCACAGGAAGCTACCATTTCTCTCATCCCCGGAGAGGAGTGCGATGCCATCTAGTGTTCACACCGAACCCCCCTGGAAATGGAGTCATTTTCAAGTTGCGCCACAGGAAAGAAACCAAACGCGAGATCTCAGTAATGAGCGAGTTGTTCTAAAAGTAGATGTCGAGATGCAAAGTCATTCGGCCTTCATGTTTGACGTGTTGCTGTGGCGGTGCGCCATATTCCTAGATACCCTCACGGGATGGGCAGAGGAAAGCGGCTCTCGAGCTGGAAGAGTAGGTGGGGGCCAAGGGGGGGTGGGGGGGGGGACATCTGTCCAGGAAGTGAGCGCATGGACTGCGAAACTCTGAATGGCCTCCATGGGGGGATAAATGGTGTTGAATGCTAGCATGTGTGCGGCTGCTGTCAATCATTTGCTCGTACCAGCTGGTCCAATTGTAACGGGGTACGAAACGTAACTTCATCCGGTGCGATAGAGCAACGATTGAAGTATGCCGGCAGAGAAGCCATTTTGGACGGCTGACAAAATCCTGCTCACTTCAAAACGCACCGATGCAAATATTAGCCCTCCAGAACAGGAAGTCCCATTTATCCGCCCCACCCGAGCTTATCTGCTGACTTAAAAGGAATGGATGTGCATTAGAACAAAAAGTATGGATCGAATCAAATGATCGTTATTGCGCATGAGTGTTTGATGAAAATGGGCTTTTGTCGTGGGTTTTTTTTTTTTTTTTGGTAGTCCAGTCAGATTCCTGCTCGGCTGTCATAAGTGCAAGCATGATCAACGTGTCCATATCTAATCATATCAATCATATCATATCAATGCTGGCAGCTAAAGTACACGAACGATTCAAAAGAGCACCTTCGGCGCCCTGCCTCAAATAGCAAAAAGCGAGCGCGTCACATGCCAACGCCGCCGCGCACATAAAGGATGTGAGGAATGAGAAATGGCGCGCAAGATAAGATCAAAGTCCGCCGGGTGCTAAAGGATTTGCTGTCATTGGCAAGACAAACGTATTGATGGACGTCGTCGCTGTCGCCCGTTTTCAGAACTGGGAGGTGGTGGTGCTGGGCAAGTTGAGGTGGAACATGGCGGCCGTCATCCCCAACGACTTTCTGGAGCACATCATGCGCCGGCTGCCCCTCCCCGAAGACAAGGTGCCGATGATCCGCAAGCACACGCAGACCTTCATCGCCTTGTGCGCCACAGGTAAAGGCGCCATTCTGCGCACGCACGCACGCCCCGCCTGGCCGGCATTCTCCCGCCGTGACTCATGTGACCCGTTTTCGAGCCGCCTTATCCCACGTGGATGACTTGTGCGATGGGGGCATCAATCACGCCGTTCCCCCCCCTCCTCTTCCTCGAGTCATATTGTGTGTTGACAGGGGGAAGCCTTCAGGGCGACGATCCTGTGATCTTCCTTCCTGTCGTCCAAAATACCCCCCCCCCCTCCCCCTCCCCTCCCCGTGGGCCTCGCCTCCTGACAATCCTTGCTAAATATTTTCATATCCTGGCCCGCGTTGTACAAGGCGCTGGTTTTATCTGCCGACTACTCCCCGCGAATTCAATGGCAGGAAACGAGTAGCGGAGGAGGCGACTTTTTTTTTCCCCCCCCAGGAGCTCTGTTACAGAAGCGATCATTAAAAAGGGGGAATAACTAGACTGTCGGCGTGCATGTGATTTCTTCTACGGCCACGTGAAGCTCTTCACATTCGTGTTGGGCCATCTTGTTCCCTCCTGTAGTTTGGAGACTTTTTTTTTTTTTAGTTGGCCTGGAAACAAAATGCTGTTGAATATTTTTGGGACTTGAGCATTCATTGATCAATTGAGATGCTGCCATATTTTTTTTTGATGATCCAATTTTTCAAGTGAATTTGATTAATTGTTGCCCCCCCCCCCCCACCCAACCCCCCAAGCATTATGCGGCACATTTTCCCATCATTTTGACTCGCGGCGCGGTTCGTTCCGGCTCAGGCATCCAGACGGGGACTACAGGGAGTCGTTGAAGACGAGTAGGAGGATTCCTGCTCTGCTTTTCCAATCACTTTTTCCTCCGAGGTGGAGTGGGGGGGGGGGGGCACCATTTGAAATTCAGAGCCTGGGAAAAAGCAGAGTGGAGGAGCACTTACTCACACGTGTTTACCAGACGCCGATGGCCTTCTCTTCCTCAGATGACGGTCTTGCCATGAACCCCCCCTCCATGATCGCCAGCGGCAGCATGGGGGCCGCCGTCTGTGGTCTGCAGCTGGAGCAGAAGGACGAGAGGCTGACGAGAGACAACCTGACGGACCTGCTGGCCAAGATCACCAACGCAGAAGTAGTGAGTGTGAAACCGCCGCTGACATGCAAGCGCTTTTGTCTTGGCCGCCGCCGCCGCTTCTGCTATAACGAGCATCGGCGGCCCGCATTCTTGCGGTCTCGCACATGCAATTTCTGCTCTCCCACTGGAGCGCTCGGCCCCTCCCGGTGGACGAGCGCTTCCGTCTTTTGAGAGGATGCTTTTCTCAAAATACATCTGATTAGCGAGGCAAAATTGCTAACTTAGTAGTCGAATTTGACTGTTTAAAGAAAAAAAAAGGTGGGGGGGGGCACACCGTTTTGAGCAAGCACATTGGTGTTTTGAATGGATTTGGTGACAGGAAGTTCAAGATGGCGTCATAAATGTCAGCCGTTGCTTTTCTGCCTCTCCGGTGATCCATCATGGCACTTTTTGACAAGATGGCGGCGCAGTAGCGTGTGTGCTTTAATGGTGTGGCGCCCCCAAGATGGGGGGAAAAAAAAACAACCCCCCCAAAAAAAGTCCACGCTCTTTCTTTGCGCTGTGGTGGCGGGCCGCCGCCTCCCGCGTTTGCGGTCCGCGTTGCCACGGCGACCCCCGCCGTCACAACAGCGGCCGGCGGCGGCGGCCCATCGGGTTCCAATTAGACAACATTTCAAAGGAATGCTGGCCCCGGCTTTCCCCTTTGCTTTGCCAGCCGCCCGGCAGACAGCCACCCGCCGACCTCCCACGTCTACGCGCAGACCTGCTGGATGCGCCGACAATTAATTTTGTCGTTTATATATTTTTTTTAAAGGCACTCACCAATATTGCGCTTGAGAAAAACCCCGCAGTCAGAACGCCATTGAATCAAATGGCAAGAAATAAACGGTGCATCCTTATTTGGCCACCAGGCGGCAGTATAATGCAAACATACAGCCACACAAAGAACTGAAATTCCGACATTGACCGGAGGGTGCGCGTGTACTTCCAGGAATGTTTGCGCGCGTGCCAGGAGCAGATCGAGCGCGTCCTGGCCGCCAGCCTGCAACAGGACAACCGAGCGGGCGGCGCAAACGCCGGCAACAAGTCGCAGGAGCAGCAGCAGGACCAGTCCAGCACCCCCACCGACGTGCGCGACGTCAACTTATGAAGCCCCGGTGGGCCCCTTCCACAAACGGCCACGGCCTGACAATCCAAGAATTTCTCGCCGCTAAGAAATTCCGAGTTTTTCCTCCTTTTTCCGGTTTGTTTGCCTTCGAACGTATTTCGTACGTGCCGCATGTTATCAAACAAGGTATTTAAGGATCTTGATACTTGATAGTGCCTTAGGTGTGTCCCCCCCACTCCCTCGCTGAACGGAAGCCTGAATATATTTTCATACTTGAAGAGAAATAGCTTATTATATTCTTTTGACGGCGACAAAACTTTTTTTTTTTTCTTGTATAGTTAGCTAGTACTAATTATGTTACTCCTGTAGCCTCTTAGCAGTTATTCAATTTAATTGGTGGTTCCACTAGCCGTTGGCGTTAGCTGCCAGGCGTTGGCGTCAGCCGCTAGCTGTGGTCGCCGACACCTGTAGTGCTGCTGGGGGCGGGGTGGTGCGAAAAAGGAGGAGTGGGCTGGGCCCGCTCACACAGGAAGTGGCAAGGAGGCCCAAAGTCGGCGGTGAGAGCGAGTCAGGATTTCGCGGAGGTTGCGAGTGGGACAGACGCAGGTGTTGGTCAAGAACCGGGAATGTAAGCTAGGTTCCTTTTTTGTTTGTTTTTTTTTTTGGGGGGGGGGGGTTGTTTTTGTTTTTTTGTTCTTGTAAGAAACAAACCAAGCCAGCCGGGAGGGAATGAGGAGTTTCCGGGATTCTGTTTAAGCGTTGCTCTGCCAAAGTACTTTTGGGCTCATGGAGCGAGGCGTGACATAGGAACAATATTGATGCACTTTTGGAAGAAAAAAAAAAAGACGTGGTCAATGAGTGATCATTTTGGTGAGTAGGGTCTTTTTTTTTTTTTAAGTTATTTTTTTTTAGGGCTGGATTCCCACATGGGGTGATGAAAGCTGGTGATTGAATCTACGTAGACCAAGAAAAGACCATGCGCATTTTTTTTTTTTAATTTGCTTGTGTTTTATTTAATTGTACTTGAATTCTCATAGGCAAACCTTCCTTTCTAATTATTCCAGAGCTGAATATTGCGCGTTTGCATTCAAGTCTCGGAAGTTTTGGAGGCTTTCACAGTGTGAAAGTTAAAACTGTGTATATAAAATTAAAGGTAAAAGCTAACACATGTTCTCTCCTCGCGCACACGTTTTGAGTGGTAATTTTCACCGAGCAAAAAGGAAAAAAAATATATATGAAATGTGTCAAAAGGGTTGAAGAGCTCATTCCAAAGCGAGAACACGAGTTGACAGATGTCATTTCTCTTTGCTGCTACAAAAAAAAAAAGATTTTTCCTCCCCTTCTCTTTCGCTCATCTTAAAAACAATTAAATTGTGATTCACTCGTTTGCTGCTATTATATGATTTTGTTGTTGTGTATATCTTACAAGTCTAGCTTTTTTTTTGTTGTCCTTTTTTGTGAGTGTACTGGAGGGATCGCCACAGATTGGTGCGGGACTGGAAGTGCTCGTCTTTATGATTTTGTGTATCATCAATTGTACTCTTGCTGCTTCCTTGTAATTTGTGTACCTCAGGTTAATTTGGACGGATTGAGCGTTACCTCATCACACTTCACACACTTCTTTTTTTTTTTTTTTTGGTTTTGTTTATTTTTGTCAAGGATGTTTTCATTTTCGAATCAGATCCCACTGTGCTATAAATGGCTAAGAAAAAAAAACATTTCATGTGTGTGGTGCTGATCCAAACACGTCCTGTACCTTGTATAAAAGACCAAAGTTCAGAGTTGGTGTATTTTAGATTTCAGTGGAATTGTCTTTTACTTTTGAGGTACCACCAGAATGTTTGGTGTGGTTTTGATCACCCCCCCCCGCCCCCAATCTGCCCCATTTTGTTCCTACACAGTGTACCTCAACGTTTTCTCAATAAATTGGCGAAAATCACCCGACCGTGACCTTTTAATTCGCCCCGTCGTTACCTTTTATTGCCACCAGACGGCGATAGAGAATGCATTCGCAACACGCCACAACAATCCACTTCCGTCTGCTTGATTGAGGTACGCCTCGCGGCTCGTGTTGGACATAGAGAAGCCTCATGAATCGATGACACACAATTATTTGCTTTTTAAATTGTGTGAGCTGCTTTTTAATAAAGTCGCGCAAACATAACGGATTTATATGCTCTTTGATATGTTTAAACTGGCCAAGTGCCATCTTTTTTAATCGCTTGATTTTCCGGTCATGCGCACAAAACGGGTCCTTGTGCGGCGTCTTCCTCCGCAGTGTGCTCCGCCGTCCGCACGTAGAACCCGCTCCTCGTACTGTACTGTGATTGTGCTTCGACCGTGGTTTAAACTTTGACAGGCTCTCTGTTGACTCCGAGAATTGGTTTTTTTGTCGTTGATTAACTTTTGCCGCAGAAGCAGCAATGTGAAAAATGACGACTGGAAAGCAATCTGCGGAATGACGAGCTTCATTTCATAGCGCGGTAAGAAATAGTCCCTCTTTTTTCCCCTACGCTTGTTGTGATTTTTTCCAGGCACAAAAAACGGTCATGGACCTCGAGAAAACTCTCGAAAGTGCACTAAAAAACATGATTTGGCCTGACTGTCTTATGAGTGCTCTACGTGGTGGAAATGTAAAACGTACCAAAGGGTTTGAGTGAGTGTTTTCGGAAACGCAAACTTGAACGCCTCATTCGAAGTTGAGTCCAATGACGTCGCTTTGGCAAGAGTTTGTTTGGAGTTGACAAGTATCACTTAGTGTCTATATTGATGTTTTCCAGCTCCTCCCAGTTTCTCCTGTGTTCGTATTCAAGTGGTAAGTTTCTGATGACGTTATAAAACGAAGAAGAAAAAAAGAAATGCAGTACAAAAACGGAGAGTTGATAAATGTTTTGTAAAAGTGTCCTCCTTCAGGTCCATTGATCTGCAAGATGGCTCGCGGCTGCGTCTGCTGCGTCAAGTACATGCTCTTCCTCTTCAACCTGCTCTTTTGGGTAACGGCACCACTCTCCGGGAATCGAACCCCGTCCTGCACGTGACCAAAAAAATAAAATGAGTGACCCGTGTCTTTGTTGCAGCTGGGCGGGTGCGGCCTGCTGGGCGTGGGCGTGTGGCTGTCGGTGTCGCAGGGCAACTTTGCCACGCTGTCGCCCTCCTTCCCATCGCTGTCGGCCGCCAACCTCGTCGTCACGCTGGGCACCGTCATCATGGTGACGGGCTTCCTGGGATGTCTGGGCGCCATCAAGGAGAACAAGTGCCTCCTGCTTAGTGTGAGTCACTTGTGAGCATTGCCTGCTTTTCATTTAGCATCAAATGTGTTTTTTTCATATATGGCACATACTGTATATTAAAAAATATTTCCTATATATATTTTGGATCAGATTGTATGTACAAATACATTTTGGTGGGATTTGCATCATTATAATTTGTGCCCCCGCCCCCCCCTCAAGTTTTTCATTGTCCTGTTGATCATCCTGCTGGCCGAGCTCATCCTCCTCATCCTCTTCTTCGTCTACACCGACAAGGTAGGACGCGCCGATATTCACCAAATACTGCACAAGATCAAAAATATGGAATTCAGCTTTGCGTCCGCCAACTCGCAGGTGAGCGAAAACGCCCGGCGGGATCTGAAGGACGGGCTGGTCCTGTACAACACGGACGACAACGCCGGCCTGAAAGACGCGTGGAACGCCATCCAGGGGGAGGTGAGCCACGCCGCCATGTGGACGAAATCGTAAAAAAAGCGCTTGGTAGTGACGTCTTGATGATGCGGGCGCAGTGGCGCTGCTGCGGCGTGACGAGTTTCAGCGACTGGCATGCGGCGCTCCAGGTCAACGTTGTTCCCGACAGCTGCTGCCAGCTCCTTCGTTCGGGATGCGGACGCAACGCTTCCAACGCCTTCTGGACGCGGGTCAGTTGATCAAAATAGACCCCCCACCCCCTTCGACGGTGCTTCAAGTTCAACAAATTCCATGTTGTGCTTGCTTCAGGGCTGCTACGAGAAGGCGGAGGAGTGGCTGGACGACAACAAGCACTTGCTGGGCACCATCGCCATGTGCGTGCTGGTCATCCAGGTGGGCAACGACCTTCGGCGCCCGCCATTTTTTTTTTTGTGCCGTGACTTAATCAGTCGTGTCGCTTTCAGCTCCTCGGCATGGCCTTTTCCATGACGCTGTACCAGCAGATCCACCGCGCCGGGAAGAAATACCAAGCCTAACTTTCCACTTAGAGAATGCAGTATGTACACACCGCGCTATTTTTAGCATTAGCTGTAACGCGTGCATTTATTACTCTGACGAATACCTTTTGTACCCCAAAATATTTGTTACACGTGTCCCGTCAATTCAAGCGCGCGGCGGAATGCGGCTTTTTGACGGCCACCCGAGATCACGACAGTGAGGTCTTGAAATATGCCTGATTAAAAACCGACAGACAAATAGAATGTTTTCTCTTATTTTTTGCTTCAGCTCAACGGACATTGTGCCGCTCCGTGTGGCGCGCGTGTGCCTTGATGTCGCAATAATTGTCACGGCTCACAATCGCAGCTCCAAAAAAACGTTTCGCCAGACGCAACGACTCCATTTCAGCTCCGGCTTTTATTGGCCCCGCGCCTCTTCACAAAGCCAGCGTCCGGTCGTTGTCGTAGACCACGTCGCCCTTGACGACCACGTAGCGGATGAGCTCCTGATGTCCGCCCAGCTGGTAGATGAGATGCTCCCACCTGTCAATCAACACTACGGTGATCCCTCACGCCATCTTGTGGTACTTTAGGGTGTTACGCAAGAGACAAAGATGGCGTCGATGGCCGCAAACGGGTGAGTTTTCAGAAAATGTGACTGTAGCCGTTTACCGCGGTGCGGCGATGACCAGCAGGTCGCCGTGTTTTCCCGCCTCCAGCGAGCCATGCGTGTGCGAGCGTCCCAGGGCGTAGGCGGCGTTGATGGTGGCCGCCGCCAAGGCCTCGGGCATGGACATCCTCATGTTGACGCAGGCCAGGTGCATGACGATGGGCTTTCGGGGGGGGGGGGGGGGGGGGAGAAATTGGCCTTAGCCTTTGGGGCGGAGGCGACGGGCAACTCACCATGGAGCAACAGTACGCGTTGGGGTTGAAGTCGCTGCCCAGGGCCACGATCACGCCCGCATCCAACATGGCTCGTGCCCGCGGTTGAGCTAGCCTAGTTAGCAAGGTTAGCAAAAGCAAAAGAATTGACAATCTGATGCATCACCTCACGGCCTTAAGATATATTATTGATAATCCAGCATCAAATATTGATTATGGGAATGCATGCTAGCGCTATCTGTCCCGCTTCTTCCCCATCCTAGGAATGTGTATGCGCGTTACCTGAGAATGTAAGCCGTGGTCGGCAGCAAGATGGCCGCCGTCTTCGCCCGGGCCATGGCGGCGATGCCCTCATCCGTTACTTCCTCCAGGTGGCTGACGGCCAACGCCCCCAGCTCGGCCCCCAGCTGTCGACGAGACGTTTAGAAAAAAAGGCTCCGTGACGGCCGGCCGACGGAAGCCTTACCTGGGCGGCGTTCATGGGGTGCAGCTCGTCTCCGTGGAAGTTGACGTTGAGGCCCATGTCCTTGCCCGCCTGCAGAATTGCGCGTGTGGACGGCACGTCGAAGACCCCCTCCTCACAGAAGACGTCGATGTTATCCACCCGCAGCTCCCCGGTCGCCATGCGCTCCTTCAACGCGGAGAGTTGAACCTGCAGGATGTCCGCGGTGGCCTCTTCCACACTCTTCCCTCTTCGGATGTGCGGCAGAAGGTCAAGATTTAGGGGTTGGGGGGGGGGGGCATCCGGCAGTCTTTGGAGAACAAGTGCAACATACTTGGGCACGGCATGGGCGCCGCAGTATGTGGACGAGATGCCGATGGGCAGAGTGCGGCGGGCTTCCTCCACCACCTCCAGCATCTTCATCTCGGTGGGCAGGTCCAGGCCGTAGCCGCTCTTGACCTCCGCCAGGGTGGTCCCGGCCCGCCGCATGCGCTCCAGCCTGCCGCTCAGCGAGGCCAGGAGGTCCCGGGCGCCCGCAGCGCGCGTGCGCTCCACCGTGAAGTGGATGCCGCCCCCCGCCCGATGCAAGTCCATGTAAGTGGCGCCCCCCAGCTGCGGCGGAAATGTCGTCAGTCAGCTCGTCTCTGCGATGGTCGTCATGGCAACCGGGCCGGCTTACCTTCATGGCGAACTCGTGCACGCGGTCGCCGGCCCAAATCGGGTGAGTGTGAGCGTCCACCAAGCCTGCCGCCGCAGTCATCGAAAGTTTGATCAATTTTATGCCGCTCGACAGGTGAGCGGAGGTGGCCGGCCCGCACTCACCGGGCAGCACGCACATCCCCGTGGCGTCTATCACGCGATCGAAGGACGCGCACGAATACTCGGACTCGATGGCCTCGGCCGGCCCGACCGCTTCGATCAGACCATCGCTGACCGGGACAGAAACAACAAACTTTGCTCATTGATGGAAAAATATCATCTGCTAATCATCTTGCAGCTTGATTCCCCGCAACTGACCTGTCGACGACGACGCTTGCGTTTGGGACGACGCGAATGTCGATGTCATCGCCGTTGGCTCGCGTCAGGTATTTCTCGCCCTCGTCGCAAATCACGAGCACCTGCCGCGCGTTTTTCACCAGTAGTTTCAAGCCAGCCGTCGACATGTTGTAGCAGCCCGCAAAGCCTGTTTTCTTTTGCGTTCTTTTCACTAAATATTTGAGCAAGCAGAGGTTGAAGTGCACAGGGGGAAGGCGGGGGGGCGTGTTCAAAGTTCCAAAAGAAATAACGACTCAGCCTGCAGCCGGTCAGTGAGCACGAAATGAATCTCGCGAGTTACGCGGCGTCGAGCAAAGCGTGACAACTTTATTTTTAACTTTTATATTTAATTGTTGTGATGGGCCGGTTGACTTTTGAAATAGCCTTCAATTTAAATTCCTAATAATAATAATAAATAGCTTTTCAAAAAGAGCATAAGAATGAGTTTTATTGCCTCAACAACAACAAACGGTACAAAAAGAAATCAAGCGTTCATTTCGTTTCACATGGTGAAAACACAAGCACACTTTTGGACTACAAATCACACCCAGGCAGGTCCTTGTTGGCTCATTCTCTCATTTCTCCGTCTTCCTCCTCTTCGTCCACACCTCGGATGTACAGAACATTGTTGCACCTGGAGGAGGAGAACATTAATAATTTTTTTTGGGGGGGGGCGCGCTTGTCCGAGGAGTCCCTCTTGAGCAGGGCTCCTGGCTCGCTGACGCATGATTTGAATCCAGACTCAATTGGAAATACCTGATGAGGACTTCCCCGAGATGACCCGCGAGCGCTCCGTCCACGTACTCTTCCGTGTTCGCCAGCTGCCCAAACAACATGACACGCAACGCTCACGATCAGGTAAACTTTTTTTTGCTGTCGGTCGATTGACGCGTTGCTCGCGCCTCACCTGCATGTTCATGTAGCCGTCCACGGAGACCAGGTAGCCTTTGTACTCCATGCCCCACTTGAGCTTCACCATCACCGGCTTGCCCGTCAGGCCGTTCAGGAAGGGCTTGGGGTTCAGTGGTAAACTCTGCAAAAAGGGGACATTTTTTTTTATTCTTGGAAATGCCGTGTGTTAGAAACGGGCATTTTTGGGACATCCAAAATTACAAATAAGTCGGAGTGAAAGTTAGGAGTCGCGTTATGGCATGCCTAAGTGCAAGGCTTCCTCCTTCATGCCGCTAAGAGTATTCAGCGAGGGCTAACGCGGCTAACTGCTAACCGGCGGGGGAAGAAAAAAAACGCCGGGAAAGAACCGCCAAGATGATGAACCTGAATCCCCCACAGCGGAGATGACCAAATAGATCGGGCTCACCATTTGCACTTGTTGCAAGCGTGTAACGTATTGCGTCGGAGTTTTGTCGCTCGGTTGTCGGCACAAAAACGCACACACGCTCTGCCCGCCCAGCCGGAAGTAGTAACTATTGACCTCGGTCAGGTCGTGTTGTTTTGTTTTACTGCCACCCACAGGCGGGAGGGTCGCATTACAGCAAAGTCCGTTCATCGACTCAAAAAGAGGTGCTTGGCAAACGCTTGATTGACGCGGCGGGCAAGCTTTTTTTGCTCAAAGCCACAGGACACGTTTGATAATTCAAATCGGATAGATAGGCCACGTTATATGTAAATATGGTTGGCAGAAAAAAATATTATGAGCTTAGTTGTTTAAGACCAATCATTTTGCGCTAGTGCGGTTTTGTATTGATAGCGTGACCATAAATTAAAAATAACCTGGGCAATATGCTCTCGTAGGTTAAATATATAGGATAAAGCGGATCGGAAAATGGACGGATGAAGGTTAAATATATAAATAAATATCTCATCGCGCTCTTCGCGTATGGAGCGTGCTGAGCGCCCTCTTGAGTACAGCTGTGGCATGACAATAACAGTCGCGTTCACATTTGATTGCTCTTGCGTGTGTGTGCCCAGGATGTTTGTGGTGCAGCAGATCCCGCAAAGCAACCTGCTGATGTTGGTGGTCCAGGCCGACTGCGACTGCTCCAGACAATACTCGCCCATCACCATGGAGCCCAAAGAAGTCAAATATATCCTCTCGTGACTCGTTCTCCAGTCACCCGCAAACCTTTTACACCAGGCACTGGAACACGGCGCACTGTTTGAACACAAACGCTGTACCTAAATCGAGCAAAATTGAGCGCGCCTGTCAAAACTGGGATTTAATGTCAAACTCAACATAAATGAAAGACGAATTACAAAAACTTCTGAAAGTCTTCTAGCTTAATGCTAATAAATCATGCGGAAACCTTATGCACTGGCTAGCAAGTAGCATCTATGTGGCAGTGGGGTTGAAATGCCAGTCATATATTCTTTATCCTCTGAAAAAAACAACAAAATAAACAAGTAATATTAATGCAGTCTATTAAGTCACTTCAATTAGTTGTGAAACTCCTCTTTGTTTGTGTCTGCATGTTACTCCCCCTGGTGGCCAAATCGCACACAACAGGAGCACCAGTATTTTTTTTCTCCAAACGTCACGCGGATGAATTATGAATCGCACCAGTGGATGTAATGGAGCCCGTCGGGAAGTAATGAGTTTCTGATTTACCTTCGTGCGCAAATGCATATGGTATCACATCATATGGCACAGGAAGAGCTTGGATATGTGAAATAAAGGGAGAGACAATGATGTCTAACGTGTTATTATGAAATCAGCTTGACCTGGTTCATACTTTAAATTAATACTCTAAGAGGAGGGCTGCACCCTCTGTAAATACACTGAGATTGAGTTAAATCGGCATAATTATGGTCAATGGCGTTTCGTTGACAAGTGTGAGATTTTACCGGTCGTCATTGGCCGCACACTACGAAAGGGGCACTTAAAAGCACCACCGACGAAGGCAACAACGAGCGGCGCTCGGAAGCAGCTTCTGTATTAAATCTTCAAATTCCAAATTAATTAACCTGACATCCATGGTTTGGGGATGTGGGAGGTAACTGGAGCAGCGCTGTTTCACGGTCACCCACAAGCGAGACAAGAGCATCGTCTTCGGATTTATCAGCGCATTTGCAGGCCCCCACCCCCCGCCACTCGACCAACGAGGATTCTAAAATTGACTATTTGGAAGTTACAATATATTTATTCACCAACCGGGCATGTTCAACTTTAAACTATGAATATACCAAAACAATTCCGAAAAAGTCAAACGTGATGGTCCAGTTGTCTAAAACTTTGCTCTCGGTTGAGGCGACTCGCGTTCGATCCCCACCGACATGTGTGCATAAATGTAGGTGAGTAAAAAAGGTGACTCAAACACGAGACGGCTGAACCCAAAGTTTAGTTCCTAACCATCACACCAACTTGGACTTGAAAGTTATACTTATTCCTTAGCTGTCATGTTGAGATGAAATCAGTGAATACGACAAAGAATTCGCCGGAAATCTCAATCGTGATGGCCCAGTGGTCTAAAACTTTGCTTTCGGTTCAGGCGACCCAGGTTCGATCCCCGGGCTCACCTACATAGGTGCATAAATGCAGGTGAGCAGAAAAGGGGATTCGAACACGAGTCAGCTGAATACACAGTATAGTCTTCAACCACTAGACCAACTTGGATATGAGAACTACTACTTTGGAGGTTATATTTATTCCCCAACTTTGTCACGTTGAGGTGAAATCTATGAATACGACAAAGAATTCGCCGAAAATCTCAATCGTGATGGCCCAGTGGTCTAAAACTTTGCTTTCGGTTCAGGCGACCCAGGTTCGATCCCCGGGCTCACCTACATAGGTGCATAAATGCAGGTGAGCAGAAAAGGGGACTCGAACACGAGTCCACTGATTCCACAGTATAGTCTTCAACCACTAGACCAACTCGGATTTGGGAATTGACAATTTGGAGGTTATATTTATTCCCCAACTTTGTCACGTTGAGGTGAAATCTATGAATACGACAAAGAATTCGCCGGAAATCTCAATCGTGATGGCCCAGTGGTCTAAAACTTTGCTTTCGGTTCAGGCGACCCAGGTTCGATCCCCGGGCTCACCTACATAGGTGCATAAATGCAGGTGAGCAGAAAAGGGGACTCGAACACGAGTCCACTGATTCCACAGTATAGTCTTCAACCACTAGACCAACTCGGATTTGGGAATTGACAATTTGGAGGTTATATTTATTCCCCAACTTTGTCACGTTGAGGTGAAATCTATGAATACGACAAAGAATTCGCCGGAAATCTCAATCGTGATGGCCCAGTGGTCTAAAACTTTGCTTTCGGTTCAGGCGACCCAGGTTCGATCCCCGGGCTCACCTACATAGGTGCATAAATGCAGGTGAGCAGAAAAGGGGACTCGAACACGAGTCCACTGATTCCACAGTATAGTCTTCAACCACTAGACCAACTCGGATTTGGGAATTGGCAATTTGGAGGTTGTATTTACTCCCCAACTGTCATGTTCAGGTGTAATCTATGAATATGACAAAAAAATCGCCGAAAATCTCGACGTCATGGTCTAGTGGTTTAAAACTTTGCTCTCGGTTCCGGCGACTCGAGTTCGATCCCCGCGCTCACCTCCATGTGTGCATAAATGCAGGTGAGGAGAAAAGGGGACTCGAACACGAGACGGCTGAATCTAAAGTATAGTCTTTAACCACTAGACCAACTCGCATTTGGGAATTGACAATTTGGAGGTTATACTTATTCGCATTAACAATAGTATTGTGCAATCCAAAATTGAGAAAGACAGTAAAATACGACTTTCAATGCCGGAAGTCATCAGAACGGTTGGCCTAATGGTTAGAGACAAACGGTGCGGTCCGGTGAGAGCGAGTTCGAGCCTCACCTCAGGTTCGCCTTTACCGAAATTTTTCTTTCGGGAATTGTTTCTCACAATTATTTTTTTTACTTCTTTGTTAAATAAAGCTTTTTAAAAAAACAAAAACGAGATGACGTCGTTAGCGAAAACGTATTTAAGCTGCGACTAATTGAACAAGCGGTCTCTTTCCCCTCCAGGCTGACGACCGACTGCACGTCCACATCGCGGCAAGACGACCACAAGGCTTGGCAAGGTGAACGCTTAAACTTTCTTTTTTTGTCTTGTCATTGCTAATTTTTAACAATAATTCACATTTTCAGGTTGTTCAACTCTTCCACGGTAAGTCTCCTGCAAGTTTAAATGCTATTGTGTTCTTTTGAACTAACTCTCGTTTTGCTATTTTCTTTTTCCTTTACAGCGCGCAGCGAGGGTAAGTTGCTCGCGTTTGACAAACTCAACGTTTGAGCTTTCTTTTTCGTCTTTTTATCGCTAACCTTTTGCAACTTTTAACATTAATTCACGTTTTCAGGCCGTTCAACTCTTCCACGGTAAGTCACCTGCAATTTGCAACGGCTCGATGGAACTAACTCTCGTTTTGCAATTTTTTTTCTTTATCTTTTCCAGCACGCCGAGAAGGTAAGTTGTCAAACGCTGGCAAATCGAATGTTTTAAGTTTCTTTTTTTACACCCGTCATTGCTCGCTTTTTGGAACTTGACATTAATTCACGTTTTCAGGCTGTTCAACTCTACAAAGGTAAGTCGCCTGCAATTTTAAATGGCACCGTTTGATTTTTATTTTATTTTTTTCCAGCGTGCTGAGAAGGTAAGTTGCCAGCGTTTTCATTTCCACAATCTAAATGACACCCTGCTCTTACTTTGTTGTAACTGTGCAATTTCTGTTCACAGGCTTGGCATCTTCAAGTGACTGGCCAAATTGACTGTAAAAATGGCTATCTGTGGGGTGACTTTTTGGGGGGGGGGGATTTAAACGTGCTTACCAAAACTATTTCACTGTCTTTACAGCCCACCCGTTACGCTGCAGGCCACTGCCAAGGTGTCCAGCTCAGCCCTGCTCTCGTCACTGGTAAGAGACAAAAACACTCCTGCGCATACAACTCTGAAATCATGTTTTAATTTTTCAGCACATGAAGATGAGCTTACAGGAGGCTTCGAGTGATGACGTGATTCAGGTTGGAACCAAAAACAAAAAGTGTGCAATTTTCTTAATTTTTTTCCTTCACACTACCTCATTGCAAACTGCGCTCCCCCGACATCTTGAAAAAAGCTGAGAGTCCGGCCTCAAGTTGCTGTTTTGCTCCTGGACAAAACTGAAGGAAGGTAAGGACATCGTAAAGAACTACAATTCACTTTCTGACATCCTTTTTGTGTGTGCGCAGGTCAAACGGCATCCAGTGCTGCTGACGGACAAGACGACGGCAAATGGGGCCGTGTGATGATTTTGAGCACGCTGCAAAGCAAAATGGCTCAAGTGAACATTTTAGAACACATTTTTTCTTTTGCAGCTTCCCTCAAAGCTGCACTGGGACGAATGTCTCTTGGGACCGTCGAAGATGCATTTGCCATTCTGCAGTCGATCTTTTTCGCCAATGATGCTTCTGTTGGAAAAGGGACTAAAAAATGTGATTGTTTCCTCCTTCACTTGCAACAACAAACGTTGTTTTTTTTTTTTTTTTTTTTTTTTTTTTTTTTTTTTACTGTGCAGAGAAGCTTCCAGTAGGTGCCATCGTGGAGTCTGAACCGTGGTCACCAAGACGCTGCACCTGCTGGGCAAAGTTTCGAAATTGCAGCTGAAATCTTTCAAGTTGAGGGGAGGATTGCCAAAGTTGGCGCCGTCAACGGCACCCTGCTGGTTGAGAGTCTGGCCTCAAGTTGCTGTTTTGCTGCTGGAGGAAGGGAAGGACATCGTAAATGACTTCAATTCGTCTCGCTGACGTCACTTTTGTGTGTGTGTGTGTGCGCGCAGGTGAAACGGCATCTTGACTTCATCCAGAGCTGACTGAGGAATAAGACGACAGCGAATGAGGCAGTCTGCTGGGTTTGAGCATGCAGCAAAACAAGATGGCTGACGTGACCATTTTAACACATTTTCTCTTTTGCAGATTCAGTTGAAAAGGTACATTTCACATCCTGTACTGTCTTTCTGCTCATGTCCACTAGGCGGCGCCAAAGCAGCTGTTGGCACCAGAAAATCTGAATCGGCGTCCCCTCCAGGAAGACGGTGGACGGGCTCAAGTACCGTTGCTTTTTCGCCAGGAATGCTTCTGTCGGAAAAGACATTTAAAAAGACTGTTGTTGCAGGTGGTGGCGCGAACATGACGTCATGATCAACGTTCTGAGATGAGCCAAGGTGCTAAAACATTTTTTTTTTTTGACTGCTGAGAAGCTTCCAGTTGGTGCCATCGTGGCGTCTGCATTTTGGTCACCAAGACGCTGCGCCTGCTGGGCAAAGAGTTTCGAAATTGCAGCTGAAATCTCAACTTGACCCACATTAAAATGTAACTGAATTAAAAGCTTGGCGGGTCCATTGTGTACCTCCTGTTTGTGTTCAGGCTTGTCCAGTCTGAGGCCCTCGGAAGCGGTTGGACATCTCCCTGGCTGTCACAGGATGGGTCAAAAAAGGTTAGACATGAAAAACAAATTCTTAGTTTGACTGCAAATTTCCCACTGAAGGCCTTCAAGATTTCTTACCTCGTCTCCCTCCAGAAATGCGCTGTAAGCCGGTGTCCTTTTTCTTGGGTCCCCTTCACCAGGCGGCGACTGTCGTCCAACACTTGGCTTGATGCAATCGGCTGGAAGAGGTTCCACAATGGGCAGTAAGTTTTGAATGCTTGACAGTTTTCTTGGTCCTTCTTTGACGCCATATTGTTTGTTGCACAGGAGCTGAACGTGCGAGCACCTGGTCAGTCCCGGACAACTTGTGTGGCATCACCTTCTGTGCTGGTGAGTTTGATCACATTTCAAATTGCATTTCCTGCACAAGGTGACTCGAGACTCACCAATCTCATTTTTGTCTCAGGTCCACGTGTTGGTCCAGCTCTGCTGTCACAGGCTGACTTCGCCAGGCAACGAAATGTAGAAGGCTACAAAATCCTCCAACTTCGACATTTTCGGTGAGTAATATTTTTAAACACTTTTTTTGTAATTTTAACGCTAACTTTTTCTTTTCTCTAACTTTTTCTTTTCTCTAACTTTTTCTTTTCTCTAACTTTTTCTTTTCTCTAACTTTTTCTTTTCTCTAACTTTTTCTTTTCTCTAACTTTTTCTTTTCTCTAACTTTTTCTTTTCTCTAACTTTTTCTTTTCTCTAACTTTTTCTTTTCTCTAACTTTTTCTTTTCTCTAACTTTTTCTTTTCTCTAACTTTTTCTTTTCTCTAACTTTTTCTTTTCTCTAACTTTTTCTTTTCTCTAACTTTTTCTTTTCTCTAACTTTTTCTTTTCTCTAACTTTTTCTTTTCTCTAACTTTTTCTTTTCTCTAACTTTTTCTTTTCTCTAACTTTTTCTTTTCTCTAACTTTTTCTTTTCTCTAACTTTTTCTTTTCTCTAACTTTTTCTTTTCTCTAACTTTTTCTTTTCTCTAACTTTTTCTTTTCTCTAACTTTTTCTTTTCTCTAACTTTTTCTTTTCTCTAACTTTTTCTTTTCTTTAACTTTTTCTTTTCTTTAACTTTTTCTTTTCTTTAACTTTTTCTTTTCTTTAACTTTTTCTTTTCTTTAACTTTTTCTTTTCTTTAACTTTTTCTTTTCTTTAACTTTTTCTTTTCTTTAACTTTTTCTTTTCTCTAACTTTTTCTTTTCTCTAACTTTTTCTTTTCTCTAACTTTTTCTTTTCTCTAACTTTTTCTTTTCTCTAACTTTTTCTTTTCTCTAACTTTTTCTTTTCTCTAACTTTTTCTTTTCTCTAACTTTTTCTTTTCTCTAACTTTTTCTTTTCTCTAACTTTTTCTTTTCTCTAACTTTTTCTTTTCTCTAACTTTTTCTTTTCTCTAACTTTTTCTTTTCTCTAACTTTTTCTTTTCTCTAACTTTTTCTTTTCTCTAACTTTTTCTTTTCTTTAACTTTTTCTTTTCTTTAACTTTTTCTTTTCTTTAACTTTTTCTTTTCTTTAACTTTTTCTTTTCTTTAACTTTTTCTTTTCTTTAACTTTTTCTTTTCTTTAACTTTTTCTTTTCTTTAACTTTTTCTTTTCTTTAACTTTTTCTTTTCTTTAACTTTTTCTTTTCTTTAACTTTTTCTTTAAACATGTAAAATAAAATGAAAACAAACACACCTCTCGACTTCCTTCATTTAAAAAAGTGGGTAGGATTGGGGGTGTGGCTATGCAAATACGTGGCAATCCGATTGGCTGCCGTGAGTGGGCGGGGCTATGCTAATGAGTATAAATTAGCATAATGGGAGTGGCTATGCAAATGTGTTGTAATACAGCACTGATTGGTTGAAGTGGGCGTTTGTGGGCGGGGCTATGCAAATAAAATTTCGTGCCCCATTGTGATTGGTTGGCTGGTAATTTGGGGCGGGGCTATGCAAATCGGCGAGCTGGGCGGGGTCTATTCAATTTGCATTGTACGCTCCTGATTGGCTGGTGCCAGTGTGGGCGGGGCCACGCAAATAAAACCCCAAAATTTTGGTCAAAGTGGGCGTGGCTATGCAAATTAATTTGCATGCCGTCTTTTGATTGGCTGCTCCAGGCCATTGTGGGCGGGGCTATGCAAATAAATTTGCATGCCGGTGTCTGATTGGGTATGCTAATCAGGTAGGGGTGGGGGCATGCAAATCGATTTGCATATTAAAATTTGGGGCGACTGGGCGTGGCATATGCAAATAAAATTTGCATGCCACAACCTGATTGGTTCCTCCGGACTTGTGTGGGCGGGGTTATGCGGGGGGAAAATTTGCATGCCGCATTGTGATTGGTTGATTTCTGCAATCTTGGGCGGGGTCTGCAAACAAATTGACATAAAAATTGTGGTTACGGACGGCAACCGGAATTGTTGGGGTTTTGTCCTGGAAGACGTTTGGCCTCTGGACCGAGCAGGTTTCCTGGGTTCATGCGCAAACGCCAGAAAGGACAGCTCGCCCTTTTTGGCCTTGAGCATCAATCCAAGAAGTCTGCTCGGACCAGAGGCCAAACGTCTTCCAGGACAAAACCCCAACAACTCCGGTTGCCGTCCATAACAAGGCCGCTTTAATTAAACTCGGTGAGACACAAAACACGCAGACTCTGATTCCTGCCGGACAATATATTGACAAGCACTTTTTAAAAACAATTTCACATCATTTTAGCAACAAAGCTTGACTCAAGTTTAACACCGACACTGGCTGCCAGGCAATACATTTAACCCTTGTGCTGCAGTTGATGTCAATAATTTTATATAATGTGCAATATAAACACAAAATGGATAAATCGCAGTGCTATTTACAATTGTCTTTCACATCATATTATTACTACAATTATTTTTAGTCAGCAGCCTGACAGCAGTCAGTAGGAACGAGCGTCGGCATCTCTCCTTTTAATTCAACATACAATGTTTAAAAAACTCGTAAAAGTATTATTCCTAAATATTTATTTTACTTTCAACCACTTGACATGTTCAGTGGCATCAGCGCTATACATACACGTCGGAGTTTTTTGTTGTATTTTTGCTCTCTATGGACAATAAAAGCGGTACTGTGCCATGACCAAAACAAATATCGATGTCTATATACATAAAACATGAATTGGAATATTTCATGTCACACAATTTTTATGCTTTGTCATTGATTTAGAGATGACAACACGCAAAAATCTACAAAAAAATTGTCGAAATTGTAACAAAGGTTAAGCCAGCAGCAGAGGACGCCGTGTTGTCTGCTTGACAAGCATGGACTGCACAACACTGACACACGTGGAAGCTGACAACAACATCACTCACTGCTTCTGAACATGCGCTTTGGAGAAAATGTTGTGTCTGTCATTGTAGATCTTAATTTAACATGGAACCAGGAATGCCATTTCAAAGCGCAGGTTCAGAAGCGTTGACTGATGCCTGTTCAAATGTCACACAGTCCATGAAACTGAGGCCAAGGTTCACTTAAGTGACATCATAGAGCTCCTCAAGCACACCAAATGACGCCCTGGGCTGCTGCTGCCATCTTGTACAGCCTGTCAGCCAGTGTTATGTCTAACGCTGTCGTTTGAAAAGCACAGATGTGCATTTTGGTCATTTTTTAAATGCCGACGTTCAGGCAACCGAACAATGTAAAATAAATCACTAAAATGACCAAAATAGTCATTCTGTCTGGCCTTGTGAATACTTAATGAGTACTCATTGAATATTCAAATTTCGATTACGACGTTAGGGATGTATACTTTGACTCCTTATTGCTGCAAAACAACAAAATGGACGTCTCGGTACAGTTTATACGTTTGAAAGAACACGCGAGAGATCATTAAATGTCACATTTTTTGTTTTTACGACGAGCCGACTATTCATTATTTCTTCGAAAAAGCAACTGTAAACCGTCGTTTAGAATATAATTAGCCAGGTAGAGTGATCTATTATTGCGTTCAAAACATATTTGTACTCCAAAATTTCTCGCATGATTGATCGTTTTTGACGGTCGAAATAAATTTCCATTCAAAACTCGGATTAGCACTGTATCTCGTTTGATTGTGTAGATGCGCCCAATGTTTTGATCGAATCGAGACAAGCTTAACAGAAGACAATGTTTATTTATTTTTTAAAGAGACACATATTTTTTAGGAAAGCATCCAGTGAAAAGGAGGAAAAGTTAAGCACGCGTTACCTTTGCACAACACGTCGCCACTTTTGCACGCAGACAGCCAGCAGCCGACGCGGAGACAACGTTCCTGGATTAGTGGTCGTCTCCTGCGCATTTAAAAAAAAATCCAAAAATGCCTGATTGAGACAGAAAGTCCCTAAACTAACTTCGCTCACGTGTTTGAAGAACACCAAAAATATGAGCAAACAAAACGCCAAGGAAAACAATGACTCGTTTCCGGTTTTGGTCCGCCTTTTACTTCCGGGTCTCAGCTGCGAGAACTTGATAAAAACATTCTGGACCTGGTTAATATGCGTAAGACACTGGCAAAGTTTTAAATAACTCATCCTTAAAAAATAATCATCATAAAAAATATATATATTTTTTAAATTATAATGTCTGCTGTATTTCCGAGCTTGCTCACGCCTTCCGTCGCTCGATCAATATGGCTTCAGGGAACAACGGACCACCTCAATGGCAGTTATGGAGTTTGTGGAAGCAATAGCCACTAATATAGACAACAAAGAATTTACTGTTGGGGTTTTCCTAGATCTAAAAAAAGCTTTTGACGCAATGATCACAGTATATTATTGAAAAAACTAGAAAGATATGGCATAAGGTGTAGCTTATAAATGGATAAAAAGTTATTTAGAAAACAGATATCAGTACGTGCAACTCAACAATAAAAAAACAAATCAACTGAAAATCACTCACGGAGTACCTCAGGGGTCAGTGCTTGGTCCAAAACTATTCATCTTATATATAAATGATATCTGCAAGGTCTCAAAACTATTTAAATGTGTCCTATTTGCTGATGATACAACTTTCTACTGTTCTGGAATAAATCTGAAACAGCTCCTGACAACCGTAGAAAACGAATTAAACAAATTAAAAAACTGGTTCGACAGAAATAAATTGTCACTTAACCTGAAAAAATCGAAGTCAATTGTTTTTGGCACAAGACCAATCAAACACCAAGCTAAAATTATGGTCAACTCAATTGAAATAGAAAGAGCGTATGAAACCAAGTTTCTCGGATTAGTAATAGACTCAAAACTATGTTGGAAACCACATATCGATAACGTAAAAAGAAAAATAGCCAAGACCGTAGGGATCCTCTGCAAAACCAAGGAAGTGCTAAATAAGAGATCCTTGTACACATTATACACTTCATTATTATGACCATACATGACCTACTGTGTGGAAATATGGGGAAATGCCTGCAAAACAAACACACTCCCTATTCTCAAACTACAAAAAAAAGCAATTCGAATTATTAATAGGTCAACATATACGGAACCCACAAATCCACTATTTATTAAATTAAATACGATGAAATTTTATGACCTGGTTGACTTTAAAATCGCCCAATTAATGTACAAAGCACACAATAACCTGCTCTGCCAAAACATTCAGAAGTTTTTTGAAATTCGAGAAAGCAACTATGAATTAAGAGGTACCAACTTGTTCAAAAAACTCAAAACAAGAACAAACATCAAGCAAAGAAGTGTATCTAGCAAAGGTGTTAATCTGTGGAACAATCTCGAAACGGACCTAAAAATGAGTAAATCGCTTGCTGAGTTCAAAAACAAATTCAAAAAAATAGTACAAACAACCTACACCAATCAGAGTTAAAATGATAAATACTAAACATTAAATATAATGATAAATCAGAACTAAGTTGATAAATAGAGAAAGGTATTGCAATATCCATTATGAATACAAGAGAAAATTGACACAAGAGTGCCAGGGTGAGGATGTATATAATCTCGATACAAAGCAAAAGTTGTGAAAATATCACGGTTAAGGGTAAAGTATGAGCCTTAATGGAGACTTCTTATTACTTTTTCTTTTCTGATTGATATAAAAATGATTTAGTAGATATAAACACATAACGGGGTAGGACTAGATAAGTTTTTTTACTTCATCCTACTCCCTTGAACATAATAACTGTGTTGAATGAAGACTGATTTCTTTCTTTTACTTTTTTAACCTTATTTTCTGTCAAATTATTACTGTATATGTTTTATGTTCAATAAACAAACCAAACCAAAACCAAACCTTTACGGAGCCGCGGAGAGGTGAAATCTATGAATACGACAAAAAATTCGTCGGAAATCTCAAATCGTGATGGTCCAGTGGGCTAAAATGTTGCGTTCGGTTCAGGCGACTCAGGTTCGATCCCCGGGCTCACCTACATGGGTGCATAAATGCAGGTGAGCAGAAAAGGGGACTTGAACACGACTCGGCTGAATCCAAAGCATAGTCTTTAACCACTAGACCAAATCAGATTCGAAAACTACCAATTTGGAGGTTATACTTATTCCTTAACTTTGTCACGTTGGGGTGAAATCTATGAATACGACAAAAAATTCGTCGGAAATCTCAAATCGTGATGGTCCAGTGGTCTGAAACTTTGCTTTCGGTTCAGGCGACTCGGGTTCGGTCCCCGGGCTCACCTACATGGGTGCATAAATGCAGGTGAGCAGAAAAGGGGACTCGAACACGAGTCCACTGATTCCACAGTATAGTCTTCAACCACTAGACCAACTCGGATTTGGGAATTGACAATTTGGAGGTTGTATTTACTCCCCAACTGTCATGTTCAGGTGTAATCTATGAATATGACAAAAAAATCGCCGAAAATCTCGACGTCATGGTCTAGTGGTTTAAAACTTTGCTCTCGGTTCCGGCGACTCGGGTTCGGTCCCCGGGCTCACCTACATGGGTGCATAAATGCAGGTGAGCAGAAAAGGGGACTCGAACACGAGTCCACTGATTCCACAATATAGTCTTCAACCACTAGACCAACTCGGATTTGGGAATTGACAATTTGGAGGTTGTATTTACTCCCCAACTGTCATGTTCAGGTGTAATCTATGAATATGACAAAAAAAAATCGCCGAAAATCTCGACGTCATGGTCTAGTGGTTTAAAACTTTGCTCTCGGTTCCGGCGACTCGGGTTCGGTCCCCGGGCTCACCTCCATGTGTGCATAAATGCAGGTGAGGAGAAAAGGGGACTCGAACACGAGACGGCTGAATCTAAAGTATAGTCTTTAACCACTAGACCAACTCGCATTTGGGAATTGACAATTTGGAGGTTATACTTATTCGCATTAACAATAGTATTGTGCGCTCCAAAATTCAGAAAGACAGTAAAATACGACGTTCAATGCCGGAAGTCATCAGAACGGTTGGCCTAATGGTTAGAGACAAACGGTGTGGTCCGGTGAGAGCGAGTTCGAGCCTCACCTCAGGTTCGCCTTTACCGAAACTTTTCTTTCGGGAATTGTTTCTCACAATTATTTTTTTACTTCTTCTTTGTTAAATAAAGCTTTTTAAAAAAACAAAAACGTGATGACGTCGTTAGCGAAAACGTATTTAAGCTGCGACTAATTGAACAAGCGGTCTCTTTCCCCTCCAGGCTGACGCCCGACTGCACGTCCACATCGCGGCAAGACGACCACAAGGCTTGGCAAGGTGAACGCTTAAACTTTCTTTTTTTGTCTTGTCATTGCTAATTTTTAACAATAATTCACATTTTCAGGTTGTTCAACTCTTCCACGGTAGGTCTCCTGCAAGTTTAAATGGTATTGTGTTCTTTTGAACTAACACGTTTTGCATTTGTTTTCCTTTACAGCGCGCAGCGAGGGTAAGTTGCTCGCGTTTGACAAACTCAACGTTTGAGCTTTCTTTTTTGTCTTTTTATCGCTAACCTTTTGCAACTTTTAACATTAATTCACGTTTTCAGGCCGTTCAACTCTTCCACGGTAAGTCGCCTGCAATTTGCAACGGCTCGATGGAACTAACTCTCGTTTTGCAATTTTTTTTTCTTTATCTTTTCCAGCACGCCGAGAAGGTAAGTTGTCAAACGCTGGCAAATCGAATGTTTTATGTTTCTTTTTTTACACCCGTCATTGCTCACTTTTTGGAACTTAACATTAATTCGCGTTTTCAGGCTGTTCAACTCTACAAAGGTAAGTCGCCTGCAATTTTAAATGGCACCGTTTGATTTTTATTATTTTTTTTTCCAGCGTGCTGAGAAGGTAAGTTGCCAGCGTTTGTATTTCTACAATCTAAATGACACCCTGCTCTTTGTTGTAATTGTGCAATTTCTGTCCACAGGCTTGGCATCATCAAGTGACTGGCCAAATTGACTGTAAAAATGGCTATCTGCGACTTTTTGCGGGGGGGGGGGATTTAAACGTGCTTACCAAAACTATTTCACTGTCTTTACAGCCCACCCGTTACGCTGCAGGCCACTGCCAAGGTGTCCAGCTCGGCCCTGCTCTCGTCACTGGTAAGAGACAAAAACACTCCTGCGCATACAACTCTGAAATCATGTTTTAATTTTTCAGCACATGAAGATGATCTTACAGGAGGCTTCGAGTGATGACGTGATTCAGGTTGGAACCAAAAACAAAAAGTGTGCAATTTTCTTAATTTTTTTCCTTCACACTACCTCATTGCAAACTGCGCTCCCCCGACATCTTGAAAAAAGCTGAGAGTCCGGCCTCAAGTTGCCGTTTTGCTCCTGGACAAAACTGAAGGAAGGTAAGGACATCGTAAAGAACTACAATTCACTTTCTGACATCCTTTTTGTGTGTGCGCAGGTCAAACGGCATCCAGTGCTGCTGACGGACAAGACGACGGCAAATGGGGCCGTGTGACGATTTTGAGCACGCTGCAAAGCAAAATGGCTCAAGTGAACATTTTAGAACACATTTTCTCTTTTGCAGCTTCCCCCAAAGCTGCACTGGGACGAATGGCTCTTGGGACCGTCGAAGATGCATTTGCCATTCTGCAGTCGATCTTTTTCGCCAATGATGCTTCTGTAGGAAAAGGGACTAAAAAATGTGATTGTTTCCTCCTTCACTTGCAACAACAAACGTTTTTTTTTTTTTTTTTTTTACTGTGCAGAGAAGCTTCCAGTTGGTGCCATCGTGGCGTCTGCACTTTGGTCACCAAGACGCTGCACCTGCTGGGCAAAGAGTTTCGAAATTGCAGCTGAAATCTTTCAAGTTGAGGGGAGGATTGCCAAAGTTGGCGCCGTCAACGGCACCCTGCTGGTTGAGAGTCTGGCCTCAAGTTGCTGTTTTGCTGCTGGAGGAAGGGAAGGACATCGTAAATGACTTCAATTCGTCTCGCTGACGTCACTTTTGTGTGTGTGTGCGCGCAGGTGAAACGGCATCTTGACTTCATCCAGAGCTGACTGAGGAATAAGACGACAGCGAATGAGGCAGTCTGCTGGGTTTGAGCATGCAGCAAAACAAGATGGCTGACGTGACCATTTTTTAACACATTTTCTCTTTTGCAGATTCAGTTGAAAAGGTACATTTCACATCCTGTACTGTCTTTCTGCTCATGTCCACTAGGCGGCGCCAAAGCGGCTGTTGGCACCAGAAAATCTGAATCGGCATCCCCTCCAGGAAGACGGTGGACGGGCTCAAGTACCGTTGCTTTTTCGCCAGGAATGCTTCTGTCGGAAAAGGCATTTAAAAAGACTGTTGTTGCAGGTGGTGGCGCGAACATGACGTCATGATCAACGTTCTGAGATGAGCCAAGATGCTAAAACATTTTTTTTTTGGACTGCTGAGAAGCTTCCAGTTGGTGCCATCGTGGCGTCTGCACTTTGGTCACCAAGACGCTGCGCCTGCTGGGCAAAGAGTTTCGAAATTGCAGCTGAAATCTCAAGTTGACCCACATTAAAATTAAACTGAATTAAAAACTTGGCGGGTCCATTGTGTACCTCCTGTTTGTGTTCAGGCTTGTCCAGTCTGAGGCCCTCGGAAGCGGTTGGACATCTCCCTGGCTGTCACAGGATGGGTCAAAAAAGGTTGGACATGAAAAACAAATTCTTAGTTTGACTGCAAATTTCCCACTGAAGGCCTTCAAGATTTCTTACCTCGTCTCCCTCCAGAAATGCGCTGTAAGCCGGTGTCCTTTTTCTTGGGTCCCCTTCACCAGGCGGCGACTGTCGTCCAACACTTGGCTTGATGCAATCGGCTGGAAGAGGTTCCACAATGGGCAGTAAGTTTTGAATGCTTGACAGTTTTTAGTCCTTCTTTGACGCCATATTGTTTGTTGCACAAGAGCTGAACGTGCGAGCACTTGGTCAGTCCCGGACAACTTGTGTGGCATCACCTTCTGTGCTGGTGAGTTTGATCACATTTGAAATTGCATTTCCTGCACAAGGTGACTCGAGACTCACCAATCTCATTTTTGTCTCAGGTCCACGTGTTGGTCCAGCTCTGCTGTCACAGGCTGACTTCGCCAGGCTACAAAATCCTCTAACTTCGACATTTTCGGTGAGTAATATTTTTAAACACTTTTTTTGTATTTTTAACGCTAACTTTTTCTTTTCTTTAACTTTTTCTTTTCTTTAACTTTTTCTTTTCTTTAACTTTTTCTTTTCTTTAACTTTTTCTTTTCTTTAACTTTTTCTTTTCTTTAACTTTTTCTTTTCTTTAACTTTTTCTTTTCTTTAACTTTTTCTTTTCTTTAACTTTCTTTTCTTTAACTTTCTTTTAACATGTAAAATAAAACGAAAACAAAAACAAACACACCTCTCGACTTCCTTCATTTAAAAAAGTGGGTAGGATTGGGGGTGTGGCTATGCAAATACGTGGCAATCCGATTGGCTGCCGTGAGTGGGCGGGGCTATGCTAATGAGTATAAATTAGCATAATGGGAGTGGTTATGCAAATGTGTTGTAATACAACACTGATTGGTTGAAGTGGGCGTTTGTGGGCGGGGCTATGCAAATAAAATTTCGTGCCCCATCGTGATTGGTTGGCTGGTAATTTGGGGCGGGGCTATGCAAATCGGCGAGCTGGGCGGAGTCTATTCAATTTGCATTGTACGCTCCTGATTGGCTGGTGCCAGTGTGGGCGGGGCCACGCAAATAAAACCCCAAAATTTTGGTCAAAGTGGGCGTGGCTATGCAAATTAATTTGCATGCCGTCTTTTGATTGGCTGCTCCAGGCCATTGTGGGCTCGGCTATGCAAATAAATTTGCATACCAGTGTCTGATTGGGTATGCTAATCAGGTAGGGGTGGGGGCATGCAAATCGATTTGCATATTAAAATTTGGGGCGACTGGGCGTGGCGTATGCAAATAAAATTTGCATGCCACAACCTGATTGGTTCCTCCGGACTTGTGTGGGCGGGGTTATGCGGGGGAAAAATTTGCATGCCGCATTGTGATTGGTTGATTTCTGCAATCTTGGGCGGGGTCTGCAAACAAATTGACATAAAAATTCTGGTCCTGCATGGTAAAGTGCGCGTGGTTACGGACGGCAACCGGAATTGTTGGGGTTTTGTCCTGGAAGACGTTTGGCCTCTGGACCGAGCAGGTTTCCTGGGTTCATGCGCAAACGCCAGAAAGGACAGCTCGCCCTTTTTGGCCTTGAGCATCAATCCAAGAAGTCTGCTCGGACCAGAGGCCAAACGTCTTCCAGCACAAAACCCCAACAACTCCGGTTGCCGTCCATAACAAGGCCGCTTTAATTAAACTCAGCGAGACACAAAACACGCAGACTCTGATTCCTGCCGGACAATATATTGACAGGCACTTTTTAAAAACAATTTCACATCATTTTAGCAACAAAGCTTGACTCAAGTTTAACACCGACGCTGGCTGACAGGCAATACTTTTAACCCTTGTGCTGCAGTTGATGTCAATAATTTTATATAATGTGCAATATAAACACAAAATGGATAAATCGCAGTGCTATTTACAATTGTCTTTCACATCATATTATTACTACAATTATTTTTAGTCAGCAGCCTGACAGCAGTCAGTAGGAACGAGCGTCGGCATCTCTCCTTTTAATTCAACATACAATGTTTAAAAAACTCGTAAAAGTATTATTCCTAAATATTTATTTTACTTTCAACCACTTGACGTGTTCAGTGGCATCAGCGCTATACATACACGTCGGAGTTTTTTGTTGTATTTTTGCTCTCTATGGACAATAAAAGCGGTACTGTGCCATGACCAAAACAAATATCGATGTCTATATACGTAAAACATGAATTGGAATATTTCATGTCACACAATTTTTATGCTTTGTCATTGATTTAGAGATGACAACACGCAAAAATCTACAAAAAAATTGTCGAAATTGTAACAAAAGTTAAGCCAGCAGCAGAGGACGCCGTGTTGTCTGCTTGACAAGCATGGACTGCACAACACTGACACACGTGGAAGCTGACAACAACATCACTCACTGCTTCTGAACATGCGCTTTGGAGAAAATGTTGATTGTAGATCTTAATTTAACATGGAACCAGGAATGCCATTTCAAAGCGCAGGTTCAGAAGCGTTGACTGATGCCTGTTCAAATGTCACACAGTCCATGAAACTGAGGCCAAGGTTCACTTAAGTGACATCATAGAGCTCCTCAAGCACACCAAATGACGCCCTGGGCTGCTGCTGCTATCTTGTACAGCCTGTCAGCCAGTGTTGTTATGTCTAACGCTGTCGTTTGAAAAGCACAGATGTGCATTTTGGTCATTTTTTAAATGCCGATGTTCAGGCAACCGAACAATGTAAAATAAATCACTAAAATGACCATAATAGTCATTCTGTCTGGCCTTGTGAATACTTAATGAGTACTCATTGAATATTCAAATTTCGATTACGACGTTAGGGATGTATACTTTGACTCCTTATTGCTGCAAAACAACAAAATGGACGTCTTGGAACAGTTTATATGTTTGAGAGAACACGCGAGAGATCATTAAATGTCATATTTTTTGTTTTTACGACGAGCTGACTATTCATTATTTCTCGAAAAAGCAACTGTAAACCGTCGTTTACAATATAATTAGCCAGTTAGAGTGATCTATTATTGCATTCAAAACATTTGTGCTACAAGATATCTCGCATGGTTGATCGTTTTTGACGGTCGAAATAAATTTTCCATTCAAAAATCGGATTAGCATTGTATCTCGTTTGATTGTGTACATGCGCCCAATGTTTTGATCGAATCGAGACAAGCTTAACAGAAGACAATGTTTATTTATTTTTTAAAGAGACACATTTTTTAGGGAAGCATCCAGTGAAAAGGAGGAAAAGTTGAGCACGCGTTACCTTTGCACAACACGTCGCCACTTTTGCACGCAGACAGCCAGCAGCCGACGCGGAGACAACGTTCCTGGACAGTGGTCGTCTCCTGCGCATTTAAAAAAAATCCAAAAATGCCTGATTGAGACCGAAAGTCCCTAAACTAACTTCGCTCACGTGTTTGAAGAACACCAAAAATATGAGCAAACAAAACGCCAAGGAAAACAATGACTCGTTTCCGGTTTTGGTCCGCCTTTTACTTCCGGGTCTCAGCTGCGAGAGCTTGATAAAAACATTCTGGACCTGGTTAATATGCGTAAGACACTGGCAAAGTTTTAAATAACTCATCCTTAAAAAATAATCATCATAAAAAATATATATATTTTTTAAATTATAATGTCTGCTGTATTTCCGAGCTTGCTCACGCCTTCCGTCGCTCGATCAACACAACCTTTACGGAGCCGCGGAGAGGTGAAATCTATGAATACGACAAAAAATTCGTCGGAAATCTCAAATCGTGATGGTCCAGTGGTCTGAAACTTTGCTTTCGGTTCAGGCGACTCGGGTTCGGTCCCCGGGCTCACCTACATGGGTGCATAAATGCAGGTGAGCAGAAAAAGGGACTCGAACACGAGTCCACTGATTGCACAGTATAGTCTTCAACCACTAGACCAACTCGGATTTGGGAATTGACAATTTGGAAGTTATATTTACTCCCCAGCTGTCATGTTCAGGTGTAATCTATGAATATGACAAAAAAATCGCCGAAAATCTCGACGTCATGGTCTAGTGGTTTAAAACTTTGCTCTCGGTTCCGGCGACTCGGGTTCGATCCCCGGGCTCACCTACATGGGTGCATAAATGCAGGTGAGCAGAAAAGGGGACTCGAACACGAGTCCACTGATTGCACAGTATAGTCTTCAACCACTAGACCAACTCGGATTTGGGAATTGACAATTTGGAAGTTATATTTACTCCCCAGCTGTCATGTTCAGGTGTAATCTATGAATATGACAAAAAAATCGCCGAAAATCTCGACGTCATGGTCTAGTGGTTTAAAACTTTGCTCTCGGTTCCGGCGACTCGGGTTCGATCCCCGGGCTCACCTACATGGGTGCATAAATGCAGGTGAGCAGAAAAGGGGACTCGAACACGAGTCAACTGATTCCACAGTATAGTCTTCAACCACTAGACCAACTCGGATTTGGGAATAGACAATTTGGAGGTTATATTTACTCCTCAACTGTCATGTTCAGGTGTAATCTATGAATATGACAAAAAAATCGCCGAAAATTTCGACGTCATGGTCTAGTGGTTTAAAACTTTGCTCTCGGTTCCGGCGACTCGGGTTCGATCCCCGGGCTCACCTACATGGGTGCATAAATGCAGGTGAGTAGAAAAGGGGACTCGAACACGAGACGGCTGAATCTAAAGTATAGTCTTTAACCACTAGACCAACTCACATTTGGAATTAGACAATTTGGAGGTTATACTTATTCGCATTAACAATAGTATTGTGCGCTCCAAAATTCAGAAAGACAGTAAAATACGACTTTCAATGCCGGAAGTCATCAGAACGGTTAGCCTAATGGTTAGAGACAAACGGTGCGGTCCGGTGAGAGCGAGTTCGAGCCTCACCTCAGGTTCGCGTTTACCGAGATTTTTCTTTCGGGAATTGTTTCTCACAATTATTTTTTTTACTTCTTCTTTGTTAAATAAAGCTTTTTAAAAAAACAAAAACGTGATGACGTCGTTAGCGAAAACGTATTTAAGCTGCGACTAATTCAACAACCCGTCTCTTTCCCCTCCAGGCTGACGACCGACTGCACGTCCACATCGCGGCAAGACGACCACAACGCTTGGCAAGGTGAACGCTTAAACTTTCTTTTTTTGTCTTGTCATTGCTAATTTTTAACAATAATTCACATTTTCAGGTTGTTCAACTCTTCCACGGTAGGTCTCCTGCAAGTTTAAATGGTATTGTGTTCTTTTGAACTAACCCGTTTTGCATTTGTTTTCCTTTACAGCGCGCAGCGAGGGTAAGTTGCTCGCGTTTGACAAACTCAACGTTTGAGCTTTCTTTTTCGTCTTTTTATCGCTAACCTTTTGCAACTTTTAACATAATTCACGTTTTCAGGCCGTTCAACTCTTCCACGGTAAGTCGCCTGCAATTTGCAACGGCTCGATGGAACTAACTCTCGTTTTGCAATTTTTTTTCTTTATCTTTTCCAGCACGCCGAGAAGGTAAGTTGTCAAACGCTGGCAAATCGAATGTTTTAAGTTTCTTTTTTTACACCCGTCATTGCTCACTTTTTGGAACTTAACATTAATTCGCGTTTTCAGGCTGTTCAACTCTACAAAGGTAAGTCGCCTGCAATTTTAAATGGCACCGTTTGATTTTTATTTTATTTTTTTCCAGCGTGCTGAGAAGGTAAGTTGCCAGCGTTTGTATTTCTACAATCTAAATGACACCCTGCTCTTTGTTGTAATTGTGCAATTTCTGTCCACAGGCTTGGCATCAAGTGACTGGCCAAATTGACTGTAAAAATGGCTATCTGCGACTTTTTGCGGGGGGGGGGATTTAAACGTGCTTACCAAAACTATTTCACTGTCTTTACAGCCCACCCGTTACGCTGCAGGCCACTGCCAAGGTGTCCAGCTCAGCCCTGCTCTCGTCACTGGTAAGAGACAAAAACACTCCTGCGCATACAACTCTGAAATCATGTTTTAATTTTTCAGCACATGAAGATGATCTTTCAGGAGGCTTCGAGTGATGACGTGATTCAGGTTGGAAACAAAAACAAAAGGTGTGCAATTTTCTTTTTTTTTTTTTTTTTCAAAATTTGCTGCTGCACACTACCTCATTGCAAACTGCGCTCCCCAGACGTCTTGAAAGAAATCTGAGAGTCTGACCTCAAGTTGCTGTTTTGCTGCTGGAGGAAGGGAAGGACATCGTAAATGACTTCAATTCGTCTCGCTGACGTCACTTTTGTGTGTGCACAGGTGAAACGGAGCTGCAACCAGAGCTGCCCTAGGAATAAGACGACCGCGAATGAGGCAGTCTGCTGGGTTTGAGCAAGCGGCAAAGCAAAATGGCTGACGTGACCATTTTTTAACATTTTATCTTTTGCAGGTTCCCCCAAAGCTGCAACGGGACGAATGTCTCTCTGGACAGTTTAAAAAGGTACATTTAACATCCTGTACTAATGTTGTCTTTCTGCTCGTGTCCACTAGGCGGCGCCAAAGCAGCTGTTGGCCCCGGAGAACCTGAATCGGCATCCACTCCGGGAGACGGTGGACAGGCTCAAGTACTGTTCGTTTTCGCCAGTGATGCTTCTGTTGGAAAAGACAGATTTTTTAAAAAGGTATCGTTTGTTGTTGCAGGTGGTGGACAGACCGTAACGTTATGATCAACGTTCTGAGATGAGCCAAGACGCAAACGAGCATTTTTTTCCCCCCTTCTGTTTTTTTTCCTTTTTCTTTTTGACTGTGCAGAGAAGCATCCAGTTGGTGCCATCGTGGAGTCTGCACCTGCTGGGCAAAGTTTCGAAATTGCAGCTGAAATCTCAAGTTGACCCACATTAAAATTAAACTGAATTAAAAACTTGGCGGGTCCATTGTGTACCTCCTGTTTGTGTTCAGGCTTGTCCAGTCTGAGGCCCTCGGAAGCGGTTGGACATCTCCCTGGCTGTCACAGGATGGGTCAAAAAAGGTTGGACATGAAAAACAAATTCTTAGTTTGACTGCAAATTTCCCACTGAAGGCCTTCAAGATTTCTTACCTCGTCTCCCTCCAGAAATGCGCTGTAAGCCGGTGTCCTTTTTCTTGGGTCCCCTTCACCAGGCGGCGACTGTCGTCCAACACTTGGCTTGATGCAATCGGCTGGAAGAGGTTCCACAATGGGCAGTAAGTTTTGAATGCTTGACAGTTTTTAGTCCTTCTTTGACGCCATATTGTTTGTTGCACAGGAGCTGAACGTGCGAGCACTTGGTCAGAGTCCCAGACAACTTGTGTGGCATCACCTTCTGTGCTGGTGAGTTTGATCACATTTGAAATTGCATTTCCTGCACAAGGTGACTCGAGACTCGCCAATCTCATTTTTGTCTCAGGTCCACGTGTTAGTCCAGCGCTGCTGTCACACAGGCTGACTTCGCCAGGCAACGAAAAGTAGAAGGCTGCAAAGTCATCCAACTTCAACATTTTCGGTGAGTAATATTTTTAAACACTTTTTTGTCATTTTAACGCTAACTTTTTTTTACTTTGACTTTTTTTTTACTTTGACTTTTTTTTTACTTTGACTTTTTTTTTACTTTGACTTTTTTTTTACTTTGACTTTTTTTTTACTTTGACTTTTTTTTTACTTTGACTTTTTTTTTACTTTGACTTTTTTTTTACTTTGACTTTTTTTTTACTTTGACTTTTTTTTTACTTTGACTTTTTTTTTACTTTGACTTTTTTTTTACTTTGACTTTTTTTTTACTTTGACTGATGTTTTCTTTAAACATGTAAAATAAAATGAGAACAAACCTCTCCTTCCTTCATTTAAAAAAGTGGGTAGGATTGGGGGTGTGGCTATGCAAATACGGAGCAATCCGATTGGCTGTTGTGAGTGGGCGGGGCTATGCTAATGAGTATAAATTAGCATTATGGGAGTGGTTATGCGAATCCTGTGGGTGGGTGGAGTTATGCAAATATGTTGTGATAAAGCACTGATTGGTTGAAGTGGGCGCTTGTGGGCGGGGCTATGCAAATAAAATTTTATGCCCCATTGTGATTGGTTGGCTGGTAATTTGGGGCGTGGCCATGCAAAACGGTGAGCTGGGCGGAATCTATGCAAATAAAATTTACATGCCACCATCTGATTGGCCGGACCCGGTTAATGTAGGCGGGGTCATGCAAATTATATTTACATACCACACTCCTGATTGGCTGGTGCCAGTGTGGGCGGGGCCACGCAAATAAAACCCCAAAATTTTGCTCAAAGTGGGCGTGGCTATGCAAATTAATTTGCATGCCTTCTTTTGATTGGCCGCTCCTGGCGATTGTGGGCGTGGTTATGCAAATAAATTTGCATGCTGGGATCTGATTGGGTATGCTAATCAGGTGGGGCGGGGGCATGCAGATCTATTTGCATATTAAAATTTGGGGCGACTGGGCGTGGCATATGCAAATAAAATTTGCATGCCACAACCTGATTGGTTCCTCCGGACTTGTGTGGGCGGGGTTATGCGGGGGAAAATTTGCATGCCGCATTGTGATTGGTTGATTTCTGCAATCTTGGGCGGGGTCTGCAAACAAATTGACATAAAAATTCTGGTCCTGCATGGTAAAGTGCGTGTGGTTACGGACGGCAACCGGAATTGTTGGGGTTTTGTCCTGGAAGACGTTTGGCCTCTGGACCGAGCAGGTTTCCTGGGTTCATGCGCAAACGCCAGAAAGGACAGCTCGCCCTTTTTGGCCTTGAGCATCAATCCAAGAAGTCTGCTCGGACCAGAGGCCAAACGTCTTCCAGGACAAAACCCCAACAACTCCGGTTGCCGTCCATAACAAGGCCGCTTTAATTAAACTCGGTGAGACACAAAACACGCAGACTCTGATTCCTGCCGGACAATATATTGACAAGCACTTTTTAAAAACAATTTCACATCATTTTAGCAACAAAGCTTGACTCAAGTTTAACACCGACACTGGCTGACAGGCAATACATTTAACCCTTGTGCTGCAGTTGATGTCAATAATTTTATATAATGTGCAATATAAACACAAAATGGATAAATCGCACTGCTATTTACAATTGTCTTTCACATCATATTATTATTATTATTATTTTTAGTCAGCAGCCTGACAGCAGTCAGTAGGAACGAGCGTCGGCATCTCTCCTTTTAATTCAACATACAATTTTTTAAAAACTCGTAAAAGTATTATTCCTAAATATTTATTTTACTTTCAACCACTTGACATGTTCAGTGGCATCAGCGCTATACATACACGTCGGAGTTTTTTGTTGTATTTTTGCTCTCTATGGACAATAAAAGCGGTACTGTGCCATGACCAAAACAAATATCGATGTCTATGTACATAAAACATGAATTGGAATATTTCATGTCACACAATTTTTATGCTTTGTCATTGATTTAGAGATGACAACACGCAAAAATCTACAAAAAAATGGTCGAAATTGTAACAAAAGTTAAGCCAGCAGCAGAGGACGCCGTGTTGTCTGCTTGACAAGCATGGACTGCACAACACTGACACACGTGGAAGCTGACAACAACATCACTCACTGCTTCTGAACATGCGCTTTGGAGAAAATGTTGTGTCTGTCATTGTAGATCTTAATTTAACATGGAACCAGGAATGCCATTTCAAAGCGCAGGTTCAGAAGCGTTGACTGATGCCTGTTCAAATGTCACACAGTCCATGAAACTGAGGCCAAGGTTCACTCAAGTGACATCATACAGCTCCTCAAGCACACAAAAGGACGCCCTGTGCTGCTGCTGCTGCTGCTACTGCTACCTTTTACAGCCTGTCAGCCAGTGTTGTTATGTCTAACGCTGTCGCTTGAAAAGCACAGATGTGCATTTTGGTCATTTTTTAAATGCCGACGTTCAGGCAACCGAACAATGTAAAATAAATCACTAAAATGACCAAAATAGTCATTCTGTCTGGCCTTGTGAATACTTAATGAGTACTCATTGAATATTCAAATTTCGATTACGACGTTAGGGATGTATACTTTGACTCCTTATTGCTGCAAAACAACAAAATGGACGTCTTGGAACAGTTTATATGTTTGAGAAAACACGCGAGAGATCATTAAATGTCATATTTTTTGTTTTTACGACGAGCTGACTATTCATCATTTCTTCGAAAAAGCAACTGTAAACCGTCGTTTACAATATAATTAGCCAGGTAGAGTGATCTATTATTGCGTTCAAAACATATTTGTACTCCAAAATTTCTCGCATGATTGATCGTTTTTGACGGTCGAAATAAATTTCCATTCAAAAATCGGATTAGCACCGTATCTCGTTTGATTGTGTAGATGCGCCCAATGTTTTGATCGAATCGAGACGAGCTTAACAGAAGACAATGTTTATTTATTTTTTAAAGAGACACATATTTTTTAGGGAAGCATCCAGTGAAAAGGAGGAAAAGTTAAGCACGCGTTACCTTTGCACAACACGTCGCCACTTTTGCACGCAGACAGCCAGCAGCCGACGCGGAGACAACGTTCCTGGATTAGTGGTCGTCTCCTGCGCATTTAAAAAAAATCCAAAAATGCCTGATTGAGACAGAAAGTCCCTAAACTAACTTCGCTCACGTGTTTGAAGAACACCAAAAATATGAGCAAACAAAACGCCAAGGAAAACAATGACTCGTTTCCGGTTTTGGTCCGCCTTTTACTTCCGGGTCTCAGCTGCGAGAACTTGATAAAAACGTTCTGGACCTGGTTAATATGCGTAAGACACTGGCAAAGTTTTAAATAACTCATCCTTAAAAATAATCATCATAAAAAAAATATATATTTTTTTAAATTATAATGTCTGCTGTATTTCCGAGCTTGCTCACGCCTTCCGTCGCTCGATCAACACAACCTTTACGGAGCCGCGGAGAGGCAGGCTCCGGGGATATGATAATGTCGCAAACAACAACAATATATATTGATAATCGGTTTATTTCTTGTCAACAAATGCTGCAAAAACGTTAATAATACAAGCATACAAGATTAACAATGAACATCAGCAGCTGAGTACTCCAGGTTTATTCAACAAAATAAATGGATCAAAATATGTTGTACTCATATGGCATCATGAATACAACATACCACAAAATCAGAGTACTTTTTCCAGTCTCACACAGCAAAGATTAATTTACTGATGTGGCTTGACATCCTCTTCCCAAAACAATGCATGCGTAATCAATCAATTTGACAAAAGAATCTACCACACATCGTTAGTTCTACTGAGAGTTAACATTAGCATTACTACACCTTGTGATGAATGTTTTATTCCTAAAGTTACCATGCTACAACCAGTAAATTCTAGAATAACCAAGACTGTTTGTCTTGAATATTTTTCATAGCAATTAGCCCATAGATCTAATGACCAACTTGCCTCGTAATCGTGCCTCTCGTCGCATCTCGCTCTCGTGTTCTGTGCATATGTCACAGGTGAGTTTAGTGATACACCCTTCGGACGATTCATACGAAAACTCAGACAAGCATTCCCATTTATTAAATATCGTATTAAGTAGACCTTTGTGTGTTTTTTCCACTGCCATCTCAAACTGTCATCCGCGCAATTCCTCAGTTTGCGGACTAAAATGGCAACCCGCATGCGCACATAACGTTATGTCTTACCCCCGCCAACACTGAAAACAAAATGCAAGTAAATACGAAGTAACACCCACCACAAACACACATACAAGCACAGTGAAATTGCGTTGATCACGCAGGACAGATTCGATCGAGTCGAGTCAACTCGTGTGCGGTGACTTTAATGGGAAACCATTTTTCAGTACCGTCAAAATGACGCCACGGAAACGAAACGCTACCGGTAACAAACGTTACAGTGAAATCCTCAGGCCTGCATTAGTTTTTTTTTATTTGACTGAGAAATTTCCTTGCGTCGCAAAAACACACATTATTTGGAACTGCGTCCCGCGGGAAAATTATGCATCTAGGTAACGAGATGGCAGGGGTCGGAACATGTACATCAAGCCCAGGCAGAGGAAAAATAGGCAGCCTAGGGAGCGATGGACGCCGACACCGTTTTTAAACAAGTCACAGAAGCATCACAAGAAGCAAAATTTAAGCGCGTGCGCCACCTAGCAGGTGGGTCCAGATGTTGCCCGTCTCGGTGTGGATCCGGAAGATGCTCCTGAAGCAGGCCTGGAACGAAGCCATGGGCGGCCTGTGACCGCGCAGCAGGAAGTCGTTGTCCTTCAGCCAATTGGGGGGAGCACGTCGTGAAGTGTGACGCGCCACCGGCTGTCCCACACCTTGGCGAGACCGTAAGGTGATGCGGAACGACGGCACCTGCGAGAATTTTTTTTAAAGGCGTAGCGCTGACCTTGTGGACAAACTCCTCCACCTTATCCCTGGCGTGGTGAGCGTGAAGAAGCGGCGTCATTCTCATGAAGCCTTCGTCGCTACTCCTCTCTTCTCGGGCCTCATCTTCTCTTTCTCAACCTGGCGTCCTCCTCCTTTTTTCTCCTTTCCTCATCACGTCGGGAGGTTCTGGGGGGGAGGGGGGGCACACCAAGGGTGATTCGTTATTTGCGTAGACACGGACAGCACATGTACGCGCTCAGCATGTTTCCGCCACGCCTCATAAAAATCGATGATAAATGTCGTTCATTTGCCGTCCGGGTCACGGGCGCTCTGCGGCGTTTTGTCCGCCCCCCCTCACCCACCTGTTCGTGGGTGCATGTGTGACTGGGGTCACAACTGTGATGGTCTCGAGCTCCACGTCGCTGCCGCCTCAATAAGACCAGACACTGGGATGTGGCTTTTTCTCTTTTTATTACTGTAACACAGTATGGCAGGAAGAATAGTTGAAGTCGCATGTGAAGCCGGTCTCAGAAATAACCTGCGCCTTCCCTGGTGGCTCTGCCTCACGAAACATCATCCATAAGACAAAATGCACAACAGAACAAATTACACAACATGGGTGATCGTATATTCACTATTTACAGAAAAAGGAAAAAACGCACAAACGCCGTCATTAACGTGATGCCACTGAACGCATCACACGCAGCAGAACGGCTGCGCAATGTACAATCATGGTAAACTTTTTTTTTGCTGTCGCTCGATTGACGCGTTGGTCGCGCCTCACCTGCATGTTCATGTAGCCGTCCACGGAGACCAGGTATCCTTTGTACTCCATGCCCCACTTGAGCTTCACCATCACCGGCTTGCCCGTCAGGCCGTTCAGGAAGGGCTTGGGGTTCAGTGGTAAACTCTGCAAAAAGGGGACATTTTTTTAATTCTTGGAAATGCCGTGTCTTATAAACGGGCATTTTTGGGACATCCAAAATTACAAAAAAGTCGGAGTGAAAGTTAGGAGTCGCGTTATGGCATGCCTAAGTGCAAGGCTTCCTCCTTCATGCCGCTAAGAGTATTCAGCGAGGGCTAACGCGGCTAACTGCTAACCGGCGGCGGAAGGAAAAAAAAACGCCGGGAAAGAACCGCCAAGATGATGAACCTGAATCCCCCACAGCGGAGATGACCAAATAGATCGGGCTCACCATTTGCACTTGTTGCAAGCGTGTAACGTATTGCGTCGGAGTTTTGTCGCTCGGTTGTCGGCACAAAAACGCACACACGCTCTGCCCGCCCAGCCGGAAGTAGTAAGAATTGACCTCGGTCAGGTCGTGTTGTTTTGTTTTACTGCCACCCACAGGCGGGAGGGTCGCATTACAGCAAAGTCCGTTCATCGACTCAAAAAGAGGTGCTTGGCAAACGCTTGATTGACGCGGCGGGCAAGCTTTTTTTGCTCAAAGCCACAGGACACGTTTGATAATTCAAATCGGATAGATAGGCCACGTTATATGTAAATATGGTTGGCAGAAAAAAATATTGTGAGCTGAGTTGTTGAAGACCAATCATTTTGCGCTAGCGCGGTTTTGTATTGATAGCGTGACCATAAATTAAAAATAACCTGGGCAATATCGTGGCCCCATTTCGCAGGAGACTCACAAACCAGCGTCGACGCCAACGGCCCTGCATTCAGACAGAGGGAAAGAGAGCGAAATCCCTTCCGACGTTATGTGCCGTGAATGGCCACTAGACGGCGACATTTCCCCGTTTCAATGCTCACTGGCCACTTCAATAGGGACGCAAATCTCATGATATCCAATTGGGGCGGGGGGCCTTTATCAAGATTAAAGTGCTTAGTTTTGAAGGACACACTTTTATTATGATGCTCGCAGTTCGCTGCACATCCTAAAAGCTAAAAAGAAATCACCAACATATGCGGAACGTCTCTCAGCACCATGCGGCACAGCAATTGGGTCAAAACAGGTGTATTTTTAGCTGAAAAAAACCCGACTGTGTATAGTCAGGCGTGTATGCCAGTGTATGCCACAAAATGGCGGCGAAGCTGGACTAATGAAGCTCCTCAACTTCCTTCAACATAGCTCCTTGACACCCGGATGCCACAAGATGGTGCCAAAGCACTACGTTCCCATTTGACGAGGCTTTGACCTCCGTGAATATGAGTCGAGTTTGACGAAAGAGTGAAAAAGTCAATACGTAACCAGAATCCTAAAAAGTCACGTCATGTTGAAAAAATCTTTATTCCAGGACTTGATGTGGGAGGACCTCCATTCCATTCCGCGATGTTCCTTTAAGGGAAGCGCAAGGGTGGAGGAGGAGGAGGAGGAGGAGCCGGCTTCCTCACACCGCGCACACCCGCGTGTGTGCGTGCCGGTCCTCAGTTAGACTTGCAGGACGAAGTGCTGCGCGTGGAAATGAAAGACGCTGCAGGTTGCGGAGCGGCTGCACGCGGGCTGGACTTTCACCGGACCTCGTCGATGCTCTTCCTCACGGGATCATGCTTCCTCCTCGCGCCGCATTCCTCCTCCTCCCCCTCCGCCGTGCACCTTGGCCTCAGCTGAGCGACAGACGGAGGCTGCACCGGGTTTGAACCCGCGCCGTTTTTTTTTTTTTTTTTTTTTTTTTGCAAAACATCTCTACCCCGCGCGCGCACGCGCGGCCCTTCGCGGCTGGCCTTGGAGCGCTGAGCCGACAGACATGCTGCGGCTACTTCTGCTGCTGCTGAGTGCGGCCGTGTCGTCGGGTGCAGGTCAGTGTCATTCCGCGCCGTCTCGCGTGCCATTTCCATCCCGAGGTGTCGTTTTGAATCTTTGAGCACAAGTTGTGAGCACAAGAATGCCGACACGCCGCTGCACTTTTTCCTCCATCATCATCTCATCAATGAGCACAACAAATACGCTGGCGGTTCTTTGCGTGTTGAGCGCTTGTTATATTCCAACAGCAAAGAAGAAATTCTTTCCTTCCAGCGTTCAACGGCAAATATGTCGATGTTGTGAGCAAAAAAATCTGCAGTCGGGCGGATAGAAAGCAAGCGTTGATTTGCCCCCCCCCCTGGCGATGAGCGCAACGTGTTCCTCGGGTGACCTCTCCCCACCTGCAGACAGTTGACTCCAATGCCGTTTTTTTGTTGCGCTTCCAACAGGCGCCCCGCCGGAGGCGCTGTCGCGCGCGGGCGTGGCCCCGCGGTGCGAGAGCCGCGCCTGCAACCCCCGCATGGGCAACCTGGCGCTGGGCCGCCGCGTCCTGACCCAGAGCGTGTGCGGCAACAACGGCACCGAGCCGTACTGCGCCTACGGCCACGCGGGCCCCACGTGCGGCGCCGCCAAGTGCGGCGAGTGCAACGCCGCCCTGCCCCACCTGTCCCACCTGGCGGGCGCCATGTCCGACTCGTCCTTCCGCCACCCCGACACCTGGTGGCAGTCGGCGGAGGGCGCCGACTCGGAGATGGTCCAGCTGGACCTGGAGGCCGAGTTCTACTTCACGCACCTCATCGTCGTCTTCCGCTCGCCACGGCCCGCCGCCATGACGCTGGAGCGCTCGCAGGACTTTGGGCGCACCTGGCGCATGCTGCAGTACTACGCCCGCAACTGCAGCGCCGCCTTCGGGATCCCGGAGGGCAAAGGGGCCGGATCGGGGCGGGACGGGGCCGCCTGCACGTCCAAGTACTCCGGAGCGTACCCGTGCGCCCGAGGGGAGGTGAGTGCCAAAAAGAGTCACGGTGGGGCCCATTTTGGCGGCCCTCACAAACGCCTTGGTGGCCGCCTGCGCCGGCAAGGGCGTGGCTGTCTCATTTTAGGCATCCGGTGGCTTTGTTAGCGCTCGTGAGACGCGCTGGCCATCAATCATTGATGGCTGCCGTCCTACTGGAACAAATCTGTGCAGATGCTGCAGACGCACGTACGTGGCCGAGTGTGTTTGCGCCTTTTGAAAGGAGCCGAAAGCCCCGCCAACCACCACTTGGACTTGCCGTAATTTGATTTGGGGGCCATTGAATAACGGAGACAATAGCGCCAGGCTGGGTTGCGCCACGCCCGCCCTTGCAGGTTGTTATCAATCTGCCGCGAGTTATTGAAATGTAACACGAGGGGGGGGGGGGGCTTGAGGTGTGCGCATCAAAGCCTCGTCTGAGCCTTTCGGGACGGCGGGCGTGATGGATGGCAAGCGGGGTTTTCATCTCGGTTCTGCGCGTGCGTATTATTTACAGTCGGGCGGAAGAGTTGCCCCCCCCCCACCCCCCACACTTCCATCGATGCCCATTGTGCATGTTTACCAAGTTACAGTCCAGTGTGCTTTGATGGAATTAGACGCCTCAAAGCCAGACTTTTTTTTTTTTTTGCAGGCCGGAACTCAGGCGAGAAAGATTACAATTGGCCCAGAGTGAACCCGCCCGCTCGCCCGCCCGCCCGCCCGCCCGCCCGCTCGCTCGCTTCCCTCAGGCCTCATAAAAAGTCAACTTGTATCTGGCTCACCCAAACTTTTCTCACCCTGAGCGCTAATCATCAAAACGCTGCGCACAAGTCCAAGGATGTTGTTTGGGTGCCCTTCAGGAAAAAAATAGAGGGGGGGTCAAAAAGTAGGACGACACGGTGGTGTTATTTTGGGAATGGGGAGTAGGAAGAACCCCAACAGCAATTTTCTGTGCGTGTTCGTTGCCATGGAACGGGCGCGCTGTCTCGCTCCTTTTGTGGCACCCTGAGTGATGTGCGTCCGCGTCTCTGCCCCCCCCCCCCCCCGCACACCCGTCTTTGTCCATGCTCCCCCCCTCGCCCCCTCATTTGTGGCATGCCCGACACAATGCCTTTTGCAACCAGCGGGAAATCAATGGCTCTCCCGCCATCAAACTTTGGCTGCCCGACAGGCCGAGCGGTCGCGGAACAACTACGACACGGCAAAGCCGCACTTTCCTCGGGGTGTCGGTGTGACCGGTCCGGCAGCTGTCGCCATGGCGACGGGAAGCCAATGTGAAAGGAAGGGCTCGTTGTCATGACGACGGGATGCAACATGGAAACCCGTTTATAGCCTCTGTTGAATGCATTTTATTTTGACCCCCCACCCCCTCCCCCATCCCCAGGTGATCTACCGCACCCTCCCCAAGTGGGAGTCTCTGGACCCATTCGGCCTGGAGGGCCAGCAGCAGCTGCGGGTGACCAACATTCGCATCCGGCTGCTGGAGCGCCAGCCGTGCCCGTGCCAGGCCAAAGTCGCCGCCGCGCCGGGCGAGGCTCTGCCCACGCGCCACTTTGCCATCTACGACCTGATCGTGAAGGGCAGCTGCTTCTGCAACGGGCACGCCGAGCAGTGCCTCCCCGCGCCGGGGTACCGGCCCGTCCGGGAGCGCGCCAGCCACGTGGTAAGCGCAAACCGGCGCCTTCGATGGCTTTTCCTCTTTTTGCGCGGAGTCGAGCGGCGGGGGTTTGCTTTGCCGTTTGTTGGCTTTTACAGTCTAGAAGAAGGAAAACGCGTGTCGGAGGGGCTGCGGTGTGACCGCAGGAGGAAGTTGATGAATTTTGAAGTGGCTAGCAACGTGGACTTTCCCTTTCACTACCTTAAGTGAAGTTGCGCTAACGAGAAGGCTAACGAGGACCCGCTAGGTGCCAAAAAGTGAGACAAGTACTTTGCCCCTGATAGTTGGCGACTATCTAACTTTTTTTTTTGTTTGCGAGTGTCTGGCAATGCTCTGGTGCTCTGCCGACGATATCAAAGCCAAAACAGTCACGGCCATAATTTGATGTTTTATTGCCACGCTGAAAGGCCCGATATCCCACGCCGGCCTTTGTGTGCAATATTGCCTGCAAATATTTGCGTAGCGGCGCAGGTTTGAACAGTAAAGCCTCGCTCAAGTGTCTCCTCGGGCAAGAGTGAGAGCGAGAGAGAGAGAGAGAGAGGGAGGGAGAGGCACCTGGACAACTTTTGGACAAAACACGGTTACGTAAGTGGCGCTCGTCGGCTTTTGTGTCACTCGTGCTGGCGCTCCAGCCAAACAAGACGACGAATGAGGGCGCGCGTCATGCCAGGAAGGCTTGTGTGCTCATCATGGTGTTGCAGGGGGGGGGGGTGCCCAAAACACGGTCGGGCCAGCCGGCGCCACCGCTTAAAATGCCGCTGGTGGCCCGCGGGTCTTGAGTTGGGCCCCCGTGCTGTAGAGGATCAACAGTAAGTTGAAGACGGAGCGTTAGCTTAAGTGCTAAGCCGGCATGGCTCATGCTTCTGACCGGGCTAAGTCCCAGGAAATGAATGCAACGCCGTCTAATATCCTGTGACTGTGCTTTTTACCAAACAAGCCGCTAACCCAACAAAAGGCTGCCACGCGACAAATGGCCTGTGCTTTGACCAAGAGTGTGTGTGTGGATGAAGGGACCCCCCCGTGTTGGGAGTGATGACACCGCCTGTTAGCTAGCCACAAAGCTAACACAAATTCATGCGCTCAGAATGACGGATGCAAAAAAATTGTTTCCCCGCGCGTGCACGCGCGTCTGCGGCGGGCCGATCCGAGGCCGGTTCAGCTAGAGGGCACGTTCGGGCCCCCTCACGTGTTCGGCTCAAGTCGGCGACACGCCTCACACATGCGCACACGCAGCGTGGGAAAGCATGTCGGAGTTTAGCGAGCGTACAGTACTTTTTTTTTTTGTTGTTGGCGTGTTCCGTGTTGTGTAACCGCGTGTGTCCCACATAGCAGTAGCCCGGTGTAACGCAAACAAATAAAGAGCTTCCTCAGATGCCTTGCCCCCGCCTGCCCCCCTCCTTCTCCCCTTGCCCCCCCGTATTCAATCATTATCCAGCATACATGGCATTCCAGCTCTCAGGAATGACAAGGAGATTGTTATTGTGCTCTCGGTGCTGCATACTTGCACTCTTCTCATGCACACACACACACAGACACACACACACACACACACACACACAGAGGCCTAGCATACGCGAGCCCCTTTTATTGTTTCCAGCCAAACAATCAATCCACATTCGCTCATTTCGGTGGAGGGAATAGGCCCGAGAAAGAGGACGCAGTGGGACGATATTCCGGAAGGGTCAAAAGTTGTCAGAAGTGAAGAAGAAGAAGAAGATTGTGGCGTGTGTGCCGTCACACTGCTGTCTTTGTTGCCCCCCCTTCCTCAAATACGTCTCAAATCAAAGCCGATGTGTGACAGGTCCACGGGAAGTGTGTGTGCCGACACAACACGGCCGGCGACCACTGCGAGCGCTGCGCCGCGCTCTACAACGACCGACCGTGGCAACCCGCCGACGGCCTGACGGGGGCGCCGCACGAGTGTCGCAGTGAGTGGAGACGCCGCAAACTCCGAATCGCGCACTCGGCCCTGACCAATATGGCCGCCCGACACGCTGGCGCCGTACTTTGCGTCAAATCCGGGCCCGCCGAGTCGAGCGCCGAACAGAGGTGGTCTTTGGTCTTCAACTGGAACTAATTGAGTGTATTTTGCTACAGATACTGTTTGGCTCAGCATTAAAATACCTCAAATGTGTGTGTTGGGCGGCCATCTTGGTGAGGTACAAGGCTGGGCTGTTTTGATGTCTTGCGGTTGGCTCACAACATTGCATCGCTATCGATCTTGAGTATTATTTTATTATGTGTGTCCAACCCACTCACCTTTCTCCATATCTCCCCCCGACCCCCCCACCCCCACCCCACCCCACCCGACCCTCCGCCAGAGTGCAAGTGTAACGGACACGCTCACAGCTGCCATTTTGATTGGTCGACGTGGCGGGACTCGGGCCAGCGCAGCGGCGGCGTGTGCGACTGTCTGCACCACACCGAAGGGCGCCAGTGTCAGAACTGCAAGGCCGGCTTCTACCGGGACCCTCGGCGGCCGCACACCGCCCCCGACTCCTGCAAGCGTAAGTGTGTTGGGGCCGAGCGGCGTGCTGCCGCCCACCCCCACCCCCCTCCGCCGATGGCATGAGTCTTGAGTAAACACCAGATAGTCATCTATAAACACGCAGCGCTGGCTACATTCTCGCCAACGATTATCTGTCAGATGCGACCCTGCCGTGAGCTCAGCCCTGCAGGTATGCCGCAGTGCGTGTGTGCCCAAAACAAGTGTCAAAATGCACCAGACCGTCTCCAAACACGCCGCGTTTACCCGCCATTCATTTTTTTGCTCTTTTTAATTGTAACCACAGGAACCAAAGGGCCTCGGGAGGCTATCGGATTCCATTTGATGAGGTTACGTGTGACCGAGGATAAATAAGATCAAGGTTGTGAAATCCTCTCGTCTTGCGCCGACAATGAAGGAATTTCCCTCCTTGGCGAGGAACATTTTGATCATACCAGAGTCAGCGGGGGGTGGTAGGGGGGGTTAAGAAAACAATCTTGTCATGCGCCACACAAGCTGGTAGGCAGCAAAACGGCTTCTTTGGAGGCAGCGCGCGAGTCTTTGCACGCCGCCGCTTTTGCATCACATTCGTGACATTCGCGCACACAAACACGCGTGTCGCAGCGGCGTCACATGGCGCTGCCCATAATCTTTGTTGAACATTAACACGCTAGATAAGCACGTTAAAAGCGCATAAAATGCGCTGGTCAAGTCCCCCGAAGGTGATATCCTGACGGCTTTATTGCTATTGTCTGCCTCGGGCTGTGTTTGTTGATCTTCTCACGTTTGGTCTTCCTGAGGTGGGCGTGATGCGTCTGTCTCAGGCGAGATTCCGAGACAAAAATGGCGACGGGCTGCTTCGGGTTGCTTCACAACGCGCAGATATTCAAAGCTACTTTGGCGAACTTTGCCCGCAGCGTTGCTGCAGTTGACCCCAAGACGCGACCTTTTGGCTAACTTCCCTCCTCACCCCCCCCCCCAGCCTGCAACTGTCACCCGTCGGGCTCGGCCGGCGACGCGCCCTGCGACCCGAGCGACGGCGGCTGCGTCTGCAAGCCCGGCGTGGGCGGCGCCCGCTGCGACAGGTGCGCGGCGGGATACTGGGGCTTCCACCCATACGGCTGCCGCCCGTGCGACTGCGCCGGAGACTGCGACCCCATCACGGGGGACTGTGTGCACGGGTGAGTCGACCGCGAAAGAGTCTTCCGGGGAAACGAGTTCAGTCGTTCGATGGCGACACTTTCCCCCCGTCCAAGGGAGGAAAGAGGAGAAGTGGCAGTAAAACAGGCCAAAATCCCATTGTATTGATATTGCGACTTGGAAAAACCCAACGCTCTGAAGGTGTAAGTGGGAGGGGGGCGAGGGGGAAGGGGGGTGATCCATCATCCTCACCATATCTTTTTTGTTCTCATAACATTTGTTCTGAAAAACGGCCATTTACCCGCAGGTCGGACTTGTACAACTTGGAGGCAAACGCCAGCCAGCAAGTCAAGATCTTCAGAGCGGACGAGCTCTTCTCTGCCCTCCACTACTCAGGTGCGTGCGTGCGTTTGTTGCGCTTTTCCATCGCGCCCCCCCCCCCCCCCCCCCCACACACACACACAAGGATTGCATTCTTTGGACGCCACACATTAATGGATTGCTGTGATTGCCCCCCGCAGAGAAGTGCGAGTGCAAAGAGCAGCCGCTGACCAACAGCAAACTGTTCTGCACCATGAACTACGCCTACGGTAAGCCGTCAAGGCCTCGCGCGCACGCCTAATGCGTCCCCACCCCCCCACCCCGCCCTGACCGGTGTGTGGCTTTCAGTCCTGAAGGTGAAGGTCCTGTCGGCCCACGACAAGGGCTCGCACGCCGAGGTGGAGGTGAAGGTCCAGAAGGTGCTGAGTCAGGCGGCCAAGCTCCAGCGGGGCCGCGTCACGCTCTACCCCGAGTCCTGGACGGCCCGGGGCTGCACCTGCCCCATCCTCAACCCGGGTCAGTTTTCGCCTTGAGACCGGGCCGCCCGCAAGGGCCTTATCGCGGGGCCGCGTCCTACTTTCGATCGGTCGATCATTCAACGCATTAAATGCACTCCGGTGTGGTATTTGTGACGTGGGTCAGGTGTGGAGTACCTGGTGGCGGGCCACGCCGACAGGAAGCGGGGCCACCTGCTGGTCAACATGAAGAGCCTGGTCAAGCCCTGGACGGCCACCTTGGGCCGCAAAGTGCTCGCGCTGCTCAAGAAGGACTGCAACTGGTAGACACGCACGCACGCACGCACGCACGGCTGAGACTTTTCCTGGCGACGGACTCCAGGCCCGGATTATTCAATTGTGGATTATTCAACTCGGATGATCGTTTTGACCTCGTGACCTGGATTGACAATGGTGGAGAAAAAAACAAAAATCGCTCTCTCTCTCTTTCTGTGCACTTTAACCAGCAAAATGGACTGGAATGGAACATGGCCGCACATACACACGCCATCGAGTGTGTACATGGACACACGCACACACACACACACACACACGCCACAGTGAGGGAGACCAAGCCATACAAGCCACTGCAGGTGGTTCAGTCCTCGCCAGGCCAGGTGCAAGATGGCGGACAATCGCCCCCAAACGTGAATGTAATAGCCTCGGTATGTGCATGGGGATGTAGAAGTGTGTGTGTGAAGAAGAATCAAGTGAGGAGGTTTAGGCCCGAGCACAGTCCCAGTCCAGCTCTTTTTTTTTTTGTTCTTTTCATTTCAAGATGACTCGTCATCCCGGCTTCCTTCCGTGTGCTCTTTGTACAGTCTTATTTGTATCTCCGTTTAAGTCTGATTGTCATGGCACAGCAATTTTTCAGCTTTACGTTAGCTTGGACTTGTAGGCTTTTTGTAGCATCGCGTGGCGCGCTGTTTGCCCTGCCCCCCCCCGCCCCGGCCCCCCTTCCCCCCGAGGGCTTTTCCAATGCAATGATAATACAATTATCAATGCACCGTGACTTTTTCTCGTGTCTTTTTTTCTCTCCTTTGAGGCGACTTGTCGTGCCGAACAAAAGTTAGCAGATTGTCTGGCTGCGGTCGTCGTGCGTTGTTTTGATGTGACAGTTTGCTAATCTTGACCTTGAAATTCTTCACACGGCTTTGTCAAATATATCCTTATCGCCCGCGACGTTCTCTCCCGTGCGCTGAAGTCAATCCGTCAGTGTCGCTCCCAAAACAGCCCAGGCGGCGACCGGCCTTCTTCACACGGCGCCGCAGAATGTCGACCGTCGGCGCCGTTTGGGTTTCGGCACTTCGCCAGCCGTGACGCGCCGAGGTGCCCACCTGATCTCGGCTCGTCCAGTTTCCATGTTGGACAGCCAGAGGTGAGCGGCTTCTCTTCTTTTTTAATTTTTTATTCCTGTGATTGGCTGGCAAGCGGTTCAGGGTGTCCCTCACTTACTGCCCAGCGCGCACCCCCTGACCCTTGACCCTGAAAAGCAGATTGGAAAATATAAGCGCTCGATGCTTATTGAAAGGAAGGTCGTTTGCTCAAGTAAAAAGTGGAATGATGTCATGATTTAAAAAAAAAAAACAACACGGATTTTTCACAATGGAACTTGTTTTGCCTTTGTGTCCTTACTTGCCAATGCCCGTCACCCTCGGCATTGTGCTGTATTCTTTGTTTTGTTGAGGGAGGACTTCCCCGCGCTGGGAATCGTCCTTGGCGTGAAGACACAACTCCTCAACCGAGCCAAGAACCTTCGATTGCCCCCCCCCCCACCCCTTCTGCTTTTCCTATGCCCCGATTTCCAGGAGAGCGTTTGCAGCTCGCCGGCCGTCCGGCCCGCCGCGTGGTGCTTGGCCGCAGTCGGTGTGTCGCGGCGGCGCTGCGTGCCTGCAAATGCACAATGGCCCGCTTGTACTCCCCGCAGACACGCGGGGGCAATGCCGCGCCCATCGCCGTCATTCCGAGACATAGATTGGATTTTTCCCATCGGAAAGATCATGAGAACAGAGTGATATCCCCCCACCCCCCACCCCCAATGCTTTTTTTGGGCCTTTACTTATTTCTTTAGGAGGAAAAAAAGGTCATATTTTTATCAGCCAAAACAATGGCCCTCTTGGGCAGCTTGGGGAGAAAGCCTTGCAGGCTAAAAATATCACGCTGAGGTGCCCCCTCCCTCCAAGGAGCGACCATGCGCTATTTAATTACATCGAAACACACACACACACACACACACACACACATACGCATGCACGCACACGCACATCAGGAATGCTTGTGTAGCATGAGAGCAAGCCAGAACAGGGAAGGCCCATCCAGACAGTGAGACACTCGCTGATTATTATTACTCAAGGCCTGATGTCATCCGCGCTCACGCCTTTTTTCAAAAGATGAGCCAACATCATGTCGTGGGCTGAAGAAATTACTCGGCGATGTGCTTGTAAAGAAGCCGCCAGCACCTGTGTCAATACCACCAGGCTGACGCATTTCACTTCAACACTCGGTTCCACTAGATTGGCCTCTTTCGCAAAACATTAGGACCCTTAGCATGGATCCCTGGGGTCTTCCTTGGGCCTCAATGTCGGACGTAATAGCTTGTCAACACAATTGTTGTTTCGTATTGTGGATCGGTTTGTGTGTTCATAACTACAAACGAGACCTGAAAGAAGCCGCAATTGTCATCGTATTCCTCACTTTGGACAATTGGATGTTTTGGGGGAGTTCAAAGTTAAGTGTCATTCCTCAGCTTGTCCACTAGGTAGAGCCATAATCACACTGAAAGGGTCCCGCTTTCGTTTTTGTTGTTTTTATTTTGGGTTTTTTTTATATGTTGATGACTCAAAAATGTCAATGTGTTATTCTTCAAGTATCCCAAACTTTATTGACAAAACCTTCATGCAGACGCAATGCCTACTGATGCGCACAAATGTGTCTATTTGCCCAAAAGGGTCAAACAGGACCGAATGTCCCGTCTCATAATGAAAAAGGACCACAAAAAAAACAGCGTCAAGCGTGCATTTAATCGTTCGTTAATGCGACGCAAAAAAATGTGTTTGGGAAGAGGAGGAGGAAGAGCTGGCGTGTACCGACACGAAGGCCCGCGAGACACGCAGCCAGAAAAACATTACGAGTGATTCACAGGCACTGCGTGGCACATCAACACATACCTTTTACTCTACTCACACACACGCACATACACATGTGTGTACTCACTTCTGTGGACGTGTTGAATGAAAGTCTAAAGTCCAATTAAAAAGTACAAGTAGTGGCAGTAACCAAGCCTTGACTCGGGCTGAAATTGCTGAGAAGAAGCCGAGTGTTTTGGGCAAACACTGATAGGATCGCCTGTGCCACCAGCAGCCCCCATTCGGCCTGCGTGAGCTGCTACACCTGCATCCACGCACACACACACACACGCACACATGAACACGTACAGTCCAACCTCAGCGGCATCGGCCTGATAACATCCACGCATGCCGTGACCCATAACCAGTTTTGTATCACATGAATAAATTCACGTCACGACGCGATGAGATCATGTTTAGTCAGCCCGTTGAAAATCAGAAATGTGTTCAAATCAATACCTTTTAATTAACAAACGTGAATGTTTTTCATTAGGTTGTCGTTAAAGTGGTAAATGAGTTCAGTGCAGTTGCAAAGTGCAACCCCAATAAGTTGTCCTGTCTTCTGACTCTTTAGGGAAGGAGTGAATAGCGCCCCCCCCCACCACCCCCCCACCTAAGGGCACCTATGGGCATGGCCGCCTCCCTCCCTCAGGCGGTGGCCCTCCTGTAGTTGTCTGCAGGGATGGCGGGGGTTGCCCAACCCGAGTCAACGACAGCAACTTAACGGTGCAACGTTGCCCTCTTGTGGACAAATGGTAGTACTGCATCTGAACGGTTTGGACCTCTGTGACATCATCACCGTCTTCCGGGTTCGGCTTCGCTCTTTGGAGCCCTTAAGAAGCACATATTGTAAATTCGGAGTGTTGTCCCCCCCCTAGAGGCTTCTGGGAGATTCCCGCACGGGAATCCCCCCCCCAGTTGTCTCCATCCTTGGTCTGAGGAGTGGTTGCCATGGCGACGTGTACCGAGGCCATTGGCTTGTGTCCGACAGGGTGCGCGCTGACGCCACGGCAGGTGCTGCCGAAACAGGAAACGTCGCCTTTTCACAATAAAAGTGTGACACGAGCCCCGAGTCTGTCGCCGTGCGCTCGGAGTCCATGAGGAAGAACCACAGCGCCTTGCCGCTCATCTTCGTGACTGAGGTAGCCTCGTTTTGTTGACTTTTAAACGTGTCTGTTGGCAATCAGAGCAATGTCAGGGCGGATGGCTGCAAGTAGCGGCGTGCGTTGCAGCCGGCAGACAAGTTCCGCCACGTTTGGGGCGACCTTTGCTTGCTTGCGTTCTACTTCAAGAATGTGGAAGGAGCAGAGGCAGGCAGGCGGACGCACCTTTTCTCTGACTGCTCAGTAGGGGGAGGAAACAAACACACCAATAGAAGTCACGTGCGTTGACATTGTGCATTTTCTGTACGCTCGGAATAACGGCAGATGTGTTTAAATGCACGGAGACACCCGCGAGGGACTATTTCAGCCCAGTCGCACTCATCCGTGCCAGTTTAGACGGAAATAAAAACGTATGTTGCTTCCATGCAAGGGAGCAGCGTAAAGGAAAAAAACCCAACAACAACAACAGAAAAATGTTGCGTAAGTGCTCTGGTTTAATGGAGCACTTCCTGTTTTCCCACCACGCCGGCACGGACCGCGCTCTCCACGAGGGACGTTGAACTCAAATACATTTTTTGTACATGCAATGCGAACAATATTGGCCCTTCGCGTGAATCAAAGGTCATCAATTGCGTGATTGATGACCTTTGATGGTGATCCACCAGCGTTGGCGGCGGCGTGCGCGCGTGTCCCCGCCGCAACTGTCCTTTAGCCTGCTGAAAACTTCAAACCACTCATAGCAAGACAAAAGACCCCAAAGGTCACGAGCGCCGCCAGCGTATGGCGTGCGGTGCCCGGGGCGAAACATGAAAGACGACGTTTGGGAAGGTTGGGCCTTGGAGGAGATCTTGTCGCGACGGTCTTGCGCAGATGTTCGGCGCCGCGCTTTGGTGGCTCCATCTGCTGCCCGAGCGCCTCGGCCGAGTCCGGAGAGCGAGACGCACGCGCGCGCTTCAATGGCAGCACAAAGGGCCAAACTGTCAGCGTGAGATACGCGATGACGGCCCCGCGTCTGCAGCGTCGCTTTCAATTTACAAGCCGGAGGCACCGCCAGGCGTTCCGCGGCCTTGGCGAGTCCATTCAGGACGCCCGATGATTTAGTTCCCCTGTCAGGAACGCACAAAAGAGGCTGCGCAAAAAAAAAAAAGAAAGAAAATGGGCGAAATTCAAGAGGCGGGGGCAAAACTGGACCGCTGTTTCTTAACCTTTATTAGAAAATTTCTATTGCCCACCTCTGAAAACAAAAGTGGCACAAAAAAGTGAATCCGGTGCGCTCTCGCGAGTTTTGCCTTGCACGCGTTTTCACATGTGGACGCATTCTCCAGATTGCTAATACCAGGCGACGTTTTCCCCGGGGGACGCACGGCCAGTGTCGCCGAGCAACACTGAGCTCTTGGTTTTATTTCGCCAGATTCATTTCCTCTTTCCTCTGAGCGTTTGTGGCCGAGGATGTTGTGTCACTTGTGTCAGCGGCGCGTTTCACTTTCTGCGCCTCGCCAATCCTTTTTCGCTGTCGGCGTTCACGTATCTCCGGTCGGAGACGGGAAGTGAGGCAGGAAGTTCGTGGAGAACACAAACGGGAGCGCCGGCAGAGGAGAACAATGGGCTCATCTTGCATCTCTGCCTGCTCCTGACGCACGTCTCGTCTCTTCGTCTTCATCATCATCGACTCTTCGGAGAATTCCGTCTCCCTTGTCTCTGTTTAGCACGTGTGTATCGATCACGCTAATCAGTGCGTGGCTGCAATGGACTGGAAGTGTGCAAAGTTATTAGTATTGATCAGAGCTGGGGGACCATCAATCAGTGTACGCACACACACACACACATATGCGCAGAGCGATAGCAACAGCCTGCCTGACTTCAATAATAGAGCTCAAGGCCTCAGGCAAAGCCCCCCCGGGGGTTCCGTGCTGCCAACGCTCGCATTTATTTGTCCCGGTGATTAAGATCACGCAGGGTGTCCTTTTAAGGTGGAGACTCAGCGGGTTCGAAGTTCGCGTGAGAGGACGCCAAAGCCTTTCGGTGAGCTTTTTCTTTTCTTTTCTCTTTTTTTTACGCACACTTCAGGTGACACACTGGCCAGATGAGATGAATTATTAACAAAGAGTGCGCCCTGAGATATCCCATTACACTCGGAACACTAATTAGTTTGATTATTGTTGGGCACACGTGTATTAACGATTCAGGACACAAAAGCGACTGCAGGAAACCCAGACAGACGTTGTGTCAAGACAAACGTAAGCGGAAAATCGCCCCTTCTAGAAAGAAAAGAAAATCATTGAATATTTTGATGAAAAAAGCAGAAAACTTCATATAGACTCAAGAACGAAGCACACACTGATTTAAACCTTTATTTGTACACTTTATTTGTACACTTATAGTGAATGAAAGTGGCAATTGAATGTTGGGCGTGACGTACGTTTCAACTTTGATCCTTTTAAAAACGTTTATTAATCAAAACCAAATGTACAAAACGTTTATTTATTTGTGTATATATTTAATGTATTTAAAGCTTCTTTGTCTACTACTAATTTTCACTCGATTCATCGATATGTGTTTTATTTTCGTGAATTTAGGCAGCGTATCTTTGATTTGTTTAGCCACACCTCCCCGCTCGGGACGCGGCGGGCGGGGCTTACGCGCGTCCCAGTAGTTTCGGCAGTTGCCGCCGGCTTGTGTGGACCGTCAGCCACGTCGCCGGGCTGCCGCGGTGGACAAGCTCACCGTCACCATCGCCATCCCTTTCGGAGTCGCTGCGTTGTAGCTTTGTGTAGTTTTGTGTCCGGTATCTCGGCACCGGGGATGTTTTTGTTTTGCACCCGCCAACGGACCTTTTGAAAGCCGACGAGTGGAGCACCGTCGAAGCCGAGACGATGTCCGGGCCCGGTGGAGCAGCTTCGGGGAAAAGTTTACCACAAGTCGGGCTGAGGTCACCCCGTCGACGCTAATATGGTAAACGCGTTGACGTTGTTTCTCAACAAGTTGACCGAAATGAACTGCACGTTCGAGCAATTGCAAGTGCGCTCTTACGTTTCTAATTTGCATGGCACGAATCGGGCAACTCGTCACCTACTTGGCACCAAACAAGCGATCCTGCTCCGAAATAATTTGGTGGCATGTAGTCATGAAATATGAACAAACCGGCCGCGTGACACATTGCTGAAGAACAAACACTTTTCTGGAACCGCAAACATGTGCTCCTAAAAACACGCCACCACTTCGCGTGCCAGACCTCATTGACAAAATGACTTTTCTTTCGTGGGTGAAGGTGAAGCGTCTCGGCGACAAACGAGCAATATTTGAGCTTTTTTTGGGGGGGGGCTTGAATGCCGATTTGTGATATTTGCTCAAGACTACACGGTGCGCTTTTATTCTGAAGTGGCGTCACTGTTGTTTTTCTCGACACGAGCCACTTTTCAAACAGCCACCTTGTCAATGGAGTTGAACGACGTCTGAAGTCTAATCGGATGGTATGAAGTGGACCCGCAGTGATGGGGGGTTGTTTGCAGGCAGTGCAGAACAGGTTTGCCGAGTGCGCGCGCGATGACTCAGATGGCTTCTTTGCTGCAAATGTTGTTTTCCTTCAGGTTGATGTTGTGCATTGTTGACACACACACACGCCCAGCTCACAGCTCACGCTGACCTGTGTTAGCCAAGCTCGAGCGGGCCTCTCTTGAAAGGTCACGACCCGGAGATGAGCGTTCCCCGAGAGGCACATGGTCCTGGTTTTTTGTTTTCAAGCGCATCCGCCTTCCTGGATGAGTTCCTCCGGGGGCGTTCAGGTGATACTTTGCGCCGTCATGCTCGTACACGTTCACTCCGGGAATTACCAAGCGACGCTTTTCCATGTCGGCGCGTCCCGGAGATGCGATTGAAACGCTTCATCTCACTCTGACTACTTGATTACGTTTCAGAGGCCAGAGGTTCCCTTTGACATTTTGGACAGAACGTCCAATTATGGAGGCTGATTCGGGTTGCAATAAGCGACTGCAGCTTCCTGAGGAGTCGGGAGCGTGCTACCAAATGGCAAACTCGCTCGGGCACGGCGACGTGGCGAGGGAGTGATTCCCAACGCAGACTTTGAGCCGGGTTGTCTGCGTCCCGTGATGCGTCGCGCTGTGTACGTGTGATAAGAAGCTTCCTTTGAAGGAAATGGAGTCGCCCGACTGTTTGTCTCGTTATCAGGGCATCAATGCGAATGGCCTTTTAATGCCTGTTTGCTCTCCTGTGTGGAGTGAAAGTCTCGAGCTGTGTTTGCTCTTCCTCTTCCTGGTTTGTCTCCAGGCGCCCTGCTGTACATTTTGGAGCATTTTCCTCATGGGTGTCCACTTCCCCTTTTTAACTTTTTAATTTTTTGCGGGGAAAAAAAGGTCCGACTCATTTTCAGGTGGCAAAATTGTGACGTCAAACCCGATCGGCTTGATTTGAATAGTCGTTTTCGAGCAGCCGACTCTACTGTGCCGCCCTCTGTTGGGCCGGAGCAGTAATGCGCGCATTTAATCGGATCGTGACAAATGTTGCCGAGCTTACCTGTAAAAATGACAGCGATGAGACGAAAGCCGCGGCGATCGGAAGTGACGTCAGCCAGCTCGGGGCGATGGAAATTCGTACCCCGATAACGCTTTGCACGCTCTAGACTATAAATTTGCCACGAAATCCCGTAAAAGAAATGAACAAAACCACCCAGCAGCTCATCTCAAAATAGATCCGCATCTATTTGGAAATAATCTCAGTGCTCAATGTCGGAGCGCGGCTTTAATGAATCAATGCCGCGAGGGTTCTCCAAGCGACTTGACTCCAGAAGCGTGTAACGAACGACATCACGCTTTGCGGCTTTAGCCATTGAGAGGCAAGAAAAAAGGGGAGGGCAGAGATTGCGACCGATGGCTTCGCTGCCGGCGCTTTTCATTCAGCTCCGTTGGCATGGCAACCGGCCCAATGGTTTTCCACGGCGCTCTCGCTTCGCGCCCGTCAGCGGTGGTACGGCGACGTCGAAGGGATGCGGGGGCCGGTGGCGACGGATTAGAGCGCTAATGTGGGATAATCTCGTCAATGAAAGACACACACACACACGTGCGGCAGCCATATTGGGTGTGTGAGTAACACGCTGTGGATTAAGAGAGGCACAAATACTCTGTCTGTTAAAGTGATATCCAAATAGATATCCAAACAGCTGATTCCGTGTGAGGAGCACATCCTGAGTTTGATTTCAAACTAGTCGAGGGCCTTGACGAAATAGCTTTGAGTCGTGGTTATTGGAACAAAAACAATTCAGCAACACGGGCATATATTCTTTATCCTCTGCTGAAAAAAATTCCTGCCTCTCCCAGACTCACTGAACAGTAGTTGTGAAATTCTTCTTTCTCTGCGTCCGCATGATTCCCGACATTCTGTTTTATGATGCTTTTGCTGTATGAAATGTTTTTTTTTGGGGGGGGTGGCACATTAGAGTGAGTGAGACGCACTGTCCTCTGCAAAGCGTCCTCATTGCTTCCCTTCTTTGTCGTTGTCCAAAGTCGTCACCTGGCCTCCTCAGCATTTCCCCCCCCCTTTTTTTTTTTTTAAAAAGGAAGCAAGGGTTGCTGGGTAATCTTTTTCAGATTAAACTCTCGGGATTACAAGAGTAGGGAAGAGGAGGGATTACAACGTGTGTGTGTGTTTTTTTTTTCTGCATTATTTGAATTTTGAAATCCGTATGAAGCATGTGCAAAAGCGCCGTGGGCATCTGAGACGTTGCGGGTGTGGCCGCTGTCGTCATAGTCGCCGGCCGCGCGATGCCAACATTTGGATTGATTTTTAACTCGATGACGAGCCGCAATTGTTGCGGGATTTACATGGAGCCGTTCCCTGCCGCACAAGCATGCAGCGCAACAAGAGTCTTTGTGTGTGTGTGTGTGTGTGATCCACAGCTTACAGGATGTTCCTCTCTGAAGCTGCTGCTGCAGGCCTCCGACTCATTTCACCTTAAAGCGTCCTTTTCTGTTTCCCAAATGAACTTTAGCAACGTTTCCAACCCTGCGTGCGAGCGTGCCCCGAATTTCAATGTGCTCTTAATTTAGACGCAGACACTTTAATGTGCGCGCTCCTTTGGCAGAACAGCTTCTTCTATCTGTCCCCTTCTTTTCGGCACAATTTATTTGATTTTTTTTTTTTCCTGGTTTAATGAAGTGAGGTAGCTGAGCTGCTGGCGCCATTAGCAACAGCGGAGAGGCGTCAAAACGCGCTCGTTGACACGCACACGTGCATATATTGGTTCTGCACACTGCTTAAAGTGTCGATTATGTGGAAATGAAGCTGGGGGAGCAGATTTGATTCATGTAACATTGCAGATGCGTGCGAAAAAAGCCCGTCTTCCCTTCATGTAAAAACATTCCTTTTTTTCATTTTTATTATGATTATTTTTTTTAAATTCCCTCCACCACGCCGTTGCGTGTCCAGGCGGAGCGTAGCGGCTGCGATGTCCTCAGCATCCCGGTGCCCATGCGGCGCGGCGGTTCCGAGTCCAACCTGGATGTGGCGGACGGCGTGGGCCTGGACTTCAACAAGGGCGCGCTGGGCATCGACAGCCTGCAGCAGAAGATCCTCAAGGTCAGCGGCATGCCCGACGAGATGACCGATTTGTACGTGTACTGCCGTAACGGCTAGAAAACTGTCCCGGGTGCTTTAGGTGACGGAGCAGATCAAGGTGGAGCAGACGGCACGGGACCAGAACGTGGCGGAGTACCTGAAGTTGGTCAACAACGCTGACAAGCAGCAGGTTTTACTTTGCGGCTAGAAATTGTCCGTCTTACGGCGCCGTGGAAATTGAGCGGCGACTTCCCACCGCCGCAGATGGTGCGCATCCGCCAGGTGTTTGAGAAGAAGAACCGCAAGTCGGCACACTCCATCGGCAGGCTGCAGAGGAAGCTGGAGCAGTACCACCGCCGCGCACGGGACGGCGAGGCCGACGGCAAGCGGGACCACAAGGACGGCGCCCGGGACTCGGGGGGGCACGGCAAGGAGGGGGGCCAGCGCGAGGTCGGCGCCTCGGGCCGCCACCCCGCCCTGGACAAGGTCAAGACCGTCGGGCCCGGCGTGTCGCTCTCGCCGCCGTTCTTCTTCAACAAGTCGCGCGGCTTGGCCGGCCTCATCCGCAACAAGTACGGCAGCGCCGACAACATCGCGCACCTCAAGAGCTTGGACGCCGGCTCGGGGCTGCGCGGCCAAGTCGCCGGCCGCGGCCTGAGCGGCAGCGCCACCGCCGTGGCCAAAGACGTGAAATACCACAGCGACGACGAGTGCTCCACCGGGACTTCGGCCTCCGCCGACTCCAACGGCAACCCGGCCGGCGGCTCGGCGGCCGGCTCGGGCGGCGGCGGCGGCCGGCTGGCCGAGGCCCTGGAGATGGTCCGCGACATGCGCCAGGCGCAGACGCAGCTGGGGGAGGACATGGAGGCGCTCAACGCGCAGTTTCAACGCGACTACGGGTACTTCACTCAGGTGCTGCAGGAGGAGCGCTACAGGCGAGTGCGCCGCCGACGTCGCCATTTTGCCGCCAAAATCGGCTTCAACTCCCTTTGCGTGCCTTCAGGTATGAGCGCCTGGAGGACCAGCTCAACGACCTGACGGAGCTCCACCAGCACGAGACCAGCAACCTGAAACAGGAGCTGGCCAGCATCGAGGAAAAGGTGGCCTACCAGGCCTACGAGAGGGCCAGGGACATCCAGGTAAGCTTGGGTGGGGGGGGGGGGGTGGAAACCGCCTCCGCCAACGTGTCTGCGTCTGCGCCTTCAGGAGGTGCTGGAGTCGTGCCAGACGCGCGTGTCCAAGCTGGAGCTTCAGCAGCAGCAGCAGCAGCAGACGGTGCAGCTGGAGAACGCCGACGCCAAGGTGCTGCTGGGCAAGTGCATCAACATCATGCTGGCCTTCGCCACCGTCATCCTGGTGTGCGTGTCCACGGCGGCCAAGTTCGCCGCCCCGCTCCTGCGCAGCCGCCTGCGCCTGGCCCTCACTTGCGTGGGCGTGTCCCTGCTGGCGCTACTGTGGAAGAACTGGGAGCATGTGCAGTGCGCCCTGGAACGACTGCTGCTGCCGCCGCACTGAGAAAGCCGCCGACCTTTCGGTTTCAGCCGACCTTTCGGGATGGACCTCAAATGCACTGAAACAGCCGCAAGTTCACCCAAAGCACTGAAGTACTGTCCTGGATCAGGGGGGGAAAAAAACCCCCCAAAACATAAGCTAAAGCCACTTGAACCTGATGCACAGTTTAAAATTTTCATTGGGTAATTATTTTGCGTGCCACACTTTGAGAATCACTGCAAGTTGTGCGTACTCAAGTGTTCAATCGTTGAACATTCGACACTTGGCCAAAGGTCAGATTTACAATCGCCTGTAAACGTCTTTTGTCCACTTGAGGTTCGTTCTGAAATTCCACCGCCAGGTTGAATCGCCCAAACGTTTGCCTGCGAGTACATGTCACTTGTGTAGAGCGATGAACAAATTTTCAGAGAAAGGTGCACTGTTTGTTTTTGTGCAGTTTTCTCACGTGTTTTTCAAAGAAATACTTTTTTACATTTTGGGGAATGGGCTTACTGTTTCTATGTTATTTGCACGGCATCGGGTAACTGCCGCGATGTGATGCGATGCATTTACAGTACTCGCGTTTGTGATCCCAAGTGGCCTTCACCACTTAAAAACTGGAGTGGCACCGTCCTGCGGCGGTCATGATGACCTGAATGATTGAGGTGGACTGCAGCGCTCGCACCAGCTATCACTGTGAAGATGCATCATGGCGCCTTGTTTGTGTCCCTTTAAAAACCCAAAAAAGAATACATCAGTGGGATTTTAAAAAGGCTTTTGCTTTTTTTTTTTCTCACAATATGCTGTGATTTGTAAACATCTGTCTCTGTTGGTATTGCACAGCATAAAATGTGTTTGAAAAACTGTTCTCGGTGTAGTCTCAGGAGCGTGTGAAGTTGATATTTTTCTTACTTTTTAATGTATAATTTACACTTTATCAATTAACAAAATATGTAATAATTCAACAAAATAAAAACAATTAAGACAAATATATTGATTTAAATTCAACAATTATGACAGGAAGCCTCAGTGTAAATGAGGGTCAGTATGCCATCCACCCCACAAGGGGGCACTGTTTCCGTTTTGTTTAACCCCTCAACGGAAGTTAGCCCAGCGGGAAAAAAGTTGAAAGAAAATGCTTTCCTGTTTCTTTCACTGACAACAGCTGTTGTCTTCTTTTAACATCGTCGCTATATTTACGGATTGTTAATACTTTTAAAATAATTTTAGTTACGACCAGCGCGAGTGACGGAAGTGTGTTTCAACCTCGGAGCGCGCCAATCACGCTGCCTCGGTTAGCTATGTTGACATGTTAAGCTAAGTGAGGCTCATTTCGCTGGGGTTTTTTTATGTATTCATTCTTTTATTCAATATTTTTTGGGGGGACGTATGACCTTAAATGGAGGAGCACATGGAAAATATTGATGGCAAGGAGGTGAACGTCAAGACGGCAAATGGAGACGACGACGAGCAGGTTTGTAATGTCCGCCAAATTTATCGCATTTAAGGCAATGTTCACACAACGAGGTGTATGTCGATGCTTGTTCATTTAAAGTATAAACAATACTACAGTAGTGGAGGAGAAAAAAAGACACTTACGAGACAAGATAATTAAATCAAGATAACTGAAGATTCAAGCCTTGGACTTTTGAACCCAATTCTGCTTGCTGTGCTTTTGCCGCAGTCAAAAAAGACAAACACGACAGGTTCTTTGCATCTCAATGAAGATTTATAGATGAAAGGTACAGGGGTCTCTGAATTGAAACAAGAAAAAAGGATTTTGTGTGTGGTACTTGGAGTCATTGGAATACGATAGCAAAAAGCCAGAATGGCAGCATACACAATTAGGACACATATTTAAAGTACAGTTGGACATTAATGCAAAGGTGCAGTGATATTGATCAACAAAAAAACTTCATTCAAAGTGTCTCTATGAAATTACTTGTAGGCTTTTTAAAAGTATGATGTAATTATTCATCAGATGAAGCCCAGCACCACCATGTGTCCCAAAGAAGGAGAAACTCCTCAGGCATCCAACAGTGACTTCAGCCACCCCGTGTACAAGGAGATCGCCTTGGCCAACGGTCACATCAACCGCATGTCCAAGGAGGAGTTGCGGCTCAAGCTGTCTCAGCTCAAGCTGGACACAAGGTAGGACCAGGCGCCCGACGACGCCTCCGCATGGGAAGTGACCCTCACGTCACTTTGGTGTTTGGTTGTCAAAGGGGCGTGAAGGACGTGATGAAGAAGCGACTGAAGAGCCACTACAAGAAGCAGAAGCTGACGCAGTCAGCGGCCGACTCCGGGCCGGCAGACCTCTTCTACGACTACATCTGCGTGGTGGACTTTGAGGCCACGTGCGAGGAGGACAACCCACCAGACTTTCTGCATGAAATCATCGAATTCCCAATGGTGCTCATCAGCACGCACACCTTGGAGATTGTAAGAGGAATGCCCCCCCCCAAAAATTTACCAACTTATCTCTCATTGTCTAATCACTTATTTTTATTTCCTCAGGTGGGAACGTTTCAGGAATACGTCAAACCTGAATTGTACCCGACGCTCTCAGATTTTTGTGTGAAGCTCACGGGAATTACGCAGGTCGGTTTTATTTCCCCTTGTGATCTCCTCAGGCTGTCAGCTGTAGTCTTGAATTTAATTTTCAGAAATGCACAATATACCGTGTACGTCCTTCAACATCATGGTTCACTCCGGTTCTTTTTACAGATTTCAGCTTCGGTTGAGTTAAAGAGTAAATTGTGTTTTTATGCACCAGGACAAGGTGGATGCGGCCAAGCCGTTCCCGGCCGTCCTGAAGCGAGTTGTGAAGTGGCTTGAGGAGAGGGAGTTGGGCACAAAGTACAAATATACGTTCCTCACGGATGGGTAGGTGTCACTCTTTTGTTCTCATTTCAGCAAAGCTTGTTGAAATCCTGACATCCTTTTCCCCGCCTTGTGCAGGGCGTGGGACATGAGCAAGTTCCTCAACATCCAGTGTCGCATCAGCCAGATCCGATACCCGCGCTTTGCCAGGAAGTGGATCAACATCCGCAAGTCTTACGGCAACTTCTACAAGGTTTGGGTTTTGCATTCATGAGTGTTAATAATGTGCACAATAATAGTGCACAAATAGGGAGCTTTTTAAAATGAATGCAAACATGTCGCAAATCACATCCCAAATTGACTTCTAAAACGTGAAAATGAAATGGTGAAACGAATTCACTGATATAGATATCTTCCGTTTTTAAAATCTAAAATTTCAATAGATATATGGAGGTCACTTCAGTTAATGACTTTTTGGGGGGGAGAAACAAAGCTCTATATATATTCACCACAGGTGAATTAAAAAGCCCTTTCTAGCTCACTAATAATAATAAAAAAATATGTAGACATGTTTTTAAAAAATGGCTGTTCCATCCTGTTTTTGGGTGGGACAGCAAAATGAAAAAAGTAAAATAATATACACCGGAAAATCGGTTTTGTAGCTTCATTAAACTAACCACTTAAAATCTTTGCGTTGTGTCGAACGGCCAGCAGAGGGAGACACGCGCATGAGAAAACGCTTTGACTTGATTTTATGTCCCCCCCCCCCCGCCTGCCAATATTTTCCTCACAGTAATTCAAAAAGCAGGGTCCCATCCTTCCCACTCCTATATTTGTGGAATCCGAAGGCGCGGCTCCTCTAGATACTTTTGACAGGGAAGCCAGTAACTCGCTGTGTGCCCTGCCAAAAGGTGCCGCGCACGCAGACCAAGCTGAGCACCATGCTGGACAAGCTAGGCCTGCAGTATGAAGGCCGCCCCCATTCGGGCCTGGACGACTCGCGCAACATTGCCCGCGTCGCGCTGCGCATGCTGCAGGACGGCTGCCAGCTGCGCGTCAACGAGCACTTGCACGACGGCCAGCTGGTCTCCGTCCCCAGCTGGGCTCCCATGGACGGAGCCCCGCCTCCTCGCTGGCCGGGCACCCGCAAGTAAGGGGACGCATGTCCACGTTGCCAAGAGTGAGGGTTTTTTTCCCCCCTTCCTTAATGCCATCTTGACGCTTCCGGGATCACATGCCGGCACGACACCAGCACAAAGTGAGTCCACACGTGATGCTTCTACATGTCCATTAAAGGCAGTTAATTTGTTCAGAATGTGAGAAGTAAACACTGTTGCTGTTGGTTTTTTTGTAAGATCTCTTTCAACAGGAATAAACACTGCTGCTAAAGTGGCTGTGGGTCAAACTTTATTTAAAAAAAAAAAAAAGAAATCCCAATAATTGATTAAACAAATGCTTCAATGGTTTTATTTTGGGAATAAAAAGTGACATTTTATTTTCCTTGTACAGGAAAGAAATGTTTTTGGTTAAGTATGATTCCACACACTAATTCCAAGAGACTTGAAACATATTTTGTCAATAAGTTTCTGAATACTACGCCTCTTGATCCATTCAGTCAAAAACTCGTATGATGACACATAAAGTGGAGGCATATTGTGCTTTTGTGTTGAAATTTCAGGAAGAAGGTAAAATACATAAAACCTCACTTAGTCAAATCTCCAACTGTCGAATATTTCCTTACTTTTTGTTCTCTAACAAGAATCTGAACGGCAAAATTCACAAAGCCCGCTATCCCAAATTCTTGATGAGTAGGCTCTGCTCATTTGTTCCTACTTTGGCTTAGTGGCACAGAGGTCCGTTAGGTGTCTAGTGGTTTTGGTCACAACTTGCACGATTGACTGCAGAAGAGTCAACATGGCGACTAAAGCTGCCTCATTGGTCAGGTCACGTGTCTGCTTTCAGAGGAGCCTGGCTCCTTTTTCCTCACAGGCAGGTGCTGTAGAGCATCACCTTGTGGCTGATGTCATCCAAGATGCGGCGGGCGGTCTCCTCCAGCTCGGCGAGCTCTGTGGCTTTCGCCTCAATGGTTCTCTGGTGGTCCTCGTAGGAGCTCTCCAGTTCTGAGAGAGCAGAAGGATGATTTGTGGCTTTGGAACCATGAGCCGCGTGCCTCCAAACTTACCTTGTAGTCTCTTGAGTTTGCCGCTGCTCTGAGCCAGAAGCTCCCTGGCCTCCTGCTGCAGCTCGTCTGCTCGTCTCCTCGCCTGCAGCACCGACTCCCCCTTGTCCTCCACCAGGTCCTCCACCTCCTCCAGTTTGTCCTTCACCTCCGTGTCAAACTCCTTCTCAGGCACGGGTGAAGGGTCACACACTGACCAAGAGGCTGATTCAAGTCAAAGGGTGTGTTTGCGCGCCACCTGCTGGGCCTCGTCGGCCTCCTCCTTGGCACGTTCACTGATCCAGTCGGCCGTCTCCGCCGCGCTGTTGACCTCGAGCCCGTTCTGCCGTAGGAGGCCCACCTCGCGCTCCAGCTGCAGCAGCCGGCCCGTGGTATTTCCAAGACGCTGCTCCGACGACGCCGTCTCTGAGTCCACCTGCAAAACACCGCTGTACGTCACGGGAAAACACGCGGACCGCCACACGCCGCAGAGATCACACTCACGGAAAGGAGCAAGGCCAGAGTTCCCTTGGTGTTGCTCTGGGCCAGTTGGATGGCATCCACGGCAAGATTCTGAGCACGCTCGGTCTCGTCCAGAGCCGTCTTCACCGCTTGAGAGCGCTCCGTCAAGTCTGATGCGTCCTGACTGATGGACAGACAAGAGTAGCTCCCGCTTAATCACCTGGGGATGCCCGTCTCATCTTCGGTGAACCGCTTTTCTTACTTGGCGGCCTCGGCCTGCTTCAACAGCTCCTTCGCAGCTTTCATGTCGTCGGCACTCTGGATGAGAATGTTTTCCACGTTGGTCAGAGCCATGACCTTCTCCTTGATTTCCCTGGTCAGCTCCTGCAGCTTCTCCGTCGACGTGGGCATATCTAGGGCTAGGACCTCGCTGGCCACTGCCTCAATGACGGATGCATTGGCCTTGTCGTCTGCGCAGTTAATGACGTGTCTCAGAGATGTTGTGGGGGTTGTTTTTTGAGGGGGCAGGGGGAGCAGCCATACTCACTCATGAGCAGGTCTCGTATGTCTTTGATGAGGCGGCGCAGTTGCTCGTTGCTCTGCTCCACCCGCTCTTTGCTCCGGTTGGATTTGATCAGCACCCGTTGAGCGTTCACCTTGGCCTCCCTTGCTCGATTGCCGGCCTCCCACACCTGAAACCAAACTTTGTCTTTCCCAACGTCCGCCCCAAAAATGGAAGTACCGCTGACCCGTCCGCTCACCGTTCTGGAGAGCTTGTCCACCTCCTGCACGGCTGCCAGGATTTCCTCATCAAGCTCCTTGGCTGACTTGAGAGCGGTTTGGGTGATCGCGACGAGGCCTTGGCATCCTTCACCGCCACACCGGGCGACGCCGTCCTTACCCGCGCAGCCCAATCCACCACAAGCGGAGCCGGCGCACTCGTCGCCATCGGCCGCGGTGCCGCACATCTGCCGAAGAGATGAATGAGCGCCTTGTCCCTTGAGAGTCGCTTTCTGAGAATGTCACCTTCTTGCTGAGGTTTGACAGATCCAGTTTCTCCAGCTCGTTCTTGAGCTTGTCCATCTTCTGCGTGTTTCGCTGGTGCTTGCGATCAAACTCCTTCCGGCTGCCGTTCAGCTTCTCCTCGGTCACCGTACGAAGTACCGCCGACTGCTCCACGGTGTTCCCAGGATCACCGCTGGAGGCATTGACTCGGATTTCCGCTCTGAGCGACTCTTGGTTTGCCTCCGTGATGGTGTCCATGGCCCCTAAATGAATAAATCAATCCCAGGAGCACGTCAGGTTGTTGTGCTGAAAAGTTGAAATGTTGAAGTGAGTTGAATTGTCACCCTGAAAGTTGGCGTTCTTGGCATCATACACCTTCTGCCTGAGCTCCTGGACATGGCGTTCCAAGCGGTTTGCCTGGTCCGTCAGCTCGTCCAAGTTGGTGTCACTGGCCCTGACCTCACTCTGGAGGACATTCAAGGTCTCCTCTGTTGTGTTAACCGCCCCGTCCACGTAGGACATAACGCCACTGAGGAGGAGAGTCCAAAGACAAGTGCTCGAGAAATAAGATGTCATTGAATGCAGGGACAGGATGTGCAGCCTTTGTGGACGTACGTGATCAGGTGCATCAGGTCCTGGATCTCCTCCAGCTTCACCGCTGCAGGGTTACTCTGCACAATCTCCATGACGGTCTTGACGTTGGTCTCCAGGCTGGTCACCAAGTCTTGGTACGGTGCCGTCACGCCGCTGGTCTGCAGTTCTGTCACCTTTGCCTCCAATCGCCGCGTTTGGTTGGTCAGCTCTTCGACCACCCGGTCCCACGTGGCGAAGCACTGGTGACAAGGCTGGCAGTCGGGAAACTCCCCCTGGTAGCCCCTGGCGCATTTGTCGCACCGTGGGCCCGACACGCTCGCCACGCATGCGCAGTGTCCGGTGGCCCGATCACACTGCTCGCTGGAAATCCCACGGAGGTCGCAGTCGCAAGCTGCAAAAAAAGGCGGACCCGCATACTAAAGGCCTCAGTCATGTCGACATCTCCTCGGGGAAGAGAATCGGCTTTCATCTTTTCCTGTCCTGTAAATAAAACACTCATCCTGACTTGAACTACCCCACAAGCCTGCGAGAGAAGTCAGACTGCTCTTATTTTCCAGATGTAGGGCGCCTTAAGGTGGAATCGCTTTGGAACGTGTGTGGACGCTTTGACTTAAAGGATGACTACTCCCACTCAACAATCTGTATACTCAGTACCAACTGGCGGTCCCGCCTCAGAGATTTAACAGCTCGGATAAACTTATAAGTGGGAATCGTGAAGGATTCTTGGGTCCCGTGAGTGCTACTGGGACGAAGAAGGGGAAAAAAAAACAGAGAAGCCTGGGATTTCTTAAACATCTGGTTCTCATGAGCAGAGAACACAAGGTCAATCCCGGAGCCAGCAGCCGGCTTTGAAAAGAGACGAAATAGGATGCAGTCGCCGCATGGGGGCACAACATTGTTCTACTTGGTCATCAAACGATATGGAAGGCCTGCCCTTGTTTCAGCTTTAATTTGCCATACCGTGACACTTGACTTCTGGATCCCCCCAGAAGAGCTCCCTGCATTCCCGACACGTCCTGCCACCGAAACCCGGTTTACACGAGCAGCGTCCCGTCACCTAGAAGCCAAAGCAAACACTTTTACAATTTCAAACAAAAGTGTCTTTGGATCAAGATGCACAATGGACCTTTGTACTTCTATTGCCCCTTTGCAGAACTTCCTTCCTCTGATGGCGTGGAGCCAGGACCAAAAAAAAAAGATACTTTGTGTCTGCGCTGGCTTTGGGTTCCCGTGTTGTTTGTGTGTGTGCGTGTGTGCCTGAGCAGAAAATCAAATCATACTGCAAAAGCCAGAGCAGCAATTCCCAACCAGCTGGACCCGGAACATGAGAACATTTCACAGGCACCCGCCCCCGCTTCTGATGACGTAGGTCACTTTGCCGTCATTGAGAATTCGAAGGATTTTCATGCTACCGGGACTCACCTCATCACAGGAGGAGCCAAAGGAGTGGACCGGGTCACAGTCACAGCGCTGGCAGCCCGCTCCGCTCGCCATGTTCCACGTGTCCTGCGCGCAGCGCTCGCAGTTCTGGCCGACCACGTTGGGCAGGCAGGCGCATTGGCCGCTGTGCTGGTCGCACTGGCACTCGTCTGCCGATGAACACGCGTGTGGCGCCGTGCCCGCCGGCTGGCACATGCACTCTGCAAGACAACCAGTCAAGCTTCTTAAGAATTTGTGGGATGACCCCTCCAGCATCCACCTAAAAAGCATCGCACTTTTTGCAACAAACGTGTCTCCACTCACTTCTGCAACTTTGAGTGGCAGCATTGCCATAGTAACCGGTAGCGCAGTGCTGGCAGGCATAGCCATCCGTGTGGTACAGACACTTGAGACACGAGCCTGTCCGAGCGTCGCAGGATCTCGGGTCTTCCATGTTGATGTTGCCGTTGCACTGGCACGCCAAGCAACGCCCGCCGGGCACCAGCGGGTTGCCGAAGTGACCTGGGGCACACTCGTCACACCTGGCACCTAAAGGAAGTGGTGCGAGAAAATGGAAGAAAAAAAAACAAGCTTTCAGGCAGGATTGAATGACAGAGTCTCCTTCGTACTTGCACAAAAGACAAATCCAATCGTCAAGTTTTGATGTGTGCGTTGCACCTTTATAGCCGGGGCTACACACGCACACCAGCTGCTTTGTGTCGGCCTCCGTGTAGCAGCTGTCTGCAAACTGACGTGCGCTCTGCGGGCCGTCGGGGCACAAACATGGTCGACAGTGGCTGCCGGAACCCAACTCTGGGTCACCATGGTAACCATTCAGACATCTGTGAGGTTGAAACGACCATGACGCGATTGAGGAAGTATGCGGGAATTCCCCCTCCCTCGTACCTCTCGCAGTAGTGTCCGGTGGTAAAGTCTCGGCAGCCTTGGCACTCTCCGGTCTCGGGGTGGCAGGATTCACTGTGGCCGTTGCATTGACATGGTCGACAATGAGGAAACCCCCAAAATCCCGGCAGGCAATGGGCACACTGGCGGCCCGCGGCGCCGGGAACACAGGTGCACTGCCCGGTGGATTCGTGGCAAAGGGCGCCAATCGACCCTCGAGGATCACATTCGCAGACTGGGCCAAGAAATTGAAGTCTGACTACGTCTGGAAGCGAACGGGGAGAAGCACCTCCGCAACTTCTGCCAAACACTTACGTCTGCATCCGGCGGGGCTGAAGAGGAAGGTGGCGGGGGCACAGTGGTCGCAGTTCCTGCCGACCACTTTGGGTCGACAGTGACACTGGCCTCCGCTGGCCTCGCACACAGCGCTGACAGAACCTTGCGGGTCACACTGGCACGCTGGGAAAGGAAACAAACGTGACTGTGAGATGTCCGGGGCGTAGATGATTCTGTGGTTCCAGAGGACATGGTTCACTTTGTTTTCAAAGAAACGTACGCATGGCTCCTTTGTGCAGCAGTGCAGAAACGCTGAAAATGTAGTCGCTGCAGATGTCTGTCATCGGGCTCTTGACCACGCTCTGGCTGCGCTCCAGGCAGCGGTAGCGTTGGAACGTATCCCAGGCTGCTTCGCCCTCTGTGCCCAAGAATACTTCCAGTTCCCGGACCCGGGGCATCAACACCAGCTGCAAAGAAGAAGAACGGGATGTGGGAGGGCATACTAATCATGTCTCAAGGCTGCACGGCCGATGTCTGACGGAAACGTACTGAATCGATGAGGGTATAAGGGCTGTGCATGTCGCTGTAGGACGAGTAGAGCGGCAGGCCGATGTGGACTGTGTAGTTCTGTCCCTTCTCAAAACACACGGGGGTGGGCAGTAACACGTGTCTGCAGGAAGCAGGGACGATACGGTGAGGAGGAGGATCATCCTGCATTTGTGGGCCACGCTTCGGTTGCCTGACCTTGAACCGGGTGGCAGGGAGACGTATTGCTCATCTCCATCACTGACGGAACCACTGCAGTAGGCGGAGTCGTTGGGAGGGTTAAAGACGGGGCGCTGGACTCTGATGTCAACCTGCTCCCACTGCTCCGGAAGCTATTGCCGAGCACCAGATCTTGGTCACTCTCGATGATTAAGAGCCTCAGAGTCAGTCGAAACAATGCGAAGAAGCTAACCTGTGGCTCGTAGCGGATGAGCACATCGTAGTCCATGGAGTCTGGGATGTTGTCGATGTTAAACTCTAGATAGGCTCCCTCTGGTACATTAGCGAATCCCATTCCAGTCCACGTGGGGCTACGATCCAGAGGGTATGGTCGCTGAACCACTGACACTCCCTATCATACAGGCACTCGTTTTTGAAAACTCATCTTCTCCGGAACAGGAGCTCGGTGGCGTTTTGGTGTGCTCACGGGTCCGTGTTGGGCGTCCTCAGCCTCGTAGGTGTAGTGGTCCAGAGCCGTGAAGTAGAAGCCGGACTCAAGTTGGTCGCAGCGCCTGCCGAAAATGTGCTCCCTGCATTGGCACTGTCCAGACACCGGGTCGCAGCTGCGGAATGGCACAATCGGGGATTTTAATTGGATTATTATTGTTTATTTTGTACAACTGTAATTGATGAGAGGACATACTCATTGTTGAGAGCCCCTCCCTTGTCGCAGTCACATGGTCTGCATCCATCCATGTCATTGGACAGACCCCAGTGTTGCGGCTATGGTAGAAGCGCATGTTGGTCAGGATACGACTGAGCTCTAGACCTGCACAAACTCGGGCTTCCTACCAGACACTGGTCGCATTCCTGGCCGCTGACCAGCCGCTTGCAGAAGCACCTTCCTGACTCCGAGTCACAGGAGTTGCTTCCCGGCAGCGTTCCCAGTGGACTGCAGACACAAGCTGCCAAAGCGCACAACGCAAAGATTCTGTAAGGCGATTGCCGTCGTGTAGGTGCGTGGTAAGAACATGAGAGTGGGAAAAGAATTTTAAAACTTGGGCCATGGAAAGTACACTCTCGTCCTCAGTTGTCTTCTTAGCAAGAAATTGTGGGTGCATCTAACTTTGTGGGAGCAGTGGGGTCCGATAGTTCTTAATTCTTACTTGAGTCTATACGGTGATTTGGTGTTCTTACCCAGGCATCCTTGCGGGCCTTTTCCCAATCCATAGTGACCGTGTTTGCAGTGGTCACAGCGCATCCCCTCAACGTGGTCTTTGCAGCGACACTGGCCCGAGATGAGTCCGGCGCCCACGTCGGTCCTGGCATCGCAAAGCCCCCCTTGCAGGGATCCCACCGGGTCACAATTACAAGCTGTGGAAAAGATTCTCGTGAGAGAGGACTTCAAGAAGGGAGCGGCGAGGTCACACCGCGCGTGGGACTTGTCCTTAACGTACGCTCGCAGACGTTGGGGTCCCGCAGGTCTCGGTTGGGGTGCTGATAGAAGAAGGGAGCACACTGCTCGCACTGGCGACCCACCGTGTTGTGCTGACAGTGGTCGCACACGCCGCCGCTGACGTTACCCGTGGTCATGTAGACGGCCATGTCGAAGTGGCAGGAACCCGAGTGCTGGTTGCACTCGCACCCTGGAGAGGAGACGGCGGCGCTGTTCAGCTCTTTGTGTTCTTTTAGGAACGTGGAAATGTTATTAGTCGCAAGTCTTACTCTTGCAAGCGTGTGCGTTGCGGCCCTCGGCGGGCCTCCAGGGGAGATCGTGATGGAAGGCCATGCATCGCTCGCAGTTCAGGCCCTCTGTGTTGTGGTTGCACACGCACCGCCCGTGAACCTACAACAACGCGCTCATCAGAAGGACGTCCTTGTCGTGGACGCAGGCGAACCACGCGTGCCGCCCACCATTCCCTCGGCTCCCGTCGGTGCTCCGTCGATGGGGGCGCACTCGGACGCGTGTCCGTAGCAGAAGCAGTTGCCACGGACGACCATGTCGTAGAGCGCGTAGTAGTACTTCTCTGTCACCTCCTTGCGCGTGTCCAGTAGGTTGTCTCCCAGCGTGTGCAGCTTCAGGAAGTTAACACGAAGGTTGGTGATCTTCAACATGTCTGCGGAGCAAAGGACGTGACATGAAAGCCTTTTGGACGGGGCCTTCACGGCCAAATGGCGAGGAGCACCACCTGGCACCCTCCGAATCCCGATTCAAGTTATCGACCAGCGGGAAAATATGTCAATAAGTTTGTCAGCGCCGAAGAGGATGCAGCAATCGACCAGCTACCCCAAACAGGCCCCAAACATTTTTTTTTACACACTCGCTGTGGACAAAGATTGTTTTGAGTGAGGGGAAAAGTCTTGTGTACATGGCCATATCCTCCTGCATGTGCGAAATTCCCTCCCGGTGTTTTCTTCCCGTCTGACCTCATTTCCCAGACTTCATTTTGCTGGAATTTTCCAAGCTTCACTTCCTGGTGGGGTTAAAAGGAAGTGCCCTGCTCGCCAGTGGGGTCAGCGGTCAAGTGAGATGGAAGGATCTCAAGAGCATCTTACTCTGAATCCTCAAGCTGTACGGGTCCTCGATCTCAAAGGCGGGGTCCAGCACCCGGAAGATCACCTGGGAAACGGTGAGGAAACGTCCATTTGATTCCTTCAGTGACGCTGCGTGTTTATTGTTTGTTCTGGTTTCAGGAAACGGACCTCTCCCTCGGTGGAGGGTTCGATGTCTGAGTAGTGCGAGTCGCAGATGATGTCGTCCACCTTCACCATAGGCCCCGGGGATACGCCGGGAAATGCCGTCCGGCAATCGTAGGCAAAGTAGCGGTACACCTGCCACGTCTTCCCGAAGTCCATCGAACGCTCGATCACCATGGCGGCCGGCCGGAACGTCTGAAGGTAAGCGACAAAGCGGCAGAAGTTCACGCACGTCATCAGCGCGTCGGAATGTCGGCTGATGTCACGGGCAGCATCAGTCCAGCTGGCCGCCATCACCCTGACGAAATGAGCCGCCTTCCTCTCTCTTCCCACCGCTCGTTCACATTCCTTCGCCGCAGTTGGCCCCCGCCGGCTGTATCTCAAGGGACCTTTTCCACCATTGACTTCAACACTTGTGAATGCGTGTGAATGCGTGTTGTGTGTGAGAAGCGGCACCTTAAAAGTCATGATGAGGTGAGTGAAATGGAACTCTGCCTCCAGGTCCAGCTTGATGGTCACATTCTCCACGCCTGCACACAGGACACCAACAATGACACACAGCTGGCACTTCTACGTGAATTGTAGATACAAAAACAAAAAGTGATGAAATGTTGCAATTGATTTATTTTTTATGTGGGTTTGCTGGGCTTATCAAGGGGCCCATGATCTATAACCATACAGGATGTGATCAATACTCAAATATAGACATTATTATTAATGAACAAATAGATCATAGGAGGAGAAATGCAAAAAGGAGGGAGAGCTGCAACATCCACAGACGCACACACGACGCAGTAGTGCGAGTAATGTTGGACCGGTCCCCACAAGGGAATTAGGAAATCCCAAACGAAACTGCGCCGCATCTGCAGCTTCCTGCTGCTTCGCAGCCATCTGCCGCGCTGGCTGCTGGTCATTCCCACCACTCCCTCCCAAAAAAAAGCAGATGACGGGATTCCTGCTTTAGACGCACTCAAAACACGCAGGGTTCATCCCGCATCTGTTTCCATACATTAAGCGGGGCATTAATAAGCCCGTTCATGCGTGAACATGGTGACGGAACACAAAGATTTGATGGATTTAGCAGCTGTCTCGTTTGCACGCTGTTCAGTGCGATGGCTTCTTCACGAGATGAAGATCTTCCATGTTGTCAAAGGGGCCTCCTCGGACTCACCGTTTTGCGACTGCCACCACGTCTTGAGACGGTTGGGGGCGAAGGTGGTGACCACGTTCTCGATGGTGTGGCTCAGCGGGTTGACGTCCTCGTCGTACGGCTCCCTGGAGTCGCACGGGAAGCAGTTGGTCTCCTCCTGATGGCCAAACCATGACATATGAGACCTCTGATGTGAATTTGCTCGATGGCACTAGGCTGACATTTAATGAGGCCAATCAATGCTTTGGAATCACTGCACTTGAGTGCATCTCATCTTAGTTCTGAAGGCGCTCGATGGGCAAACTGCAGCGAGCATGGCGCTTTCGACGCAGCCATAATGGGAAGGCACAAGTGTATGTGACCTCTGGTAAACATTTCACAATTCCTCCTAAACACAGCTGCAACGCATCGGCGCCGCCAAACATCAACAAAGTAAATGTACGACATTTACCGCGTCACGTCGGCCTGTTCTGTGTCTGTGCTCCAATGCATGAGCTCTCACTCGTGCGTTTATAGTTGTGTTGAAAAGTGAGACGAGTTCCCAAATACTCTCTGCTCTCATTTTAACGCACATTCTTGAAGACGGCGCTCTTGCCGAAGCACAAAGACAGCCCATAGTGTGCGTCTGTGCGTGCGACACCAAAAGGACACCTTTCACACCAAGCGACCAGTCGCTGCCGCCGTTTCGACAGGCCAACATTTGTGCCGCCACATAAAGCTTTTTATTGTCGCCGCGCGAATGTCTGCACTCCCACTCGTCACCACGGCCGCTTGGCACTGAGCGCATGCGCCCACGTACGCTTTGTGATGCACCCCAAACTTACAAATATGTTTCATGAATTAAAAATGTCAACGATTTTATACTTCATAAAAACATTGCGTAATAACATGACTCAATACAATTACTTGCACAGAAGCAGTGTTTTTCTCACACTTGGATATTTCATTGAATGGCCATTGGGCTGCTACCAAGTATGTACTTGATTATATTACTGCAACATCTCCAGGAAGTGCGCGAGCCATAAATCAACCTCCTACACACATTTCTCAGCCTCAGGATTCTCTTCAGAGTTTTATGAGGTTTCAGCGTCCCGATACAGTTACAAGCAGTCAAGAGGATGCATTTGCTGAGCGCGTCTCCCATTTTCGTCAAAATCTTCTCACCTCCAGGTGTCCCACGATGCAGAAGGTTTCGCCTCCACGCAGGCCGCACGTGGACGAGGCGTTGAGCTTGTGGGCGCGTCCGATCAGCAGATCCCCCGTGGCCGGGTAGCAGCTGCCTTCCGTGCACACATCCGCCAACTCGGGGAACTGCGTCCAGGCAGGAGACCACAGCACCGCTGAGAGCAGAAGAGAGGACCACATCAACATCATCATCACACACACGTCCAGCTCACTCGGTATTAAACCTCAGTTCTCGGCTACTGTCAAGACAGGCAAAGTGAGTAATAGCTGGCATGTGGCTTCCATTAAGAGCCATGTTGTCGTTTCCTTTTTTGGCAACGATGAACAAAACATGACATTTCCCTCACAGACCTTCCACTATTCATTAAACTCACCAAAAGTAGTCCAAATAAGGATGAGCAGCGACATGTCGGAGCCCTCACAGCCTGTCCGGAATCTTGATGGCTCCTGTCTATGTGTGTTTCTCTCTCTCTCTCTCTTTCTAGAAATTTGTGCGTGTGTGAGAACAGAAGAAATTCTGAGGCGTGGGAGTTTTCCTTGGAGGAATCCGTATCCCACTACCAACAGCTCCTCCCAAATGTCAGTGGTGCGCCCCCTTTTGGTCAAAATGTGTTTAAATTGGAAAAACCGTTACATATATACACAAACACACATTAATTTGAAATGTATTTTATTTATTTATAAAACATTGTTTTTTCAAATTAATGTATCAAAGTATGAGCTATGAATACATTTTCAGTAATATTTTGTATTAAGTTGACTGCGTAAGCGCGTGAAAGCGGATCGTTGTTTCCCGAGCTCCCGGTTTCCGGTCGAGGGGGACTTCTTTCGCTGACGGACCCGGAAGTTTTGTGAGGTTAACTCGGTAAGTTTCGAACTTGGACATGTTTTTAATACGCAATGTCTTCCACACATGTTTATAGCCGGTTGAGTGAATGGCATGCTGCACTATTATGAAGACGTAACAAAGGTGGACAAAGACGTACATTTTGAAACTTGTTTTTGTCTGTTCAATGGCGGGAGACTGCGGATACCTCGTACATGTGATGGGACTGGAAGCTCAATGTGCAATTGACCACCTTAAACAATGACCTGTTTTATTTGGGGGTGGGGAAAGCTCATCGCTATAACATTTAGGTATTTTACACCTTTTTCATTTGCAGGTTTTCACTACAACATTCACTTTTGGGAAACCTCGACAACATGTGGAGAAGAGGTTCAGCACAGGTGGGGCGGCAAACTAAAGATGTTTCCAAAAAAGATGTGTATTATGAAGGATTGTCGTGCTATCACCAACCATCGACTTCCCGATACCGGGTGTCCAATTACACATTGAGTTACATTAAAATTGTCGCTGATTTAAAATGTCGAAACTGGAAAGTGAGAAAAATAGTATTAAGAGTCGATGTGCTAAATCTCCGTGCTTTTCCAGGTGTTCAGGCAGCTGATTCGAAACAGCACCACTGACTCCAGCCTCATCCTGGAGAGATGTGAGTGGACGTCATCCATTCATTTCTCAACTCAATTTCATTCGTAACCTATTTTTAGAACAACTGTAGCTACATCCAAACTGCCGTATATGAGGTCAAAAACTGCTACATTGTGGAGATGCTTAAGGGAGGACTGGCTGACTCTAAAATCAAGGGTGTTTCTTTCTAAAAGCACCTGTAACTCATCAGAGTCCACTGTTTCTTCTTTGCCTGGCAGCAATAAATCGTGTCCAGTTGTTAGGCCGAGTGGGCCAGGAGCCCGTGATGAGACAAGTGGACGGCCGCAACCCTGTCACCATCTTCTCCCTGGCCACCAATGAAATGTGGCGCTCCGGGGAAGGCGAGACCAGCTCGTCGGGTAACCAAACCAGTGCTGCTACTTGACATCACGCATGGCTAGAGACTGCACACACTTGCTTCTAAATGGCCCGAAATCCTTAAAAAAAATAACGTTCTTGTTGTAATATGTCCCTTTCACCGTTGCCCTTGGTTAACTGCAAGTCTTCAATCTCTCCTATAGAGGGTACTGGTGGACAGGCTAAATGTGTAATTCAAGTTTTGTAGTCATACAACCTGACTTGGCCTCTTATTTACATCCAATGGAAACAGAAAAATCCATCCGTATATTTTTCTAACTCTGTATGTTAGTTCAAGGTAGCTCCCATACTGCTTCACTCAAGCTAGACTTATTGTAACAATATTTTCTTCTTCATTTATATGCTATATAAAAAAAATAGGTTGTCAAAATGTAAGCACATGCTGTGATTTGTAATATTGAGCCATCAGATGCTCACAGTGGTCACTTTATTGAAGGAGAGGTGTTAGATTCAATCCAATTGGCTTAACCATTACCAATTTAAATGGTAGATTAAGCAAATCTGGTGTATTTTCAAAAAAAATCATTACATTTCAATCTTGTCTTGTTTTGGCTTGTCAGGTGACATCAGCCAAAAGACAACATGGCACCGTGTGTCCATCTTCAAACCCGGTTTGAGGGACGTGGCCTATCAGTACGTCAAGAAAGGGTATGAGCTACTCAGTGGTTGGGAGTGACTGCGAATCAAAAATGCGATTACTCCCCCCCCCCCCCCTCTCCCAAATTGCATCACGCAGAGCCAGGATACTTGTGGAGGGGAAGTTGGATTACGGTGAATATGTGGACAAGAATCAAGTGAGACGCCAGGCCACGACCATCATCGCAGGTTTGGAAAAGCAACGACGAAAGCGAATCCTGCATACCCGCATGCTCAGCTAATAAGCTGACCTCTATTTTCTCAGACAACATCATCTTCCTGAGCGACAATGTTCGCGACAGAACATGAAGGCCTCCTTCTGCACACTTGTTTTCTTCTTTTTTTTGTGTACCCAAAACGCTGCGGATGCCGCAGTGACAGACTTTTTTCATACGACGCGATTTGAAGACACACAAAAGGCGTGTTGGACTGTGGCGCATCCTACTTGTGGGGAACATCATCCAGTCGGTACTCCAAATGAATCGCACAATTCTTGCATTGATTTTGCAATGTAGTTTGTGTGCTAGTGAACAGGTAAGGTAAGAGGAGTCCATGTCACATCATATGTAAGGAAAATGACCCATCATTCAGCCTGCTTAGTGATTCGTCGTAGGCTTAGCCAATTATTATTGAAACATTCAATGCACACATCCGTTTCTGTTTCATTCTTGGTCATTTGCAAGTTATTACTCTCCTATGTGCAGCTGTTGTTTGTGTTGCATTTCCTTCCTTCAAATTTGGTTGGTTTCACTCACTATGAAAAGACTTTGGAAGTCAACATTTTGTGCGTTTATGACCTTATTTCACAATGTCGCCCACATTGACAAAAACAGCAGTTTTGTCAATTTGTCAGAAGTAGCCAAATGTCGAATAAAGTAGAATTAAAACGTTAATCCATCACGTGCTTTGTTTTTGACTATTTTTCATTTGAAAGCGTCAATTTCAAGTTTGGGGGACTTTGGCGAGCGCAGGCGGCCTATCGTGGCTGGGATTCTTGGCCTTAGTTTATTGGACGAGGTGGAGTTCAAAGTCGCATCTCATTGGGTATTTTGGTTGTCAGTCATTTCAGGTTTCAACAACGGCAACCTGATTGGACACCCGTTTACGCATGCGTAGTGTAGTGTAGCTGAACCGGACGTGGAATAAATAAAAGATCCGCTTTAACCGTCGGATCGAATCGGATTTTTTTCGCGTCTAAGTCATTTTAATCGATGTCAGTGTAGGGTTCTTTGCCTTAACGACCCGAGTTCACGACAACTTTTTACTTGCTCGTAGAAAAGCAGATGGAGGAAGTCGAGGGCTTTACTTTGAAATCGACCACCGGAAATGTCAACTTTCGTACTAGACAACAGCTGAAACTCACGAAACAGCGATTAACTTTTGTTACTTTCAGCAAACGTTGTGTCAATTAGGCACGGTGACATCGAATGCATTAAAAAAAAAGAAAACCTCTATTAGCGGGCAGTTTGACCGCTCTATGCACGATGTGATTTCACTGTGTGGCCTGTGACTCCACCTCCGCATTCCAGGTCGTCTGGTCGGTGAGGAAGAGGAGGAGAGCCAAGGAAGGCGAGAGAGAGAAAAGCAGCTGGTGAGTGTGGATGTTGAGATGAAGGGAAGATGATCGACAAACACTTGGACGCTCGTTCTTGATTAGGCCACGCACAGACTCGGTCCTGCTCGCTTCGTCGACTTCCTTCCCTACAAAGCAAGTTGTGAACTTTTTGCAAACTTTTTTTGTTGTCGGAGGAGGAGGAGGAGGCCACCCGGGTCGGCGTCATGGAGATCCTGGACTCGAGTGAAAGCTTCCTGCACTGGGACCGCAACCTCAGCGAGCTGTCCGAAGCCGGAGACATGGACTGCGCCCTCTACACAAACGTAAGTCATCCCCCTCAATACTTGTTTTGCTAAGAAAGTCATCTGTGCGGAATGCCGTCAGTGTGCGCGTGCGCGTGCGTGTGCGTGCCCTGCTCTCCCTTCGCAAGCTGAGCCTTTAGGTCCAGGATGCTCCCATCCCCCTCCTCCTTTTAAATGTTTACTTTAAGCAGAGCGCTTACAAATATGAAGAAGTAGCCGAACATCATTTTAAGTACATGTTATTGATCGAGAAAAAAAAAACCCAACAAAACCACTGGACTGTGCTTGAGGTAAGCATGCACAGTGAATACAAAAGGAAGCTTTGCAATCACGATCGTGCTCAGTGTGACTTGGTACCACATTGACAGCTGTTTCAAATATGTCGGATACCCTAACAGGGCAAACTACAAATACGATCATGAACATTGTTCAATGAATGCCACTCAATGTGGGTATTCATGCAGTTAAATTGACGGAAATTAGATTTTAGCGGCTTTCGGCCGTCGGATGACTTAAATTTTGCATCCAGAAACGAGAACATTTGATCCGTAGAGACCTGCTTGTTGTTAAAACGTCACGTAAATTGAAATGGCCCTTAAAGGATCTGTAGGACTTTCCAAAATGGCCATTGGCCTTTCTTTCTGCTGTTACGTAACTTGCAAGCAGGCTCCGAGCAGGAACCCTGGAAGATGGGAACGCCGCCCGCAGAACCCACAAACGCACACGCTGTTCATTTGGCAACCTTTGACGGGTCCCGACTCGCGTGCTGAAGCGCAACCGTAGGCCCTTTAAACCAGTGGCGTGGCTCTCCTCCGCTTCCGATGCCGCATTCCCGTGACAAATTCGAACTTTCTGTTCACTTTTTGGCGACGGTTTTTCACGTTGAAGTTCACATGTGCAAATCCGTATCCTCGAAACGATTGTGGGTGGAGATACACAACAATTCCACACGTGTGGGATATTTGAACACCCTGCCGTGTTTTTTCGTGGAAATTCAAGGTGTGTGTGGCCCACGGGCCGTAGGTTGCACACCCATGAACGATAACATAGCGCGCATGTCCGCGTATGAATGTAAAATAGACTGCAGTGTTCACAAACAGACTGGGCTCGCTTGTTCCCCTCGGCTGACCCCCGCCGCTTCCTCCTCCCCCCTTAACCAATATTGCCCCTCCCGACCCCTTTCTTCCCCCCCTCCAACTAAGCCTCCACCTTCCTTTACAGTTTGCGGTCATACTCGACTCGCGTGTTGACACCCGACTCGCTGCTAAACAATGCAAAGTCGATGGCGTGTGCGTCATTCGTCCGCCACCTGAGAGTGACACCCGTCAGAATTCTTAATCTGGTTTATCTGGTTAAATGTGTGTGTGTGTGTGTTATGACAGTAACTCCCTGGCCTTTATTGTTAACCCGCGGTGTCCTCTTGCTCGAAATGCGCTGTCACGGCGTGCCATTATGAAGGCCGCCATTTTGACCAACCTACTCCTTCATTTACATGCAATTCAATTCTGTTGTCATGCAGCCATTTTCCTGTTAATAGCGCGCCGCCGGAGCGCTTTGATGAAGCCACTCGCGCTGTTTGCCTTGTGGGTGGAGAAACTGCACCGGCGACATCCACAAACATTCCAAAGATGCTCCATCAAAACGCAGCGTTCGCATGCGCTTTCAATAGCGAGCGGCGATGCTCCTTCCTGCACTCGCGTTCACTTGCACTCAATGCACCGCACGACTGCGAAGGCGGAGCAGGAAGAAGCCTTGCTTGCGCACATGCAGCAGGCCTTTCCAACAATGTGTCCCCTTACGTAAGCGCCAGCAGATGGACTCTAATGTCAGGCTCTGCTTTTGGCCATACTAGCTTGCGCGCACACACTCGCGCGCACACCGCTGCAGGCGTGTGTGTGTGTCTGTGTGAGCAAACACGCAGCGGCAGAGTAAACAAGCGTGAAAAGTGAGGTGCCTGTTCTCCGGCGGGGCAGGGCATCCTGCTCCCTTCTGGCCCGTCACCTGGTGACCGGGTTGTATGCTCGCGTGAAAATACCACAGTCACTTCAACAAAAACAACTCCACGAGTACCCTTTTAAAGTAAGGCTGCTCTCGGCCCGATAGCAAGTACGGGGACTCGGGACCCCGGAACGTTTTTGCGCTGGATAGAAAAGCGGTCCCGTCGCCACTTGGCCGCCGGGCCTCCACATGGCGTCCACATGGAAGCCTGCGTCTGGATTTTCAATCTGATGCAAGCGTCTCCTCCATCCCCCCGCTCTCGCTCTCCTTACTGGGAAAGTGGGCGGCGGCTTTCAGCCAGGGGAACGCCAAGGTGCTAATCATCTGGTTTTGAGGGCATTTTGACGACGACGGGGCGCCCGCCGGAGCCGTCTTTCTTCTGAGGCAGGGCTAAATTTAAATGCGGCTTGGGGGTGAGGCGGGTCAACCCCGCACTCCTCCCAAAACGCAATTTCCAGCAACAGACCGCAATTGTGTTGGGGGTGGGATCTCCAAAATCTGATTTCTGTTGATGAGTGTCGTTGTGCGGTGTCAAATTGCAAATGATGTCGTTCAGCCGGGATGCCAAAGTGTCTCCTTTAAAAACCGCCAGGTGCCCGCATGGCGCCGACGTTCTTTTATAGGCGGCAAGCGGTTGGGTGGACGTACCCTCGAGGCCGGTTGCACACCCCCGCTTTTCTCTCCCCCGTGGTGGTGGGACGCACTAAGGAACCTCAGTCAAACCCAAACGTCTTGCGCTTTGTCAGCGTCTTTTGGGTTTGTCCTCCAGTCGCTAGGCAGACTTTGCCGCCAGGGATTCCGCCGGGCGACGCGTCCAGACAAGTTGGTGGACTTGTTTTGTCTTTGGCGCAGGTGTTTTGGCCGACCTACATTTTACCATGAGCTTAGCCGAAGACCTCCCCCAAGAGCAAACGTGAATTTAATGTTTCCCCCAATCGCATGGAAACGAACGTTTAGCCGCATGTGCACCAAGAAAAGCTTTTGCCCATGTTAGGTTACTTTGTCCAAAGTGGGTCGTGCGTGTGTCGGAGTGTCTGCCTTTTTTGTGCATGTGTGAGTGTGTTATCCCGCTTGCCAAAACACACACACACACGACATGACTCACTGGGTGGAAGGAGTATGTCATGACTGACGAAGGGAAAGCCTGCGAGTGTGTTGCTAGACCCACCAAAAGTCTATTCGATTTCGCAACCGCTTTTCCCGTTCAAGCTCGACCGACATTATTTCATCAAAATGATCATTGCTTCAGATAAAATGTCTTTGCTCATGTAATGTTTTCTGAAGCAAGTGGATTGTGAAGGTCCCCCCCCCCTTCCCCCCCTGCGGTGAACGTCTGGAGGTTGTTTGGGTCTGGGGTGTGCGCGTAAGAGTCTGGAAACTTCAGAAGGTCTCGGGATGAAGAGGCCGAGTGCAAGAATGTCAAACGCAGATGTGCAATGCGAGACCTTCACATTGCACTTGCACGCCTTCAACACGTCGCAACGAATGCACGTGAAGACGATTCAGCCGTTAGCCGGCACGCTCGTCCTCCCTCACTCCCAAGGTGAGATGACGTTGGCTTCCTGGCTGCGTTATCAGCAGGCCAAGCGCAGCGCTATCTTTAGCGGCGTGACTTCATTGCGTCGAGTTCGGAGCGAGTGGCCATTCTCGCCCACCTTCGCTCACAGGGCACGTGCCAGTGAAAGCGTCTTGCTGACTAGCGATCAAGCTCCGTCGCTAGCCACCGTTCACGGCGGCCATCTTGATGTAGCCAACGAAGCATAACAACTCGCACTCTAGTTGCTGTTTGGCCGATAAGATGTTCGCCTTTATTTTAGCAACAAGAAAAAAAAAACGTGAACCTGAAGCCAACCTTTTTTTTTTTTTTTTTGCTTCGCTAATGTTGGCTTTTAGTCGCGCAGGAAGGAATCCATGCACACACGTGCCCAATTTAACAAACGTGTTGAAAGAGCTCGCGTAGGCCGTGTTGACATAGCGGCTCGCGCTAATGACGCTAAACGCTCGCGTGGAAAGTGGCCAGCTGTCGAATAAAAACGGTGCCGATAGGAAGAGGACAAACAAAAACACGCCGACTCGGCGCTTTTATCTTGACATGAACTCTGGCGTTTGTGTCATCACAAATGGGTGGCGGGGCTAAAGTGCACACGTGCAATCGTATCAATGCGCAAGCACACGCCGACATCATCGATGGAGAAAGAAGAGCGTTACAAAGCCATCCTCAATTGTCACAAAAAATTCTCTTTTTCAGCGGGACAAGAGAATTCAAAAGTGGATTGTTTTGAAGTGGACGCGTTAACCTTCTTTCCTTTCTTGCCCCCCCTCACATGTTGCGTCACCAAAGTGTTGCGCTCTTTCCGCCCTCACGGGCCTCCAAACTTTGAAAGGTCTTGATTGAAGACTTCAGGGCGGCATTTCTTCCCAGCCTTCCCCCCCGGGGGGACCGTCAATTATCTCTGCAGGCATGCATGGACCCTCACAGCTGGCTGGGGGAGGGGGGGGGTTATTGCGGCAGCTTAATTGCCACCTCTTTCTTCTCGCTGGGGTTTTTCTTTTTGCTGTTTTTTTTTTTTTTGAGGCCTTGAGAAAAGTCAGCACGCAACTGTACTGAACATTCTTTGTTTAGTTGTTTCGAAAGGCATTTTATGATTGTTTGTGTCCTCTGAGGTTAAATAGTTTCTCATGAGGACTCCAAAGCCTCTTTGTTGGAATTTACTTGACAGATTCCTAACTCGGGAGTTTTCCCGTTGGGCCGAGGAGAGGCGAGTGTCGGGTTACAGTCGGTCCGAAAACGACACGCCAGTGTGAGCCGCCAGTACAAAAGGGCTTCTGTTTGTGTGTGTGTGTGTGTGTGTGTGTGTGTGTGTGTGTGTGTGTGTGTGTGGTGGGCCACGGCCCTCCATTACACACGCATGCAGAAAAATGACAGGGAGTGCGTGTGTGCGCGTGTGTCTATTTGTGTGTTTTTGCGGTTCTGTCGTCAAACTTGCGGAGAACGAGGCCAATCCCATTTCCTGTTATTAAAAAAAAAAGAAGTTATTTGGAGTTAACTGGGGTCCTTGAGGGCGATCCCGATCGTTGGAAAAAGGTGTGACGCAACAGGGAGGGATTGCGAAACAGGCCAGAGTCTTTTGAAACTAAAGATGATGCTGTACGCTCGGTTACCATGGCGACGCACGCCTACGCGCACCCACACGGTGGATGACCGCGTAAATATTGGTTTCCTCATTTCGACAAAATCTGCCAAATATGGCGGCCCACAGAGAGCCGCAACCCAAAAGTTTGATGGCAGCGAGTCCAAGCTGGTGAGCGCTGGCGCCCCCTGGTGACAATTTTCCTTCTCCTCGCAGCACTTCTCGGAGCTTCTGGATGACCTCTCCCACGACGCTCTGCTGGGACAGCTGCTGAGCGACCCCTTCCTGTCGGGGGTGCAAGGCGGCGCCAGAGGCCTGGGGGGCGACGACGAGGATGGCGAAGACGGCGGCGACCTGTGCCCGTCCTCGTCACCGCCGCCGCACATCGCCGCCGAGCACAGCTACTCGCTCTGCGGCGACAGTCGGCCGCAGTCGCCGCTTTCGCACCTCACCGGGGAGCGCGGCAGCGACCCAGGTGAACCAAGGGCGGAATTGGCTGCGCGCCGCCCGATATTTGGACGTGCGGCGTCGAGGCGTCATTCCCGCTTGACGTTTTTGCCGCAGAATCCGAAGGCGACTCGTCCGAGTGGCCCATGGAGCAGGACGACGGAATGGAGGGTCTCCTGTGCGACGCGCCGTCCCTCCTGCCCGCCCTGGCGCTCGCCCCGGGGACCGCCGAAGACCGCCCCGCCGCCAAAAACGTCAAGGTCAAAGAGGAGAAGGTCTTCCCCCAGATTAAACTGGAAGCGCACCAAGTGGATCAGTTCCTGAATCTGTCTCCCAAAGGTTGGAGCCTTTCGCTCTCCTCGACTCGGGGCACTCGCGCCTCGAGATGCGCCTTTGAGTCCTTCCTTTTTCCCCGCGTCAGGTCTCGAGGCACTGCAGATGCCCCCCACCCCGCCCAGCTCGCACGGCAGTGACTCGGAGGGCAGCCAGAGCCCCGCGCGCGCCCCGCCGGGCCTGTCCCGCCCCACCTCGCCCGGCAGCCCCGAGCCGGCGCGGCCCGCCCTCAAGGCGTCGCCCCGCGGGAGCGCTTCCTCCTCGCTGTCCAACTCGCCTCTGCTCACCGCCGCCCACGTGAGGAGCAGACGTCGGCGCAAAAGTCCGCCCGATCCGGCGCTCGGTCTTCATCCGGCCCCGTGTGCGTATGTGTGTAGAAACTTCAGGGCTCGGGACCGCTGATGCTGACGGAGGAAGAGCGCCGCACGCTGGTGGCCGAAGGCTACCCGGTGCCCACCAAGCTGCCGCTCACCAAAGCCGAGGAGAAGGCGCTCAAGAAGATCCGCAGGAAAATCAAAAATAAGGTGCGCCGCCTGCAAACAAAAAACTTGAGGCGACTTGCGGCCTTGAAAGTCCAACGCCAATGTTTTGTTTTTTTTCCTTCCCCGTCAGATTTCTGCTCAGGAGAGTCGCAGGAAGAAGAAGGAGTACATGGACACCTTGGAGAAGAAGTGAGTCTGAATTTTCGATTGACCACATGCAGCTCAAACGAACACGTCGCAGTCCCAAAAGTCGATCATTTCGGGGCTTCGGTTGAAATCTGCACGACGGAACTTTGTGCAAAGTGCAAAATTCCGAAAAACGAAGGCTAGAGCGCACATTTGAAGCCAGAACAGACGCACGCATGCCCCACCGTCCTGCCCCCCTGCATTGAAAATAAACAAACAACAACATTCGCATTAGCGCCTGAATTTTCTTGAGCCGACTGAACGTTCTTGATTTAATTTTAGAGAATTAAAAGTCAAAGATAAAATGCAGTTGTGCGTGACGACTGAGCTGCAGTTCTACCGCTGTCCACAGGGTGGAGACATGCTCCAACGAAAACAACGACCTGAGGAGGAAAATGGACACGCTGGAGTGCACGAACAAGTAAGAGCACACCGAAGTGCAAATGGAATTCGACTTTTCAATCTATTAAAAAAAAAAAACCCGACGTAGGTCTCTGCTGCAGCAGCTGCAGGCCCTGCAGGCTTTGCTGTCCGGAAAAGTGTCCAAGTCGTGCCGTGTGGTGGGCACGCAGACGTCATCGTGCCTCATGGTACCAGCGCGCTCGTCTCCATCCCGTACGCACGTGTGCTCACTTGCACTCACTTGCACTCACCAGCGTGTGCGCACCTCTTTCTCGTCCTCTCAGGTGGTGGTGTTGTGTTTCGCTCTCTTTTTGGGAAGTTTCTACCCAGCCGGCCCGGTCCCCAACCCCGGCGGCGTCGCCGCCACCGGCCGGGCCTCCGGGGGGCTGGCGGTCAAAGAGTCGTACGCCGCCACGGGTACGCGGACTCGGCCAGGTCACGCGCCGCCCCCGCGGGGTCATTTCTCCACATCTCACGCTTGTCGTTTGCGTGCGTTCAAACAGTCAAGTCCAGAAGTCTGCTGTCCACCTTTGAGGACGAGCCGCCGCATCTGCTGGGCCTCGGCGGCGAGTACCCCGACCGTTGGGAGGACGCGGACGCCGCCGTGGTCATGGCGGCGTGGCGGCGTTCCAGCGAGCAGCAAAAAAGCACAGCCGCCGCCGCCGCTGCCGTGGCGGAGGAGACAGGCCAGGCGGAGACGTTCCCGCCTTTCCGCAGTCAAAACAACAAAACTAGCACGTCAAACGGCATCCACAGGTAAAAGTGAAGGCAGAAATCAGACATTTGACGCACCTTTTGTTCAAATTATTAATCCGTGACATTGTTTAAATCAGGGGTGTTGAAACTCGGACTTCAAGGGCCTCAGGGGCCGCTGTCCTGCAGTTTTTAGCTGTGCCCCTTGCTACAAGCGCGCCGGATCGGTTTCAGGCTTCTTCGGAGGAGCTGATCATTTCGAATCGTGTGTGCAGGCCTCTGGAGCAGAGGGCGAAAAGCATCGCATTGGAGCGAAGCGTCAACGAGACCTCCTGAGAGTCGATTTCCCCCCCCCCCCCCCCCCCCAAAAAAAAACCCCTTCCCAGTTTCAGTGTCCTTGAACAAAGCTCCCGACTGCCACTGCTGAGTCGGCTCGTGTCCGACAACTCCTGTCCAAAGTAAATGTGCACTGAAGAGTTGTGCGAGACTTGTTTTGAGTTCGCCAGCATGCTCGTCCTGGCAAAATCCCTTGCCGGGGTGAATCCTGACGCGTCTGTGGACAAAAGAGGTGAGGACAGCCCCCCCCATCATATTTATACATCTTTTTTTTTTTAGTTCCCCCTCCAAAGATTATTGCTTTACTTTAATGTTTTTATTCCATCCCAATGCCGTTTGTGTACACCCTTTTTTTTGTCTCCGTTAAACATTTGCATATTGTTTGTATCATTTCCTAAAGTGCCTTTTGTTGCATTCCCTGCGCTAGATTTGGGGAATCAGAAACGCAGAATATTTGTAAATGTTGACAGAGAACCGCAAATCCAGAAAAGGGATGCAGGATGTTTATGGTTAGCATTTTTTTTTTGTTGCTTAGCACGATTAGGACAGGAAACAGAGAATGGATTGCACGACGGTGCTTTGTTTTCTCCTTTTAGCCTTACAGACTTTCACGCGCAATCTTTCAGCATTTGCCAAATAAAAACACCCCCCGCCTCCTCCGCACCCCCCCCCCAATATCTTTTTTAGTACCTATTTTTGTAAATATGACTTGTGAATATATGATATGCCTCTTCCTCACCGTTTTGGTCACGGCCAATCACCAGTTGAACCGTTTTTAAGGACTTCATTACAACCTGAAAGATGTCAAATGTTGATGTCAAGACAGATTGACGGGAAAACGATGAACTCGTCCTGACTGAAAGGAGCAGTAGGCGGAGAGCCTTCTCCCCCATATGTTTATTTTTCTGTCTTTTGTTTTTTTTTTTTTGCTTGCAAAATAAAGTATTTTCCTGAGTAAAAGCATCATCGGGCGTCTTTAGGTGTGTATTTTTGCTGCAAAGGGAATTTTGAAAAACAATTGATGCCTGCAAATGGATGCTTCAAGACAAATACAAAATGGGAGACTTTCAACATGGCTCTCTTGGACAAGAATATCAGATCTCATGTTCAACAACTGGGAGGTGTTTGAATGATCATTCATCTCTCGCTCCTTTTTTTTGGACAACTTGACGGCTCAAAATTGACGAAAGGGGCTCATCATGCCGAGCTTCGTTGAAATTCCACAAGAGATGCTCGGTCACGCGCGATGACGTCACGGTCCCACTGGAGTCCTTGACCCACCGTGTGTGGGCTCATTTCGAGCGCGTGTGTCACCTCCTGGCCTACTTCATGACTGCTGCTGAGGCTGCAGAAAGGATGATGAGCGGGGATATCCCACAATGCCACGCTGCGTAGACTCTGCACGCACGGATGGAAGGATGGATGCAGAGCTTTGCGTCGTGTTACCCTCCCTGCATCTCGCTCAAGAGCAGTTTACAAACCACTCGCAATTCCGACACCGTCAACAAGGACACTTCCTGTGAGTAGCCTTCACAACAAAGCGGCTAGGAACTCTGCGAGTGAGGCAGTAGGTTTCATTTCGACAAAAATGGTGCTTTGCCACCATCCTGTGGAATTGCACGACCATGGTAAAGTGAGTTGAGGAAATTTCCTTTTGACAAAAGTTACACGCTGCCATTATCTTGTGGTATCTGTGCTGAAGTGAATTGAGGAGCTATCTAATAAGATAAAGCATGAACAGGGCGTGATTATTTTTGTGTTTAAAACCAGAAAAATGCAAAAGGGCCCTTGCATCCTTCGATTTTAGCGCGATGCGGCCGTAAAGCGTTAGCAGCGACCGCCCCGTCTTATTTTGAAGGACGGACAGTATGCTTCCGGCAGAGTGACGTCACGTGACAGCTGCGGTTCTGTCGAGTCGCTGTTCGCCAGCCAGGCCAGCCAGCTCGCCTGAGGCTCCGGGAGAGGAGCGTCGCTTCGCGGCCTCACGCTGCACAACCTCCGCTCCGGAAGGCTCCACCGGCGTCTGCCCGTCGTCGTCGCCGGCGTCCGCGGGTGAGCCAGCCCTGGCGGCGGCGGTGGCGGTGGCGGTGGCGGCGGGTCCAGTGCGAGGACCGAACGCCATGAACCGCCAAGCCGCGACGGAGGATGCGGCCCCGGCGGCTCCGGACGGGCGGCTCGCCTCGCTCGGAGCCGACGGCGGCGAGTCCGAATCTGGCGCCGGCTCGGAGGACACCTCGGCGGGATGCTGCAGCGACACGTTCAGCAGCCTGCCCGACATCGAGCAGGAGAGCTTGGAGGACAAGCTGAGGGGGCTGGCGTTTCGGAAACAGACGTCCTATCGGTAAGTTGACGTGTTGCGGGCATTGATTGACTGACTGCTTTACCTTGATTGAGTCCATGCATGCATGTATTTTCCGTGGCCGTCGCAAAAATTCACAAAACAAACACAAGCACAACTGTGTGTGATGTTTGTGTCACTATAGGTCACTGGCGTTGATCGGACCGAATGCCCTGTCATGTTTCTCAAAAATCCCAGTGTGTGTGTGTGTGTGTGTGTGTGTGTTTGTGAGAGAGGGAACGTCAGCCACAGGCTGACACCCCGGTGTGACCGGCAGCTGCTGGTGATAGTGAAAACCACACACACAAACACACAGTCATTAGTTGATGTTGTCAGATGTCACGGTCAGCAATTGGTGGAATGTCTCAATCAGATCCGCCGGAAGGCCAATCCATCATTTGGCGCTCCATCGTGCCGCACTTTGGGGACAGAAGTCACTTGATGGGGCCATTTGACTCGCTCTGTGATGCTGATGGAGGCAATGTTACGGATGGAGAAAACACGCGTGTCCTGTGAAATTGCATCGCAGCTCATTGGAAGGCGATTTGGCTTTCGCCGTGTCTCGTGTGCTTCGGCATTTGGTCTTTTCTCGGCAACGTCGTTTCTAAGTTTGATGAAAAAGAATTCGGGACCAGTTTGGAAATTGCCTACACGGCGGTGGAAAATGGCCGCCTCAAACCAACACGGCCAGCTTCTCACGTCTTTTCAGCTCTGGATTCTCAAGACCTTTGCGTCGGGCCTACTTGCGATGGATGCGTTTTAGCAAACGTGGCGTTGCTAAGGGAAGACGGGCTTGGGGGGGGGCGAATTTTCAAAAGCAGTTCTCTGAAAATGAGCCTTCAAATGCCTTCTTTTGAGCAAGATGGCAGACTTGAGGTCTAATTGTGGGCGTGGCTTCTCAAGACTTTTTGTGGCCGAATTTCATCCTGCTCCGTGAAGGGCCCTCCGTATGGAGGAAGGGGCCCCGCGTATTCGGCGGTGCATCACCTGGGGCCGCTGTCCCGCTAAGGCAAAGCGTTCCGGGTTTTGCTCTGCTCTCCTCCGAGGCGGCCATGCGGAGGGAATGCCGTTAGTCGGTCATCAGCGGCGGGGCGGAAGAAGGTCCTTTCAAGGGTCCCTGGCCAAATGTGGACATGCGGAGGAGGAGGACGAGGAGGTTGGGAACCGAAGCGGTCCGGCACCAAATGCGCGAGGAGGGAGGGGCTTTGCCAGACGTTCGTCACACTTGTGCGCGTGTGCGTCCTTCCAGAATACTCTCCTCCTTTCATCTATTCTTAGACTTGACAGCCCACCCCAGCCTCCGCAAAGATGATTTTTCTTTCTTTCTTTCTTTCTCTCTTTCTGTGGGTGTGCGAGAGCCATCGCCAATGAGTCAGCAAGGCACTTGGTGTGTAAAACATTCCTCCAATTAGCTGCTCCGTCACTAAGTGCACTTCCTGTCTACGTCCGGGGACGTTGAGGGCACGGCGATGCCGTAATTGACCCCCGGGGGGAGAATACGCACGTGTCGTCCGGCCGTTATTGCATTTCGACCTCCAGCGAGCTCTCAGAAATGGACACTCCGTGCTTAAGTTCAGGGGAATGCTTCAAGGACACAGTCAAGTTGGGGTTTTTTTTTTGGGGGGGGGGTGGGGGGGTTAAATACCTAAGCGTTGTGATGTTTCAAGTCGTGAGAATACAGTACACGCGAGGCACAGGAGGAGACGAGTGCAACGTTACTCTTTCTTCACTTCTTTGGGAGCGTGCATGCTCGGGCTTATTCTGCCCATAATTCACTGAGCTCGGGCCTTAAGGGGGGGGGGGGGGGCACACTTTATTAGTCGTCTGGCTGTAAGAGGCTTTTCCCGCTTTGGACGGGGAGCTAAAAAAAGAAACGGGGGGGAAAAAAGAGGATTGAACAAAAATGACAAGTTCCTGCGATGGCATCAACAAATTGCAGGGTGTCTGGCCTCGCGCCTTGAGGTACTCCCTCCCACCTTGGTTCCCTGGCGTCCTTCCAACGGGCCCATCTGTCTGCTCCGCACTCAACCCGCCGAGGCGATGCCGACTCTATCGCCGAGACTCTCCCTCGCTGAAAAAGCTCGTTAACGCGCACAGCCGGCTTTCTTCTTGGACAAGTGTGGCGGTAGGCGGAACATTAGATTGACTGCGGAACCCGGTGTCAGTTCGGCCGGATCGTCACTTGGGCCGTTTCACCTTTCCGCCGTGCCCGCGACACCCAAAAGTCGTGCCGGCAGGATTACTGATCATCTCTCAGCACTCAGACAGATGAATTTGGCACGCAGTCGCGCGAGGAACCTAGCATGTTGAAGCACGCGCCGCCAGCGCGCCGCGACATTCTGCCGTTCGTGCGTCGGCCTTTGTAGTGGATCGTTTCATCCTCCGCTTCGTTTTGGATCAAAGACGCACAAGCCGGCAGGCCTGCGCTCCAGCGATACGCTCTAATTAGCGAGACGGCATCTTGATCCCGCGACGTGCGTGTGCGCGTGCGCGCGTGTCGCTAGCCGGTGCTGAATTCGATCGGGCGCCAATGCACCTCTGCAGCACGAATCAGAAGGCCGCCATTCGGACTTCTTAGGATGATTTGGATGCATTGGCTTCAATTCCCCCCCCCGTGTGTTTTACTCCTGTTTTTTTTAATACCTCATGCGCTTCTTGTAGCGCTTCTCTGCGTCTATTCTCAGCAGGAGAGGTCAGAGATGCGATGCGCCACGCAGCCTCCCACGCGCGTTGGAGAGGGAGGCCGAAGGACCATCGTCAATTTTCTGGCCGCGTCTCACGACTTGCATAGATTCGGACTCGGTTTTGTTTCGCCGAGAACGCAAGAGGCATTGCCGCGTCATTATTGGCGATGGCGCAATTAGTAAGGGGGGGGGGGGACAAGAGGTCGCAGGGCTTCCTGCGCGTCGCAGCAGCGCGCGTCTCTGAGTGGGAGTCTTTGGCAGGAATGTTAAAAATATCTTGCGTTATCATCTCTTATGAATTTGACCCTCGTTCGAGGCGGTGTGCGAAAGAGGGGGGGGGGGAGTGGGAGGATGGAGGGATGACAGAGAAGGTGTTGAAGGACGAACCAGGAAGAGAGTGCGGGAGAGGAGGAGAAGGAGGCGGATGAAGAAGAGGGATGAGTAGGAGGGAGGAGCAGCAAAGGGGGGGGGGTGAGTGGGAAGAAGTGGATGAGGAGCAATGGCGGATGGAAGAAGAAGAAAGAAAGGAAGCGCCTGCGCCTGCACAGGCTTTCTTTCCTCTTCCTTTCCTTGCCACGCAGACACTTGACCGATTCAACGCGCAGCTAGCTAGCGGCGACACGTCCCAAATCGCGCGGCCGCTGGTTTTGTTCGCCCGTCTGTGGCGGTTGGCTACGGCGGCGGCGCGACACCAGCATCTGCGGTGGCTGCTGCTTTGGTGGCAATAGAGTTCCATTTGCCTTGACACACACACACACACACAGGGAGGAAGACGGACAGCAAGGAATGTCACATGACATGTGTGTGTGTGTGTGTGTGTGTGTGTTAATGTCTTCCTGCTATTGTGGCTGGCTAAAGGCGCGTTCCGGTGTGTGCGCGTGTTGCAGAATCATGTCAAGATTGCAGCGGCGCTTCCTGTTTGCGGCCTGGCGTGTCTTGTTGCTTCTCCGAAAGCTCATTGGACGAGATGAACCTTGAAAATGGCTCAGGCGGGGCGGCTCCACACGTGTTTTCTCTTTTCAAATCCCAGGCGGACAAGGGGGGGGGGCTTTTCATGCCTTTGGATTTTATTTTGCTAAATTAACGCGCTGACGTGAAAAGCGGAAGGCGGCCTCGCTAAAAGTTTTGTTGTCGGCGGCTCTCCTTGAACGTCCGCCCCGTCGCCGAAGCTCAGGTGTCGCACGCGGCCTCCGTCTCGGATGTCAGCCGGCTCGGGTCGCGCGTGTCGTCCGAGTCGTGTAGCCCATTCTCAACGTTTTTGTTGGGGGGGGGGGGGCAGGTGAAGTGCCGTCAATTGTTGGTCACGTCCGTTTAAGGCCCGACTTTCCCCTTTGGATGACGACACGCTTGTGCTACACGTGCGCGTGAGCAGCGGGTGACGTTAAAACAGCAAGTCAGTCGATGATTGGATAAAGGGGGTCGGGGGGGGGGGGGGGGTCCTTGTGTCCAGCATAGTCCTCGCATGTCTGCCATTGTCACCCACGCAATACTATTTTTATCCCAGGGGGCACGTGTGTGTGCGCGCAATCGGGTTACAGGGTGTGTAAAGAGACTCCTCTTTGTTTGAGACTTAGACTGAAACTTAAGCAGTCCCTTTGGTATCATGCACCCCCCCCCCCGCCAAAAAATTGATTATTTTCAATCTATCTTTCAATTCAATTCTGCCCTGAGCCAAGTTGCATTTGGAAAAAGCTCCAAGACAAAAATCCCTCCCATCATTTTGGGGGTTTCGCGCCTGCACGAAATGTGCCGCACCGGCGGAACGTCGTAAAAACCGAACGCTTGCGGCGGGCCTCGCCGCAAGCTGTTCCCGCGCCGCAAGCCGGATGCCGGCTCAGAGCGTGCCGCCGCGCCATGAATAATGGATTGCGCAATGGAGCTCTCGCCGTGATTTGCGCTTGCTTGGCAGCGGCCGTCGCGCCTCCCGATTGGCCGCTCGGAGGCTCGGCCGGCGGCGGATGTCGTCGACCTCCTAATTTCCGCGAGCCCGCTCATCATAAAACGACAGCAATTTGTTGATTTTTGTGCCCCCCTCCTCTCCCAGGAAAGCCATCTCCCGTTCGGGCCTGCAGCACCTGGGCCCGCCGCAGGGCGCCCCGCCCGCCGCCTCCAACGGGCCTGGCAAGGAGCCTCGCACCTGCCTGGACTGGACGGTGAGTCAAGGAACAATCGCATGAAGTGACGGCGGCGGCGATGGCGGCTAAGCTGCTGCCGACTTCTTTGCAGTGGCTTGAACGTCGGAAAGGCGCGCCCGCGCGCGTCTATTTTTAGTCGACTGCGGCATCCACTCGGAGCTCAAATGGATCTTCAAAGGCGGAAGCGTTGCCATTCGCCAAGGCAGAACCCCCCCCCAAAAATGCCACAGAGGCGACACCGTTTCGGTTTCTGTTTTTTGTAACTGAGACCGACCACTTCTGGGCACCCCGTGATGAGTTACCGAAAGGGTGGGGCTCCCCGAACCCACGATTGATTATTGATTAGACACTGTAGATCAAGCTGGGGGGGAAAAAACGAATATGAATGTAAGATGTTCTACAGGGAGGATAAAGAAGGTCTGACTTTTTGTCAAATTTGCACTCACAATTCAAGGCAAAAGGAATGGTCTCGCCAAGGCTTGTATCTCAAGGCGCCACCCGCCGCGTGCCCCCCCCCCCCCCCCCGATTTGTATGGAAGGGCGCAAGTCGACATTCTCCCGCGGCTCCGACCGCGGGGACGCTTCCTTCCTCCACGTCACCACTGGCCTTTAACGCTCTGCACGACGCGGCGGTGCTCTGCAATCAATGATCTGAAAAATGGCTCATTCATAAAACATCAGGGCTTGATCTCGGTGGGCGGGGGGGCGGCCGTCCAAACGAGCGGCTCGGCGCCGGCAATTATGCGCTTGACGAATGGTGGCGCTTTGCGAAACCAGTCACGTGATCTCACCCGGCAGGAGAACGCGGTGAACGGCGAGCACCTGTGGATGGAGACCAGCTGCTCGGGCGAGCTGTGCTACCTGGGGGAGGACGCCTGCCTCGTCAAGGCCGCGGTGAGCCCCGCCCATCTCTCTCTCTCTCTCTCTTGGCATCACGTGGGAGGGGCGAGATGAATATTCCATCGGGGTAGAAAAGGACGCGAAAGAACGATCCGGAAAGCCACAGGAAGTGGTCCGTTTTGCTTTGAGGCGGCCATTTTGTCCTTTAAAGTCGGACTCGCCGTGAAGTGCGCGAGGTCCGTTTCCAAAATGGAGTTTCTCCTCGCAGAAGTCTGCGCCCAGGAGGAAGTGCGCCGCCTGCAAGATCGTCGTCCACGCCGGCTGCATGGAGCCGCTCGAGAAGGTAACGGCCGAGCGCGCACGTCGTGCGAGAAAGGAAAAAAGAAAAGTCCTCACGCCGTGTCTCCCCCCCCCCCCCCCAAGATTAACTTCAGGTGCAAGCCGACGTTCAGGGAGGCGGCATCGCGCTGCCCGAGAGACGTGAGTCCCTCGAAGCGGAGGCGGGCGGGGGGGGGATGCGAGGGGCCGGCGTAACCCGTAGCGTCTCGTGTGTCCCGCAGCAGAACCTGCTGAGGCATCATTGGGTGCACCGGCGGAGGCAGGAGGGGAAGTGCAAGCAGTGCGGCAAGGTGGCTGGCAAAACGGCGACGCCTTCCCGTCTCGGTGGCGTGAGCGCCACCTCTCGCTTTTCTTTAGCGCCACATCTCGCTTTTTTTCTTTTTCCGCAGAGCTTTCAGCAGAAGTTTTTCCACAGTAAAGAAATCGTCGCCATCAGCTGTTCCTGGTGCAAGCAGGCGGTAAGTGGGCGTCCCCTCGCCCGTGACAAACTGCCACAAAATCCGCCGTGGCACTCGACTAACGGATTTTTGTGCGCGTCGGGCGTCCGTCGCAGTTCCACAACAAGGTGACGTGCTTCATGCTGCGGCAGATCGAGGAGCCGTGCTCGCTGGGGGCGCACGCCGCCGTCATCGTGCCCCCGTCGTGGATCATCAAAGTCAGGAAACCGCAGGCACGCGCATCCCGCCGTCGTCGTCGCCGGCGCTGCGCGCGCTGCGCTGGCGACGCCGCCGCTAACCGCCGCGCTCCCCCCCCCGCAGAACTCGCTCAAGAACTCGGCCAGGAGGAAAAAGCGCACGTCTTTCAAGCGGCGGGCGAGCAAGAAGGGCGCTGACGTAAGTGACCAAAAGGGATTTAATGGCGCCTCCTGTCAATCTGAAGCGTCATTTGCCCCCCCCCCCCGACCCCGCCTGGTCTTTCCTCAGGAGTCCAAATGGCGACCGTTCATGCTAAAGCCGCTGCCGTCGCCGCTCATGAAGCCCATCCTGGTCTTGGTCAACCCCAAGAGCGGCGGCAACCAGGTCGGCCTCCCCCCAAAAGCCACAATTCTTTTTGCATGAGCATCCACGCCCCCCCCCTCCCCAACCCCAAAGTCAATCAATCAATGTGCCCCGAGTCGATCCCCGGCCATCCGCTTCCTGTCCGCAGGGCGCCAAGCTGCTCCAGATGTTCATGTGGATCTTGAACCCGCGGCAAGTCTTTGACCTGTCGCAAGGCGGCCTGAGAGAGGCGTGAGTGTCTCTCCACGTGACTTCCTCAACCCCCCCCCAACCCCCCACCCTCGTCAACATGGCGTATCTTCCCCTCCTTTTCTTTTCCCGCGCTCAGGTTGGATCTGTATCGGAAAGTGCCAAACTTGAGGATCCTGGCGTGCGGCGGAGACGGCACGGTAAACGTTGCGGGACGTTTTATGCTCGCAAGGGACTTTTTTTTAGATTCTTGCAGCTCACAGTGTGTGCGTGTGCGAAGGTGGGCTGGATCCTGTCCACGCTGGACGAGCTTCAGATGACCCCCCAGCCTCCGGTGGCCGTCCTTCCTCTGGGAACAGGAAACGACCTCGCCAGGACGCTCAACTGGGGCGGGGTGAGTTGCCAAGCCAGTTTCACGCTTCGTTTCGCGTGCTTTATACAAAAAAAATAATAATAATGAAAAAATCATCATAAAGAAAGAAAGAAATCAAATGTTTGCAGGGCTACACGGACGAACCCGTGTCCAAGGTCCTGGGCCACGTGGAGGACGGCTCGGTGGTGCAGCTGGACAGGTGGAACCTGCAGGTGGAGAGCGGCGGCGCCGGCGAGCGGTCGCCCGAGGACGCCGCGCAGAAGGTAAACCGGGGCCAAAGTGAGATTTTGGCCCCCGTGGCGCGTCGCTGACGTGCGCCTGTGGCGTCCTCAGCTGCCCCTCAACGTCTTCAACAACTACTTCAGCCTGGGCTTCGACGCTCATGTCACGCTGGAGTTCCACGAGTCCAGAGGTGAGACCAGCGAAAATCCCTTTTGCCCACGCCCACTTTGCTCCTCCTCCTCCTTGTGGCTCGATTTTGAATCACACCTCCACTATTTTGTCTCTTTTTTTTTTTTCTCATGCAGAGGCCAACCCCGAAAAGTTCAACAGTCGCTTCCGCAACAAGATGTTCTATGCGGGAGTGAGTTGCGCTTTTGGCACCCCCCCCCCGTTAAGTCAGGAGGCAACCGGGCGCTACAACGACTCCTCCTGGAGGGATTCAATTCTACTTCTCTCTTCCGTGTGTGTGTGTGTGTGTGTGTGCGTGCACGTGCCAGGCCGCCTTCTCCGATTTCCTCCAGAGAAGCTCGAGGGACTTGTCCAAGCATGTCCGAGTGGTGGTGAGTGTGAACACGCCGTCGCCGGATGGCTTTTTGGAATTCCGCTTGTAATTGCCCGTTGCTGCCACAAGAGGGCACATCCAACGCTTGAATAGTGAATTTAACGGGATAAAAAGCAGCTGCTTTGGGTTTTTTTTTTTAGTTTTCATTCAATGTTCTTATTTTAGATTTTTTTTTTCATGGCTGCAACAGATTTGTGGCACTTGAGTTCATTTTCGTGGGGAAAATCCATTTCATTGAGAAGTTAATTGCTTGCTGATGGAATGAATTCAAGCAGCCAGCCAACATTAGTGTTGTTTTTGTTTGGTTTTGTTTGCAGTGCGACGGCACCGACTTGACTCCGAAGATCCAGGATTTGAAATTCCAGTGCATCGTCTTCCTCAACATTCCCAGGTGGGTTCAATTGGCCTGCCGGCGGCCATCCGGCCCGAGCGCTAATCGCGCCGGGGGCCGGTGGCTGCCACGCAGGTACTGCGCGGGGACCGTGCCGTGGGGCAACACCGGCGACCACCGCGACTTTGAGCCGCAGCGCCACGACGACGGCTGCATCGAGGTCATCGGCTTCACCATGGCCTCGCTGGTATTTGCGTACTTTCCACTTGGTCTTGGAGCTTTAAAAAAAATTTTTTTTTGACTGCTGTCTCTCCCCGTGCCACCAGGCGGCGCTGCAGGTGGGCGGGCACGGCGAGAGGCTGCACCAGTGCCGAGAGGTGGTCCTCACCACGTTCAAGACGGTGCCCGTTCAGGTTGGACTTTTTTTTTTTGCAGCGGTGTGACTCGGAGTGCGTTTCCCGCTCGGCTGACATTCGTCCCCCCCCCCTCCCTCCAAGGTGGACGGCGAGCCGTGCCGACTGGCGCCGTCCACGCTGCGCATCTCGCTGCGCAACCAAGCCAACATGGTCCAGAAGAGCAAGCGGCGAACTTCGGTGCCCCTGCTCAACGAGTGAGTCGCACGTGCACCAAGCGAGGCGGTGGCGCGCGTGGCGACTAACACCACCCCGCCCCCCCCCATCCCCCCCCCCCTACCCTGCACCCACATTCTTCATGTCATCGTGAGCCCGCGCGCATGTGCGTGTGTGTGTGTGCACTGCAAATACTCAAACGGAACAAGATGAAATATCTGAAAAGTGACGGCAATGACCAACAGACACCAGTAGATGGCGACGATCCAAATCATGTCCCTTCCTTTTTCCCTCTTTTTTCCCCTCTAAGGGCAGTTTTTGCAGTGTTTGACTTGTGCGTGCGTGTCGGCGTGACTAACGGCAACGATCTCTAACTGTGCTGCAGCAACTTTTTGTCGGCGCGCCTCGATTGACCTCCTCTCTCCGTCCTCTTTCTGCTCCTCTCTCTCTTTCTGTGTTCTTTCCCTCCTCCGCAACGTGTCATCATCATTTCACTCCTTCTTTTCTTCTCCTCCCTCGCCGCACCTCCCCCGTTTGTTTCTCTCTTTCTCTTTCTCTCCTGTGTGTGCTTGCGCGTGTGGCGCTAGTATTCAGAAGGTGTGTGCAGCTGATCTGCGCCGCCTCTCTGCCCCCCCCGACTCCTTCTCTGTGTAAGTACCTCACCCGCTGTCTACGTACTGCCACCGTGTGCGTGGGTGCGTGCGTGTGTGTGTGCACGCGCATGAGCAAATCAACGGGAGTGATTTGGTGATTGATTGCGTCTGCGTCTGTGTCGGCCATCTTGTGGTCACGTTCAGCTGGGGGAGGAAGCGTATCAGGAGTGTTTGCTGCATTTGCGTCTCCGTTTCCCCCTAAAAGCGTCTCCATTGCCTTTTCGGAGAGCAGCAAGTTGCTCGCTTCTAATGTGCCCCCCCCCCTCCGCCCCCCCCCCCAATGGATTATTAACAAGCAGCACCCCTGCTCCACCCTTTTGGCTTGCATACGTGACGTGGCGGGTGTTGGGATTGGGAGATTGAGCCTGCGCGTGCGCTTCTCGCAGCCCCCACGCCGTCCCCGAGCGACTTCGGCTGCGGGTCAACCGCATCTGCCTGCACGAGTACGACCGGCTGCAGTACGACAAAGAACGGCTCCGCGACATCTGTAAGTGTCGACGGCCAGCCGGATCCGAGTTGCAAGGTTTTTGTTGTCGGGGGGGTGGAGGGTTGTTTTTTGTATCCAAGAAAGAAGCCATCTTTGAGGAAACGTGGGTTTCAATGCACGTCTTTGGGTTGCAGCGGTCCCGGTGGGCATCGTGGTGGTGAGGGGCGACTGCGACTTGGAGACGTGCAGACTCTACATTGACAGACTGCAAGAGGTGAGACCCTTGCCCCCCCACCCACCTCGCCCTCACCCTCATCCTGACGCCGCTTGCATTCGCCACCTTCCCAAATTTGCTCTGCGCTCGCCAGGACTTGCACCAGGCGCCCCCTCTTGGCCACAGAGTGCACTACCAGGTACACTGGACTCCCTTCTCGTCACTTTGTTGATTTTCGGAACTCGGGTTTGTCCGAAAAGGCCGACTCAAGTGCGGATCGCTGAAAAATCCGTCATCGGGCCGTAAGAAAGCATTTGTGCTCGGTTACTTTGAGTGAGCAAGTCTTTGGACCTCCGTTTCTTGCCAGCAGTTTTTCGTTGTGTGCAGGATGAAAGCCGGGGGATGCTCAGGACCACCTCGGCCGGCAGACTCTCTTCCAGCTGGAGCTTCTTGGATTGTGAGTACAAAGTGCAAAGAAAAACACGCTCTCGAGCGTTCGCAGGGATGATTTTGTGTGAGTGTGTGTGTGTGTGTATTTTTCTCCCGCAGCCACATCAGCCGATCGCTTCTATCGCATCGACAAAGCTCAGGTACAAAGATCAAAGCGCCGATGCAAGTCAAACTTTTGCTTCGGCCTTCCAACGTTTCAATCGGCCTTTCATCTGTAGGAGCACCTTCACTTTGTCACGGAAATTTGCCAGGAGGAGGTGTTCATCCTGGACCACGAGGCGCCGGCGGCCGGGATGCCCGACCTGGTGGTGGAGCCCAACGTTGGGTGCGTGCCGATGACCTTCCTGCACGACTCGCGTGATTGACCGGCAGCCCTAATCTGAAATCTCTCCCCTGTGTGTCGCGCGTATGTTTCTAGTGCGCCTTTGACTCCCGAGGAACAAGGTAGGCGCAAAACCCGCATCTCGGACGCCGTGCCTCCGCAAATTTGACTTTGTTTGTTTGATCCACAGCGCTGTTGACGGCCGCTGGCTCGGGCGATCTCTCCATGGTATGAAATGTGTCCTCAAACGTGGGGGGGGGGCGGGGGGTGGGGGGGTTCCTTCTTGTTGTTATTTGTCACGCGGCATTGAGTTGCCGCCGGTGTGCCCCACGCGCAGCTGTCGGAGTGCGTTCATCACGGCGTCAGCCTGCTGGTGCGAGACACGGCCGGTTGCTCGGCGCTGCATAAAGCCTCGCAGAAAGGCCACGCCGAGCTGGTCGTCTTCATCCTCCAGCGGGGTAGGCGCCGCCTCAACTTCACATTTCACCCACGCCCCTTTGAAACATTCCCGCCAGGTTGTTTTGTCACGGCGCCTTCACTTCATTCGGACTTCTGGGTCGCCATAATGGATGAGTGTTGAGTGGTTGCAGCGCCCCCTGCTGCTGTGGCATGCAGTGCTGTACATGATCTTTTTTTTTTTTTCTCCTTCTCAGGATCCAAAGTGCTTCTTGACCTGCCAGACAGAGAAAAGTAGGTTGAGTGGAAGCATTGCGGCCACGTCATGCTCCTCGAATTTGAGTTCATGTGGCACCCGCGTGCGTTTGCGCAGGGGGGACACTGCCCTGCACAAAGCCGCCTTGGAGAAGCAGCACGCCGTGTGTCGGCTGCTGGTGGAGGCCGGCGCCTCGCTTCAGAAAACCAACTTTCAGGTACACGCACATCCGCAGTTTCGGCTCTCCTATTGGGAGGGGGTGGAGGCGGTGAGGGTGGGGGGGGGGCTAAAACCGCTCCTAGTGAGGCACTGGTATGCGTGCCGCCCACAGGGGAAGACGCCAGCGGAGCAAGCGGCGGGCGACTTGGAGCTGACCTCCTACCTGAGCAGCCAAAAAACACCATCGACCCCCCATGAGGACTTGGAGACGGCAGTGTGACGCACGGGCACATTTTTTTTTTCCACACGCGGGCGGCGGCGAAGGGCCACGTCCGAAAGCGAACACTCGCAGCTCAGACGCCAAGCAGTTAGACGGGTGGCGTACGGCCCGCCTATTTATTTGCTATATATTTATTGAGATTTGTATTTATTCCGGCCGGACGCTCGGTTGCCATGGTCGCAGTGGAGCCGCATCTCATGGCGAGTTTCCCAGCTGAACCGAGTGCAAAAAGTCGGCGCATTGAAGTGTTTGCACCCATCCGAGCCTTTGTGCCAAAGAGCGGGAGAGACGTTTGAGTGCGATTTCTTTGAGCGATATGCACATGACGATGGCTGCTGCGTGACCGTGCTTGAACCTGCGACTTCGTCTCATCGAAAAGAAACTTTATATTCCATTTATTGTCACTAGCGTTGGTTCTGCATGGCCTTTTCTGACCTCAGCATTGATTACTTTCCAGTATTGGCAGACACATGCGTTATTATGATTATGCTTATTGTTTCAACTCTTAAATTATTTTTCCGAGTGTTTAAATGCCTGGTTTTCGTCCAGGGGTTGTTTTTGTATCGCCGCTGAAGAGGACTTGCTGTGTTTTATTTGGAAAGAGGAGCTTTCTGTTGCATGTTTCCACTCTTTCCACGGTCACAATTATCCACACTTATTTCTGTTTTCTGGTTCCGGGATTCAAAATGTTCACAGACCATCAACACTTTACATTTTAAATAAAAGATACGCTGATCTTTGCTGATTGTTGCATCTTGTGTCATGTGGGAAGTTGAAAGAAAGAACGATGACTACTTCCGGGTCACCGAAAAGAGCCGATTCCCATCACTACATATGATTCATTTGCAATTCCGTTCCAGTGAGGACAGACAGGTGGATCCACGTCATCACGCTCCGTGACGTAGCACGCACGGCACTTTGGGAGTATCGCGTCACCGAAAGCGGAAGTGAGCGGCAGAAAATAGCGAGGCGATTGGAAGGCGTCTCGCTTGGACTTGTTTGAAGGCTTGACAAAAAAGGTCCCCGTGTTCTGTGAGTAATTCGTTTCATTTTAACCATTGAATGGAGCATTTAGTTCGTTATTTATTAACACTGCATTTATTTATAAGAACTGCTGACGTCTTGTGATTGCGCACGTACTTGTCAAAACTTTTCCAACGAGTTGCCTTCTGAATGAACGTTTCATACCTAAACCTCATCTATATTTTTAAGCATTATTTTGTAACCCCATTCTAACGTCTTGACGATAAAAATGATCTTGTCTCAAAGTGAAATGTTTCTTGCTGATTGAATGGGTTGCCTGTCGTTTAGGTTCAACTAAATTCTTAATTGTATCGCAGACGATTGCATATTTTCCCATCCACTCGGAAAACTTTCAGTTCGTTGATTTGTTTTGTCGCTTGATTGGTGTCGTATATGTTATTTGGTGGTTTCGGTGAAGTCACAAGACGTGAGTTTTATGACCGCGAGTCGTGTTATTGCCTCTCTCGCCACAAGAGGGAGACAACGCACAAAAGAAATTCACTCTGGAGGTGAATGGATTGCGAAATCCATGTTCACTTGTTGTATCCTCTGAATCTTTTCTTTCTTGTGTGCCAAAGCTACTTTTGCGTTCCTTTGCAGCAAAGCAGCATGGCAAACGCACGCGTCGAAATTCACGACCCCTTCGGCAACCACGATGACCTCAGCGCGCCGAGCTCAGACGCAGAGGGCCTCCAAAACACGCTGGAGTTTCGCCTCCTGATGGCGTACACCAAGAAGAGACAGCGGCTGCGGCAAAAGAGGAGCCAAGTTGTCGTCAAGGACCAAGGTCCCCTTCCGGACCGGAGCGAAGAAGAAACCACGCCGAAAAAGACCAAGATAAAGTTCAAAATGATGTCACGCATTTTGGCATGCGTCAAGCCAAAGACAGTAAAATGCCCGAAAGAGTCGGAGGCTGAAAACATTGTTGTCGAAGAAGGTTTTCGAAGCGGTAAGGAAGCAACCGTCCTAATTTGAGATGTGCACGGACAAATCATTGACAAAGGAAATACGTGATTGAGCATTTATTGGATTGTGCGTGTACAAAGTTTCTCCAGTGGAGTCGAACGAGTCGGAGGAGATGGACGAGGTGGCCAGCAGGCTGACCGAGATTGCCGACGAGATCCCCTTCGCACCCCCGGAACTGGAGACCGATTCGCCGGATGATGGTGAGCGGGGCTTGGCAACGATGGTTCCTTGTGTTCTCTGTTTCCAAAAAGAAAACTCAATCAGAACAGTGAGTGGGTTGGCATCAATCGATGCGTGTTTTGTCACCAGAAGAGGACGCCAACGTGGAGAAGCTGCTTGGTCTCCTGCTGAGGGAGTGTGGAGACAATTTTGATGAGATGGTGACAAAAGTGAGTCTCCATCTTGAAAATCTCCTTTCCCACTCTGCAGCGTTTTCATCCGCGTTCACACCCCGCAGGAGTTGAAGGAAGCTTTAAGGTCCACGCTGCTTTTCTGGAACTACGGCTTCTTTGAGAGGTTGATGAAGACGTTGCTCAAGAGGATGGGGCTCTTCAATGCTGACCCCGACGCGCCGGGACCGCAGACGTCGCCCAAGACTCAAATGGCAGTCGCGTGCGAGGTAAAAACTTGCTCTCGCTCGCTGAAATTACCCGTGGCAAGCGTGAATCCCAAAACAAATCAGGATTCGCTGTTATGGAAGTTTACTCAGAAAAATTTGTCGCTGTCACAGGTGACGAGTCGTCTATCTGCCGCCAACACGCTGCCCGTGAACCGCCTGCTGGGCTACGGCGCCACCTACCTTCAGAATCACTTTTCCTCCTGGGCCAAGCAGCAAGGCGGTTACGTAAGTCACACTTGGCTTCTTCGGCACTTCTGATAAATCTTGATAAAATTGCTTCATTTGCAGGAGGCGGCGTTCGACGACGATGATGATGATGACGACGACGACGACGTCCAATGATGGCTGCAATCTGTGCCTGTGCTGCCGGATTTTGCGCCGTTAGCGGTGCCTCAATGTTTCGATGGATATTTTTTTTCCCCAGTGCTTCTTGTCTTCTTTGGATGGGAACTTTGCACGGCTTGACGTGGCATCTCACAGCCCCAACTCGGGAGAAGTTTGCGATTACATTTCAGGATAAATCCGAAGTGCACAAAAGCTTTCTGATGTGTGGTCTATGTTTTGGGATCTGATGAGAAACGCAATTTAGTCTGTGTGGTGACTTTTGCCTAAAATGGAATTATCTATTTTCAAAGGTACGCATGTTGATTTACTAACTTGTCAGGACAAATGTACACTGAGCAATGAAAAACATCATTAAAAAATACACCGATGAAGCTGTCCGGACTGATTTGTTTGTGTTTAAAGTGACAATGTGATTTTGTATTTCAGGATGAACGCTGCAGCGTGTCATTTGAAGACTTGCAAAACAGCACCCTCGTGTGGTCACAAGAATTACGGCAGCATCGTGCGGCAGCAGGCAACTTTTTGCCTAAATGCTCCAAATGAGACACTTAAGAGTGGGCATGAAAGATGCCGAATTGTAAACTGAAGTTCCACCAATGAAGTTATTTATTCATCCAATTCCCAAACGTTGGCGCGTGCCTTCAATTGAAAGGATTGTCTTGAAGTGAGCATTTTTTCAAGCGCCCGCCGTGTTGCGGCCGCCTGTGAAATGAGATCCAACTCGTTCTGAGCCGCGCCGACTCCCTCAACCTGCTCGCCGACCAGGAAACCCAGACGCGTGCTTCACGATTCCTGCGTCCGCCCGCGACCATGAAGGTGATCCACCACGGGGCTCGCAAGAACGTCCCGGGGGCCGACCTCCTTCGGCTGCCCGGACTTGACGCTCACCGAACGGCGCCGGCACCGAGCGACTCTCCGGAGGAAACGTCGTCGTCGCCGCCGCCACCGGGCGCCAGGCTGCGCTTGTCAAAGGCCAACAAGGGCGCGATGGTCAAAGTGGTCCGGCGGCACCTGTCCCCTCAGACTCCCCGTCTGGAGAGTCTGGAGGCGGCTTGGAGCGGCCGAGTCCCGCGCAGCCCGGAGCTGAGGGGCGGCGAGCGGGAGGAAGGTCACGCCGGGCGGCCTCCCCGCAGCCGGAAGAAAGGATTCAAACCCCCCGACGTCAGGACCATCTTCACCCCCGGGGAAAGGGATCCCCGAGTGAAGGAGGAGTCCGGGGAGGGCCACAGCTTCGGAGCCGGCGGGGAGGGCACCTGGTGCGACGTGTGCTGCAAATACATCTTCCAGAAGGGGCTCACCTGTGCAGGTCAGTCATGAAACGTACCGAGAAACAAACAAACAAAACAAAACCAAAAATCGGGGCGTTTTCCTCACAACCTTCAGCTCTTTAAACAGAGCAATACTCCTCTTGAAGTCAAATTGTACCTTTTAATTCTTATATTCACCTTTGGCGAAAGGTCAATGAATATTTTTTGAAAGCTCATTAACTATGAGGCCAAAAAGTTGGGGTTTTTTTTGTATAGAATGAAATTCTTAAAAAATGAATTACAATATTGAATAACTATTTCAGGCTCACGGCAAAGATGGATGTTCGTTAAACTATGCAGTCAATAGGCAAAATAAAAAATGAAATCTCAACTTGTTCCTCGCCCAAAATGATTTTGACCAAGCTGGAAAAAAAAAAAAACTAGAGCGCAAGGGTTAAATGTCAATGATTTTTCTTTGAACTATAAATGTCAGACTTAACGACATAACCACAGCAGGATGACGTCTTTCTTTCCACTCTTGCGTCACCGAATTCCCCCAAAGATGACGGCGCCACCCGGAATGCCGTCGGCATGCGGGCCGACCGGCTCCAGTCCAAAAGGAAAGCCGGCCTGACCAAAAATTCCTCAAACCCGACTCGAGTTTGTTTACATACCGTGACCTTTTACTGCCTTAAAAAAAGTGACTCTTGGTTCTGTGCCCGAGTTGCTCACTTATTAACAAACGGTCGCGGTGATTGTGAAATTTTCCAGATTTTTTGAACCTGTCCCTTTACTTTGTTTGTTTTTTGTGCTCAGGCTGTAGCAAGAAGCGTTGCACAATTTTCTAGCATTGGGGCCAAGAGACTATGCCAAAGTCAATTGAGAAGTTTCAGTTACCCAAAAAAAAAACATGCAACTTTTGTTTTGATGCCATCTTGTGGCATCTTCCTGCCATTGAACTATGTTCAAGTGAGTTGAGAAGCCTCATTTGGACAAAAAGAATGCTGTGGAGCTATATCTTTGCATCCTTGTACCTAGGGATGATGTGCAAGTGAGTTGAATAGGTTCAAATTGGACTAAAATAATTTCAAGTTCCTCGTTGTGGGATTGAGTCGCGTCGAGGTTCCCGAGGTCCACTCGTACGTAGAATTTTGAGTGCGGGTGAGAAACCTTCCCACAAAATGCGCATGTGGGTGTGCGGGTGTGTATTTTGTGGAGCCCAAGTGTCACAATGGCTGAACAAACAAGGGGAAGCAGCTGACCCTCACAAACGGGGATCGGCATGTGAGTGTGTATTGGGGGGTGGGTGGGGGGGGGGCGGTGCCGCTGCCGACTGTGAGAGACACGCACACCCGCACTGGGACCATGGACGGTTGCTCCGAGCTGACGCGGCGTCGCAGAGGAGCCTCCATCAGGGCGGCATGATGGGCTTTGTTAAAAACTTTGGGAGGACTCTCCGGAGAATATCGGGCTTTTTCTTGCACTTTCCCGCCACCATGAGGCGCTCGGGACGACTGGAGGTCAGTTCGCTGTGGCGCAACTCTGGTGAGTTTCCATCTTTATGGAGCCCCTCAACCGACATGCATGGTAGACTTCCTGTGTCTTTTGGAGCATGGCTTCGGGAGATTTTCGGCTTCTTGAGTCTTTCTTTTGGGTCTTATTTGCGGTAGACGTACCTCCCCCAAATTCTGGTTACTAAGTGAAACTGACTCTTGACTTTTGTAGCAGAATTTCAGGCAGCAACGATCCCCAAAAGAGGTTTTGCTTCATACCAAGGTGGCAGACTGACCCTGGTTTTTGGCTATGGCGGCTTAAGACTTCTTTTGGTGGTTCCACTTGCGATGGACACCTCTGCCAAATTTCTTGTTGCTCAGGTGAAACGGCTTCGGGGGCTACATTTTCAAGACTTTTTGCTCCGATTTGAGCGGAAATTGCTTAGATTTTGCTGGAGTTTTGGCCGGTTGAAGTGCTGACGGCCGGCGACCTTTCAACCCCTCCGTGTGCTCCAAGAGCTCCCCAAATGAAAATGATGGCACGTTGCAGAGAAGGGGGGGTCGCTTCCGCTCGGACGAAAGCTGCGCTCTTTGGTGTGTGAAATCCGACGGACGCCCGCCAGTCATAACAGGAGACGTCAGTCGGCCAGGCCACAGAAAGCATGACTCAGCGCTCCCCTCGCAAACTGCCCACTCGGCAAAACTGCACAGCGGGCCCCGCGCACGCACCCACTGACAGTGGCGGCCGGACCCATCACGCAGAAAGACGGTTGGGAACGAGCGAGCGAGCGGGCGAGCGACCTCCGGGACGTGATTGATTGGTGGAGGCGGGCAATGGGTGGCGCCTTGTGCAGTCTGCGGAGGGACGACAGGTGCCAAAAGCAGGTAGGGAGTGTGGCCGCCCAATCTGCACGCGCTAGCCCATCTGCCAAAGGGCTACCTGCACACGTGGCGGCCACTTGCCGAAAAAAGTTGGGGGCCCACAGTCATAGCGGTAGAAAGTGATGGAGAAATCCTTCGTGGACAGGGACAATTCAGACCAACCGAGGGACGGGCGTGCAGCTAATGTGATGTGGCTAATGCTAATTCTGAACGCCGGGCCCACTTGGGCTCTTCCAGAACTTAAAAAAAAAAAAAGCCCAAAGAAACCACACATTTTAATCATCAATCATCCAATATTGCGTCTACAGTTTAAGACATCACACATTCACTCAATGGCAACCTCACAACACAATGTAGACCACTTTCAAAATCAAGAACAACAAAACAGATAAGATAGCATTGTGTTTTATTTTGTTTTTTGTCTTGAGCCAAGTTTTAGTCTTGGAAGTGAGCATCTTCAAATCCGAGATGCATTTTATTTCTGATGGCAGAGTGCTCCAGAGTTGAAAATCCAGGGAACGAAGTGTGTTTTCCACAAATGTGTGCGATTCTGATCTTCCGTCGCTTGTGCGTTTGCAGGCTGCAAGTACGCGTGTCACGCCGCCTGTCGAAGCCGCGTGAGTCTCGACTGTCACCCCGCCGCGGTCGCGGTGCCGCTGGCGACGTCGCCCGTCACTCAGGACCGGCTCAACAACAACCACGGCGACCCCGCGCCGCCAACGCATGTGAGTGCTGTGCGTCACCTTTTAATTGTTCACTGGCAAAGGCTCACTTTAAGTAGATAGTTTTTTTGGTACTTTAGGTTGATTAAAAATTAGAAAGATAAAAATGATCCATCGATACAAGCATACTTTTTCTTGCAATGTCGTATAGAGCCACAGGAGGGCGACAAAGTCACACGCATGGGTTGACCGCTGTGCTTTCTTATTTAAAAAATAGAAAATCATTCTTTTAAATGGGAAAATATTGAATTAACGTAGAATATTCTTAAAAGATATGCATTTAGAAACGACTGTATTTAAAAAAAGATGTGTCAGTCTTTAAGAATGGTGAGCATGTGTGTGTGTGATTCCTGGTTTGTGCTTTCCATATTTAGCAACACGGCAGCCATACTGCACCCATTAGTGGCCAATTTGTTCATTCAGTCAACAACTTGATTGGATTTGCTCTAATGACTGAATGACGTTGGAGTGAATGTAATCAAGTGTCAACAGAGCGCACGTTGTGAGCGCGCAACCTTTTGGGCTTCTTTTGAAGATTCGACGGATTTGTTTTCAAACCTTGAAATGGTCTCACTCCAGTTGACCTCTCGGGAGTTCCTCCGCCCCGACGGGCCAGCCCTCTGCCACTGGTCTGCGGAACAGACACTACTGGTGGTCCCGAGGACAAAGCGACGGCTCAGATGAAATGCTGCGAATGTTCATTGCATCCTTTCCAAACGGAAGAACTGGCCCGTAAATGAAACTCTTGTTCAGGCTCGGCTCGTATTCCATCGGGCATCTTTTGTGTTTGGAGCGATAAGATTCATTGAGATGGTAAACTGTGTGCAACCTGCAAGAACATGTCCTCCATACACCAAATATGTCACAATTGAACTGTGCACGTGTATTGTTGTCCACTGTGTGTGTGCGCGCACGCGCAAGTGTGTCAGACATGAATTATGGCAGACGCTGAGGAATAATCTTTGAGGATTAAGCGGGTCGCATGCGGGTCAGGACAGACAAAGCTTCCCTTTTTGCGGGTTTTGACAACAGACATCTTTTTGTTTTTTTTTTACGTCGAGCAATATTTTTTATCTCAACTTTAACTGACATTTCGATCATGACATCGCAGAGATGATCAGACTTGGTATATAAATGGTGAAATAAGAACTGCTTATGGTGAAATGAGGACTTTGCAGAGTTCAGATTTATATTTCTTTGCTTCCATAAACAACTGCTTCGTTCAAGCGTTTGAATGGCGTGTTGGTGAGGGCGGGCTCGGACCTGCGTCTTCCCCTCCACCCCCCTCCCGGGCTGGCAGTTGCTTTATCCGCCAAAATGTAATCTCCTGGCAGATGATGCGGAGGCTATCGCCGGCTGGCTTGCGGCTCCACTCAGACATGTGGGTCAGCCCGCTGGGCTTCCATGCTGCAGGATTCCCCTTTGCAGCTCCACTTTGGCCACTAACCTGCTTTTAGGAAAGGCCACACCTCGGGCCTAAAAGTGATTTTTTTCCAGCTCGGTTTGGGGGAGGTTGAAAGAGAAACAATGATCTCTATCAGGGTGGGACCTGAGACTCGCTCTGTGTACGCGAGTGTGCGCGTAAGCGTTTGTGTTTGTGTGCATTTGCTGTTATCTTCAAACCTCAGTTTGAGATTCGCTTCCTGGCAATCAAAATATTCAAAACAGAGCAAATTAAGATAAAATAACCTTTATTAGTCCTACACGGGGGAAATCTGCAAAGGGGTCAAGGATAATTCCGTTTCATAGTGGTTGCATGCAAAACGTAACATGCATGGACATGTCAGGGAAAAGGCAAATGAAAAGGGACGCACACACACTTTGAAGATCGGCTTCCGAACTCCCGAGGCCTTTTGGCAGGAGATCTCAGTTATTCAACACCTGGGAGCGCACACACAACCGTAAATCATGACATTTTTTTCCATGTTGAGGCTGAAGTGAATGAAAGGAACAGCCTCAAAAAACCAACAAAAAAAGTCACCACAAATGACATGTCACACTTTGCAGACACTGTTGCACAAATGAATGACAGAATTGTTTCTTCTGTCTTGTATTCTTTATTGCGAAGGGAAAGGTCAAAAGCAAGGCCTGCTTATCTGAAGCGTGTGTGCGTGCGTGTGTGCACACCAGTGAGTGTGTACACGAGCTTGTGTGCGCCTGTGTGTTTTGGATTTGGCGAAAAGACAAGACGATGGATGGCGGCTTGGCTGCGCCTTTTGTGGCACGTTTATTTTTGGCCCTTTTAAATGAACGCCTTTCGAAACATCTCCTGGGGTGGTGCTGGTGTGTTCAGCATGATTTAGTGCATACGCAGATTTTGTTCTGCAGCTCAACTTGCTCAACCTGTGTTTTTTTTTTGTGGCTTGTGGGTTTTTAGTGCACCTGTGTGGGCTGTTTTCGTAGTGAAATAAAGGCCAGTTGTCAGCCAACTCAGACAGTCTCATTGTGACATCATTTGAAGTCAGCAAATGGGCGTGAAGTGGCCACAATGACGAAGAAAACTTTGTTGTATCCTTCTGTGAGTGAGTGCATGCAATGCTTAATGTTGCAGCAGTGGCACGCACAGCTGTGGCAAACTGCTGCTGACCTTTTATTTTAGGAACGTGGGTAACCGTATTCCTCTCTGTAGTGCGCGCGCGTGTGTGTGTGTTTAAAGACCGAATTACACAGTCGCCTGATGTATCAGTTTCCGAAGAAAACTGCATTGCCTCTGGCCTTTGCGCTGGTTAATTTTCACTTAGTCTGACATTCTTTTAAACGGTTTAATATTGCGGTTACTTCCGTAGTAGTAATGCCAGCATCAGCTGTCCGAGCGCTGATTGGTTGGTCGTCATGTATCAGGCGGGACTTGGTCGCTTGTTTGCTATTGGTTGGTCTACCCGATCGCTCTCGTAAGAGGGCGTGGTCTTACTGTATACGTTCTTGAGCGTTGAGTTTCTAATAGTCGGCTCCAACTCCTCCAATGATCCTCGTCAAGGTGAAACTGCAACTTCCCGAGGTATATCGACTTTAAAGTCTACAAATTCAAAGTTCGGTGAATGTATGTTGGTGTGAAAACCAACAGTGGCACTTTTCTTTCAAAGATGGGGACGGTTAAATGAGTCGCGCCGGCGGAGCGGAGCGACCGCGGCGAGGAAGGCTGGTGAGCGGCTTGGAAGGCGGAAATGATCGCGAAACAAGCAAGCGTCGCCCTAAGCGAGCGTTTGAACTGCGCCTAACTACGTTTTAGTTTGCTTTTCAAGTGAATGGCCGCTTTTCTTTTACCGGCAAGTACTTTGATGCGGCCGAGTTGGAGACGAGAAGATTGTCCTCGCCAATGACGTGGAGGAGCACCATGAGCAGTGGCTACAGCAGCTTGGAGGACGACTCCGAGGAATACTTTTTCACGGCCAGGACTTCTTTTTTCAAAAAACCTTTGGGCAAAGTCACAGAGAGCAAGGTAAACATTGACGTACACCTCGCCAACTTCCGTGTACAACGTTCTGACGTGACGTCTGAAGACGGACATGAAGGGCCACCATTTTAAATGGACTTAACCACCTGTCCCTCCTAACATCACTCCTAGTAACGGAGGAAGTGATAAAGCTGTTAATTTGAAGGACAAACTCGCTAGATTACCCTCATCTTTCCATACTACGTCTATTTGATTTTCCATTATCCCTCCAAATGTCACGAATGTGTCAGTCATTCTTCAATGGACCAAATGTCCAACGCAGTTTGGATTGCATGGTGACAAGTACCGCCGAGCAACCAGTTTTTGAGGGTTACGAAGGCCCCCTCCCTTCCCACCCGCGCCCCATTCATGTTGAGCCTGAAAGTCTGGTGGCCACAAAGTATCACTTTGCCCGCTGTTACTATGACTTTTCACTGAACTCCACCCAAAATGTAGTTTTTGCTTGTAAAGTCCTAGAAGAGCGTGCGGCCTTCAGGTCGTTATCCTTGGTAATGCGTCAACACATTCCCAGGATGCTCACTGCTTTCTTGCACACATTTGTGGCTCTCAAGGCTGTGGCGGAAAGTGATTTGTGCAAATCTGTGTGCCAAATGTGCGCTCCTTCATCCCGAACAGACCCTTTAATGCAGCCGCGCGTGTGCACGCACAATGCGGCCCACAGAGTTCTCCCCAAGGGAGGTCACGGCCGGCCGCCCCCTTAAGATGTGGGACGCCTGCCGTCATTTGTCGGTCAGAAGCCCACCACCCCCACGCCAGCACTAATTACAGCCCCGGCGGGGGCTGGGACCCCAGACAGCATTTGTGTGAAATGACTGCCTGTGACTTCTCGAGTGTTGTTCGTCCACGTAGTTAAAGGGCATCGTGTGCTCCCACGGCGGGGAATGAAAATCTGTGATTAAGAAAGAGCGGTTCCTTTGATAGTTTTACTCGCCATAATTCCACCCTTCAGGCAAACCATCCACTTCAATCGATCACGAGCTTAATGCTAACATATGTGAAAGCGACTTACGGCGATTAGCACATGTGTTTTTTGTGATTCTCAAGATTCTACGTTTCACACATGAAGCAACACGACCTACAAACTGAGCAAAACTCGGCGGCTTTTAATCAGCACGTCGCCCGGGCGAAGGCAAAACTTTGTGTGACATTTAATAAAGCGAAGGGGAGCGTTAAGAAACACCGAGAGACCTGAAAGAGCGCCTTCAAATGAACATCACTGTCACATAGTTCGTTTAACAGAAGGGGGGGGGGGGTGCGGGGTGGAAATGCCCTGGAACTAAATAAGCGAGCAGTTCATTTAAATCCCGTCGCAAAGACACAAAATGGAGAAAATCTTACAAATAACATTGTCAAGCTCCATGTACAAAGGCGTCTCTGTGCAAATGTCACACTGACTGACCACTGTGCGTGCGTGTGTGTGTTGCCAGATGATCTTGCGTATCTTCATGACACACACACGTGCTCACACAAACTGGTGCGTGTTTGTGTTTTTTTTCCTGATGGTAGTGATGCATGGCAGTGTGTTTTGGCGCATCGCAACCGCTTGTTTGGGCCCTTTCATGTGGTTTACTAGCATATGCTGCATTGCGTGTGTGTGTTGAGCGGGAGCTTGTCCGCATCGTCGTCGTCAGTGTGCTCCTCACAAAACCAGGCAAAAATCAGCTGATGTTAAAATAAACAGAAAAAAAGCCCAAAAGCAGAATATTTTCGAGTGAATTGCTCTTTTTTGCCAACATGATAGATGAGCTGAAACGTCAATCATTAACACCCTGGTGGTCTCATAAAGACGCGCAGGACATTGACTCTTGTACTAGTTGGTTGGCCTGCAAAAAAAAAAATACCAGCCCCCCCCTCCAAACAAAACAAAAAACTCAGTGAACTCAGGGCAGTGAGTTTTTTTTTTATTTTTGGAGGGGGGGGGGCTGGTATTTGGCGACATGAAAGGTTTTGTGTGAGATCATTTGTTATCTGATGCATCTCCTCTGCGGGCCCAAGTGCGTGTTTCACGCATTTCGTCTGCAAGGGCGATTGCCAGACAGGGTGGTGGCGTTCCTGCGCCATGGACATATTGCCCCATCTTTGTTTTGCTTTCAAGCTTCCTCTTTTTTTTCTTTTTTTTCTCCTGCGTCCCCTTTTCGATCATCACGGCCCAGAACCTTCCGCCTCATTCTTCCGTTGTCAGTTTTTCCATCCGGCGGTGCTCTTATCTGTGACCGCGTCTTTTCACGTCTTCGTCAACGCACCCCATTGCGCTTAGGGCCTGAAATTAGAAATGAGAAAAAACACTGACTTAACATTTTGGACAACAGTGGAACCCTGTGAGATCGTCCTCCATGCACCATCTCGCATTCTCCCGCTCTAGATTTCCTTCCTTCCTCCATCTGTCTATTGTACGTCACTTCCTGTTGCTTGCACTCTGCCGCGTTCTTTGCTTTTGTGAGCATGCGGCCTCCACTCTTTTTGAATTATTTTATTTGCTTAGCTTTCGATGACAGCTTATGTCAACGGTTTTGGAGATTGTTTGTTTGCTGCAGGTTTCCCAGGCAAACGCAAAGAGGCGTCTTTGTATCCTCAACAGCGACTCGAAGGAGATAAGAGCGCGTGCCGCGAGCTTAAAGTGGCTCCAGGAGGGCAGCAGACGACGCACGCCACAGAAAGCTTAGTGATTGAAAGCGACGCAAAAGCGCAGTTAATTAAAACCTCACCGTGTCATTCGGCGCCTCGGCATGGCCGACAAATTGCCTGGGGGTGCCGTCTGTCATCTGTTGATGATGATGATGATGATGATGGTGCTCGTGCAGTTTCGGGAGCATCCGTCAGCTGCTGTTTTGGTTAACTTGTGTCTGCGTGTTCAAGGGGGGGTTTTCCCCGCCGCTGGATGACTGACATTAGCGCCGTCGTCGTCATCGTCAATCACAGGGCGTACTTTGAACACCTTTTTGTGATTTGATCAGATCGGCGCGTCTGCCCGTCAAAGACGTTTTCCAGAAGAGAGACTTTTCAAAGGGTCTGCCATGTTGAGATGTTCAGGAACGCTCCGTCCGTCCCAAGTTGCTTTATTAAGAACGTGCCTTTGATCTCGTGAATGATGGCGCTTGCGTCAGATGCGACTCGCTTGCCATTTTAGGTCTCCTCATAAGGCAAGTCTTGCACAAGGGCAAATGTTTTTACTCTTGGCAATGATCTCAAGGCGCACCAGTCCTCACGATGAACCTTCTACCATCTAGTGGTCCAATCGCCGAATCGGTCTGCCTGTCGCTACACGCCACCGGCCGAGATGGAGGACCAAAGATAACATTGTTCGTAGTCGGTTAGCTCTGCACCGTCGTTCGCTGGCCCACACGTCACTCACCAGGCTGCCCTCCCAAATCACAACTCGCCTGCACATTTTTTAAATTTATTTTTTTTAACGGTTTAAAAAAAAATCTTCAACAGCTGAAGCCCGAGTTTGGAACATTTAAGTGAGATTATCTGGCTTCCCGCAGCACCCTCGCTGTGAACGGCAGCATTAAGGTGACCGACTTCCTTAGTCTGGTCTTGATGTTTACTCTTCTTGCCCACCCGTGTCGTCTTCCTGATTTAGCTTTTACTCTCGTGAGCTTTTTTTTTCCCCCCCTTTCTTTTGCTGGGTGGTCCCGCAGTCTGTTGTGGCTTTGTGTCGGTAGACTGCGTCGCTTGTAGTTTTTTAGTTTGTGGTCTGCACTTTATTTGGCAGCTTTCACTTCTACTTTCAGGATTTTTGATTGTTTTGTTTCTTGGATGGAAGCGTGTGTCTGTGTGTGTGTGTTCACCAAATAATGGAGGAATGTGGAAAGGTGTGGTCCATCTTGACTTCCCCCCTGTGGACGCAACAGGAAGTAACATAGTCAGGAGGAGGAGGGACACGTTTACACCAAAGTAAATAAATAACATGAAGTCAGAAGTGGCTTGCTGTTTAAATGTTACGTTTGAGCCGGTCAAAGACGGTGTTTGTTCTTCCCACAGCGTGCCGCTGCGTATTGTAGCCTAGCATGTGATGACCTCATCGGTTTCCGTGCAGACAGGCACATAAAGGCGGCGATGCCGCAGGTGTGTGTGCGCGTGTGTGTGTGAGCAAAGATAAGAGGACATCCAGCCTTCAGCCGTCAAGGTTAGCATATGTGAGAAGATTAAAACGTGACTGTGAGCTCACATGACTGCCTTTGGCCAGAGGTCGATTTGACTGAAACAATCCACCAGCCGAGTAGTTTGAACCCGCTGCAAAACGGAATGAAACGCAGCCTTAGCATCTCCGTTTGTTGGAAAGAAATTGGGAGGCGATCGCGTCGCGTCACTGCGAAAATGAAGACTCTCACTCGCAGTTCTCCAAAGAAGAAGCCAAGCGTGCTTGCTTCCACGAAACTCCTATGCAGGTTATTGTCCTCCCATGAAAAGGCTGATGTGTGTCAATAATTTTTAAAAAGGAGCCCATGCGGTGCTCCTCCAGCTGCGTCTTTGCCATATAAGGATCCCATCCCAAGCACACTCCTGCTGTGTGTGTGTTTCAATCGAGCAGAGCAGCGTGTTGCCCTTTTAAGCGCAGACAACGCGCACGCACACAATAAAATACCAGGAACTTGGCTTCCGCTACAGCGTGCCGGGTGCGTTTGTGTGGTGTCATGTGGCCCATATCCTGCGGGCATACGCAACACGCCACATGACGATCTCCACCGGTAACGTGGCAGCCCCGAAGTTTCCTTCGATGCGTTAGCGAGATGCTAGCATAGCTTAGTCTAAAATCATTTGTTTGTTGCCACTGACTAACGGCGAGGTTTGGTTTGCACTTGTGCTCAGGATGTGGACAAGGAGAGCAAGCTGCGCACAGAGTTCAGCCGAGAAGAAATCGGGCAGAAGATCGAGGAGTACAACACGCTGACCAGAGACCACCTCAAAATGACCCTGGTGAGCATCCGTCTTTGTATCTTTTTCATCTTGCCGTGCTATTTCGCGCTTCCTCCTTTCCGCACTCGAGTCAGCGGGCCGCTGACGGCTCTGTGTTGGGCTCAGGCTTCCAGCGGCGTGTACACGGGTTTCATCAAGGTCCAGATGGACCTGCGGAGGCCGGTGACGGTGCGCGCCGGCCGGAGGGCACCGGCGGCGGGAAGCGGGGACGCGGCGGCGGGGGCCGGCGAGGCTTTCTACCTGCCCAGGGGAGTCAGCAACACCCTGCACATCAGCTCACACAACACCGTCAGACAGGTGCCCGCCATCTCATCTGAGAGCATCCTTCCAAAGCAGACAGTCCAAAGCGCCAAAGTCATTTTTTTTTTTGCTGTCTTCAGGTGATCGTGGCCCTGCTCAATAAATTCACCGTCGCCGACAACCCCGCAAAGTACGCCCTGTACAAACGATATCGGCGAGAGGAGCAGGGTAAGACACTCCGTATGCTGCTTGTAAATTGAAAGATGGCGATTTGGTTTCAGCTTTGATGAGCATTTAGTGGCTAATAAAAAAAAAAAAAAAAAAATCTTGACGGCTTCAGAAAAGTGGCGTTGTTCAATAAAGCGGCTAACCGCCAACCATATTTGTGCGCGGGTGCGTGTGTAGTGTATGTGTGTAAATTGTCAGATGGCGAGCAGCCGCTGTTTCTCCGTCTGGTGGCGGGACCCGACGACGACACGCTGGGCTTCGTCCTGCGGGAGCAACAGACCGGGGAAGTCTTGGTAATGCTCGTTCACGCTCGCCGTGCACCCAAACGCTGCCTCCTTGACTTGCCAATTGTTTGCATGGAAAGTGCTCAGTTGCCATCTTGTGGCATCCGTAGGCCCTTAGAAACCTTTTCAGGGGAGCGTCGATCGCTCCTAACAAATAAATTACGGAACAAATTCAACTTGTAAGTCAAGGTGCCGCTGTTGGTCCTGAAATGCAGTGTTGTTGTCGTGGCGGGAGTTCCTGATTTTTGCGACTGTTGCGCCATCAGTGGGACGCCTTCTCCATTCCGGAGCTGCGCAACTTCCTGCGTATCCTGGACAAGGAGGAGGATGAACAGAAGGAGGCGCTGCTGCGTCGATACGACCTCTACCGCCACAGACTGAAGGAGGCGCTGCGAGAGGTGCGGGGAGGCGCCCCATAAAACTCGGAAGAGCCACCCCCCCCAGCCCCCTCCCCCATAATGTGGCGAAGAAGAGGCGTGTGGACTTTTCGGACTGATGTGCCATGAAGCTTACAAAAGACTTATTTAATTCCCTCACTACACTCTGCACAGATTTTATTTTCCTAATTTATATGGGGTGGAGCTTTTTCATTTTAGTTCAGCACAGGCGGTGTAAACAATCACCAAGCAGAGAAGAGGAAAGCAACAAAGAGCAGGACGTTAAGATGGGAAGATGAGAAAGTTGGATTGGATGGAAGACTTGAGCACGCCCTCGGGATGATTGTGCTTTGCATGGAGCGGATTCAGGAGGTAGATGACGCGGGATAGAGAAAGTAGAATAGAAACGTCACTCAGTAGAAGACCGAAAAGCATCTGATAGCGTTTGGCGATACCGTGGCCCATCTGCCAAGCGAACGCTGATGATCTGTCGAGGAACACCCACTGCACTGCACGCCTCTTTTTGGGCGGGATGACGGAATTGTGATCAACAGCCAAGCGAAATAAGGCATGAAATGTGCGTGAAGTTGGGCTTTTGAGTGTATTTTTAGTTTGAATCCAAAATGTGCTTCTACCTTAAGCTACGCATCTTAGGTTCATCCTGAAATTTCGCCCAACTTTTTGTGAGTAATGTGGAGGCTATGGGGGGGTGATTAGCCGAGAAAAACGCGGCGACGACGCCAACTCGTCTCTCTTAGTTTTGTATTCTTTTTCTTATATTCGCTCGATGTAACCAAAGATTATTTTGTGGTGTTGCCTGGTGCAAAAAAAAAGAAAAGGAAAAAATAGTAGATGCAGAATATATCGAATAGAGGTTTATTTAAGTGATTTCTATGTCTATTAAACACTGGCTTTACACGGAAGCACCGAATGGTCAGAAGCGGAACGAAAGGGGGCATTATGACATTTTTAGATGGTTACAGGCTCGGTCAAGATAACGGGGCATTTAGGCGATTGTTTTTCTAGTTTTCTTTTTAATGCTGGATGGTATAATTTGCAAGTTTGTTTTTATTTTGGCCTTTCTGTGCTTCCGTATTTGATTTGAACGTCTCTATGGAAACACGTATCACGCCTGGTGTGTTATTGTTGTAAGCTGAACTTGACATCAGTTGTATCAACTTCAAGTCTTACGTTTTTGTTTTTGGGGGGCACTTTAAATGATTGAAATACAGGGTCGATGGGTTGTTTTTTTTGGGGGGGGGGCTTTGTACGCGATGTTAACTCTTTGTTTTGATCAATTCAAATCCTATTTTTATTCTTTTTGAATGGCTTTCGTATGCAGCCATTTAGAGAGTAGAGTATACACTGAATCAGTTCTTATTGTGTTACTATGGCAACGTGTGATCCAAAGGCTGTTTTATTGTTTTGGAACTGGACATTCAACAAGTGTGAGGCGATGAGAGACGTCGAGCAGCTTGTCATCCCAATTCTAATGGACGTTGATTTATTGCTGATTTCAAAGCCTTTAAGCCATATTCAAGGAAGAAGTTAGTCCGTCAGAAAACCTCAGCAGTGCCTTTCTATTTTCGTTCAATAGCATCTGCAGAAAAAAAATGTTGTATTTTGTTGTAATGGTCACCTTCCGCTGGAAAGGAGAGCTGTGCAGCTATTAAAATGACATTTAAATTAAGAACAATGCCTTTATCTTTGTTTGAAAAAGTGTGTTTTTTTTTAGAAAGTCCTCCTCTTGACCTCAATTTGACCTCGCTCTGAATTCACAGCCTCGCCCCCTTTGGATCCACACATGCAACGCCAAGTAGTGAAGTTAAAAGTTTTGAGCAACAGGTAAACGCCGCTTAGCCTTTTTAAAGAAAAAGATTATGGTCTTTGTTATGTATTTAGCGGAAGTAATATCTGTATATAAATTATATATACATAATTACACTAATAAGCACACGACTCTCGTATATGTATTTGATCATGTTGAAAAAGAACACTTTATTATGAAGGTCATATGCGGATACGTGCCTTGTACAAATATTCTGACTTGATGCCATCTGACGCTCTTTTCATTTCAAGAGTGTAACAGTACAAACATTTGCCAGTAATGTAAGTTTTCACGTTTTTTATCGTCGTTTGTCTCGTTCAAAACGGTCGGCATGTTTCGTCAAAAGACTGTTGACAACACTGTGTTGTTTACGTTTCGTATCGCTCTATAAATCGGCATGTATTGTATTGTATTGTTAAATTCTTTTTCAATGGCGCGAAGAATTATGTCGCCAAGCAGAACAAAGTTGGTCGACCAATTGGCTTCGCCCAACAATGCGAATTGAATTTGATCAATATTCTACTCGTAATTTATCGTTTTATGACAATTTAACTATAACTAATTACTTTTAGGATAATATTGGGACCGAGGACCGAGTTTGGACAACAATGAGTCGTATTGTGTGTGTGTGGTATTAAGGCTCAGATGATAATTTAAATTCCTATTGCGCGGCAAACATGTCGGAGGCTCGATTAGACTCTGTTGTAACATTTCAGATAAGATAAGAAAACGTTTATTAGTCTCGCAATGGAGAAATTCCCAATTCACAGCAGCAAAGTTATGAAAGGAAGAAGTAGAAGAACAAAATACTGTATAGGAGCTGCTGGAAAGGCAGCCAATCTCGCGGCGCCATTTTGAAGTCAAAGTAACAGAAATAACACAACACATAGGAAATACTCGTAACACGCTTGCTGAAAGCAGTTTTATGTGAGACTGTAAACCTGGTGGCCGTGATTGCTCCTTGGTCAGGTGGCGTGGACGTTCAGTGTGCGTGGTTATGTTGGCGCTCGCCGTAGGCCTGTACCTGCTGCCTTCACCCATCGACCCCAAGCCGCACGTGTAAGTACGCGCACGATCCTTCAGCCCTCACCTGTCTGGGTCCACACTCCCCCACGCACATCTTAGACACAGCGATGTGGTGCAACAGGCTTCCAGGTCCTCCCCCAGCCCTTGAAGGTCCGCTGGCCGCCAATACGCGCTTGCAGAAAGGCCATCGACTCTTTGAGGGGAAATTACACGGTCCAGAATCCTTTGATGCTGACAAAGAGGGTAAGCGAGAAACCTTTGCACCCCTTTGTCTTTATCTTCTTGTTTGCCCTCCCAGACCTGTACTGACTAAGTCCAATGTACCTTTGTGTGTTTTTGTTCAGGGAACGTGTACACAGGGACGGTGGACGGGAAGCTGTGGCGAATCGGACCGGACGACAGTCTGACCTTCATCACACAAATGGGGCGCGACTTGCCTGAATGCGGTCGGTGGCCTCGTCCTTTTGGTCGCCGGCGAACACCGGCCCGCAGGTGACCCCCCCCCCCCCCCCAAACGTGTTTGCGCGTAGGCAGCGGCACACATTTTGAGCCGGCGTGCGGCCGTCCTCACGGCGTGCGTCTGGATCGCCACGGCAACCTGATTGTGGCCGACGCCTACTTGGGACTGTACAGCGTGGACCCGCGCAGCGGACGCAAGACGCTGCTGGTGGCCAACTCGCAAGGTCGACGCGCAATAACGTCTTTGTATGTATTGAGGAAGTTAGCTGACGTGACTTTTTGTTTTGTTTTTATTTCTTTGTCTGCAGGCGCTGACGGCGTCCCCTTCGCCTTCCTGAATGGCCTGGAAATCTCTTCCCAAACGGGGATCATCTACTTCACCGACTCCTCCAGTCGCTGGGGACGCAGACATGTTAAGCTGGAGGTGAGACATCAACCGCAAAACGCACAAATAATAAGAAAAAAAAAAAAGATTGAGGAAAATATCCTTTTACATGAGGCTCCTTTACAACTTGCTAACAATGGCATTAATTAGGGTGGGCCAGGTACCTGAGCAGAAACGGCCATATTTTAAGGTATCAAGTACTCTTGGAGGCTTGAGTACATCCTCCTTGGCCTGACTTGATTTAATCACTTTTCATTGAATTATTATTTATGTTGTCCTCATTTATCCTTAAGGTGATGGAGCTGAACCGCCTCGGTCGCCTTCTGTCCTACGAGCCCGAGACGGGCCGAGTGAGCGTCCTGCTGGACTCCCTCTACATGGCCAACGGCCTGGCGCTGGACCCCAACGGTCGATTCCTCCTCCTGGCCGAGACCAGCGTCGCGCGCATACTCAAGTAGGCTGCGCGCTCAACTCGCAGGCCCGCGCGGTGTCAATTAAGTTGTTGGTGTGTTTGTGCGCGCGCTCCCCCTGCAATCTCAGGTACTGGTTGCGAGGTCCGAAGGCGGGCACGGCCGAGACGGTGCTGGACAACATGATCGGTTACCCGGACAACATCCGCGCGAGCAGGCGCGGAACCTTCCTGGTGGGCATCACTACGCCGCGGTTGCGCTCCTTCCTGCCTCCCTTCCTGGACGCCTTAGCGCCGTACCCCTCCGTCAAACGCTTCCTGGCCAAGGTAGGTGCGCGTCCTTTGCGTTCAAATTCTCTTGCTGGGAGAAGAGCATTTGGGAAATCTCACATTGGAACCCCCCACCGTCTGAGGTGTGACGGGCTCACCAGATGACCAGCGCGTCAGGATATTTTGGTGTCGTCCTTTTCAGGTGGTCCCGCTGAGCTGGTACGAGGTCCTGCTGCCGCGCTACGCTCTCGTTCTGGAGCTGGACGCGGACGGACGTCCGGTGGGCTCCATGCACGACCCTGAGGGACGCCTGACGTGGGCCATCAGCGACGTGTTCCAGCACGGCGGACGCACCTTCCTGGGGAACACCGACTTGCCCTTCCTGCCCGTCGTCACCCTCGACTCGTGATGGCGACGCCGTTGACACGCCAACTCATTTCGGACTGGAAGAGAAATAACCTTAAAAAAAAACCGGAAACAAACTTCCGTGGAGGATGCAGGTTGGTTCCGTGTTCTAAGCATCACTGTGGAAAGTCCATTTAACACTAGTTGCCTTCTGATGGGGGATTCTTGAGCCATCGCTTTTTATTGGTACGTACTCGTATCTTTGATGACAAAAGCGTTCAGGCCATCTCCGCGGCAGTGAGCTTCTGTTGCGTGTACTTGTATTTGTCAGTGTTCCGGAGCGCCACCACATGGTGAAAAATGTGTACTACTCATGTCTAACGTGAAGCTGTTTCTAATTTTCAGACCTGAGATGGGACATCAAAGTTTTCTTTTGATTTATTTTACTGAAACAATAAACCACGTGACGTCTTGATAGATTAAATATATTTTATTTGCACAAAACCGAGATAAGCAAAATCTCTGAACACAAAATACAATTTTCGAGACGAGGTTTTGTCTGCCGACGTTCCAAGTCATCGGTGGCAACGGTACAGTTTCCTCGCATCTTTTCACAGTTGGGGAAAGTTTACTTGGTTTTTCTTTTTTCATCTTCTTTACTCTTATTTTGAAACATTTTTGTTTAAAAAAAAGAGTGAATTGGTCATCGTAACTTTTTTGTCGCGCATCAGTAATCTTTATGGGTTGTGTTTAATTGGCGTAACGATGATGATGAGGCCCTTCACCGACTGGACCCCCAAAACTTGGAGAAGCCCTACCCCAAAATGCATCCCTTTCAGTCTTCCAAAATCAAACTTTTAACAAGAACAATATGCAGCAAAACGAGAGCAAAAATATCCATTCAAACACTTTGGATTCTTTCACAGTGAAAAAGTGACAATGCAACAAACCTACTCTAGAGTCTATATGAATGTGTGTATGGTGAACAAGACCGTGTCCAGGAGGATGTTATCGGACATCCTGAGCTGTACTGTAAGTATGACGTTTAGATTACTTTTGTGTGTCACAAAAAAAATAAAAAAGCAGATGTCAAACGCACAGTTAGACTCCACATCGATGCTAATGCAGCTCTTTTTTGTTTTGTTTTTTTAGCCTGTGCGTGTCAACGATATCCCTTCATCTAGGAAAGCAAGGCAACAAGAGGGGGGGAGTCCTCAGTTTGTGGTGTCATCGTTTTCACTTCATCTTCTGTCGCAGTGTGCTCAACTTCCACGTGTGGCTGGCAAACATCCGACGGGGCTCAAATTTGAAGCTGATGAGAAAACGGAACAGGTGAGTCGCAAAATAGTTTTTTTTTTTCAATTATTCTTTGTGTGGACGAGTTCAACATAACTGAAATTTACTAGTTTAAAGATAGTTAAGTTTTGGAAAGGCACCTATTGTCGTAGACGCCGGGCGTGCGGCACGCTTGCCCCGCGCACGACTGCAGCATCATGAGCCGATGGTTCATTTTCTCCAGGACCTCCTGGTCGATGGATTTGGCGATGTTGCTAAGCTGGAAGGGGTCCGCTGTCAGGTTGTAGACCTCCACAAACACCTGCCACCAAGCGCCAGATTGTCACGCCGTGGAAAACTAGGAGGGGGGGGAAAAAAACCCACGTCGCTACCTCGTTATCGTCAAACTCGCAGTACTGCAGGTTGGCTGAGGGCGCCACGGTGCGCACGCAGGCGTACGTGTTGTTGTAAGAGTCCTCGCACACGCAGTCTGGGAAGCACTCCTAAAGACGGGTGGGCGAGGGGGGGGGGGGGGACAAGTCAAATGGAGTAAAAGTACAAATGCTCATGTCAAAAGCCAACGGTGGTGCCTTGACTTTCATGTTTATTTTGTGCCGTGAAAAAAAACGTCACCCCAAACAAACAATGACTGTTCTTAGTTCTTACGGACACTCCGGGGCCCAGCAGAGGGCAGGCGGGGTCGGAAACATTGCTTCCTTCTCCTTCGTACTCTACCAGGATGTCGCTCCTCCAAGAGCTGCTGTTGGCTTTGCCCTCCTGAAAGCCACACGACATGGACATTGACAGCGTTCTCGTCCTCCACCTTTAGGGCGAAGAACGCGGCGGCGGTGGCGGCGGCGGCTCACTAGCACGGCCCGGAAGGAGCTGCCGTCCATCTGTGTCTTGCTGACGTCGAGTCCCACCAGGTCCAGGATGGTTGGGCCCAGGTCCACGTTGGCCACCAGAAACTGTCAAAGAGCAAATATTGCCAGCGCAAAAGTGTAACGTGACCCCCCCCCCCCTCCCCCCTGGTCGAAATAAGATGCCGTGAGCGAGTCACCTGGCTGGTCTGGCCGGCTTTGATGTTTGGTCCTCGCACCAGGAGAGGAACGCGGATGTCGAACTCGTACAGCTGCCGCTTGTCCAGGGGGAGAGAAAACTGACCTGCGGGTAAGCACGTGCGACAAACGCCCGCATGACATCCACGCTGCAGCAAATGGGCAGGAGTCTTCGAGGTGGATCGTCTGACTTTAAAAAAGCCACGTTTAGTTCGGCCTCCGAGTGTCTGTTACCCATGTGGTATCCGTTATCCGAAGTGAAGAAGATGTAGGTGTTGTCTAATTCTCCTCTGGCCTTCAAGCTGCCGACGATCTTCTCTACCAGGTCGTCCACCGACAGCAATGTCCGCCATCTGCACCCACAGCGCAGCGTTACACACGTGTCCCCTGGCCGCCATGCGGGGGGGGGCGAAGGCGGCGTTGAAGGCGGACCGCTTCTTGAAGGCGTCGTCGAGGAAGCCAACCGACGAGTTGCTCATGGGAGTCCGCGCCTGTCGGATCAGCCAGTGTTTGTCCTGCGGCGCACACGACAACGACATCGTTTTACGTGCGTTCGCGAGACGTCGCCCGCCGACTCCAACCGACCTTGCCGTGGACGTTGAAGTTGGGATCTCTGGGCGCCTTGGTGCCGTTGAAGCGGTCCCGATACTGAGGGG